>NC_085138.1:296108099-297308099 GCF_035046485.1 Aedes albopictus
TCTCGATCTTCAGCGGGGCTTTTGCAGTGGCTTAAACCACCCGCCATTCGTTTCACTCCTCCTCTCTGATGTTCAACCAAGAGATTGTACTCCTTCCTGGCCAGAGCTAGCGATTTGCGGAACGGGTTCAACGTCGTTCTGATTTCGATCACTTGGTTTTGAGAGCTGTTGGGTCCCCCTTAAAGCCGCAAGCCCTCACTGCCAGTGAAGTAGTCGTCAATGATCCTGATCTATGAAAGTAGGGAATCCACGCTAATCAAGAGAATTTATCTGAACCTACTCCCACCCAGTTAGTTGCCTAAGTTGGGTGTAGGTCACGCCACGGTTTTATGGGATGGAAGGCAGCGCCAATACTAGCTCATACGCCGTTCCAAATCAGTGTCACCCGACCTTACTTAGATGATACAATGCTTCGCTACCAGCTTACTTGAGCGTAGTTGCCTAGGCGTGTACCGTCTTAGTTACCAAGTACTAAGTATGACCAGTATGCCATACTGGCTTCGTTCTTGATGTGCTCGAGGCACTCCTAGTTGGGCTGTGACACTTTTGAAGCGGTGGCGTATCGCTTATACAGAATTGTTTCCGGATGTGTGTCTGGAAGAAGCCCAGCAGAGCCCACTGCTGGGTCTTCGCCACGCCTAGTTTTTCTTCGCTTGAGCAATCCATTTGTCCCGGTGCTCAGTCACCTCTCGGTGCCAAAGGTGGTAAGGTAACACTGGTGTGTGGATATGGTTCGCTTAGAAAAGAATCCTAGGCTCTTACTTGACTCGCGAAAGGGGTGGGGGTGGTTGGGGGTGGTTTCGTCAAACCCCTGGACTTCTGTCCCGACTGTCCCTATACTACGGTATGACACTGCTGGGTCGAAAACGCTAGTGGTTTACCGAAACGTGAAGCTACTCAAGAGGAACACATTTGTTTGTGATTTTTTCAACATTAGCGCTCTTGAAAATGCGAGTAGGAGTTCAAGGAGGTCATTGCGTCTGCCATATTTGTAAAGTCTGATGTTTAACATTATCCTCCCAGGAGCGCAAGTACACGAGTTCATTCCACGATTTGATAAATTAAACTCATTTCCAACGAGATACATAATTCATGATCACAATCCGATTGCGCGCGCGGGGACACAAATCAACCAATAATTTACAGCAAATCCCATTAGCGAATGCTAATTTGACACATCTCGGTTGTGTCTCCTCGGCAAACGCACATGTCACTTCCAACCCTGACGGTGCTGCGTACCGTTATGAATCCATTTCCCCCCGAACGAAAAGACCGCCGGAAAGGGATGAAAGTCCATCATTTCCAGCTGATTTGCGGAGCCGAATCCTCTCGTGTTCTTTGGCCATGAATGATTCAAATGTTCGCCCGTTTTGTCTAATTCCCTTTGATGTTCACGCTGCTCGTTCTGCTCTGTATTGCTGCCGAGTGGTGCACCAAGAAATGTCCAACAATCAGACATCTCAAAGCGAAGCGTTCCTAATTGTCTTCCACGGACTTGACTGGCGGAGCAACAACCCGTGCGTTGTGCTTTGGTGTATCGGTGTCGCAAATTCTCTGCCATTTCCTGGGAATAGACGTCGGATTTAGCAAAGGGAGCAGATAATTTGGGATCAGGATGGCGAAGAGCATGAGGCAGCATCGTGTATAAAAGCAAACAAATTAATTAACGCAAATAGATTCATCTCATCATTTCTCCATGGCTGTTCGTTTGGTGTTTCTTCCGGATGAATAGACGGGGAAATGAACTGTACGCGATGGGCTGGAGCTGGAGGATTAGGCATTAGGAGGAGTGGGATGAGAAGGGGAAGCGCTGAAAATGTATTTGCCTTCTGGGAACAAGGCGTCGAATCGTGCGCTAAATGTCGCTGATTCTGAAAGGTCCGTTGATTGTGAAACACTACTGGGCTTGCAAGATGGTAGTTCTTTGATGGCGTACGCGTGTTTACTTGGTGCGAGCTTCTAATCTACTGAGAATAAATAATTGATTATTCAACATGGCTATTTTAGGCAAACAAATGATTTTTGTTCGATGGCCCAATTAGATTTGTAAATTTAGTGAAGCAATGGAAAAACATGAATTGATTTGCCAGTTTGGTATAATAATTCCTATATTTCATTCATTATTTTGGTAAGTACAAATAATATGAATAAGACTTGGAAAACATGCCATAACTGTCAATTAAAGGTGCCCAGCAACCCGTGCTGAGGAATGAATTATCGAAGGGATGAAAAACATGCTCGATCATTAACGGAGCCTGTGGGGTACCTGGGCGGATAAGAAGTAAGATAAACGCAGCCATCAACAACGCAGGATCATCTTGACGGACGTACATGAGATGATCGAAAGGTGGAAGCAGCACTACGATGAACACAAGGCAAGGCAGCAGGGAGCAACAACGAACCAACAGACATCGGAGGTGAACTCATCAAGATAGGCCCATCTGCCTACACCGACTCATAGTCGGGATCTGGGAGACCGAACAGCTACCAGAGGAGCAGAAGGATGGGGTCATTTGCCTACAAGAATAATGCCAAGTTGGAGTGTGAGAATTTCAGAACGATCACAATTCTGAATGCCGCACGGTGTGCTGAAACAGGATTATTATCGCACTTTCATGAACCTAAAATATTTTTTCGTTATAAGTTAGCCTTAGCTGTATATATTAAGATTCTGGAGGTTAAAAAATCTTTCATCGGGGAAAATTGAAATAAATTCCATTTTAGTAGTTTACAACTTTTCTCATATAATATGGTATTACGCAAATCTGATGAACCTAAACTCCGCTAGAAAAAGTCCCCTTTCTAATAGTAAATTTGAATCCATTTAGACAGAAATGAATGCAAAAGTCTTTACAACGAGTTTGAATTTGTTTGGCGTTCGTTTAATATGTCCAGCCCACTGCAGTCTGCCCAAAGTCATAAATCGTTAAAGTCTACATTCCTTCCATTTGTCTGGCACATAGATATTTGTAATGGAGGTAAACAAATACTTCCCATTAGCGCGACTCATACATTTGAGAAAGCACCATGTGCTTCATATCATTTGCAGCATATACCCTTCATGTGCTAATTTGCTTGAAATGGCGGGTACATACTAGTTGCACATACTTTGCATGTCAAATCACATCCTCATGGATATTTGGCTATACTGAGTGTGCGTGACTTATTTGCAAAAGCTCTGTCTCTGATCTGTTGATGACTTTCGTCCGTACAAAATCTTAAAATTTTCGAAGACTTATCTCCTTGTTACTTATAAAATGGTATCTTTAGGGATAAGTGGGCTGTTGACTCTCAAATAACAAAAAGTTGACACAAAATACATAAGATTGGCGTTGTCATATTATGTTAATGCATTCAAAAATGATTATTCAACATTTGGTTTAAAACATAATACACCCGGGCAAATTGAAACGGGTGGAATAAGATGAAACAGCGGGTTAACGTGATATTATCTAGTCATGATAAACAATTTAAATGTCATAACATTTTTTTTAATCAAACAATCATTTGGTCAAGGATAATTATACAAGTGGTATTGAAATCTTTTTCAAAATATCACATGTTTTTATTAAGAATTTACCTTACCGAATGAAACGCATGCCTAATATATGTCAATGTGAATGACATCTTCTAGTATAAGCCTAAAATATATTGGAAACATATCAATTTGCAAGTAATATGATGAATTTCAATAATAGTAGTCTCGTGCAGTGATTTTTTTCTATTTTCGTCTGGGTTATCTGTAGTTTCATTTCATAAGACACTTTGGTCTTGATAAAAACTTCATGGATTTTAATGGTTTCAATATTATGACTGCATAAAATAACTTCTTTTTCCCAAATAAAGGTCTTTCTTTTTTGCCAAGTGAGTTTGACAACAGATTTAGTATGAGGAGAAATGTCACTTGTCCTTGTAGAGCGTGATAAAAACGAAATAAAAAGGAATAGTGATTAAAACGACTAGTCATAAAACTGAAAAAAACCACTGCACTGAACTTACAAAGTGGAAACTATCCATTAGAATTGAATTAAAAAGTCACCCGTATACTCGATGATTCCGAAATGAAGAATAAAATAACTAATAAAAGTTCTTAAAAAGTTGTATTGAAACCTCAAATTGCGTCAATATTGCCTCACTTTGCACATTACTGTTTGTTGTTTTTTTTTATTATGGTATTTCCAGAACATTGATGTCTTCTTAATCTTGTTCTACAGTTTCAATTTTTATTTTATCTGTAAATTTAGTTAAATTTGTTCTCATCATAAACAACAATGAACATATTCAACATGAACATATCTAAACCCAAGTCTAAACCTAAGTAAAAAGAAAATAGAGTTTAGAACTTTTCCTTTTAATTGCACTGTGATTTTGTATTCTTTGACATATTCTTAACCAACATGCGAACAAAAGTAGCATGCAAATTTTCACTTGTGAATAAAACATCGAGCCTTGCAAAATCAAAGCACAATATACACGAAAGTTCTTATTATATTCAAAGAGCTATCAGTATTCTACATTGCTAAACTAGCTCAAAACAACTTAATTTACAGTTAACATGAATGTTAAAACATACGCGTGATTAAGTCACCATATTTGTTTAATGATTTCGCAATTGAAGCATCTTTCGTGGCTGTGTGATCGTCGTTTAGGTGTATCGTTACATGGTTTGGCATGCAAAGTATGTGCAACTAATACCAACCTTTTCAGGCAAATTAGCACATGAAGAGTATGTGCTGCAAATGGTACGAATCAAATGTATGAGTCGCACTTTTATGATTTATTACTTTCGGCAGACTGTAGTGGGCTGGACACATGAAACGAACGCCAAACAAATTTAAACTCGTTGTAAAGACTTTTGCAATCGTTTCTGTCTAAATGGATTCAAATTTACTATTAGAAAGGCGACTATTTCTAGCGGACTTTAGGTTCATCAGATTTGCGTAATACCATATTATATGAGAAAAGTGGTAAAATACTAAAATCAAATTTATTTTAATTTTCCCCGATGAAAGATTTTTTAACCTCCAGAATCTTAATAAATACAGCTATGGCTAACTTATAACGAAATAATATTTTAGGTTCATGGAAGTGCGATAATAATCCTGTTTCAACACACCGTGTGCCGCCTACAAAGTGATATACCAAATGATCTTTCGTTATCTTTCACCCATTGTAAATTAGCTTGTGGGATGTTATAAAGCCGGCTTCGTTGACGGACAAGATCTTCATCTTATGGGAAATCCTCCAAAACTGCCGCGAATATCAGGTCCCAACGTACTATCATGTTCATCGACTTCAAGGCGGCGTTCGACAGAGGAAAATCATGGACGAGATTGGTTCTCCAGAAAGCTCACTGTATATACTGATCAAAGCGACGATAAACGGTAAGAAAACTTCGTAAGGATTTCGATGACTAATTAAGTTTGTTCAATTTCCGGTGGGGGCTACGACAAGGTGATGGACTCTAATGCCTGCTATTCAATATCGCTCTGGAAGATGTTTAGCGACGAGCCGGACTCAGTAACGATAACAGCCGGGGCACGATTTCCCCGTAATTCGGCCAATTTGACTGTTTTATGGATGGTGCGAACATTATTGCAAGAACATTCGAAACGGTGGCAGAACTGTACACCTGCTTGAAACGTGAAGCAGCAAAGGTCGGACTGATAGTGAACGCAACGTAAACGAACTACATGCTTGCAAGGGGAACCACGAACGACAGGACAAGCCTAGGCAGCAGTGTTACGATAGACGGAGACACTTTCGAAGTAGTAGAAAACTTCGTTTGCCTCGGATCCTTATTATCAGCAGGCAACAACGTTTATCGTATGGTTGATACCATTGATAAGACCGGTGGTTCTCTACGGGTACAATACTTGGATTTTGTTCGAGGAGAACATTAGAAAATCTTCCAAAGTTTCCTTCACAACCAACTCCAGAGATACTGTCGTAAATTTTACAATTATTTATTTCAAAACTCCTCCGGCGTTTTTTTTAGAAATTCTTCCAGGGATTTTTATTTGAAAGTTTCCCAGGACTTCCTTCAGATTTTTTTCCGGAGGTTTCTTCAGGAATTCTGTTATTCAAGTAATGGCTGCGTTTGTGTGAGATTAGATTAGATTAAATTAGATTAGATTAGAATTCTGGAAGGCAGCTTTCTATAGATTCCTTACGAAAGTATACCAGGAACTACTTTAGAAATTCTTCTAGGGTTTTGCTTAAAACATATCGTTTTTTTTTACAGAAAGCCTTTTAGAATTTTTAACAAGGATTCTTTTAGAAATTCTTCCAATGATTCTTCCATAAATTTTTCTCATGGTTCCTCAAAAACCAGAAATTTCTTCAGAAATTCGTTCAGGTTTTGGTGGACTTCAGGACTTTGGGAGACCACTAGATTTGTTCAGGAGTTGCTTAACAGATTCTATCGGAGGTTCCCGTACGAATGTGTCCAGGAATTTCTTTAAGAATTCATCATGAAAATCACGCAGGAATTTCTGCTTTGATGATTGGCATCATTATTCACAGTGAATCAATCAGGAATTTCTCCCCATTTTCTCCATGGATAACTCCAAGAATATATTCACGGCTTTTTTAAGAAACTTAATCAGAAATCTTGTTTATTCAGTTTGTACAGAAATTCCTTTACAAATATCTCAATAGTTTTATTTCCAGGGGTTTTTACATACACTTTTCAGGCGTTCCTTCAAGTATCCCACGGATTTTTTTTTTTCAGAAATTTCACGGAGCAACGGGCGTACATTCTCTAAAAGTTTTTCTTAAAATTCATTAACAAACTTCTCTAGGAATTCCACAAAGAATTTCCCGAGAAATTTCTCCAGGATTTTCTTCAAAAATTTCCCCAAGGATTCGTTCAAGAATTTCCCAAGGATTTGTCCAGGTTCTTCCTAACATTTTTATAGAGTTGCTTATGAAAATTGCTTCAGAAACTCCTTCAGTGTTTCTTTTAGAAATTCATGCATATTCTTCTTATGATTTTTATTTATGGAGATATAAGGAAAGGGGATGGCTTTCTCAGTCTTTGAATCAAGAACGATTTTTATCTACATTCCCGACGTTTCGTCCTAAGCCTTTGGCCTTTTTCAAGGGTCGCTGAAAAAATGTATTTTAACATTTACTATTAAAATTTAACAAATAGGCCGAAACATCGGGAATGTAGATAGAAATCGTCCTTGATTCAAAGACTGAGAAAGCCATCCTCCTTTCCATCAAGTTTCCAGTCGTAAAGCCCTATACTAAATCAATTGGGTTTTTAAATTTTGAAAAATGTATCGTTTTTTTGATTTTATACGAAAGAGCACCTTTTTCTGAGCCGCTATGATTTTTTTCAGATTTTTAGAACTTTATTTTGGCACCTAAAATCAATTTCAAAGAGATTTTTAGATTCACCTGTTGACAGTTGGGCAACTGTTTGACAGCTCCGCCCAGTACAAACTGCGACGAGGGGTGATTCGGCAAATCGCTCCCATACAAACTTCAAATTGATTTTTAAATAGGTTCCCGGGCACCAAAATTCATGAAAATTTGGATTTCGGCTCAGTTTGACATGCAGATTCAGAATATCGAATTATCTCAACACCGTTAAAGAAGCCAATTATGGAAATATGTTTTTCTTCATGCATTTCTTCATCTTTTTAGGAATTTCAACACGGGAATTCTTTAAAAAATCGTTCACGGAGTTTTCAAAAATTCTTCAAAAAATTTCTTCAAAAAATTTTTTTTTTGATTTCATTGATAGTTGCACGAAGGGTTTCAACAAGGGCTCCAAGGAATTGAGGAGATTCCATCACAACTATCCATCCTGACATTTATCAAGAGATTTTGGGAGAATTCGTTCAGATATTTTGCCAGGAATTTTCAAAAGTTTTCAAAACATTGCAGAAAAATTTATTCAAAACTGTTTACGTGAACCTTGAAGGAATGTTTAGGCAAAACTATGGAGGATTGTCTAAAAAAAACTCTTTAAAACTCGTGCGGATACCCTTGAAAGTTTCCAAAACAAATTCTTGAAAAAATACAACTCCTGGGTGGGAATAAAACCCAAGAAACTCGTTAAGATACCTCCTAAATACCTGAAAAAAAAAAAGACAAAGGAGACTTCTGGAGAAACTCTGCAAGTACAGGGGATGGCCAAAATGTTTGGGATAGGCAACTTTTTTTCTCCCACAAAAAAAATCAACATACTGTAACTTTTCATAGAGTGCATCAAAAAATTTTGACTGTTTGTCAACCTATTATATGTGCATCATTGGTACAAATTTGGGCTCGATTAAAAAATCTTTTGCGAAGTAAGAACCGTTCGGGTAAAACACTATTATTTGGACAACTAATTTTTGAACTGTTATATCTCGGAAACCAGTGAACCCGTTTTGAATGAATTTTTTAACGTTTATCAACAATATATTGATAGCTAATACGACGTTATAAAATGTAATATTTTCTCACGGCGAATTAAGTTACACCAGGTTGAAATTTTCACCCATATAGAGGAAAATAAATCAAATTTACAATACCACACAAAAATTACTAAATGTGTTCTTCCTTCAATCTAAAAAGGATCTAATATATCTGATTAGAGATAACTTGAGAACAGAGTTGATGTACACGTGCTGTAGTCCCATGTACGGGAGCCTCATTGCAAGCGAGCTCCCAGGAGCACTGTACATTTTGAGACTGAAAGTTATGCGCCTCATTTTTCTCAAGATGTGTCTCATGAGCAGAGTTTCCGATTGCTCATGTGTACATAAATGTGACAGCGAGCCTCCCACCAAATCGTCTCCCAGCTCTTCAAAATCGCAGTGTGCTGCGCTGCTAGAAGGCTCACGAAAATTTGGTGGGTGCGAGCTAGGCACATAGCTCCCGGGGAGCTCGTCTCATGCGCTGCGTGAGCTGTTGGTATCTAAGGTGAAAAACAACTTGTTGGTAACGAAGAACCTCAACAACTTTTTTCCGTACACAACTCAAGTGTCTGATTGGTCTATGCGATACGACTAGGGACTCTCAATGCAAAGGTTAAGGTTTCAATTCTCGTTCGTTTAGGAAGTTTTTGTCGTGAAATTTTCTAATTTAATCAGCGTGTACATCAACTCTGCTCATGAGCTTCGTCTCATGCGCTGATTAAATTAGAAAATTTCACGACAAAAACTTCCTAAACGAACGAGAATTGAAACCTTAACCTTTGCATTGAGAGCCCCTAGTCGTATCGCATAGACCAACCAGACACTTGAGTTGTGTACGGAAAAAAGTTATTGATGTTCTTCGTTACCAAGAAGTTGTTTTTCACCTTAGTTACCAACAGCTCATGCAGCACATGAGACGAGCTCCCCGGGAGCTATGGTCCACTGCACGAATATATTCTGGCCTGCTTACTCTCACCGAAAATTTGACGTTTGAGCGGTGCCGGCACCTCCCAAACGTCAAATTTTCCGTGAGAGTGAGCAGGCCAGAATATATTCGTGCAGTGAACCATGCGCTAAGCTCGCACCCACCAGATTTTCGTGAGCCTCCTAGCAACGCAGCACACTGCGATTTTGAAGAGCTAGGAGACAATTTGGCGTGAGGCTCGCTGTCACATTTATGTACACATGAGCAATCGGAAATCTGCTTGAGAACAGAAGCGGAAAATCTTTGGATATCAACACTAAAATTTATTGACATTGATTTTAAAAAATTACATTTTTTCGTGAAAAATCCAAAAAGTGTCAATCCATGATAACTTTGTTCAACGTTTAAGAAATACCTATGTTTTAATAGTTTGTGAAGCATTTACACATTGTTAGTGTACGTTCAAAATTTCATTCAATTCGGTTCACTGGTTTCCGAGATATGACAGCTCAAAAATGAGTTGTCTAAAAAATGGTGTTTTACCCGAACGGTTCTAACTTTGCGAAAGATTAATCAACCGAGCCCAAATTTGTACCAATGATGCACGTATAATAGGTTGACAAACAGTCAAAGTTTGAGATTTTTTGATGCACTCTATGAAAAATTATAGCATGTTGAACTTTTTGTGAGAGAAAAAAAAGTTGCCTGTCCCAAACATTTTGGCCACCCCCTGTAGTTCAAAGGAAAAATTTCTTGAGAAATTTTTGGAGGAATTCCTGTAGAAATCTTGGGATGAATTCTAAAGGAATTTGAAGAAAATGTCTGCAGAAATCACAGACAAAGGTGCTGGGCAAATCCTGACAAAATCCCTCATTAAATTTCTAAGGGATCCCTGGAGGACTTTGTGGAAATCTCCTGGAGATACCGCTGAAGGAATTCTTAGAAACATGTCTTATACAATTTCTGAAAAGAATTGTACAAAAATAACTGAAACATGGAGACATTACTGAAAAAAAAACCGGCGGAAGCAAAAACAATCCCGGAGGAGTTCTTTAGAGAACAACTGAGGAAGGAAAAAAAAACTTTGCAAATTTCGTGAAAATTGCTCAGAAATAGATTCTGGAGTAATTTCTGCAGAAAATGCGGAGAGAACCTTGGAAAAACACATTCTGAAAGAATTCCTGATGGAAGGTCTGAATAAATTCAAAGCAATACTTAGAGGAGCTACGGGATTAACTGCTGGAAAATCTTTCAGAAGAATCTCTTGAGAGTTTTCTGGTAGAATTTATGTCGAGAAAATCTCTGAATAAATGTTGTTATATCTGCATGAACCTTTGGAAAATTTCAAGAAATAATTTCTGATAAAGTTTCTTGGCGAATTTCTGGATTTCTTAAGCAGCCCTGGAAGACTTTCTGAGAGAATTTCTGAAAGTATATGCAAACCTATTTGAAAATAATTTCCTGGGTGGACATACATCTTTTGAAGACACGTTTGGAGGATTTTCTGGAGAACCCTCTGAAAAAATTCCTAGAAGAATTTCTTGAGAATTTTTTTTGCTGAAATGCCATAGAAAAACTCCTGGAGAAAATTCTGACAATATTTCTGGAGAAATTGATTTCAGTGAATATTTTTTTTTTTCAAAGAATCTCTTAAGGAATCCTATGAAGAATTTCTGGTGGATTTCCTGAGGAAACTAGTGGACCAGTTTTAAAATAAATCTCTTTGAAAAAAAAAATCTTGAGAAACTCCTGCTGAAGTCAGAAAGGAAATTCCAGGAACAATCCGTAAAGAAAGCCTTTGCTAAAATCAATCTAGGAAATCCTGCGAGGTTTTTTTCTGTAAAAATTGTAGAAACATTTTAACAAATCCTTAAAAAAAATCCCCAAAAGAACTTCAAGCGTTGTCCCTGGATGATGATTATAATGATAAATTATGATGATTGATGATGATGATAATAATGATTGATGATGATGTTGATGATGATGATTGATGATGATTAATGATGATAATTGATGATGATTATGATGATTAATTATGATGATTGATGATGCTGATGATAATAATGATTGATGATGATGATGATGACGATTGATGAAGATGATGATGATGATGATGATGATGATGATGATGATGATGATGATGATGAATGATGATGATTGATGATGATGATGATGATGATGATGATTGATGATGATGATTATTGACGACGATGATGATGATTGATGATGATGATTGATGATGATGATGATTGATGATGATGATGATTGATGATGATGATGATGATGATGATGATGATGATGATGATGATGATGATGATGATGATGATGATGATGATGATGATGATGATGATTGATGATGATGATTGATGATGATGATGATTGATGATGATGATGATGATGATTGATGATGATAATTGATGATGATGATGATGATGATGATGATGATGATGATGATGATGATTGATGATGATTGATGAGGATGATTGATGATGACGATGATGATGATTGATAATGATAGATGATGATGATGATGATTGATGATGATGATGATGATTGATGATGATGATGATGATTGATGATGATGATGATGATTGATGATGATGATGATTGACGATGATGATGATGATTGATGATGATGATGATTGTTGATGATGATGATGATGATTGATGATGATGATGATGATTGATGATGATGATGATGATGATGATGATGATGATGATGATTATGATGATGATGATGATGATGATGATGATGATGATGATGATTGACGATGATGATGATTGATGATGATGATAATTGATGATGATGATGATGATGATGATTGATGATGATTGATGATGACGATGATGATGATTGATGATGATGATGATGATGATGATGATGATGATGATTGATAACCCTACTAACAAAAGTAGCTGAATAAAAGCTTAAGGAGCAAACGCTTTTGGAAGAAAGCTCGTTTAAGCCCTTATGCAGCAAAAATGTTAGTTGGGTAATGATGATGATGATAATTGATGATGATGATGATGATGATGATGGTGATTGATGTGATGATGATGATTGATGATGATGATGATTGATGATGATGATGATGATGATTGATGATGATTGATGAGGATGATTGATGATGACGATGATGATGATTGATAATGATAGATGATGATGATGATGATTGATGATAATGATGATGATTGATGATGATGATGATGATTGATGATGATGATGATTGACGATGATGATGATGATTGATGATGATGATGATTGTTGATGATGATGATGATGATTGATGATGATGATGATGATTGATGATGATGATGATGATGATGATGATGATGATGATGATTATGATGATGATGATGATGATGATGATGATGATGATGATGATTGACGATGATGATGATTGATGATGATGATAATTGATGATGATGATGATGATGATGATTGATGATGATTGATGATGACGATGATGATGATTGATGATGATGATGATGATGATGATGATGATGATTGATAACCCTACTAACAAAAGTAGCTGAATAAAAGCTTATGGAGCAAACGCTTTTGGAAGAAAGCTCGTTTAAGCCCTTATGCAGCAAAAATGTTAGTTGGGTAATGATGATGATGATAATTGATGATGATGATGATGATGATGATGGTGATTGATGTGATGATGATGATTGATGATGATGATGATTGATGATGATGATGATGATGATTGATGATGATGATGATGATGATGATGATGATTGATGATGGTGATGATGATTGATGATGATGATGATGATGATGATGATTGATGATGATGATGATGATTATGATTGATGATGATGATGATGATGATGATTGATGATGATGATTGATAATGGATGATGATTGATGATGATAATGATGATTGTTTTTTTGCCGCAGTCGGAAAAAAGAGTACAGAAGAAGGCGTATGTAGTATCTAGAGTGGGTTAATTGAAACAAATCCAATACATATAACGCACATCCTGAGTGAATTGCTTTTGGCGTGACTATATTCTAGTTTTATGATAGTTCTGAATTATTTCCGCTATCCCAACATACTCATGAATGCCGTATATATAAAAATGACAGATTTTACAAATAAAACTTGGAATTTTTCGGCTTTGATTATTTTAGATCATTGCCAACGTTTCAAACCTGCGGTTGGGATCTTCATCAGGGCTCGATGTGAATCAACTTGTTTTAGATTCATGTTGTTCATAAGGCGGAATGTAGTTACCTGTTCTGCACTGCACTTGTTTCATTGATCCTCAGCACCTCGATTGAAATGGTGTGTGGGTACACAGTTCAAGTCACAACACTTGGCACTGTGGGAACACCGAAAAAATCCAAGGTTTACGTAAATCAAGTCATACCCCGTAGAACATATACAAATAAAGTTCCTCATCATTAAAGTTTTAATTCCACTGGATTGTAATGCCGAAAACAGATCTCGAAGAAACCGCAACAATAACACTAACCCTCGTTGACAACCTAGAAATTGTTCTCAATCAAATCGACGACATGAGAAATGATTTCGCAAAACTATCATCGTTTCCTGTCAGCATAGCCAGTCACATACAAGGTTTACACAAAATAAAATTCACACACAAAAAATACATCCCACAGAGGACAGCTAACAAGTGATCCCGTTCTGGCCGTTGCCGCAATGAAATTTTACTTGTCGTTCCATTTATTTACGTTTTTTTTGGCTGCTGCGGTTCTCATACGGGAAATATTTTCGTTAGCAGCATTGCTGGAAAAATAGTGCACCAGAGTGCGAGGGCTCAAGAGAGGGACACGGTACGAATAACGCTATTTTTTTATTTCTTGCGCAACTGTTACAAAATATACAAACCGCTACAAGGTACCACACCGCTATGCTGCCTCCAGTACCCAATCCCCGTACCAAAAAAAAAAATCCCCGAAAACCCATTTTCCGCTGTCGACAGTTTGATTCTCATCAGCATCATGTTCTGAATATCTCGCTGTGTTCTACATTTTTTTCCTCTCATTTCATTTCGCGTCCCGTGTTCGCGGCGACAGGTTTCCTGGATACGGCATCGGGACATCCACATACTGACCGTCGGGAGCTACACTTACACTTCGGACCAGCGCTTCCAGGCGACGCATCACAAAAATACCGACGACTGGACGCTGCAAATCAAGTGGGCCCAGAAGCGGGACGCCGGGATCTACGAGTGCCAGATCTCGACGCAACCGGTGCGCAGCTATTTCGTCACGCTGAGCGTTGTCGGTAAGTACACGAGTGCAGCTATGCGACCCTACATACTATATATGCAATCTATCTGATGTTTGATTTATATGCTGATGGTTGAATCGAGTTTCACCTCTAGGGAGGATATGTGCCAGTACTGTCGTCTTAATTGGAATCTGGGCTCAATGAACCGTTTGGCATACCTGCAATTAGTAAACATTTGAGTAAACTCGCATCCGTTCATGATGTAATTCCGATTCACTTGAATGAAATCACCCAGCCAATTAGTATAACACAACACGTATAACGAAAAGTTCGCAGCAAACTACAATAACATCAAATGATTGATGAATTTATTTATAATAAATTTATTACCTGAAGAAGGTTAGGCCTGATCGATCTCTTTTCGTCTAAGCGTTTTTATTGGTACAAATTAGTAAATATTGAATTATTATACAAACCACGGTAACCCGCAACTTTTTTTTGGGAAAAGCCAGCTTGTTCTTTACTGTGCGATGCTAGATCTTCCCTACTGCGCCGTTCGAAGAATTCTTCGAAAAAAGAGGTTTCAGTATAGGTCCCACTGGGCATGAAGGCTTCATTGTATGTTGGATGATTTGTTTACTTTGAAACATGGGCGTAGCCAGAGGGGGGGGGGGGCAGAAGGAGCCGAGGCTACCCCCCCCCCATGCCAGAGTTCCAGAAAAAAATCTAAAGAAAAAAGCCATTCGAATAATTTAGGATTTTATCCACAATAATCAAACTTGGATTTCTCAAAAACTAGAAGAAATTTCGCCAAGTACCAAGTATCTTATTTTATAATTTTACACCTAATAACAAGCATGGTCGAAAGGCTAAATTTTGTGAATCTTATTCAAGGAATACAAAAACACAATGCCTATTTTCCCGAATATGCTGTATCAGATATCAGAAGGCTGGCTCTGGAGGCACGTTATCCTCCATTTGGGACATTTGTGCCATCGCCATAAATATAAGCCTATTTCATCATTTACCTGAGGGTGAATGGGACAAGGGATGGAGTGGGATTAGGAAAGGGAAAGGTGATGAAATAGGAAGGGGTGCCCTAGAAGAGGGTATGAACGCATAAGCGCAACGAGAGCTCATAGCCCATACCACAACGGATTTAATCAGTGCCCTGAAAAGGACATTGTAAAACGCATAAGCGCAAAGAGAGCCTATAGCTCATTGGAAGTGACTTGTGACGTCATGCGACTTTCAATATGACATTGAAAGGCATGCCATCGAAAGCATCCTCAATATTCAAGAACTACGTTTGAGCGAGTACTTTCTTGAAAACGTATACAACTTTGTGTTAAAGAGTCACTGTGGACATCCCAAATTGGGAGGCATGTGAGTTCGCATGAATAGGCATGTCAGCCAGCCGAACATCACAGATGTGATAATCGACAATGCATTTCAAGCATTTCAGAAAGAACGAGGTAACCAAGAACCCATTCCTTCTTTATACAACGCACGCACCCTTTCGGGATAAAACTATCAAGTAAGTTCACGCCATGAAAATACCCAAAAGCAAACTACAAGAGTTCAAAACATGTCTGAAATACTCAAATCCCTTTGGAGGAAAATAGGACAAAACCCCATTTGCTCCTGGAGATTTGAAGTTAGCAGAGCTTTTTAGGGCCCACTAAGTCGATTATGTAGCTATAACTCTCAAGCAGAAGCTAGGTATTCGTAGCTATACAAAAGAATGGTTTATCCGAAGATATTTTGAACTACAGATCAGAGTTCCATTCAGGAATACCTCTTGTGATCCGCACAGACCGCAGAGGACAAGCTTCTATCAAAGCAATAGTTATGGTATACCACAATGGAGGGCGTTGTAAACCACAATGAAACTCTCTTGGAGTAGCAATGGAAGCGAGTTATCCATAAAATGTGGTCGCAACCAATTAGTACAGGTTCCCTAATTTTTTAGCAGGGACGCCAAGTATGCGAAAGAACACTCAAAAGTGCAAATAAGGTCAAATGGATACTCCTCATCTGACTCATACCAATCAGTCAACTCATGACAAATTCTGCTCATGCAGAGCTAAGCTAGGTGCAATGTTATGTTAAGTTATCCATGAACTGTAGTACCTAAGTAATACATCAAACTAAAGCATCTCGAGTTAATGTTTGAGCTACTTCACATGATAAAATAATCGTAAAAATACTGCCAAATATCACCGAAAAGATGCTGAATACAAGAGCTTGCTTGAAGGCATCCATAAGGAAACTTATTGCAGTAGAGCTAATTGAGCTACGCACGTTTTGCCTTTCTCGTGCACCAAGGTGTACCGAAAGGCTATATGTTCACTCCAAAAACGAAAATTTGATAGAGCCTCCGGAGGGGCCAAGTCTTATATACCAATCGACTCAGCTCGACGAATTGAGGTGATGTCTGTGTGTGTGTATGTATGTGTGAGTGTATGTATGTGTGTGTGTGCGTATGTGTGTATGTGTACAAAAAAACTCACATCACTTTTTGACAGTAAACCTCAACCGATTTTGATGACCGACGGTTCATTCGACGCGGAATCTGGTCCCATTGTTTCCTATTGAAAATGGTTCAGATCGGTCCAGCCGTTCCGGAGTTATGGCCATTTAGGTGTTCCGGACCGGTATCCCAGGAAGGGGCACGATATGAAAACGCTACAAACCCATCCATGCGGCACATCAAACTTTGTCATTTTCGATAACTTGATGGATGGTAAGCAGAAAAAAATTCTCAGACCATATCTGAAACGGTAGTGTCCCGGAACCGGTTCCAGGTGTCCTGCCGGAAGTGGCCAAACATAAAAGTGAACTAAACATATGCATGCGACATATCAAACCGCGGCTTTTTCTATAACGCGATGAACAGTAAGCAGGAAAACTTTCTCTGACCATGTTGGAACCGGTAGTGTCCCGGAACCGGTTCCAGGTGTCCTGCCGGAAGTGGCCAAACATAAAAGTGAACTAAACATATGCATGCGACATATCAAACCGCGGCTTTTTCTATAACGCGATGAACAGTAAGCAGGAAAACTTTCTCTGACCATGTTGGAACCGGTAGTGTTCCGGAACCGGTTCCAAATGTCCGCCGGAGGTGCCCAAGTATAAAAGTTAACCAAACCCATTCATGCGACATATCAAATAGTGGCTTTTTTGATATCCTGATGTACAGTAAGCAGGATAATATTCTCAGACCATATCTGAACCGGTTGTGTTCCGGAACCGATTCCGGGTGTCTCGTTGGAAGTGGCTAATATAAAATTGAACTAAAACCATGCATGCGACACATTGAACCGCAGCTTCTTCGTTAACCTGATGAACACTAAGCAGGAAAACATTCTCAGACCATATCGGCACCGGTTCCAAAAGTCCCGCCGGAGGTAGCAAAGTATAAAAGTTAACCAATCCCATCCGTACGACATATCAAATAGTGGCTTTTTTGTTATCCTGATGAACAGTAAGCAGGGAAATATTTTCAGAACATAGTAGTGTTCCGCAACCGGTTACGGTTGCCCCATCGGAAGTGGTCAAATGTGAAGGAGAACCAAACCCATAAATTCGACACATTAAATGACTTTTTAGGTAACCTCAACCTGATTAACGGTTAACAAGAAAAAAAAAACATAGACCATGTTTTGGAAAACCAATAGTGTGCTGAAACCGGTTCCAGGTGCCCCGACGGTAGTGATCAAATGTAGAACGGAACCAAACGAGTGCCTCGCCTGGCGAAATGTACAAATGAACCAAACCTATACATGCATTACATCAATTTGCGACTTTTTAGGAAAACTGATTAACAATTTGCATGAAACTAAGACCACATCAGGGACATTCGGTAAGTGGTAAAATGTGAACCGAAAGTAGTAAAAAGAGAAATTCGACAATGATTGCTGTCAGATTACCTGCGTAAACTTTTATTTCGATAAACTAACTCTATTTTAGTTTTGTTTAGATTGTACAATTTGTTTTTGGATACAAATCCTACAGATATTGTGGTGGTACGAATTGATAGCTTGTTCATTTTACGATTGTTGGCTTCCGAGGTTCACTGCGGTTGATCACCAAACGGAACAGGTATCGGAAAGTACCAAATTTGAACTTTCGGAAGTAGCAGCTGCACGAGGAGCCGCTGCAGGTGTGAATAACACCACACTATCGGATCATTCGTATTTACAGTGTATTACATTGTGACATTTGATCATTTTTTAATTCGGCAAATGTCGAATGAGCGGGGTACAAATTAAAAAGTGTCGTTTTAAAGAGTGATGAATACGCGGGGTTTGACAGTACATCAAATAGCAGCTTTTATGAAAAATTTCTTCTTCTTAATGGCTTGACGTTCGCATTGGAACTTGGCCTGCCTCTCTTCAACTTAGTGTTCTTTGGAGAACTTCCACAGTTATTAATTGAAGGGGTTTTTTTGCCTGCCATTGCATGAATTTGTATATTGTGAGGCAAGTACAATGATACACTATGCCCAGGAAGTCCAGAAAATTGTTCCGGTCGGGAATCGAACCCGCCGTTTCCGGATTGGCGATCCATAGCCTTAACCACTAGGCCAACTGGAGATCCTTTTTTGATAACACGATAATCGATTCGTAAGAACGTAGCTTCAGACCATATTTTAGATAACCGGTAGTGTCCCGAAACCAGTTCTGGGTGTCCCACTGGAAGTGGTCAAATGTAAAAGTGATCTGTACCCATGCATAAGATAAATCAAATCGTGGTTTTTTAATACTTTTATACTATACTCACTACGTTCTTGTTTTCAACGGTCAATCAAATACCTATAACCTAGAATGTGCAAAAAAAACTTTATCGAAGACCGCAAAGTGATCTGTGATTGTGTAAAAAGTTATATCTTAGCTTGATAGTATCGTGTTGATATTCATCAGCCCCCAGTGTTCGTGAAGGTGCTCAAGTAGTCAACTGAGAAATCTGACGTTATTCAGCTCTGCTTATACGTTGAACATAACGTCGGACTATGTGTCATCAATAGGTTTAAGTCATTTCAATGATGGCTTTGATAAAATGCATACTTTTCTTAAAGAAATATCAGGATTCAGTAACACTTTGACTTACGTCGACGGAAAGGTCGTGAGAACATATACGACGAGAAAGGCACTATCACCACTAGGTGGATTAATTTGGGTTTTTTATGCTAAACATTGATCGTAGGTTTCCTAACCGTAACCACTACCCAAACTAGACAGGATTATACTCTTCACCAAGGTTGCAACCATTCATTTGCAAAGATTTACATTCATTTGCTATTATCTCAGTTCAGAAGCATGCTATCTAAAAACAATGTATGGATGAATTTAACTCCACGCGGTGAATGTAAATTTCATTCACGCTGTGGAAAGTTGCCTTCCCAGCTCGCTCACGACTTTGGAATGCGTGTGCGACCCCAATGTTATTCGGCAAACTTTCAGATAAAACTGCAAGGTTAAATTCATCCATACATTGTTTTTCGATAGCATGCTTCTGAACTGAGATAATAGCAAATGAATGTAAATCTTTGCAAATGAATGGTTGCAACCTTGCTCTTCACAATCACAGCACAAAAACGACAAACGACAAACCAATCCGGTGTCAATTGAAAAACGCCAATGGCGAAAACGCATTAGGCGAACCCATATAGGTACTAATGTAAGCTAATTTACAACATTTGAACACTCCCGCCCTTATTTAGCCTCAAATATGAGACTAAAGAAGGGCAACTGATTATCTCGGAGAAACGCAAGGTCCACTGCACTATTGCTCCGGTTAGCACAGTAAGGGTGTAATACTGTGGAGGACGCCCTAATTCTCCACAGCACAGTGTTTTATTTTGCCGATTTTGTGCGTTTTGCCTTTCTCGTACACTAAGTGTACTGGAAAGGCTATATGTTCACTCCAAAAATGACTTTTTGATAGAAGGCCCGGAAGGTCGACTCACATATACCAATCGACTCAGCTCGACGAATTGAGGTGATGTCTGTGTGTGTGTATGTATGTATGTGTGTGTGTATGTGTGTGTACAAATAAACTCACATCACTTTTTGGCAGTAAACCTCAACCGATTTTAATGACCGACGGTTCATTCGACGCGGAATCTGGTCCCATTGTTTCCTATTGAAAATGGTTCGGATCGGTCCAGCCGTTCCGGAGTTATGGCCATTTAGGTGTTCCGGAGCGGTACCCCTGGAAGGGGTCAGACATGAAAATGCAACAAACCCATGCATGCGACCCATCAAACCACTGCATTTTCGTTAGTCTGATGAACGGTAAGCAGGAAAATAGTCTCAGACTATATCTGAACCAGTAGTGTTCCGGAACCGGTTCTGGGTGTCCCGCCGGAAATGGCCAAATATAAAATTGAACATAACCCATTCATGCGACACATCAAGCAGCGGCATTTTCGGTAACCTGATGAACAGTTAGCAGGAAAATAGTGCCAGACTATATCTGAACCGGTAGTGTTCCGGATCCGGTTCCGGCGGGGGTCCCGACGGAAGTGGCCAAATATAAAAGTAAACCAAACCGAAGCATGCGGCACATCAAATCACGGCTTTTCCAATAACCTGATGGCCGGTTATTAAGGAAGTAGGCTCAGACCACATTGAGGGCTGACGGTTGTATTCCGGAACCAGTTCCGGATGTCTCGACGGAATTGGCCAAATATAAAAGTGAACCAAACCCATGCATACGACACTTTAAATCGCGGCTTTTTTATAACCTAATGAAAGGTTAGCAAGAAACTAGTCTCCGACCATATCTGAATCGGTAGTATTCCGGAACCGGTTCCGGATGTGCCGCCGAAAGTGTCCGAATATAATAGTGAACCAAGCCCATGCATGCGACACATCAAAAATCGGCATTTCCGATAACCTGATGAATGGTTAGCAAGAAAATAGTCTCAGACCATATCTGATCTGATAGATCTGATAGAGGGCCCATATAGCCGAGGCGGTAAACGCACGGGTATTCAGCATGACCATGCTGAGGGTGACGGGTTCGATTCCCGGTCGGTCCAGGATCTTTTCGTAAAGGAAATTTCCTTGACTTCCTTGGGCATAGAGTATCTTCGTGCCTGCCACACGATATACACATGCAAAATGGTCATTGGCAGAGGAAGCTCTCAGTTAAAAACTGTGGAAGTGCTCATTGAACACTAAGCTGAGAAGCAGGCTTTGTCCCAGTGAGGACGTTACGCCAAGAAGAGGAGAGGAGGACCATATCTGATCCTGTCTTGTTCCGGAACCGTTACCGGGTGTCCCACCGGATAACCAATCCCATGTATGCGATACAACAAATAACGGCTTGATGACTGGTTTTCAAGGAAGTAGGCTAAGGCCACATTAGGGACTGCCGCTTGTGCCGGAACTAGTTCCGGGTGTCCCTCCGAATGCGGCCAAATATAAAATTGAACCAAACCTATGCATGCGACACAGCAAAGTGCGGCTGTTTTGATATCCTTATGAACGTTAGCAAGCAAATAGGTTCAGACCATGCAAGGTGGTAGGCTCGTGAATGCAAACTTTTTAAGGAGTGATAGAGGATCATAAATGGGGAGAAAAAATTCTACGCATATGGTCAAATCTCAACCGTTACGTAGTAAATGAACTTTACATGTTTTTGACTTGCATGCCTCAAACTGACTATAACTTGAAAACCTATTCATTGGTTCCTTGTGCAATTTTGATTGCTTTGGTCAATCACGGAGTAGCAACTACGAATTGTGCGGTCATCTATGCTCATGCTTAAACTGGCTATAACTTGAAAATAGTCAATCTTATCACAGTTTTTAAACCCTCATTCGAAAGATTTTTAAATTTTCTACCCAAAAAAGATCTTTGAATCTATTGGTTTAGTTAAAAAAACTTAGTTTTCTATAGCAAATAATCTCGAAAGTATTGTTTTTTATTCGTTTTTGTAAATTATCTTTGAAAAATACGTATTAAATTAGAATTTTCTCCTAGGCAAACTTTTGGCCCCTATTCCGTTCTACAATTTGTTCTTTGACATTAAAGGTCTAGCTCCTCTCGTGTTCTTGTAATTCCGAATTCAACATCGTCATGAATTTGCAACTGGTCAAAATCTTCATATATGCAAGAGGACAAAATAGTGACCAAAGCAATCTAATCAAATCACACCATTTCAAATTGCTGCGGTATTAATATGAAGTAGGGTGGATCAACGTGTTATCAGAAAATTATAATATAATATAATATAAATAAAGTTTTTTTCCAATCTCCTTTTGCGTCTAAAATTACTATGCACAATTTGGGTTCATAAGAAGTCAAATTTTACATGAATCGTATTAAGCGTACAAGTATTTTCAGGATCGGCTAATGTCGACGTAAAGATCATGAGTACATATTCGACGAGAAAGGCACTATCACCACTAGGTGGATCAATCAGGGTTTTTTTAATAACTTTTCAACCGATGATTTTAGGCATATCGTTTCTTTGGAGAAGTTTCTATATTAGACAAGGCGCATCTTTTGACATATAGATTTGAATGATCAATCCACCTATAAGTGAGATGAAAAAAATATTTTTTTCAAAAAATGCAGATAGACGTTTGATGTCTTCGGCAAAGTTGCGCAAAATGCAATTTTGAACAACTTTTGTCAATGCTGAATCTTATACTTTACGAGGTATATTGCGTTGTATGTGCATGACCCTTAAAAATCATATATTTTATCATAACTTTTTAACGTTTTTTTTAGATTTTTTGCGTCTTCTACAAAGTTGCAATGCAAAAATACATGTTTTTGCTGAACATCGAAAAACGCTAGCTTTTGAAATAACAAATTTATTTACAAATTACTGATTTTTATAGGTTAACTTTGAACTCGTGTTACTTTTCTCGGCGCAAAATGGCGCAGAGAACAGTTTCGAATAATGGAACAACTATATTTCTACTACATGAAAATGGCTTAAGCTTTTGTATGCAAGTGTATTCTTTATGTGTCATGGTAAATATACAATTAATTATCAAATATTGAAATTATTCAATAACTTCTTCATTTAAAGAGATAGAATGCCGCAATGTTCAGCAAAATTGTGTATACTTGTATGCTCAACAACTTTCTAGAACATGAAATAAACCATTCGAATAATTTAGGATTTTATCCACAATGATCATACTTGGTTTCACTAAAACAACAAGAAATTTCGCGAAGTACCAAGTATCTTATTTTATAATTTAACACCTAATAACAAGCTTGATTGAATGGCTCAATTTGGTGATTCTTATTGAAGGAATATAAAAAACACAATGCCTAATTTCCCGGATATGCCGTAACCAGTTCCGCAGGGAAAGCGAAGAACTTTCTCCAAACCTCTGCAGCTAGAAACATAGTGAAAGCAAGAAATTCACAAATAAACATTTGTATTCAATTCATATAAACATTTTGCTAAGGGAAAAAACCAAGGATTTTTTTTTTATAATTTTTTTCAAGGGACACCTTCACAAATTCCACCAAGAATTTCTTCTTCGTGAATTTTCCCATGGCATCTAGCTGAGCTCCGATAGTGATTCTTTCATAGCCTGTTCCGAGAAATGCTTCGTGAATTCCTCGCGATCCTTCAGTGATTCCACCATAGATTCCCACGGAGATTTCCTTAGAATATCTCTAGAGATTTCACCTGATATTCCTCCGGGATTTCCCCCTTTAAAAGTTCCTCCAGTGATTATTCCAGTGCTTTTTTTAGGACTCTTTCAGGAATTTTACCAGAGATCCTTTTAGATTTTTCTGCACGTATTACTTTATAGATTTATTTAAAGAATTACGCTAGAGATTGCTCTAATTTTTTCATAGAGTAATGCGGGGCAAAAGTTCGCACCTAACAGACTTCACTAAATAACTAATAAACGAAAAGAAAACAATATCATTTTTCTTCGCTAAACGGGTCCCTATCATGTTGCCTTCAAAACGTAGTACTAGATTTTTTCGCGTTCCTTTTTTAGTTTTAGTAATTCAATTTTTAATACAAGTACTCTCATGCGAACTTTTGCCCCATAGTGGGGGCAAAAGTTCGCATTATGCGGGGCAAAAGTTCGCACCTTATACAGGATAGATTATTGGTGTGATGTTCATTTATTTCATGTTAATTCATGTTCGTCTTTTCACTCTAGCCATGAAATCTGTTTCCCTCTGTTCTTAGCATTACGGCCCAACTGGGATACGACCTGGTGTTCGGCTTTAAAATAGAATGTGTTTGATGAAGACTTCCACAACTACTAACTAAGAGCTGTCCTTTCCAGCGTTACTGAAGTTATCAAAACACCTTGTAAGGTAATCATAGAGATACATGTTGCACAAAATACATGAAAAAAAAAAACAAATATGCAGCAAAACTGTTGAACGTGACCGTAATAGAATCTTATCCCCGTCAGTATGGTGATGAGTTATAGCTGTCAATTTACAAACTAAGCTATGAAAGACCCCGGTAAAGTAGATGAACATAAGAACTTCAGAAACATACGAAAAGACACGACGAGGATGATGAAGAAAATGTTTCAAAATGTTTTTAAAGCATTTTTTTTATTTCTTGATTTTAATGGGTGAATATAAAGTTTGCCTTACGAAGGAACTTCTCACAAAACTAAGTTCAAACCCTCTGCCGGAACGATTTCAGGGTGCATACTACACATATTATACATATAGAGTAGTTTCTATACGAAATCATCATTGCTTCAAAGATTCTGTTATTATATTGATGTACTAGATTCAGAAATCTAGTGCGAACTTTTGCCCCACAGCTACTGCGAACTTTTGCCCCACCGTCGAGGTTTTAACAATGTTCCTCTCTGCAAGAAGCACTAGTAGTTAATTGTTTATTCGAGTGCACCTCTCGAACTACTATGGAATAACGATTCTCCGACATCAAGAGGTTATGAGATTTTTCTTCTTCCTGTTACTACAAATTCTTATTCCAAAAGGTACAAAAATTCTATCAAAACACCTAGAAACACATTTTTTCGCATAACTCTGCCAAACCATAACGAAATCGTTCCATTTTTTATTGACGAGTAGCTGGCCTGATTATGTGTCGAACCTATACAGATTTGTTTGGGTTCTTAACTTGTGCCCAGAAAAAGACCCACTGCGAACTTTTGCCCCGTGCGAACTTTTGCCCCGCATTACTCTATGGAATTATTCTAAATACTTTAGTAGAAAGTTCTTCCAAGATTAAAAAAAAAAATATATTTTTTTTAATTTTCTAGGAATCTATCCAAGGATTCCGTCAATAATTCGTCCATAAATTACCGCAGACATGGATTCCTTCATGGGTCTCCAGTTAGCCTAGTGGTTGAGGCTATGGATCGCCAATCCGGATACGGCGGGTTCGATTCTCGTTCCAGCCGGGAAAATTTTCTCGACTCCCTGGGCATAGTGTATCATTGTGCTTGCCTCACAATATACAAACTCATGCAATGGCAGGCAAGGGGAAGCCCTTCAATTAATAAATGTGGAAATGCTCAAAGAACACGAAGTTGAAGCGAGGCAGGCCAAGTTCCAGTGGGGACGTAGAGCCAGAAAGAAGAAGAAGGAGAAGATGGATTCCTTCGGATTTTTTCCAGGTATTACAGGTATACTACAGAAATTCTTCGCTAAGAGAAAGCACTTCTAGAATTTTTCATGGTATTGTGTCTGGGATTTCTCCAAGAACTACTTCAGATATTCACCCGAGAATGCTTTCTTTAATTTTTCAGGAACAACTTCAGGGAATATTTTAAAAAATCCTCCAAGGATTCACATTTGGGATTTCTTCAGAAATTCCTCCTGGATTTCTTTCAAGAGCCCAACAATCAACAATTAATCCAGGACTTTCTCCAGGAACTGTTTCGGGTTTCCCTTAGGAATTCCACTTGGGGATGCTTCCGGGATTCCTCCAGGGGTTACTACAGGAATTCCACTAGGGATTCCTTAAGGAACTGCTATAGAGATGCCTACAGGGGTTCCTTCGTGAATTTTTCATAGGATTCCTTCAGGATTTCTCTAATGATTCCTTCTGTGATTTCTTCAGTTTCTCCTCCTGGGATTTTTTTAGAAACTTCTCTTGGGATTCCCTCATGAACATTTTCTGGGATTCCTCCAGAAATTCCTCCAGGAATTCCTCCAAGAGTTACACTAGGAATTTCTCAGCAAATTTAAGAATTCTTACAGGAATTCCTCCAGGAATTCTTGTAGGGATTCTCTCAAAAATTCTTTCAGGATTTCTAAAACAGTTGAGAAAACGAATAAATAAATAAATAGCGTTTCCTGCAGAAAATCTTACAGGCATTCCTCCAGAAATATCTTCTGGGGTTCCTCCAGAAGTTCCTCCAAGAATGCCTCCAGGGATGTCTATTCTATATGGATTCCTACAGGGATTTCTCTAGGCTTGCCTTCAAGCATTCCACCAGGAAATCCTCCAGTAATTCCTCCAGTGACTCCCCACGAGGCTGTGTTGTGGATTGACATCTAAGCCGAAAGAGAGATGGTTCTTGAAAAAGTGAATGTTCATGGTGAGGGCTCGGGTTCAGTTTGGCTTTCTATTCCGCAGAATTATCATCTGTTCTGTGGCTAATTTGGTTAAAGCACCGGTCTAGCGAATACGGGGTCGTGGGTTCGAATCCCACCAGAACGCGATTTTTATTCAAAAATTCATCCCTCAATTTGTCAATTAGCAACATTCTGTGTCTTCTGACTACAAGTTTTTCTGTATGTTTATATGGCATACCAGCAAATCTGGTAAATGCCAGTAAAGGGCAACATATATCAGTGTACTCCCCAAGAATTTCTCCAAGAATTAATCGAGGAATAACTCCAGGAATTCTTCCAGAGATTCCTTCAGAAATCCCTCCAGGAATTGATCAAGGATTCCTTCCAGGGATTCTTCCCGGAATTTGTCAAAAAACTCTCCCAAGAAATCCTCTAGGGATCTGGATCTCCAAGATCTCCTCCAGAGATCCTCCAAAAATTCAGGGATTCCTCCGGAATTTCATCCAGACATTCCTCTAGATATAGGCATTACTCCAGAAGTTCCTCTAAGAGTTCCTCTAGGAGTTCCCCCAGGAATTTCTCAAGGGTTTTTCTAGGCATTCATCCGAGATTTCATACTGGAATTTCTCCAGGGACTCCTCCAGGAGTTGCTTCCAGAATTCCTCGATGGATATATTCAGGAATTGGTTAAGGAATTCCTCAAGGGAATCGCTCACAAAATCATACATTACTTATTTCAGGAGTTTATTTGGGAAATCTTCAATGCATTTTTTTTTCAGGGAATTCCTCCAGGAACCCCCTTAGGAATTCCTCCGGGAATTTATTCAGGAAATCCTCCAGGGAATGCTCCAGAAATTCCAGCCAGATTTTTTTTCCAGAAGTTCCTCCAGGGTTTTCTCTAAACATTCCTGCAGGAATTGCTTCACGAATTTCTCCATGGATTTTTCAAAGAAATCCTCTAGGGATCTCCCCAGAAATTCCTCAAGAATTCCTTTAGAATTTTTTCTAGGAATTCATCGGAAGATTCCAGAGATTCCTCCTGGAATTTCTCTAGGGAATCTTCCAGGAATTCCTCCAGGAATTCATCCAGTAATCTCTTCAGGGATTTCCATGTATTCCTCCTTGCTTCTGGAATTTTTTAAAGAATTCCTCCAGGGATCCCTTTAGAAATTCATCAACAAATTCTTCAAAGAATTCCTTTAGAAATTTCCCTAGGAATTCATCGAAATATTTATTCAGGAATTTCTCCAGGGACTCCTCCAGGAGTTGCTTCCAGAATTCCTCGAGGGATATATTCAGGAATTGGTTAAGGAATTCCTCAAAGGAATCGCTCAAAAAATCGTACATTAATTATTCCAGGAGTTTATTTGGGAAATCCTCAACGCATTTTTTTATCAGGGAATTCCACCGGGAATTTATTCAGGAAATCCTCCCGGGAACGATCCAGAAATTCCAACCAGAAATTTTTCCAGAAGTTCCTCCAGGGTTTTCTCTAGACATTCCTCCAGGAATTGCTTCAGGAATTCCTCCATGGAATTTTCAAGAAATCCTCTAGGGATCTCCCCAGAAATTCCTCAAGAATTCCTTTAGAATTTTTTCTAGGAATTCATCGAAGGATTCCAGAGATTCCTCCCGGAATTTCTCTGGGAAATCTTCCAGGAATTCCTCCAGGAATTCATCCAGTAATCTCTTCAGGGATTTCCAAGCATTCCTCCTTGCTTCGGGGATTTTTTAAAGAATTCCTTCAGGGATCCCTCTAGAAATTCATGAACAAATTCTTCAAAGAATTCCTTTAGAAATTTCCCTAGGAATTCATCGAAAGATTTATTCAGAAATTTCTCCATGGTTTCCTCCCAGAATTTCTCTGAGGAATCTTTCAGGAATTCCTCCAGGAATTCATCCAGGAATTCATCCAGGAATTTCTTTAGGGATTTTCAAGAATTTCTACAAGTATACTTTTAGAATTTCCTCAGGGATTCCTCCAGAAATTCCTCCGACAATTCCTCCAAGGATTCTTTCAGAGATTCCTCCAATAATTGCTTCTGGGATTCATCCAGAATTTCCTCAGAGAAGTCTTCCAGGAATTCTTTCAGAAATGCCTCCCAGGAATTCATCCTGAAATTTTACATGTGATTGCTCCAGGATTTTGCTCCACAAATTCTTCCATAAAATCCTCCAGAAATTCATCCGGGAATTCCTCCATGGATTCTTTCAGAGATTCCTCCAATGATTGCTTCAGGGATTCATTCAGAAACTCCTCTGAGAATTCCTCCAGGAATTCTTTCAGAAATGCCTCCAAGGATTTCTTCAGGAATTCATCCAGAAATTTTACAAGGAATTTCTCCTGGGATTTCTCCAAGCAAGCAGCGTGGATATTCACGGTCGACTCCCCATTGATGAATGATGATGATGCTCCCATACACTCATCCCTCTTCCATTTGACGAAGCTGAAAATGCAGTACAGTTCATCTCTTCTCGGCGTGTGCTGTATACAGTATGAATATATGGGTCGTATGAGCAACCCATAGTAATTAGTCGAGCCCGAAACCGGTTGGCAAAAAAGGTTATTATTAATCCTTTTTAATCGTTAGTAAGACAAAACGTTTTGTGTCCGTTCTCGTTGTCGCGTCTCGGGAAGGAACACCCCCTGCACCTGCTGCAAAATTCGTCGATTCTTTCAGGAATATATCCTGATACTCTTTTTTTTTTCAAGAAACCCTTCAAAAAGTTATTCATTGATTTTTTCAGTGACTACTTCAGAGTTCTTCTAGCAGTTTTTCCAGGGATGTTTTGAAGGTGTTCCTTTATAAAGCCTTCAGGGATTCTTTTAAATATTTGTCAAAATGTTCCGAAATACCCCCAGGAATGCCTCGAAGGTCTCCTCCAACGATTGTTTTAAGGCTTATTCTAGGATTTCTTCAGGAATTTCATCCGAGATCTCCTTCCGAATTTCTCTTGGAATTGCAAGCAGTTGCCAGAAAATTTTCCAGGGATTCCTTCATGAATCTCTCCAACAATGTCTTCAGGAGATAATCAGGACATAATCAGGAATTCCTACAAGGAAGCGTCCATAAAAGATGTCACGCAAAAATTGCCCATTTTTAACCCACCCTCCCCCTATATCACACTTTTTGTATTAGACCTCTGAAATGTTTGTATGGGTTATCACACTTCACTTAACCCCCTTCCCCCTAAAAACGTAAAGTAATTTATAGACGTTCCTCAATAAGTCCTCCAGGGACTCTTTAACACATTTCAAATAAGAGTCACGGCAACGCAGGTTTTGGTTGCGCAGAAGTCACTGTGACTTAATTTGAACAAATGAGTTCTACAATGCTAGAAGCGCTTTCAGACATTTCTCTAGGGAGTCCTAAAGAAATTCGCCTAGAGAAGACTCTCTCTCGGAATTCTTCCAGGGTTTTCTCCCGGAGTATCTGTAGGAAATGCACCATGTATTTCTCTTGGAATCCCTTCTTAAATTCTTCTAGACATTTCTTTTTGAATACATTTAAGCGATTTTGTCCAGGAATTCCTTTAGGTGAATTTCAGGATTTTTCCAAGAACTCCATTATTTGAGAGATCTTCTGAAATACCTCCAGAAAATTATTCAAATATTTCTCCAGGCGTTCTAACTGGGATGAAGCTAACTGAAAAGCTGGCTACGCCCTTGCTTTGTTGGATTCAAATGCAAACTCTGACACTCTTCAATTACAACCTCCATAAAATCGTTTTCCAGCTACTTCAACCAGAACAAACATCCTGCTCGTGCAGATTATCCATTGGATTACAAATCATGTTGTGATTTCATAGATAACCTCGAGAAATTCCTAGCAATACGATTCAATTTCCCTGCCAACAAACGAGAAGCAACCCATTTCCTGACGAACAACACACCAAGCTTCGTTCCGGCATCAAATTGAATTTATTTAGATGGATATCGAGGCCCTTGTAAACAACAGTTATAATTATGTTTGGTCCAATTAATTTGCCCCGTTCGTATTGATTTCCCGTGATCGTGTGCTGCTACCGTTTGCTACCGTGTAATAGCTAGCGATATCTCTGCTAACTCCGGATCAGGGATGCCAGGTGAAATTTTCAAATATCTTCTTAAGGCATGTTAAAATGTCTTCACATGTCTTCACACCCCATATTGTGGCTTTAGAATAAAATACTGTTAGAAGTCAAAATTTATGCCATGTTCTCACTTAGGTTTATATGAAGGAATATACCGTGAGGTCATCCAGCAATGATGCATGCTTTTCTCCAGAATTTCCATGGCATTTTTAAGGGTGTTTCTCGAAAATTCCTTAACAAGTTCCTCGGATTTATTTTCACGAGGCCCACAAAAAAATCCAGGAATTTCTCTAGGAATTCCTTCGGAAATTATCCCCTCGCGAATACCTTCAGAAGATCCCTGGGAATTCATCGTGGAGTTTCTCGGGAATTCCCCCAGATCATCCTCGGAAATTCCCCCAAGTGGTCCTCGAGAATTCTCCCAGGAGTTCCTCGTGAATTTCTGCAGAAGATCCTCAGCAAATCATCATGCTTGTCCTCATGCAGATCCTCGGCAGTTCCTCCAAAAGATCCTCAGGAATTCCTCCAGGAGATCCTCAAAAATTGTGCCAGAAATTCCTCGAAACATCCTCTACAAGTTCCATCGGAATTCTTTCATAAGTTTCCCGAGAATTTCTTCAGGAGTTGAGTTTCCCGAGAATTCTCCCAGGAATTTTTCTACAAGTTCCTCCAGGAGTTCCTCGGAAAATTCTACAGGAGTTCCTCGGCAATTCCTCCAGGACTTCCTCGGGAATTCCTCCAGGAGTTCTTCGGGAATTTCTCAAGGAGCTCTTAGGCAAGCTCTTAGGAAATTCCTCCACGAGATCTTCGGGAACTTCTCTAGGAATTCATCGGGGATTCCTCTAGGAGCTCTTAGGAATTCCATCAGGAGATCCTCGGGAACTCCTTCAGAGCATCCCCAAAAAATCCTTCAGGAATTTCTCGAGAATTCATCCGAGAGATCCTCGGAGATCCTCCAGGAAGTGCTCGGCAGTTCTCACAGAAGTTCCTTAGAAATTTCTGTCGGAGTTCCTCGGGATTTTTCCGGAAGTTTATCGGGAATTCCTTGACAATTCTTCCAGGAGTTCCTCGGAAATTTCTACAGAAGTTTCTCGGGAATTCCTCTAGGGTTTCATCGGGAATTCCTCTAGGAGGTCGAATCGAATCGAAATTGAATCGAATCAAGAATTCTTCCAGGAGTTTCGAGAATTCCTGCAGGAGAATCTCGGGAGTTCCTCCAGGAGATCCTCGTAAATTCTTGCAGGAGTTGCTCGGGAATTACTCCAGGAGTTCCTCGAGAACTCCTTTAGACGATCATCGAAAAATCCTCCAGCAGTTTCTCGGAAATTCCCTCAGGAGATCCATGGAGGAAATCGACGAAAGTTTCTCCAAAAGATCCTCAACAATTCCTCCAGGAGTTCCTTTAGAATTCATCCAAGGATCCTAAGGAATTCCTTCAAGAGATCCTCCGCTATTTCTACAGGAAATCCTCGGTAAATTCCTTCCAGGAGTTCTTCGGGAATTCTTGCAGGAGTTCCTCGGGAATTTCTCCAGAAATTCATCGACAATACCTTCAGGAATTCCTCAAAAAGATTCTCGAAAAAACCATCAGGAGTTCCTTGGGAATTCCTCTTCGGATTCCTCGGGAATATTCAGAAGAGATACATGTTTCTCGGGAATCCCTCCAAGAATTCCACGAGCATTTCTTCATAGTTTTTCAAGGTTTTTTTCCGGCAGTTCCTCGAGATTTACTCCCTAGAAAACCTACTCCAGGAGTTTCCTGGGAATTTCCGACGATTTCCTGGCGGTATTCATAGGTACATCCAGATGAATTTCTGATAAGCTCCTGAAACATTTCCTGAGAATCTTCTGGATGAATTCCCGAGAAAATGCTAGAGGGATTCTCAATGAACTTCTGGAGGAAATTCCCGAAAAAAATTGAATTATCGAGAAAATCCTGGAAGAATTTCCGAAACTCCTAGAGGTATTCTCCTAGAGGCATACCCGATAATCTCTTGAAGAATTTCTGAGCAACTGAAGGAGCAATTTCCGAGCAACTCTGGAAGAATTCCCGAGTAACTCCTAGAGAAATCCAAAAAAAAACTCCTGGAAAAAATTCGACGAACTCCAGGAGGAATGCCTGAGGAACTCCTAGAAGAATTCAGAGGAATACATGGAGAAACTTTCCAAGCAATTTTCTAGCAATTCCTATGGGAGTTCTAGAGGATCTCATAGAGGAATTCTAAAGGAATTCCTGAGGAACTCCCGAAAAAGTTGTTGGCAAACTCCTGGAAAAATCCCGAGGAATTCATGTAGAACTTCCCGAGGAACTCCTGGAAAAATTTTCGAGGAACTCTTGAAAAATTTCTCAATAAACACCTAAAAGAATTTTCGAGGAACTTTTGAAGTATTTTTGAGGAACTCCTGGAGGATTTCACGAGGAACTCCTTAAATAATTCTCGAGGAACTTCTGAAGAAATTCCCGAGAAACTCCTGGTGGAATTCCTGAGAAACTTCTAGGAGAATTTGCGACGAACTCTTGGAAGATTAACTGAGGAATCCTTAAAGGAACTCCCGAGGAACTTGCAGAGGAATTCCCAAGGAGCTCCAGAAGAATTCCCAAGGAACTCATTGAAAAAATTCTTGAGGAATTCTTAAAGGTATTCTCTAGGAACTATTGGAGGAAATCACGAAGAACTCCTGGAAGAATTCCCGAGAAACTCCCAGAGAAATTCCCTTGGAACTCCAGGATGAATTCCCGAGGAAGTCCTGAAGGAATTTCCGTGAAAGGATTTCTCGAGGAACTGCTGAAAAAAGAAAGATTCGGCAAAGTCCTGGAATTTTGTTGATGAAAATTTTATTTTGTATAAACAATTGCTGATGAGAAATTAATTCAATAGTTCAGCGTGTTTCCTAAAATTTCCATGAAATGGTGGTCATCTAACTTGATTCGTATTTCAACTAAAAACTGCTTCAAAATTTCCGCCAATATGAAGACCGAAAAATTAGGAATTTGTAAGTTTAAAGTTTTAAAAGTTCAAAATTTTATCTACAAAAATTGAAACGTATTTCATCTTAAATTGTTCCAAGATTTGAAATATTGGTTTAGGATAACAACATAAATAAATATTATTTTTCAGCTTTCAAAAGTCTTCAAAGGTCTTCACAAAATTTAAAATGTCTTCTATATGTCTTCACAAAAATAAATGTCTTCACAGAACTTAAAATGTCTTCAATTTGAAGACATGTCTTCACATCTGGCATCCCTGCTCCGGATACCTCCCTGATGGAGGCTGATAGGGGGCCCAAACAACAACAACAACAACAACGGTGACTGCCAGCCAGGTGAGAAGCCCCGCAGACAATTATCGAATGCTCGTGTGATTGTGTTTAGCAAGCTATCAAGACCTGACTGTTGGCCAAAGGCCCACGACACGGCCGGCCGGCCGCCATAGACCTAATTTGGTAGCAGCGGAGGGAAACCGGAAAAGTTCACCAATCATATTGCCCACCGCCACCAAGACCGCCACAGTACGGCTGCTGCGCTGCAGCAACGTGTTTCTCCATAGCAGCAGTCAGTGTTGTGGTTTAATACGTCGGGTGCAGTGGAGTTGGCGATAATGTAATTTTCCCGGTACAACTGTTTGACACGGTATAAATAATTACTGCACTGAGGATAATCAATTGTTGATCCCTGGTGGGTATAATATCCGACCACAATAAATGACAGTGGTCTAGCGCGGAGCATGCGGTTAAATTGTTCGAAGTCGGGATTTGAAGTCTGGAAGTGTGAAACTATTTCAATTTTCGTGCTCTTTGCATATTGTTATAATCATAGACATTCCACTAGAAACAATTGGCTACCATGAAAATTCTAACAATAAATTGAGTTCACCATAATTCAATTATTATTTAACCCTCCTAGGATGTTTAGTTTTTCGCACCAGGATGGCGTAGTGCACGTTCAGCGTGCCTGTCTGGGTCATATTGACTACAAAATCCTTACTTACCTCACCGGTCAGACTACGGCCGGAGTGACCTCTGATGAGTCGTATCCATTCTGCTCGGTACATGGCTGTTTGTCTCCAGTTCCGAAGTTCAGCGAAGGGTCCGCAGATCGTCCTCCACTTGCTCGACCCACCTAGCTCGCTGCGCACCACGTCTTCTTGTACCCGTCGGATGACTCTCGAGAACCATTTCAGTCGGGTTGCTATCCGGCATCCTGATGACGTGATCCACTCACCGTAGCCTCCCAGTTTTCGCGGTGTGGATGATGGTTGGTTCTCTCAGCAGCTGTTGCAGTTCGTGGTTCATTCGCCTTCTCCAAGTCCCGTCTTCCATCTGCACTCCGTTGTAGATGGTACGCTGGTACGCAGCACCCTCCGTTCAAAAACTCCAAGGTCCTCTGCATGCTTTGTGCCCATAGAGGACTACCGATCTAATCAGCGTTTTGTAGATTGTTAACTTCGTGTGACGGGGAGCTTTGTTCGATCGTAGAGTTCTGCTGAGTCCAAAGTAAGCTCAATTTCCTGAAGTCCTGAAGTCCTGAAGTCACCAGAGAGTCCAAGTACACGAATTCTACAAACGCCTCGATTTAATCACCATCCATAGAAATTTGGGGTGGTGGGCGCGGTGATTCTTCCCTGGGGCCATTTGCCATCATGTACTTTGTCACACATTAACCGTTATGTGTCCGACAAACTTTTTGCTTTTTTCTACACCGTGTATTTTAAATTGGTGCAGAATACCCGGGTACCCTGTCGGCCACATAAGGGTTAATGACTAATCCGATTCGCCTGAAGTCGGATGTACGTTTCTGCTATTGTCTCAAATTTGCGAGCAATCAATATCATCAGCGAAATTAAGTAGCTGAACGGACTTCGCGCAAATCGTTTTATCGTGTTTATCCCCGCTCTCCTTTTTACACCCTCTAAAGCAATGTTGAACAGCAAGCACAAAAGACCGTCACCTTGCCGTAACCCTCTGCGAGATTCGAAGGGACTCGAGAGTGTCCCTGATACTTGAACTATGCACATCACTCGATCCATAGCCGCCTTGATCAATCGTATCAGTTTATCCGAGAATCCGTATTCGTGCATAATCATCCATAGCTGTTCTCGATCGATTATATCATACGCCGATTTAAATTCGATGAACAAGTGATATGTGGGCACATTGTATTCGCGGCATTTCTGCAACACCTGGAGGATGGTGAACATCTGCTCCGTTGTAGTGCGTTCATCCAGCCTGATATTTCCCCACGAACTCTCTTGCAATCGGTTATAGACGATGGCATAAAATTTGAGAGAGTATCATGTAGGCAGCGCTCAGTAGTGTGATCGCGCGGTAGCTCCCGCAATCCAACTTGTCACCCTTTTTGTAGATGCGACACACGATCTTTCCGTCCACTCCTCCGGTAAAACTTCTTCCTCCCAAATCTTGGTAATGACCCAGTGTAGTGCTCTCACCAGTGCTTCTCCGCCGTATTTTAGAAGCTCGTTTGGTAGTTGGTCTGCTCCAGCAACTTCGCTGTTTCTCAACCAACTAACTTCCTCCTCAATCTCTTGGAGGTTAGGGGCTGGAAATCTTTCGTCCTGTGCACGCACTCCTAGATCTGTTACGATGCCACCTTCTGTACTTGCAACGTCGCCATTGAGGTGCTAATCGCAATGCTGTCACCATCTCTCAACCGCCACCTCCAACATTCTACTAGTGCTTAAATATACCCCATCTATAGGCGGGGTTTGGTGTTAGAGTTAGAGGGTTAAGTGATTAATTAACATGAATGTCGAAGAATTTCAACACGAATAATAAAATTTCGTTGAAACCGTTAAACATCCTTCAATTTTCCCAGTTGAAAGATTGTAGCTTCCCCTAGCGTTGGAATTGGGTCAATTTCGTTATCGGCTTTGCAGAATTAATTGTTTCATTCGTTGCCTCTCGTACTCATGTTTACCGCTTCGGTTAAGTGCTCGTCGAAGTGCTGCTTACATCTTTCAAACACATCAAGGGTCAAGAGATGGGATTACTCTATTTCGTCCCTGCATACTTCGGCTTCAGGAGAGCGTTGATGTTCTGGTAGAACCGCAGAGCTTACTGATTTTTTAACAACGTTATAATGTTTTTCTCCTGAATTATTGAGGTCTGATGTATCTGCTTTATTTTCAATTCAAATTTTTCCACTGGACAACTTTGTATGCACATACAGTTACCATTTTAAATGAAATGCAACATCCCTCAATGAGGATAGGTATTGTACCATTTGGGCAGGTGTACTTATATTGGGCACTTGCCGCTAAATCTAAGTCAGTTTCATATCAATTGCGTTGAATTTTTATGTAGGGTTAGATACTGTACGTATCTCACCGTCAGCCAACAATTAAGTTATTAGGTCTGAAATTGACTTAGATATAGTGGCAAGTGCCTAAAATAGGTACACCAGTGCTGTAATGGTAAAATCAGAGCTGGTTACATCTCTATTTAGGTAACAAAACAAGTCGGGACTGCCTAAATAGATTTTTTACCTTAATGGATTCAGTTCACTAAGTAAATGGATTTTAAAGTCGCAAAGAAGTTTGAGAAGGGCAAGTGGCTTGCAGATGCAAAGGAGAGGGAGTCAAGGCTTTCAGATGTAAATGGAGGATGGTCAGAGAGATTTCAAGGTAGTTTTCAAGGAGGGGGTTTGAGGCGTTTCTAGACGTTTCAGGACGTTTCAGGAGGATTCAGAGAGCTTTTAGGGGGCTGAACATGCTTTCAGGTGTACTTCACGGGAGTTGCAGAGGTGTTCCAAAACGTTTCTAGGCGTTTCAGGGCGTTTCAGGAGGTTTCAGAGGTCTTTTAGGGGGCTTCAGAGGCTTTCAGGCGTGTTTCACATGGATTACATTTGTGTTAAGAGCTGTTGCAAGGCATTTCAGAGGTTTTGTGGGGCATCTGAAACTCTCAGGTGAGTATCATGGGGGTTTCACGGGGGTATGGGGGTTTCAAAGGCGTTTCAAAGCGTTTCAAGGTATTTCAATGCGTTTCAGGGAGTTTCATGGCCTTTCAGGAAGTTTAAGGGTGTCTTCAGTGGGTCACAGAAGAATTTGACGCAGATTTGATAGGAGTTTAAGAGGCGTTTCAAAGGGTTTGAAGCGTTTCAAGGCGGTAGTTTCAAGACATGGTGTTTTAATGCGTTTCAGAATGTTTAGGGGGCTTCAGCGGCTTGCAGGTGAATTTCATGATGGTTTCATAAGGATTTTAGAGGCGTTTCAAAGCATTTCAGGGCGTTTCAGGTATATCAGAAGGTTTCCGATGAATTTAAGGAGGCTTTAGGACAAGGTATTTGGAGTACATAGCTCTAACTTTCTCGAGCATAAATCTAGAGAACCGTTAAACGTATCTTGTTGAAAATATAACTTGACCCTTGCTTCCGCACACTAAATATTGAGATACATTTTCAGCCTGATCCGCTTGACGGTTCTCTAGATTTGTTCTCGAGACAATTTGAGCTTTGTACTCCAAATACCTTGTCCTTAAGAGGCTCGTAGGTGAATTTCACGGAAGTTTCATGAAGGTTTCAGAGGCGTTTCAAAGCGAGGTTTCAAATGGATTTTAGAGGCATTTCAAAGCATTTCAAGGCGTTTTAGAGTGTTTTAATGCGTTTCAGGGCGTTTAAGGAAGTTAAGGAGGCCTTCAGAGATTAAAAGTTTCTCAAAAAACCTCCAAAAAAATCATCTTGAAACTAGTTCATGAGTTTATTGAGACATTCGCTCAAAAATTTCTCCTGGGATTGCTTTAGCGGTTATATAGAAAATACCTAAAAGGATTGCTACGAAAGTTTATTTCTTCACACATCGCACAGTGGAAAAAAATATGCATAAAACGCGAATAAATTCAATATCTCTGCTCGGAGTGTATGGATTCAAATGAATTTTTGACACAAACTGCAAAAATCTCTACAGTTTCAGATAAAGAGCGTGTCATTCACCGCACGATGCTGGAAATCAGTGAATTTAGCTCGTTTTACCCCACACTCTCTATCATACACCTTTTTGAGAAAATCCTCACCAGTCGGGAATAGGCGCGCAAAATAAATATTTAACTCGTATTTGTGTAAAAATTTCCATAGTATCGGCAATTTAACATAGGTTTGGTCCTGCTCTTATCGATTGCGTTCCACTCCGGGCGGAGATACATGTGAAATTTCAAAGAAATAGGGGATATCGGGGTTATTTGAAGATATTTCAATTTTTAAAGCCGTGCGGTGAATCAAATCAGCTCCATTCGATACTACGAAAGTTTTTGCACAATCACGACTTAAAAAAAAACATTTATTTTGCACTTCAGAAATTTTTGAAAAAGGTGAAAAAGAGAGAGAGTGGGGTAAAACGATTTAAATACATTGACTTCCAGCATCGTGCGGCGAATGACACGTTCCTTATCTGAAACTATAGAAAATTTTACAGTTTGTGTCAAAAATGTATTCAAATCCATTCACTCGGAGCAGAGATATTAAATTTATTCGCGTTTTATACCTATTTTTCCCATTGTGCATCGCTGAGGGAATTTCTCCCTAGGAATATTATCAGCATTTTTCTATGATTTTCTCTGAGGGTTTGTGAAGGCGTTTTCTAAAAGATATCTTCAAAAGACGCAATTACAGGAAAAAAAATTGGCAGAGATTCTAAGATTATTTTAGAGATTCATTCGAAAATTCCTCTAGGAGGGGTTTAGAGTTTATTCAGACATTACTTCATGGTTTCTTTCATAGTGTTTTCCAGTGAAACTTCAGAAATTACTCCAAAAATTCTCTTAGCAATTTATGCATTAACTACTTCAGAATTTATAGCTTAGCATTTTTCAACGAATTAATCAAGAAATTCTTCTATGAATACCAGCAGAGACTTCTTTTGTTTTTGCAAGTACTCATTCAAAGATTCTTCCAAAAAAATCATTTTTTTCAGAAATTTGTTCATAAAATTTTCTACAAAATGTTTCTAGGGTGTTCTTTTTGTTTCGGTAGTATTTTCTCCTTCAGGATATTTTTTCAGGGATTTTTATGTAGCCATCCCTGATGAATGTTCGTAAGAAATTATTCTATGAATTCCTTCAAATATATCTCCAGGAGTTCTTCTAGGGATTTCAGGATTTCAGAAATTTATGAAGAATTTATACAAAAATTCAATAAATACCTTTGTTTGCAGTTTCTGCAGAAATTTTGGCAAACAGTTTTGAGAGATACCTCCAGAAATATCTCTACGGATATCTGCAGAAATCCTTCCTGAAAAATCTCAAGAAATTTTTCCCTTGAAACTATTTCAGAGTTCCTCAAGAAGTTTCTCCAGATTTTTCATAGGAATAAAGAGTAATCATAAGAAGTTTCATCTTCATCAAGTACTTTTGTTCAGAAATTGCTCCAAAAATTCAAGAATATCTTCTTGGAATCTCCAACGTTAAAACAAGGAGTTTTTTTTTCAGAAGAAATTCCTTCGGACAATCGGAGATTTCTTCAGAATTTCCTCCAGAGATTCTTTCAATAATTTTGCCAGGCTTTTTTGTACAATTTCTGGAAAAAATCTGAAAAAAATCCTTTGAATATCTGAAGCAATTCCTGCATGAATTTTTGAAGGAACCCCGGGAGATATTTCTGACGGAGTCACTGGATCAACTAACAATAATGGGTAGAAATTGCTGCAGATATCCCAGAACGAATTTCCCCTGGAAATTTTGGTGGAACCCTTAGTTGAATTTTCCAAAGAATCTCTGTAAGACATTCTTAAAGCAATTTTACGATGAATTTCTGTAAATTTCCATAAAAAATCTGTTGAAGGAACCCCACACTAAAATTCTTGAAGAGATCCCTTCAGTTCCCTGATTGAAGAAGTCTCTGCAGATATTTTTGAAAGAATCTTTGACGGAATATCAGAAAAAAATCTGAACGGGAACTTCTGAAAGAATCTCTGAAGGTTTTTTTTACGAAATCTCCAGTAAAATTTCTGTAAACATGTAGACAGGAAGTACTTTCGAATGAAACTCTGGAGGAATATCTAAAAAAAACTCTAGGAAATTTCTAGATGAATCCCAGCAGGAAGTTTTGAAAAACTTAAAAGAGAAATACTTAGAGAAAATCTTTGGAACAGCCTTGGGCAGAATTCCTGGAAAAAAAATCCTAGCAATCTTGACCTTCCGTAACTCGCGCCGTTGGTTCAACCACCAAAACCACGCTAATTCTGAAAACAAATAGCAAGATTTTTCAACGTGTTGTATAAAGAACACTCGAGAGTTAAAGAAAATACCTGAAGAAATGCTTTAATAAAATCCCTAAAATATTATGTGGGAGGTTTTCTAAAGATATCCGGGAAGACATTTCTGAAGAAATTCTGATCGTTTGGTTTTCTGAAGGATTCGCTGATAGTATTTCTGAAAATACTGTTAAGATCCCTTTATACGAAAAAAACTTTTGAATTTCTGTAAAAATTCTTAGGCAACATCTGAATGAATCCGCAGGGAAATTCTTAGAGTTATCCTTAAAAGAAATGCTGGAGAAACTTCTGGGGAAAGACATGGAGAAATATCTTAAGCAAATCCTTAAGGAATCTCTGCTGGGAATTTTCAATGAAATTCCTGAACACATTTCTGCTGGACTGCTGAAGAAGAAATATGTGTATGAATTTCTAAACAAACCACTGGAAGATTTTTTGAAGAAACCACTAGATGAGTTTTTACCAGCAAAGAAAAAAAACTACTAGATGAGTTTATGAAAGAATCTTTAGAATAATTTTTGACTTCCTGTAGCAATTTGTGAAGCAATCCGAGGTGAAATATTTTTTTCTCAAACGAATCCCTAAGAGAATTTCTGAAGTAATCCCTGGCGGAACTTCAGGAGAAGATATCCCAGGCGGAGTTTCCTTTAAAAACTCCTGAAAAGTCTGCGGAAGATTTTCTAAAGAAATCCATGGACCAATTGCGAAAGGAATCCATGGAAGGTTTATAAAGTATTTTTAAAATTAATTTATGGTGTAGTATCTAAAAACTTTGGAGTAAATTCTAAAGTAAGAAGTATCTGAAGATATCCATTATCCATTGTTTTTCAAATGCAAGTCTTGATAAATGTATTCTCAAAGATTTTTTGAAGGAAACACTAAAATTTTTCTGAAGGAAATCATTGAACAATTTCTGAAACAATCCCTGTAAGACTTATATAACCTTTAGTGAAACTTTGGAGAAATCCCTGTAATAATTTCTGAAAATTTTCAAAGAAAATTTTCGTTTGAAGTTTTTATAGGTCTTTTAAAGATCCGGTGGAGTTATTTCCAGGAATTTTTTGGGTATTTTTTTATTTCAAGAGCTGGTTACTCATCGAGTAACTTGGAGTAACCTCGATGACACCACTGAAGTACACCTGCCCAAACAGAAAAAGACCTTATTACAATATTCTATAAAATCGCAGAAAGTTCCAGCACAAGTATGAATTAAAATATTCCTTTGCCATATGCAAACAAAATCAAAATCGTGAGAACTTGCAGGAGCGATTGACAACTACTAATTTGCCCTAACTAGTAATTAATTCCCTTTGGCTCATCAAAGGATTCCTTTGGCAATCATTCAGAAGAAAAATCGAATTTCATCAGTCCACGTTCGACGTTGGAATTCTCAAGACTTTCCTCGAACACCATGGAGAGAATTCGTTTGCTGGTGAACCGATTTCAGACCTCGGTAGAGGACGATGAAAGTGACTATTTTCGCCCGATGGACTATTTTTTAATCCTGGGAGGCATCCGGCTGTTGTCGAAAAATCCCATCCACCGGGTGCTGTTTCTCTGCTATCGAACGCTGATGGCAGCCCAGTTCTCCGTCTGGTTCGACCGCGTCTATGTGGCTTACTCCGAGTGGAATTCCACGAGTGAGCTGATCGGTGTAATCAGCTTCTTGATGGGATTGATAATGATCGTGCTAAGAGCGATTATAATTTGGGCATACCTGGAGGACATTCAAACAGCGAGAAAATACCTGGGTGCTCAACTGAATAAATTGAAGCAGTCCGAAAGCCGAGTTCGATCGTATCGTTTGTTGAGACGCATCGGTCTGGTACTGGAGTACACTTTCTTCGCCGATCAGATCTTGTTCTACGCTTTCGGGATCTATCAGGACAAGCAGTACACCGTCCCGGATAACCTAATTCGAATTGGTTGGCAAATGAAAATGCTTTTCAACGTGATCATTTCCACAAACCACTTTGTGTTTTCGTCGGTTTATGCGACTATTTTGACGGTTCAGAACACATTGCTGATGGGCATTGGGTCCGAACTGGAGGGCATTCTGGCACAGTGTGATGGAATCATGGAACGGGTGAACGTCCAGGTAAAGGATGCCATAGATCGTGGTGAAGGTGAAAAACTGATGATTAATTTGCAAGGAAGTGGCGCGGAGTATTTGTTCTGGAAAATTCTGAAGAAGGAGCTGAACACAACAGTTGCTCGTCATGCAAGGTTGCTGGAACAAATTGACATCCTGGGTGGCTTCTTCAAGATGACTTTCCTGGTGATGTTCTATATGGCGATCTTGATCGTCGGCTGTGCCTCATTCTACGTTAATCTTTTGGGTTTGACAGTGAATACTGTGATCATCCTCAGTTACGTAGGAGCGATCCTACTGGAGTGCTATTGGTTTTGCAAAATTGCTGACAATCTGAACGATATGGTGCGGATTTCTCTGCGGCTGTTGAACACTCATACACTTATCCAAGTATAATGTCTATGTTTCAGAATAACCAGATCGGAGCATCCTTGTACAATTTAGGTTGGTTCGAGCGGCTGCCGGATGTGCCTGAAGCGCGAAAAGACTACCATGAAGTCCGGGAGACGCTGTTGATTGTAATGACCAAAGTGCAGCAAGAGCTGGGAATAAACTGCGGAGGAATGTTCGGTCTGTCCATGCAGGCATTCCACGAACTGCTCAAGATGATTTATTCGTTTTTAACGTTTCTACTGAACACAACAACATAAACATATGTGACTTATGAAACAAGATCATTTTAAAAATTCTGCAGAAACCTTGAGGTGAAGGTACTTATATATCTATAAAAATATATTGTCATTATCAAACATTTATAACTGTCAACAGTTGAGATATATCAAACATATGTAGCACTAATTGAATTGAAATGCTTATAAAAATTATGGATTTTATGTTAAACTGTTTAAGTCATCCAATATATTCTAGCCGGTGGCGATGAAGGCGTTCTTGATGGGGCTCCATTGATCTTCTACGCTTCCACCTTCTGAAATATTCGCAGCACGGTTCTCCAGATCCCCGACGAAGAACCTGTTCACCGCAGTGTCTTCTAGTCAGCGTGTGTTGAACCGGCGCCCGTTTTTCTCCTCCTGTCGATGGATCCCAGCAATGCGCAGCCAGATCTCACCGAATAGGTGATAATGATCAGACCCAATTGCGGCGCAACGTTTGTTCCACACATTAAGAAGGCTCCGTCTCCATTTTCGGCTGATGCAGACGTGGTCGATTTGATATTCCGTGATGCCATCACGAGAAACCCATGTAACTTTGTGCACTGGTCGATGAGGAAATAGCGATCCCCCAATCGCCGTGTCATTGTTACCACAAAACTCTGCAAACAGCTCTCCGTTTTCGCTCATTTCTCCGAGGCCATGGCGTCCCATCCATGACGTGCTCATAGTCCGAGTTGTCGGAACCAACCTTCGCGGTTGAGAATCTGAAATATGAGATAATATTAACATAGACGTCGAATAAGCAACATATTAGTGATACGTTCGCCACAGTTACAATATTATGGGTATCATACAATACATTTACCTGAAACCTGCTGAAATAAAATGTTGATTAGCAGCAAAATTAAAACAAAAATATTGCATAAGCCTCAAAAAAGTACATCAAACTTTGATCTTGGAGTATTTGGAAACTACTGCCTAGTTACTTCAGGCAGGAAAATATTAAGATCAAAATTTGATTTGGTAGATCTTACGCCGCAACGCACCATTCTAAAGTGATCTACCCAGGTTACGGGGCGCCGCACACTCGGCTTCGAGACAGCACAACAAACCAGAAGGAGACGGGTACGTGCAATCGGTTGTGTGTTGCTCGCTTACTTTGCCGCACCCTTAAATGAAACAACACAGCACACGACCGAAAAGACAAAAGAATTTTCACGCAGATTTGTGTAACACCGGATCAGCACATTTTTTGTGTTGATCCAGTGTTACACAAATCTGCGTGAAAATTCTTTTGTCTTTTCGGTCGCTGCGTGAAAGTTACTCGTTGCGCTGTGTACATCGAGTTCTGCGTGCGCGCGCTGGAGGTCTCCTGTCTCTCACGCTTTGTCGTATGCACTCTCTCGGTGCTTGTCTCTGTGCTTTGCACTTAGCTTGATACTACGCATGATTGAGAAAATTTCGTATCAAACGAACCATCACTTGTCAACCCTTGACAAGCTTAACAATTTTGCCGAAAACACAAACTCTTCAATGAATTTATTAAGTGATTTTTTATGTTTGGTGACAAGCACAGTCCCAAGCACCGTGCATTACTCTCTGCGTCGTAGAGCTAGTGCTGCGATTTATCTCTCGTACAATTACGAAAGCTCTCACTCATACGTCTCTGGCTCTCGGCAAAACAGGAGACAAGCACTGGAGATAATGTGAAGCACACGCTTTTTTCTCACCGCACGGTGCATGCCGCCAATCCCTTTTTTTTTCCTTCTAAACCATAGGGGGATAATCTGCTCAACAGACACCCTAACAGAAGGTTAGGGTAGTGTAGGTCTGAGGCCGTCTTCTACAACACTAGTAAAAGCCAGGACTACTCTCTCTCCTCGTACCCACTAAACCATTCCTATGGTCGCCAAACCCTACGTCTCTCCGGAACCACCAAGAAGGTATTGCTTCAGAGAGGGGCTAGTGCACATCGCACCCTCAAGGTTAGCTGCGTAGCCTAGCAGCAACGAACATCGATGACTCGCTCTGGAGAGTCCATCACGGTAACATGCTGGCGCTTAGCCAGTTTCCCGAGTGGTCCTCGCTACTCCCTTTGTCCTCGGAAGGCGGGCAAGGTCAACTCCGCCCGCGCCCAACTGCTTTGCAGACATCAAGAACTGATGCCCACGTGCAACCCGATGCGATCTGACCTGCTGAAGGCAAGGGTATCACTACCCTTCAGGCCCTATCAGCTGCACCAGAAGGTTGCTGACAGCAGGGTCTCCACCTGCCCCGACCCTTGCCGGGAGCCCCTTTACAACCGCGGGCTCGGATCCAACCCAGTAGACCGACGCCACGACAGCACCGCTACCGGGACTTTCTCTCCGCGGCCACTTAATCGCTGTAAGGGTCGATCTCGACCGCAGGGCACCGGTATGACCTACGAAGCCGACTCCGAACCCCTGGACCACCTCTTGTACTGCATCTGAATCTGCCTCTAGCCATTCTCCGAGTCCACGTTCCACCTTCTCTGTAGTTCCCAGACGATATGGGTGATAGCCGTTGAAACGGCGTTCCAGCCAAACTCATCCCTACACATCCTCTGGACCAAGTTGTCCGGGTTCGTGTCCTCCCCGCATGTGGCAAGCATGCGGTCACGCATTGTGCGAAAACGCGGGCACACGAACAAAACGTGTTCCGCCGTTTCCTCTAAACCATTGCACACTGGGCATTCGGGAGAATCCGCATGCCCGAAACGGTGTAGATACTGTCGGAAGCAACCATGACCTGTAAGGACCTGTGTCAGGTGAAATGTAACTTCCCCATGGCGTCTATTAATCCAACTATCTACCCTCGGTATCAACCTATGGGTCCACCTTCCTTTGGTGGAACTGTCCCACGCGCGCTGCCATTTGACCATAGAGGCCATCCTGGCAGTCCTGCGTATGCCTCTTGTGCCGCTCATTTCGAAGCACTCCATGTCCTCACTGATAAGAATGCTGATAGGCACCATACCAGTAATGACGCAGAGAGCGTCGTGTGACACGGTACGGTACGCGCTCGCAACCCTCCGGCACATAAGCCTGTAAGTACTTTCCAGCTTCCGTCGGTAGCATTTAGTACTTAGCGCGGTGCCCCACGCCGGGCCGCCATACCTAAGTATGGACGTAGCAACACTAGCCAGAAGCTTGCGCTTACTGGCGTACACCGCAAAGAGCTATTGGACATCATCCGGGATAGTGCCGCAATAGCTGTGGAGGCTCTTTTACAGGCATAATCGACGTGGCTACCGAAGGTAAGCTTATCGTCGATCATCACGCCCAAGTGTTTGACGGAGCGCTTTGACAGGATAGTACACTCTCCTACACTAATCTCCGTGTGCTGCTCCGACTTCAGGTTGTTAACAACCGTCACCTCTGTCTTGTGGTGAGCTAGCTCCAGTTTCCTGGACCGCATCCACGTCTCCACAACCTTGATCGAGGTGTTGGTAGTCAACTTTACCTCCTCGATCGTTTCACCGTAGACTTCGAGCGTAATGTCGTCGGCAAATCCGACAATCACCACTCCCACTGGGTACTCTAACCTCAACACCTCGTCGTACATGACATTCCATAATACCGGACCCAGGATGGAACCTTGCGGGACTCCTGAGGTTATGTGAAAGCACTTCCGACCCACCTCCGTGTCGTAGACTAGTACACGATTCTGAAAGTAGCTTCCGAGAATCTTGTACAGGTACTCCGGTATCCCCAGACGCAAGAGCGCATCGGCAATAGCAGCCCATCTGGCGCTATTAAACGCATTCCTTACATCCAGAGTCACTACCGCACAAAAGCGAATTCCCCTCCTCTTAGGCTCGAGTGCTTTCTCGGCGGTTTTTGTAACCGACAAGATAGCGTCCACGGTGGACCTCCCCTTCCGGAAGCCATACTGATTACTCGAAAGACCATTTTCGCCCTCGGTGAACCTCAACATTCTATTGAGGATGATCTTTTCGAGCACCTTCCCCGCCGTGTCAAGCAAGCATATTGGTCAATATGCCGACGGGTCTCCGGGTGGTTTCCCCGCCTTTGGCAACAGTACTAGGCTCTGCCTCTTCCAAGCTTCTGGGAAAACTCCCTCGTCTAGGCATTTCTGCATAGCAGACCTGAACATCTCGGGAGCCTCTGCAATATCTACTTTCCGGAACTCCGTCCGGACCTGGGGCCTTACCTACGCTAAGGGACTTAGCTATCCCCGCAAGTTCCACATCGGTGACCCTCTCCTCATCGCCAGCCCCAGTCCCCGCCTGTTCTACGAAAGGAGGCCAAGGATTAGGATCATGACGCGGAAAAAGTCCTCCAATGATCCCCTCCAACATCTCTGGAGATTGCTCTGTAGGAGCCATCACACCTCTCGTCTTGGCCATAACGATCCTGTAGGCGTCACCCCACGGGTTCGTATTGGCACTCTGACAGAGACCCTCGAAGCAGGTCTTTTTGCTTGCTCTTATGTCGGTCTTGAGCGCGGCTTTTGCAACGGCGAACACAACCCGCCGTTCGTTTCGCTCTTCCTCTGATCGTGCTCGCTGCATCCGCCGCCTAGCCCGCAGGCAGGCGCGGCTCAGGTCCGCAATCGCGTCGGTCCACCAGTAAGCCGGTGGCCTCCCATTTCTAGGGTGGACTCGCCTAGGCATGGTCGCATCACACGCACGTTCCCGCCAATCCCTGCTGTCATGTATGCTGCTTAGCATTGCGATAGAGAGTATATTGGGGGAGAGCCAATTGCATCAGCCGGACTACGAATTACAACCGAACCTTCCATTTTTTTTTTGTTTCGCTAACGATATGCATATCAATGGCAGAACAACTAAATACCTAAATTGCCTGAAATGAATTTTGAATTAAGTTAATAGACATCCGAGAATGAATTCATCCTTGGTCGAAAATAGAATGGGAAACCTGACGAGGCCGTAATTTTCCCTGAATAACACTGTCATCACTCTCGCAATTCCGACGTGGATAAATATTGTTGTTTTTCTCTGCAAAAGTTCCGCAATTAAACGACGACAGTAAGGTTATGGCTCACTAGCTGCTCAGCAACAAACATCACCAATCATCATGCTCGTTCATAGCTCACCTACTTATAGGCAGAAGGCAAATATGTCGGGAAGAAGAAGTTTCTAAAGTGGCACTCCATAAACCACCTTTCCGCATTCCACACACACTTCCCCATGAAGTTCAACGAATTTACTAGAACTTGGCCAGACTACTTCACGAGCTATAGACGTATGTCGCTCGACGAAAGCTCTACACCGACGATTGTTTGCGAACTAGCTGTATGTGTAGCTGCCGTGCTGCTCCTGGTAGTGGTGCTGGTGTGCAAAGAAGTATGCGCAAAAAAAAAGTGAGTGCACCAAGGATCTCAGAGAAACAATTCAATTAAAACTAAATTATGGGAAAAGTTGGACCAGTTTCGTTTGCCGGTGGCACGGCGATGGCAGCTCAGTGCACAAGCCTTCCTCCGATATTACAAACCTCTCTCAAGCAGCATTGAGCAGGAGGGCCTGTGGCTTCTACAGCAGCCGTGGTGGTCGGATGTGGAGTAAGAGGAGCCCACTTGGAGCCGAGATGAATGGGTATTTTTCGGAGCGACCAAATGTGTGTGCATTTGACTTTCGGTGCTGTAATTCTATTATGGAACTGTTAACTCTCGTTATGGTGAACATGACGTGTCAGAAGTTTCCGATTGTTTACAATGGCAATCCGTATAAAGTTGGGCGTCGACGGCGAGATGTGTTTTCTCATTTTGAGAAAACAGTATTTTAGCACTCATTGGAATGTTTTCGTCTTCAGTTTTAGATGTATGGTTTGCTAACTGATTAAGACATTTTGTATCAAATAACATTTTGAATGGGTTAAACAAAGAGAGCATAAATAAAATCAGTGTCACTCATGGTGAATATCAATCGGCCTTTTTCGAAGGTAGTCCGTGACATTCACCTTAGGTATTCGAAAATTAGCATTTTTTTTCGTGAGTTTCTTGTAGAACTCGTCTAGCCCGACAAGTTTTTCATAAACAGGTCGGACTCAATTATCCGGAGACTCGATTATCCGGGGTTCGATTATCCGGAGTTTTAGACTCGATTATCCGGAGTATCTTTTATTGAGATTTTTTTTAATATTTTAATGCAGAAATTCGAAATTGTTTAATATTACAATACTTTGCTGACCCGGTTTTGGGAGGCCTCGATTGCGTTTTCTCCAGATACACACAATGGTCGGAAAAAGATAAAGTTCGGCCAAAACTCTTTAATCGAAGTTGTAGGTTACCTAGATATGTTATATAGTATTCTAAGTGTTTAAAAAGGGGTATTCAAAAATTACGTAATTTCGATAATTTCAAAAACGGTGAAAATCAGTAAACCCCATATTTTTTGCGTTTTTTGTTAAAAAATCAATTCGAATTTAAATAAATGATCATCTTTCGATCAAATCCAATCAAGTTTGTTCAAAACGTGTGAAAAATGTGGAAAGATAAATTTTATTTTAGTAAAAAATGGAAAAATAACGTAAAATATATGAAAAAACATGACTTTTTTAAATAGCTCTAATTTGAAAAACTGCAAATTTCTGCAAAATATTTAAACGTTTTTAGGCAGCTCTAAGCATGATGTTTAAGATGTACTATTCGAAATTGCGGCGGCACGTGACGACACGAACCGTTTTTTAACTTAAAAATTACCAAAATTTCTAAGGTACAATATATGAAAATTTGAAAAGTTTTGTGACACATTAATTTTGCACCATACGTGCATTCAAACAGTCTAATAATAAGCTTTCATATGCTGGATAACTTAAAACATATATTCCATTCTCAAAATATTATTATTGTACTTTTTTCGAATAATTCATTTTTCAATTTTATGACTTAGGCCACTTTGGCAGTGAAAATGTTATTGAAATACAAAAGCTGGTATGCTTTTTATTAAGAATCATAAAAGTACAATACATTAACTTTGTTATAAGGTGAAATAAAGTTTAAAAATATCAATTTCGATTTTTGAGAGTTTTGGCCGCCCCTTTGTATGGAGCCCGACCAATGTGCAGTGTATCAAATAATTCCGTACAGCAATTTTTACGTCAAAACAATTTTGCATTCAAATGTTCATAATTTTTTCATAAGTCAATCAAAAACGCTGAAATTAAGACAAACCATAAACCACATATTGAAGCTCCATTGGTAAAATTTTGAGCGTGATTGAATAAGTTTTCCGAAGGTTATTGAACTTTTAATAATGCTTGATGGTTTATTAAACAAAATTTCAATGTTCTATATCTCAATGAATATTGAATGGAATATTTTCAAATTTTTTCGAGGGAACACTAACACATGAACATTTAATACGCAGTCTTGTTAGGGTTAATTTGTTCACTACAAAAATATGAAAAATTTGCTTATGTAGTTGACGATGTTTATAAATTTCCATATAATTTGCCAAACGTTTTCCACTAATAAAAGTGAATTAATTGGACGAAAGATGCATAGGACCTACTCTGCATATGTAGTTTAGTAAAAATATTACATTCAGAAATTTGCAAGAAGTTTAAAACACTTGGCACTTTTATTGATCAAAATACGTTGAATTTTCAAATAATACTCTGAACATATACAGATTTTCTATATTTTTTTGTAGTTAATATAAAACCTCAAACAAAGCAGCATATGTAAGATTTATATATAAGCTGTAACTTAACAAAAAATGAAAAAGTTTCATAAAGTACATATTAGGATATAAAGTTTTAAAAAATTGTTCAAAAATCTATTAAGTTTTATAACTTTCAGAAAACTCGCTTAAAATTCTACTAATGGAGCTTCAATATAGTGTTTATGATTGTTTGAAACTTTAGCATTTTTGATCGACCTATAAAAAAGTTATGAACATTTGAATGAAAAATTATTTTGACGAAAAAATTGCTGTATGGACAATTGTTTGATACACTGTATTGTCAGTTTTCTGACCTGATTTTGTTAGCTTTTTTATAACAAAAAAGAATGTTTTACATTCTGCATAATATTTTACAATCAATCTTAATATCAGTTGACATATTTAGGAATCATACACAAATTACGTAACAAACGAATCTAAAAGGGCCAAACAATTTAAAATTTCGTTTCAGCGAAAAAAATGCTAAATTTGCGTCTGTTTTCAAAATATAATTTACGGTATCCTTTAAAAACAGACGCTAATCCAGGAATTTCTCAAACAATGCCTGCAGAGATTCCTTCGGATATTCCTCTCGAATTTCCAAGGAAAAATCCTCCAGAGATTTTTCAATGATGAATTCCCGGTACAGACTTCGAGCAGTTGTATGCATCCAAAAAAGATGAATTACTCTTGGTATCAATTGGTATTTCTTCAAGAATTACGTATGGAATGCTTCAGTCCGCCTGGGATTTCTTCAGGAATTTACCTACAATACCACCAGGGTTTCCTCTATAAATTTCCCAAGAATCATTCTTGCGATTTTTGGAAAGATTTCTGGATTTCTCTAAACTTTCCTCAAGAATTTAATGTTGGTGGAGCAAAAGAAGTCCTTCAGGGAAGAAGTCCCTAAAGTACTGCTGGAATTTCACCAAGGATTATATCAGAAGCTCCATTTCCTTGAATTTCTGCAGAAACTGCTTGGATTTCTTCAGAGTTTCTTCTAGATATTCCTCAGGATATTTTTAGGGATTTCTCCAGGAACTCCCAGATACCCGAGCAGGAGAGAATAGGTGTAGAATATTAAACTGAGGTATGCAAAATCTTAAACAATAACACTAGTTTACAGCATTTTTGAACTCGGTAAGCTGATGATCATTTTTGGTGTAGAATCATGCCCTCAGTTCGAAAACGCGAAGGAAAAAAATTACAGTAGAGCGGAAAATTCTTCGACTTTCTATACAAGGTTGATGATTTGAAATCGATTTTTGTTCTATTTTTAAGCAACGTCGCTCACTTCACACACCTCATTCTCCGTAATCAATGCTCCGATTGAGCTGAATTTTTTACTGTAACTCGCCTACATATAATATGTCAAATAAACGTCGAGAAAGAATTTTTAAGTTGGTTTTTTCTTATTGAAAAAAATACATTTCTTCAAAAAAAATAGGGAATTTTGCTAAAATTTAAGAAGATCGTCCCTAAAACTCGCCAATATCTTGAATTTCATCAATCTGACGCAAAACCTGTATTCAGATGACCGAATGGTATTGTATTCAGCTTTTAATTTATGGAAAAAGATTTAAAATTGGTTGAACAAAACGCAATATATTTGAATTTTAGTAAATTACATATTTTGAAAAGTTGCAAAACTCGATATTGAGCTAAATCTTAAAAACTGTTCTACTTTAAATTTTTTGAAGGTCGGTTTCGAAATCAGCACTAAATTGTGCTTCAAAAATTTTGGTCGTTGACAGAAGTTCACGACTTTCGTTTTATTTTGTAAACTTGTGTAAATGGTGCGTGTTCTATAATTCAATGATACCTCTGGCAGTCCTCAATACCAAACCAATAACTTATTGAGGTATCTTTGTCGATGATTCAATACCTTGTCTTGGTATGATATCTAATTCGTTCCTGCTCGAGTATAGACCTTCAGGATGTTGTCTATGGATTCCTCTGGGAATTTTTGAAGAAATTTTTACAGAAATCTTCTTTGAATTACAGTAATTTCCGGAGTGATTCAGAAACTTCTTTCAAACTTTTCCAGGGATTCCTCCAGTATTTTTTTCCAGGGACAAATCAAGGAATTCCTTTAGAGATTTCTACAAGGATTCCTCTAGCGAGATTGTAATCGTTTTCGTATTATGTGTGTTTTTGCGGAATTGACATTGCCGCTCTCAGTTTACGTGTGTATCATAGACTTAGCGCAGAAGCTCTTTCTGGGTTAGAATACTTTGTAATATAACCCGGCAGGCCCGTGCACAGAAGTAGCGCCAAAGGAGGGGTTTTTCCCAATTTCGGCAAAAAGCTCCTAGAAGACTGTGTTGCAGTAGGCATATCATGCCAACAAAAATTAGAAGATAAAATTGTTTCACTATAAAAATCAAAAGTACATTTCTAATACTACAGCCCTATTCATTACATTTTTTTTCTCGTTCATCAAAACTGACAAAAAATAACATAAACCATACACATTCACCATCCTTCTTTAACTGTATTGTTTCCTTTAACATAATCAGAACCTTTTTATGGAGTTCAAAATTCACAAAAAAAAACTATGTCGATTTTGTCAGCCTAAAATACAATCAAGGTCCCACTGTTTACAATATTCTAAAGGAAAGCCTATAACTTACGTCACGCTTCACGAGGAGAGGGGGAATTCAACATAGTGCGATGACCAATACAAAAACTTCAAGGGTCTTATTACAATAGTATGACTATTTATTTATTTGTCTAATCAACAGGCTATATGTAAGCCCCAATGATGTTACTTAATTCTAAGATTTAAAGTACAAAACTTATAGTCACATATAAAACTTACATGCTAACAATGGATAGTCAATTAATACAATACAAATTATAATCGAAACTACACATACAAAAACAAAAAGCAGCATACAGAATAAACACTAAGTAGACCTTGAAAAAAACAGACTGAATCTCCGACGAAGTATTTGACGAGACACGTTAAAATCAAACAGTGAAGAAACTCTGTTGAAATTACGCTGCAGCCCATTGACACTCCCGAACATGCTGTAGTTCGCCCGGTTCAAAGGCAGCCGCAGCATGTAGTTGTTGCGAAGAGCACGAGGTTGGACATTGATGTCTATTTGACCTAGGAGAGCGGGACATTCGATGCGTCCCTGCAGAATATCTGTTACCAGTAAAGCCCTGGCAGTATCTCTACGGGTCGACAGCGGTTCCAAGTGGATTAGCTGACAGCGGCTTTCGTAACTTGGTAAACGATATGGATTGTTCCAAGGCAAACGTCGAAGAGCGTACCTCAAAAACCGTCGTTGAACGGACTCGATCCTTCCGACCCCATTATTGTAGAACGGGTTCCAAACAACCGAGCAGTACTCTAGTATGGATCGAGATAGGGCACAGTACAAGGATTTAAGGCAATAGACGTCCGTGAACTCTTTAGCTGTTCTGAATATGAATCCCAGTACACTCGAAGCTTTCCCGACGACATAGCTGATATGCTTTTTAAAGGAGAGCTGTTCGTCCAATACTACACCAAGGTCTTTGATATGACTAACACGTTCAATTTGGGTACCTGATAAATTATAATTGAACAGTACAGGCCGTTTTTTGTTCGAGAACGAGATCGCCGAGCACTTAGATGGGTTGACTTCCATTCGATTTAAGGTACACCATTCAGCAAATGCATCCACCTGTCGTTGAAGGAAATAACAGTCTTCAATTGAGCGAACACGAAGGTACAGTTTTAGATCATCCGCAAAGGATAATCGCGGTCCTTCGATCACCATGTTTACATCGTTGAAATAGATCAAAAAGATCAGCGGTCCTAAGTGGCTGCCTTGTGGGATACCAGATGTTGCGGCAAACGAAGAGGACTGACAATCACCTATAACGACAGACAGGCGCCGACCAGTGAGGTAAGATTGAAACCATTGCAGCAGGGGGCCATGGATTCCCAACCGATCTAGTTTAGCTACAGCAATACGATGGTGCAATTTGTCAAATGCTGCAGTCAGGTCGGTGTAAATAGCGTCTGTTTGAACGCGCTTCGACATGCTCTCGATGATATGGGAGGTAAGGCACAGCAGATTGGTGGCCGTAGAGCGACCCGGCATGAATCCATGTTGGTCGGAGCTAATATACGGTTTGCAGTGAGCGAATAGCGGGTCCATGATGACGATTTCAAACAGTTTGGCGATGGCACAGAGCGAAGTAATGCCGCGATAATTGCCAACCTCTTGTCTGCTCCCCTTTTTGTGGACTGGAAACATGTGTGCAAACTTCCAGAACGTTGGAAATAGGCCAGTGGTTGCAGAGAGTCGGAAAACGTGAAGCAATGGTGACAGAAGGTTGTTGATTTGCATCTTAAGGAACGCCGACGGAATACCATCGGGACCCGGATTGTACGACGTTTTGAGTTTTAAGGCAGCTCTGGCAATCATATTCTCGTCAATGTCAACGCTGCTCAACGATTGCCCAAACTGTGGAACTGTGCTAGCGGCACGTGCGACGTGATTATCATCCAGCTCCTCGTCGACGAAAACACTAGCGAATTTGTCGGCGAAAAGGTTACATATATCTTGCGGAGAGGAAGCAACTTTGTCATTGAGTGCCATAGAAGCTGGCAAACCAGATTCGCGACGCTGTTCATTCACGAATTTCCAAAACTGTTTTGGATGGGATTTGAGCTTTCTCTGAATGCCGCGTTGGTAACGTAGGAAGCATCGCTTCGCAACTCGTTTATACTCGTAATTGATCCTCACATAGTAGTTCCGGAGTAACAGTGTGCGGTGTCTGGTAAATTTCCTCAGGGCGGCCCTCTTACCAGATTTCAACGAACGGAGCTCACTTGTTTCCCATGGAGGACGCGATGTATGACGGTGTAGCTTCTTAGGAACGTGTCTGTCAATAACGTACGTCAGCACATTGGACAGAGTGCGAGCAGCAGCTTCGATGTCCTCGGTATCTAAGATATCGCCCCAATTAAGACCAGCGATGATCAGCCTTGCGAAAATCGTAGGAAACGGCAATCGGAGAAACAACGAATTCAATTGGCAACTTTGAATTGATGGCTAACAGCAAAGGAGGATGGTGGCGTGTTAATTTCACTAGAGGAGTCGGAGCTTCGCATATGAGTGGGGCGATGTCCTGTGCACTAACGGAGCAGAGATCCAAGCTGCGGTTGTTTTGGTTGAAAACGTGGTTGATTTGAGAGAGCGCTGCAGCACTGTAGTTGTCCAAAAGGCAAGACGCGGAAGAGTGAATGACGGAGCGGTCTACGTCAGGATAGAGAAAGCCATTGCATGTTCTGCTCCACGTGATTTCAGAGAGATTGAAATCACCCATCACAACAATTTCATCCCTGGGTCTAGCGTTTTCCAGAATAGAGAAAAATGACTGGCAATGTGATTCCATAAGTGATACTTCACGTTTGCGATCAGGTGGAATATACAGCGCACAGAGAAACAAGGTGCGATCACCCAGCTTGATCGATGCCCACACTTGCTCTAAACCAATCCAAGAGGGGTTATCAACTCTTCTCGCTTTGAGCCTACAATTAACAGCTATTAAGACACCCCCGCCTGTTAGTTTTTTGCTGTTCTCAATGCTCCTATCACACCGGAAAACCTCGTATTCGTCACCAAAAATTTGGTGGGAAAGCGTTCGTGCATCCAACCAAGTCTCGGTGAGAACGATGATGTCGTAGCAACCACCGGAGATAGCAACACGGAAATCCGTGACACTACTGTTCATACCGCCAACGTTCTGATAGTAAACGGTTGTCTCTTGATATCTGCTGGGCGAGGGAGCTCTAGATGACGACGGAGTTGATGCGACGGTTGGACCATCAGTTGGACAACTGGAAACAACACGTATTTCAGTGCATGAGTTGCTCAAAGGGACGTTGTACTTGCCTGCACAAGAGTTTCGGAAGACCTCTTCACCGACACCACACACAGGACCGGGACGGCTGCAGGTCGCTGGCGGAAGGGGCTCGACTGTGGTGGGCGGATTCAAGGCTTCCAAGGTACTGGGGGCAGGCGTGCGTCCCGGTGGCTGGAGCGAGAAGAGATGACGGACGTTGCGCGATGCGGGTGGGTTGGAAACATCATACACTTGAGAGCACGAATAGTTCGTTATAGCGTTGTACTTGCCTGCGTATGAATTTCGGAAGACCTCATCGCCGACACCACACACAGGACCGGGACGGCTGTAGGTCGCTGGCGGGAGGGGCTCGACTGTGGCGGGCGGGTCTGAGGCTTCCAAAAGGCTGAGGGCAGGCATGCGTCCCGGTGTCTGGATCAAGGAGATGCTGATGGAATCACGTTTTGCGGATGGTCTGGAAGCTACAGAGATTTCAGGGCACGAGTGGTTGTTCAAGTAAGCGTAGTACTTGCCTGCATATAGATTTCGGAAGACCTCATCGCCGACTAGGAGGAAAGGAAATAAAAAAAAAATGTGTTACATAATTTATGGACGTCCCCCAATTCAAATTTCTGGCTACGTCACTGCTTCATGCACATAAAATAACAAAAACATTACTTTTCCATAGGTTTTTAAATGCCAAATTAATTTTTTTTTTTCGTGATTCGACCTGTACCATATACTCAGGTTTGGCTTCTAAAATGAGCTGTAGGTGGTTGAATTTGGATACATATGTCGAAATGACATGATGCAGACATTTTATAGGCATTATTTACATATGGGACCGGACCTGGTGAAATGGTTGAAGCCCGCGACTATCACGCCGAGGACCTGGGATCCAATCCCACTCCCGGCATACGCACAAAATGCGAGTTCTTCCTTCGGAAGGGAAGTAAAGTCGTGCGGGTCCCGAGATGAACTTAGCTCTATGTTAAAATCTCGTTGATACAGATAAAAATAAATATAACGCTGCATATGTGATGACCTTCTCGGTTCACCCTTGTGAGTAGGAATAGTATGAGTGTTCGAGGTCGTAGCCTAGTACATGGAAATTTCTGTTCTTTCAGTAAACGCAGTTATTGCTATGTACCTAAAATCTCTACTGCAAAAATACGCTCAGTCATGTAAGATGTTGACAGCAGAGATTGTTCAGACAGCTTCAATTGTGGTTTAAAATAGCAGATTAGACAACTCATATTGTAGCCTGTAGCGAAACTGGACCTCTTCCTTGTATTTCAATGTTATTCTTCATTCTGTTCAAACCACTAGAATAACATGCAATTTTCTCACATGTTAACCACAAATCACAATCCACTCAACAAACATAGATCTAGCCCAACATCTCCATCATGTAAACAAGCGATGACTTTACGAGTTGCATTCCAATCATGGTCCCAAATTCCTCATGCTGGCCAAGTCCCCTGCCTAAACAACAGTTGAACAACTGTCCAACGAGGAGAGATACACAATTTCTAAGAGGCCCTGCGGGTTCGTCTAAATTGCCCTTTTATCAGAAACCTCGTTCACAATGCTCTCAAATTTTCACCCTGCTCTACTTCAGCCCAATGCTGCTGCTGCCTTGGATCGTCGTTGGATCCCGGTGGCGGCGGAAATTTGTCACCCTGGGGCCATTTTTCGAAACGAGACTTTCGCTCTTCTGCCCTTGTGCAAGGAGCCATCCCTTCGGCGGTGTCATCTTCGCTGTCGTCGTCGTCGTCGTCGCCGCCGTCATCATCGTCATGATAATTTGAAATTTGGAGTATGAAGGAAAAACGACAGAAGCCACACCACAGCCTCAGCCAATTTAAATTTAATCTTGTTGGAAATTTGTCGAAAATTAAATTCCGTTCGTCCTCCTTTCACTACTACTGGCGAGATGTGGGACAACCAACCGCAGAAGCAAACAAGAACAACGGGACCAACTGTGGATCTGGCTGGGCTGGATGAGCCGAGCATGCATTTTGGGTTGCGGGTTGTGGGTGTGTGCGGCAAGGGAAGGATTGTGGTTGATGTTGAAAAGTGTCCTAGTTACAAGGGGTTACAAGCACATGTCCCACACGGGGATTGCAAGATCAGCGTAAGGAAACGTGTTTTTTTCGGTTTCATAAATCGTGTAATGAAATCAGGAGCTAATAGACGGTATTTGTCGAATCCTGTCGTGTTGGATCCTAGACGAACCCTGTCGTGCATGTTTTTGACGCATTTACCACCAGTCCAACCTTTACTTCTTCGCGTTTCAAACGAGTGTACAGTTATTTCATCATTCCAAATACGCTAATTTTTTTTCACACGGTTTTATTTTACACGATTGTTTTACACGATTTTCTCGAACTTACGCGATGTGCTTTTTGAAAGCTTCCCCTCTTCTGGTCGCTTTTTTTTCCGAATGGGCTCAAATTTCTACCAGATACCTAGATTTTATCCTTGATATCCTGTCAAAATCTGAAGCCGATCCAATAAAAAGCTTTGAAAACTCTTTTACACGATTTTCACGCGTAAAAAACAATACGGACCACCTGTTCCTGTGGTAAAGGGTAAACAGGTGGCCCGTAGTTCATGGTGTAATGCGGCTTTTGGCTTACCGTGCCAAGTAATGAATGGTTAGGGGGGTCTAATAGAAACCTAACCACAAATGGAGCCTGTGGGAGTTAGCGCTAACCGGAACAATGGTGCAGTGGACCTTGCGTTTCTCCGAGATATTCAGTTGCCCTTCTTAATTCTCAAATTTGAGGCTAAATAAAGGCGGGATTATTCAAATGTTGTTAATTAGCTTACATTACCACCTATATGGTTTTGCTTGACGCGTTTTCGTCATTGGCGTTTTTCAATTGACACCGATTGGATTTGTCGTTAATGTTTCCTTTCTGGGCTGTGATTGTGAAGATATTATCCCGTTGGGTTTGGGTAGTGGCTGGCTACGGCAAGGAAACCTCAGATCAATTTTCAGCGTAAAGAACGTGTGCAGCAGAAGCGGCCTTACTTCAAAAAGGCGTTTTCATAGGGTAACATCAGTATAGGTTACCTTGTGGACCCAGTTTTGCTTCTTTCATTATAAATGAAGTGTCGTGCTTCGAGCATTCTATATTTTAGAATAACGCCAGCCGTATATCCAACTTTTCCTTATGGATGCGTTCAAGCGAGCTGTTGTTTTCAGCATTTTTCGCTGTTATTTATTAGGCAGTGTTGCTACGATAATTACATCATGTGGATTGCTTTAATATCTCGCTTCCAGTGGCACTCCAAGAAAGTTTCATTATGGTTTTGTTACTACAACGCCCTCCATTGTGGTATACCATAACTATTTAAAAGAAGCTTGCCCTCTGCAGTCTATGTGGACCGCAAGGAATATTCCTGAATGGAACTCTGATCGGTTCAAGTTCAAAGTATCTTTGCAGCTACAGCTCTCCGGCGTCGGTCACGCCCAACGCTCGCCAGATCACGCTCCACCTGGTCCGCCCATCGCGCTCTCTGCGCTCCACGCCTTCTTGTACCAACCGGATGGTTATCTAACACCAACTTTGCAGGGTTCTTGTCCGGCATTCTTGCAACATGCCCTGTCCACCGTATCTGTCCAGCTTTAGCCACATTCAGGATGTTGGGTTCACCGTAGAGTGCAGTGAGCTCGTGGTTCAGCCTTCTCCGTCCCACACCGTTCTCCTGCACGCCGCCGAAGATCGTCCTTAGTACGCGTCGCTCGAAAACTCCGAGTGCTTGAAGATCCTCCTCGAGCATCGTCCGTGTCTCGTGTCTGTAGAGAAGCACCGGTCTTATTAGCGCCTTGTACATGGTACATTTGGTGCATTTGGTGAATCTTTTTTGACCACAGTTTCTTCTAGAGCCCATAGTAGGCACGACTTCCACTGATGATGCACCTTCGTATTTCACGGCTCACGTTATTGCCAGCCGTTTGCAATGAACCGAGGTAGACGAATTCTTCTACCACCTCGAAGGTATCCCCGTCTATCGTAACATTGCTGCCAAGGTTTGTCCTGTCTCGCTCAGTCCCACCTACCAGCATGTACTTTGTCTTAGCCGCATTCACACCAGTCCACAGTGGTACCGCCATAGGCCAAAAATCGAAAAATTGATTGTCTAATTTATGAGTTTGTATAATTTTTATAAATCAATAATGTTCCCAAGAATGCAGAAAATCCATTTTTATGTAAGTTTCTGTTGCATATTTTGCATGAGAGCGTGGGTACTGTTATGCAATTTTACATTCTTTAAATTTGTCGAAAAATCACATGACTTTTGAGTTGTACTCCGCGTCTTCGTAAAACAAAAGCAAGTAGATTTTCAATCGGTTTTCAACGCAGAGAATCAGAATAGATGATTATCATTACAATTCGAAGCGCTAAAAACCGGATCTGGATGTTTTTGGACCAATGGGGATGTGAGTTATAGGTACATAATTTTACTAATAGAATATATACATAATAAAAATTCATGTTACATTTCAAACATGTTCTTAACCACATTTAATCAATCGTCCGCCAGCAAATGAACAGATTTGAGTAGGAGAATCAATCTGTGAAGGTTGTAGCTGCAAATATCTGCATACAAGCTTGCAGGATGTATTGGAAGTTACCCGTTATTTTTATAAAAAATATGTATTAAAATAACTACAAAATTATATATATACTAGATTTTCTGGAATTGTCTTAAATGCGTACCAAAATGACTGAAATTTTTACAGGAGATATTTCAAAGCTTTTTACAATAATTGAGGGTTATTTTATTTGAAAACAATCTTTGGAAATGTTTTTTTTATTATGAACAAAAAATACACTTCTGGAGGTATTGAGGTATTCATACCTCAATAGTTGCATAACAAACATTCGTATTTGGCCTCGTCAAAACTTACCTCTGTAATTGTGGAATTTGATAAGAAGTTTTGCATTTGCTGCCAACATTTGAAAAATTTCCTCAAAATCCATTCAGTACCTAATACTGTAGTGCTGGGAGAAGAAGGAGTAAATACACTCTTTTAGTAATACTTACTAAAAGAGCGTATTTACTCCTCATATTCCCTTCCCAAATCGGAATATTTGATAAATTCATTAACGTTAAATCTTAGTGTACAAATTGATTTCTTTTGAAATAGCAGGCGCTGATTAAATTGCAATGACGAGGGGTATTTGTATACATTTCTTTTATTGGGTTAGAGCTATACATGATTAAAGTTCCATGCACTATATTACTGGATAGCAGTTGCAATGCAATTGTAAGAAACAAATACGACTGCCCGCATAATCACGAACTGTTAATGTATCGTATCTCATACTGTGGATGACCATAAGCAATTGTCTTTTAACCAATTCTCAGACTGTCCGAGATAACAGTAAGATAACCATTCTATGTATAGATTTGCCAGTTTGAGAAATGGTAAGCCGGCAATTTACAGTATGTAGAATAGGCGGTTAAGATTGGTTACCATAAAAAATCGCTCGTTTTCTCGAACAAATTTTTCGCAATACAGTAAAGGATACGGTCAATATATTATCCAGTTTTTCGTACAATTCACTGCATAGCATATGTTTAGAGAACAGTTGAACCATAAATTTGGAAGAAAAGTGAATAATGTATGTTATACTGGTGATTTATGGTTATTCACTGTAGAATACCTGTAAACCGTATTGTACATATTTAGTTATGTACACTATTTTGTACTGTTCTTTTGTATTAATAGTAACAAAAAAGGGAGCAAATTAAATAAGAATCAATGAAACAAGTGAATACGTCTAGAAATATTTTAATTCAAGTACAATAACTCTAAAAAAATCCATGGCATATTTTAATTTCCCGACTCCACCACCTCTCATCATTTAGAACCCCTCTCTCTCCGTCAGAGTGTGTCGTACTGGATGGATATTTCACCTGATTGCAGTCATTAAACACATTCTAATGTAATTTAAAAACACCTCCGACTTCCGCTGAATAAATCGTTCCTGGATCCAGATGTATGGGCTGGCTGCTGCTACTTGAGCCGATCAGTTTTTCAAATCGCGGTACTGATATGCACTTCGCCCGTTTACCTCATTCATGGATCCCTCTTCGGAGCTTGATAGCCAGTTCTTCTTGATTGTTTCCGTATACTCCAGCAGCATTCTTCCGGAGGCCGCCCCAGCAATATCTCAATAAAACTCGCTAGCCTTTGCTTTCCCCTATGGATGGAAGTGCTGGAATCGTTTGGCGTTTTCCTCAAGCGGCTGCAGGGAACGAGATGATATTAAGTTTTTGCGACCTGAAACCTGTAAAGAACACGGGAAATTAGTTCAAAATCATTCAGTTGAGAAACGAAAACTTACCTTCGATTCTACTCCAGGTCAAGGCAGCATTGTAGATCGACTCCGCTTCCGAGAAAGTGCTGTTATGGCGGAATATGTCCCCTTTTCAGCCGGATTAGCCAACCGGTTACCGGTCATGGTTGCGAAATCTGTTTTTTTTTTTGCTTTTTTTTTTCATTAGTAGTTTGGCACTTTGCAAAGAAAAACAAACATTGGTGCCTCTCATCAATACAAATATGTACAACTGTTTGCCAAAGTGTTGAGAAAAAGTAATGAATAGTGAGATGTATAGATGTAAGTGTATTGCGCTAATAGAGTAGCTAACCATTTGACAGACTGTGGTGATATATTGCTACCATTGTGTAGGAATGTGTACCTTTATATAATTCGACAATGCCTGAATAGTATGATATAGTGTTACTGCTTGACATGGATTACACAAACTGTCATTTATAGTGTCTGGTAATCTGTTCCTTATTGTTCAACATACAATTAGCTGTTTGAGATAAAGTTACCTTGACGGATGAAATGAACTTACTGTTTGGACATTATGACAAAGGGTATTTTGCTATTCGGGTGGACAGATACTTGAATCTTTTTGCCTTTCTCGTACACCAAGGTGTACCGAAAGGCTATATGTTCACTCTAAAAACGAAAATTTGATAGAGCCTCCGGAGGGGTCAAGTCTTATATACCAATCGACTCAGCTCGACGAATTGAGGTGATGTCTGTGTGTGTGTATGTGTGTGTGTGTGTATGTGTGTGTGTGTATGTGTGTGTACAAAAAAAACTCACATCACTTTTTGGCAGTAAACCTCAACCGATTTTATTGACCGATGGTTCATTCGACGCGGAATCTGGTCCCATTGTTTCCTATTGAAAATGGTTCAGATCGGTCCAGCCGTTCCGGAGTTATGGCCATTTAGGTGTTCCGGACCGGTACCCCAGGAAGGGGCCAGATATGAAAACGCTACAAACCCATCCACGCGGCACATCAAACTACGGCATTTTCGATAACTTGATGAATGGTAAGCAGAAAAATAGTCTCAGACCATATCTGAACCGGTAGTGTCCCGGAACCGGTTCCGGGTGTCCAGCCGGAAGTGACCAAACATAAAAGTGAACTAAACCCATGCATGCGACATATCAAACCGCGGCTTTTCCGATAACGTGGTGAACAGTAAGCAGGAAAACATTCTCAGACCATATCGGAACCGGTAGTGTTCCGGAACCGGTTGCAAATGCCCCGCCGAAAGTTTCCAAGTATTAAAGTTAACCAAACCCATGCATGCGATATATCAAATAGTGTCTTTTTTGATATCCTGATGAACAGTAAGCAGGATAATATTCTTAGACCATATCTGAACCGGTTGTGTCCCGGAACCGGTTCCGGGTGTCTTGTCGGAAGTGGCCAAATATTAAATTAAAATAAAACCATGCATGTGACATATCAAACCACAGCTTTTTCGATGACCTGATGAACAGTTAGCAGGAAAGCATTCTCAGACCATATCGGAACCGGTTCCAGATGTTCCGCCGGAGGTGGCATAGTATAAAAGTTAACTGAACCCATGCAAGGGACGTATCAAATCCTGGCTTTTTTGATATCCTGATGAACAGTAAGCAGGAAAATATTTTCAGAACATATCTGAATCGGTTGTGATCCAGAACCGGTTCCGGGTGTCCCGGAAATGGCCAAATATAAAAGGGAACCAAACCCATCCCGAGCAGAAAAGAATAACAGCTTAATAACATATCAAGGTATTACATCTTAATACTATCATACCTTGGTATGCCCTTCGTTAGGTGGTAATAAGAGGCAAAATACTAAAACCGGATACCATAATTTTGTATGAATAACACCTAGAAAATAACAAGTCATGGTATTTCAATAATGAATGAACACCTAAAATTAAAAACAAACTGCCAAGAGCTGAATTAGTTATCCAAAAGGTATTCAATAACAAATAAATAACAACTCTTACTATTTAATTACATATTTGTTCGATAGATCAATTTGTTATCGAACCGGTATTCAATAACAAAGAAATAACAGCTCTTATTATCAAATCGTACTTTCTCTAGATAGTAAATTTTGCTATCGAGCAGGTATCCGATATTAAAAAAAAATAACTGGTAAATCTATTTGTTCGATACCTCAATTTGTTATGTTAAGTAACTAGCAACGTTTAAAATCATGTGATTTTTGGAGCCTTTGACAATTCTCCTATGAAAGTTACAGTTCAGCGTTTGCGTCTTTATTCGGTAATTGTGAACAGTGGCATACACGGATCTGTCAACTGAAAAGGCCTATTGTGGAATGTTGGTTTAATGAATACAATGAAGATAAAGATAATCGTGTATATTTAATTAAAGTTATCCTTGAATTCAATATTACGTATAATTCTTTAGATTCTTTTACGTTCTTGGATGACAGCTTAGTCAACCAAATGATTTTGGAGAGCTATAATAGCTATAATTATCAACACTTAACTTAACTTAACACTTAAAAGACGTTTCGCTTAATGTTTTGGTGCGTGAAAATGCTTACGTAGTCAATTTAGTAAACATTGAGAACAGTATAGAGACTCACCGGTTGATCTTGCTTACGCCGCAGAAATTCCGCTCGCTGAAAGGTTTCCGGCTGCGCTGCCCGGCTAAGCTCATTTGGCACTGCAGCGAACCGATTCAATGCTTCGATCCAGGACAGTGGAAGTTGAATGGCTGAATCCAACTCGCAGTCGTGTGGCCCGGTATATGAAGCGTAATGGTTCACGCGGGCTAGGAGATCATCCGAACCCGTAAGATTCAGGTACATTCCTAGCATTTTAGAACTCCATCGGCGTTTATCCAGCCGCGTAATTTCTTTCTGATTCAATTCCGGTATTCAGGTACAGTCGGTAAACCTGTAAATTTAGCGTTTATGTTAAAACATAAAAATTATACGATATTTTTTTCGCATCCTTACAATGGCAAGGGAAGAGTAGGAATGTTAGTTTAACATCTATTAAAGGCACCCAAACTATCTTCGCAGACGACACAAGGAAAAAGCGTTGGGAATTATCACCCATTCTCATAAAAAATGAATTCTTCCTCACACCAATTTCCAGCGAAAATCTAGCTTGCGACATCTCTCGTACGGAAAGAAGAGCGAAAATGTAATTCAACTCCCATAGCTACAATAACTTCGTTCGCTCTTCGTCGACTTATCATGCTTTCCTTGACTTCTATGACGCCGTCGATGATTGGTTTTATGCAGCACATTTTCTCCTCGATCTGCTCAGTGTAGTTTTCTTAGTGGTGCGGCTAGAATGCGGGTAGCGCGGTTGTTGCAATGTTCTAGATTTAAATCCCGTTGCGGGCACAATTTTTGTTGGTTAACTTAAAAAAATGTGAGAATTTTTCAAGTGAAAATTTAACGGAATGAAATAGTAGTTTACGCAGAATGAAGATTTTTACAGCACGAGTCGTACAGTTACTACTAGTGTCACCCAATGAAAACTATGGGAAAATGCTCCAAATTTGGTCATAACAGTTTTATCATATTATCTTTTTTGTTTCAGTTTTCTCGTCAAAGTAGTCTAAGAACCATTTTTAGAGCTTCCAAAGACGCGCATTTTCGTGCGCTGAGAATGTTGCTATGTCATTCTGTTCAAAAGATATTGATGGTTTTCTAGACAAAATAGTCACTTTTCAAGTATTTTTTACTTGAGTTACAAAAATAATACCCCTTTAATTTTTTGATATGTTTTCTTTTGAATGCTGGCAAAAGATTGTTTTTGTTTGCCCCAACCCGTCATATCACCATTTCTAAAAACTATGATTTTTTAAGAAAAACATCTGTAACTATTGAACCAAAAGAGATAACGACCATATCAGTGCACGAAATGACGCGTCTTTAAATGCTTACAAGTGTTTCTCGGGCGACTTTGATGAAAACTCGAAACTGTAAAAGTTAATGCCAGAAAACCGTTTTTTCTTGAATCACCCAAAGCTAATTCAGAAAAATATCTCTAGATCGGTCAATTTTAAAGCTACATAAAAACTGTCTTCAGCAAACATGCTCTAAATTGATAGATCTACAATTTTTCCGAAGAATGTTTATAGTTATTCTTGCAAATAAAAAAGTTTAGTTTCCAATTTCTTTGAAAATATGGCCTACCCTAATTTTCATGCACATTGGAAAGACGGCCAACTTTGTAGAAGACCATATTTTTCTAAAAACTCATTTGAAGGCGCTGAATGCATCTTTCATCGTAAATCTGGTTCGTGGACCACTGTTCATTGCTAAAAAGAATGTTTGTTATCATTCATTGTTACTCTCTGGAAAAGTAGTTTTTCACGCATAATAACGAACATAAATACTCCCGCCTGCTGGTATGTATCACAATGAAAATAATGAACTAACTTGTAGTTTGTATGACAGGGTTGGTTTGAGTAGCTATCGTCAGTTCAGGGTGTTAGCAATGCATAGGTTAAAAATTTAGTATTTGTACGATTAAAATAACAAAAGGAATTTTTAGCAACTTATGTTGAATAAATTATAAGTGACATTTTTAAGTCTAAGATCAAGTTTAAAAAAACATGATAAAGGCGTTAGGCGGAGCACAAATTGATTGTGATTTGTTATCAACCAGAAACGAAAAAGTTCTAGACGACAGGTGCCACTCCTTTGAATTATTTTAGCCGTCCAAAAAACATCCGGAACAACTTCCAGTAGAAAACGTGCCGTAGTCGAACCCGTGACCAGGTAGTTCCTTTTGTGATTGAACGCCACCATAACCACCTCACGGAAACCTGCTGGCTCGAGGACCAGAGTCGTGCCGTCGTGTCTCGAGATACTGTGATCGGACTCAGACCGCCGCGCTCCAATTGGGATCACTGTGACCACGGATTAATTTCTAGATTTCTAAACCAAACCAATCTACAATCTTCTGATTGAATCGAATACTCACTACACTTCCGGCTCATAAGCGCTTTGATCTATCGCATGCGGTAAACCAAAAGTAGATTGTTTAGTCGGAATACCTTCGCCTAGATTAGCACCGGAAGAAATTCCTCACTCTTTCACCCATTCACCCACGCCCTGATCACCCTGCTCATCAGCATCGCTTCTTTTCCATCATCGCTTATACTCACCTTCCAGCAGCCCTTCCTCTCCCACAGTCCGTCGTACGGCTTCCGTCAGAGCAGGGTACTCCGGTTGACTTACTAGAGGACCACGGAAGCATCCTCAAAGCTGGTCGTAAGGAAGCTGTCCTCGTCAATGGGAACCGGCGTCAGCCGAGCTTCCACGCTTTCCAATTTGGTAGCTGCACAGTGGAGTTTGGGAGCGGTTCGGCTTTTCCGTTCACTCCCGCAGCTTCCGTAGCCGTTCGCCGGGAATGATCCACCGGGACATTTTGGAATGGTCATCCGGGAGCTGCTGCTGATGTGGATCACTACTTCACTACAAATTTCATAACTAATTTTCACAATAACTTGCGGCAAAACAATTTTAATTTGCGTTCAAAACATCTCACACACGGCTCACACGATGCACTTTGTTTTGTTTTGACAGTTTTACACGCAAGAACGAAAGCACTCAAAAGCGAGTTTAATTATATGTGCTTAATTAAATTTTGAGTTGAGTACAGTAGACGTTCGATAACTGCAACATGTTTACGTTTCACTTACCGAATGAAATTCGATAACTGCAACAACTGACAGGCGTCAAAGAGCTGTCAGTTACTGCAGAATGCAGCGAAAGTGCATTCGGGAAACATCGCACTGCATCGAAAGTGCATGCGTAAAACATCGCATCGCTGTTGACATTTCATTTTGACGGATAGCGGTGCGATAACTGCAAAATTCTTGCACTTAGCGGAATTTCAGTTAAAAAGCATTGCAGTTAAAGCGTTTGCACCGAGCGAACGTCTACTGTATTCAAATCGATGTTCTTCACACTCGTTCAAATCTACTCAAAAATGAGTCGTTTTCGACTCACTTTGGCAAAAAGTGGAACAGCTCAAAATAGAGTACTCAGAGCGTTACTCATTTTATCGAGCGTTATCAATTTTATCAAAATTAGAGTAACTCTAACTCACTTTTATTAAATTTGAAATTAACAAAGTGAGTAGTTTTTTACTCAGTCTTACAAATTTGTTTTGATTGTTTTGCCTTTCTCGTACACCAAGTGTACTGGAAAGGCTATATGTTCACTCCAAAAATGACTTTTTGATAGGAGGCTCGGAGGGTCGAGTCACATATACCAATCAACTCAGCTCGACGAATTGAGGTGATGTCTGTATGTGTGTATGTATGTATGTGTGTGTGTATGTGTGTGTGTACAAAAAACTCACATCACTTTTTGGCAGTAAACTTCAACCGATTTTAATGACCGACGGTTTATTCGACGCGGAATCTGGTCCCATTGTTTCCTATTGAAAATGGTTCGGATCGGTCCAGCCGTTCCGGAGTTATGGCCATTTAGGTGTTCCGGAACGGTACCCCAGGAAGGGACCAGATATGAAAATGCATCAAACCTATGCATGCGACACATCAAACCACGGCATTTTCGATAACCTGATGAGCGAATAGCAGAAAAATAGTCTAAGACCATATCTGAACCGGTAGTGTCCCGGAACCGTTTCCGGGTGTCCCGCCGGAAGTGGCAAATATCAAAGTGAACCAAACCCATGCATGAGACACATAAAACCACGGCATTTTCGATAACCTGATGAGCGGTAAGCAGGAAAATAGTCTCAGACCATATCTGAACCGGTAGTGTTCCCGAACCGGTTCTGGGCGTCCCGCTGGAAGTGGCCAAATATACAATTGTACCAAACCCATGTAAGCGACACATCAAACCACGGCATTTTAGATGACCTGATGGACAATGAGCAGGAAAATCATCTCAGACCATATCTGAACCGGTAGTGTTCCGGAACCGGTTCTAGGCGTTCCACTGGAAGTGGTCAAAAACACAATTGAACCAAACCCATGCATGCGACACATCAAACCACGGCATTTTCGATGACCTGATGGACAATGAGCAGGAAAACCATCTCAGACCATATCTGAACCAGTAGTGTTCCGGAACCCGTTCCGAGGTTCCCGCCGAAGTGGTTAAATCTGAAAGAGAAACAAACTCGTACATGCGTCACATCAAATAGCGGCTTTTTAGATTACCTAATGATGAACGGCCAGCAAGTGTTTCGGAATCGGTTTTGAGTGGCCGGAAGAGGCCAAATGTAAAAGTAAACCAAAGCCAGGCATGTGACACATCAAATCGTGGCTTTTGCGATAACCTGATGAACAGTTAGCTAGAAAATAGCCTTACGTCACACTAAAGACAACTGGTAGTGTTCCGGAATTAGTTCTGAGAGTCCCATCGAAATTGTCAAACCCTGCATGTGACACCTTCAATTTGCAGCGTTTTTGGTTAACCGATGAGCAGTTGACAAGATAATAATGTTAGGCCATATTTGGTTCAGCCGGTAGTTACCCGGAATCAGATCCGGGTAGTAAAATGTAAAATTTAACCAAACCCATGGATGCGGTACATCAAATCACGACCAGTCTTGTAAACATTCGACACTTTTCACTACCTTCATTCCGTTGCCGCAGTCGGGTGTCAGTCGGCTTTGTTACATTCGTGCGCTATCGTTACCTCTTACCTACACACAACACGAGCAGTAGAACGAAGATCAATAAACATAAGAAAGGGTCAAATCAATGTCATCTGACACGATGACATGTGTCTAATTCTAGCTTCACGCAAAGATTTTCAGCCAACTCCGATTATGAATGTTAATATTAGTTTATTATTGCATGTTGCATTGAATACGACACACAGATGGGCAACATAGCTCTTATTATGGAAGAAGACAGGAATAACAAAAGCCGAACCGTCTCCCGAAGCCGCTATCGTGGTGAAGTGTATTCGTTTGACATTTTTGTTACGAACAGTAGTTTGATTGCTTGTGTTGCAAATGTCGGAGATAAAGGAGGCCGAATATCAACGAAAAGGTTCAAATGACTGTGATCTCTAACAAGACTGATCACGACTTATCGACAATCTGATGGACAAATAGGGGCGTTGTCTTATATTTTCTGAATATTGGATGTTATGCTAATATAAAATCTGGAGCTCGATTTGAATAGGTCGTATGTACATTTGTCGATATAAAATTCGATCAGTTTATTTTAGTAATTGTAGCAATAGGGAAGATATTTTGGAGACTTTTAATGATGGAACGGAAAGCCTGTTTTGTGATGATTCTGCTGTATGTATCAACTTTGTTCAATTTCAACGGTTTTTGCTATAATAAGCGAATCCAACTGATCGAATTTTTAATCGACAAAAGCACATACGACCTTTTCAAATCGAGCTCCAGAAATGTATCCATATTGAGTAGATTTAGCAAGTAGTTTTCATTTTGTATTTATGTCAATGTCATCAACATGTCGCTCGAGTTTTGTTGAAAGGATATTTTGAAGCACGAGAAAGGCACCATCACCGCTAGGTGGATTAATTAGGGTTTTTATTGTGCAAAACGCAGGCCCATGAATTATATGACATATAACTGTGTAAAGCAATATTTGTATGGTTGAAAAATTTCCTTTACGTACGTTTTGTGAATTAATCCTGAATATTTGTTTGAAATAATTTCCACAGGTAATTGACTCTGTAATTGCACTATTGTTACTATTGTTTCAGAATTATCGCTTTTGGGCATTAGGTACTGTAGTTATACATACTAATTCGATATGTGATGATTTTTTCTGTGTTTCGACAATGCAAACTACCTTATTTCTGAAAAAATATTCAGTTTCATATATTTATTTTATTGCAGTAGAAATGAACTTACTAATAAAATCACAATTATAATGCTAATACTGATTCTATTCACAAGAATCTATTATGATACAGTCGTGCTATACATGTTTTAACGTGCAATACTTAGCAGAAATTCCTCAAAATTCGACCCAATCTTCATAATAATTAAAAATATTTGATTACTGATTTCTGTGCAAAATAAAGGTTTTTTTAAATGATATTTTCATTTATCATAAAAAAGGCCAAAGTTCATATTTTTCAAGTGATGATCATGAAAATGAACTGAAATATCCTTTTTTAGTCATAACATGCTATTTCTGGTCACTTATAATGATTCTGCCCTTCACAAAACGAAGAAAATTATTTATGACCGCTTCCCTGAACAAATGGAACCACTGTGCAGTCCGACCATTGCTGCTCCACGTTTCAGGCGGGTGTTCAGCTCTGCCACCGTTCCAAATGTTCTAGCAATAATATCCATGTCATCCGCAAAACAGACAAATTGGCCGGATTCGTGAAGATCGTACCCCGGCTGTTGAGCCCGGCTCGTCGCATAACACCTTCCAGGGCGATATTGAATAGGGTGCGTGTACCAATTATGGCACTACCTAAGGAAAGCTATTTATACAAAAATAACGACTAGACCAACGAATGTCATCAATAAGTTAAAAGACAGCTTAGTTTCCATACTTTACAGGAAAAATATAGAAACGGAGCCAAAACTACTTTTAGTATTTATTACAGCGTGTGCCAATGATAGGAACCCTGTAACATTTATGGTTACATTTTTTAACTTCGGTTCCTTTTCGCACTATTTGCATGCATTCCTTATGGGGATAGCCATAACTGGTACGCTATGGCGAAAAAGGGTGCAAGGAAGCCGACATTTTAAGGAAAATGATTTATTTCTACCATGATTTGATGAAAATGTGGAGTTTAAATGAGTGCGACTATATTTTGTGAGCGTGATCCGCTGTTCACAATTTTTTTTCTTGTTGATCTTCATCGTTAAAGGGTGAAAATTGCCTATGGCGAATAATTGGTACTATAGCCATAATTGGTACACTTACCCTAGTAGGCAGGAGAGTCCATCACCTTGTCGTAGTCCCCGTCGAGATTCAAATGAACTGGATAGTTCACCCGAAATCTTTACGCTGTTCTGCACACCGTCCATCGTTGCTCTTATCAGTCTGGTAAGCTTCCCGGGAAAGCTGTTCTCATCCATGATTTTCAATAGCTCTGTGCGGTCGATTCTGTCGTATGCCGCCTTGAAGTCGATGAACAGTCGGTGCGTTGGGACTTAATATTCACGGCATTTCTAGAGGATTCGCCGTACGGTGAAGATCTGGTCCGTTGTCGACCGGCCGTCGATGAAACCGGCTTGGTAACTTCCCAAGAACTCATTTACTTTAGGTGACAGACGACGGAAGATGATCTGGGATAACACCTTGTAGGCGGCATTCTAAATGGTGATAGCTCGAAAGTTTTCACGCATTTACTAGTCGCATTTCTTGTGGATTGGACAGATTCTCCATTCCTTCCACTCCTTCGGTAGCTGTTCAGTTTCCCAGATCTTGACTACTAACTGGTGCAGACAGGTGGCCAACTTTTGCGGGCCCATCTTGATGAGTTTAGCTGCGATACCGTCCTTACCGCTTTGTTGTTTTTGAGCTGGTGGATGGCACTTCCCTCAGCGTGGGAGTTGGTACGTTCTTGTCCACTGCTGCACCAACATAGTCATTTCTACCGCTGCCTTGGTTCCCTGTGCCTACATTCTCTTCGCCACCCAGGTGCTCGTCGAAGTGCTGCTTCCACCTTTCGATCACCTCACGTCCGTCCGTCAATGAGGCTTCCGTCCTTATCGCTGCATATTTCGGCTTGCGGCACGTAGCCTTTGCAAGATGCGTACAGCTTCTGGTAGAAATTACGTGTTTCTTGTGAACCGCACAGCAGTTCCATTTCCTCGCACTCCACTTCTTCCAGGCGGCGCCGCTTCTGTCTGTATCGCTCCACATTCTGTCGGGTTCCATGCTGCAGCATTACCGCCCGCGCTGCATCCTTCTCCTCCAGAACCGCTCTACACTCCTCGTCGAACCAATCGTTTCGTCAACTCCGTTCTACGTACACGATAGTGCTCTCGGCTGCGTTGTTGATGGCTGCTTTCACTGTACTCCAGCAGTCCTTTAGAGGGGCCACATCGAGCACCACCTCGTCCGGTAACGCTGCCTCGAGATTCTGTGCGTATGCGGTGGTGACATCTGGTTGCTTCAGTTGCCCTAGATCGTACCGGGGCGGCCGCCGGCACTATACATTGTTAATAACGGATTTTTTTGGGCGCAGTTTAACCATCACCAGGTAGTGGTCAGCGTGGAGATTAGCGCCACAATAGGTCCTGACGTCGATAATGTCGGAGAAGTGCCGTCCATCAATTTGAACGTGGTCGATTTGCGATTCCGTTTGTTGTGGTGATCTCCAGGTGTAACGATACGGGAAGCTGTGCTGGAAGAAGGTGCTACGAATGGCCATGATCTTAGAGGCGATGAAATCGATGAGGCGTAAGCCATTTTCGTTCGTCAGCTGGTGGGCGCTGAACTTTCCAATCGTCGGTCTGAATTCCTCCTCCTGGCCTACCTGAGCGTTTAGGTCCCGTATGATGATCTTGACGTCGTGGTTTGGACAGCGGTCGTACTCGCGTTCGAGCTGTGCGTAGAATGCGTCTTTGTCATCATCAGTGCTTCCGGAGTGAGGGCTGTGCACGTTTATTATGCTGATGTTGAAGAATCAGCCCTTTATCCTCAATCTGCTCATTCTTTCGTCGATCGGCCAACCGATCACGCGCCTCTGCATGTCGCTCATCACTATAAAAGCTGTTCTTAGCTCACGTGTGTTGCCGCAACTCTGGTAGATGGTATGATTACCTCTAAACGTTCGCATCATAGATCCTGTCCAACACACCTCCTGCAGCGCTACAATACCGAACCCGCGGTCCTTTAGTATATCGGCGAGTATGCGGGTGCTCCCGATGAAATTGAGAGATCTGCAGCTCGACGTATCGAGCTTCCAATCGCAAGTCCCTTTTCGTCACTGCGGTCGTCGCCATTGGTATCGGTTCGCATTCTTCTCTTGTTGATTTTTCGGTGCCATTCTTTTTTACGGCTGGCTCGCAGGGTCTGACACCAACCCACTAACCCAGGGAGCTGGGCTTACCTTCCCGGAAGCTACGGGGTTTTTTTTTTACTTATTCGTTTATTTGGAAGGCTCGGGCGCCACATGAGCATAACTGAGCCGAAATCTTTTGTTTTTTTACAATGATTTTACATTTTACAATTTATTACTGCCTTAAGCTATGTTAGTTTGGGAAGCCGAAGTACTCGCGGCTGTTTCGAGGTTAAGGATTGAGAAAAAAAATTAAAATTGGGAAGGAGGGATTTATGGGTTTAAAACTAAATTATTTGCTAACTTATACTAAAACATTGATGGGACAAATTGTCCATATCTGTAACGGAACCAAAAAGAAAGGACTTTATCGGTAGAAAACGACAAGAAGAGGACAAACAGAAGAGGAGTGACGACAGACAGGAGCGAACAACAAAACCAAAAGGCGGACAACGAAAACAAGGAACGTACTACATCAAACTCTGACATCAACACGTTTCAAAAACTGGTAAATCAGGTTCATGTATTCCAAATCAAGTCCTGCCAACACTTCTCTAACGGGTTTCTGTTGTTTTCATCGGACCCGGAGAATTTCATGTAGCTCAGATCTGACCTCACGATACTCATTGCATCCCCACACGACATGTTCGATATCCTGGTAAGCTACGCCACAGACACAGAGGTTGCTTTCTGAGAGCCCAATACGGAAGGTATGTGCATTCAACAAATAGTGGTCGGACATCAGCCGACACATTACACGAATGAAATCGCGGCCTAAATCCCACCCTTTGAACTATGGCTTCTTCGACACCTGTGGAATGATAGAGTGCAACCATCTACCCATCTCTCCATTTGTGTTGCCAGCTGATCAAGGTCTCCTGACGGGCCAATGCAAAAAATTCGTCGAAGGCGATTTGACGCTCGTAAATATCGCCTCCGCTAGCACCCACCTTAGCCAGAGGAGAGTCCGCTTTCTCATTGCCCGGAATTGAGCAATGTGAAGGGGCCCAAGCTATGGTGATGATGTATGAGCGTTTGGACAAAGCACTCAAGACTTGGCGTATTCCATTCAGGAAGTACGCTGAGTGCTTCATCGGTTTCATTGACCGAACAGCCTCCAGAGAGCTTAGACTGTCGGTAAAAATGAAGTAGTGCTCAGGTGGAAGAGTGCGAATGTACTCTAAGGTGTAGTATATAGCCGCTAGCTCAGCAATGTATACCGAACATGGCTTTTGAAGCATGTAGGTGGCGCTATGAAATTCGTTGTAGGCACCGAAACCAGTCGAATCAACGGTTTTCGAACCGTCTGTGAAGAACTGTCTGTCCCCGCTAACATGCCCGAACTTACTTGCAAAAATTTGTGGAATACACACGGAACGAAAAGATTCTGGTATTCCGGTGATCTCATCCTTCATGGACAGATCAAGATCTACAGAGCAACTGTCGAAGTTTGAGAAGTTGTCACGATTGGTGTTAACCGGAGATGGGCTTACCTCCATCGTCATGTACCAGTAGTACACACTCATAAAACGAGTTTGAGGGTTCTGTTCGAGCAGCTTTTCGAAATTTTCTATGACCAATGGATTCACAACCTCGCATCGGATGAGGAACCAGAACGATAATTCCGCAAAGCGGTCTGTCAGAGGCTGTACACCAGCGAGTACCTCTAAACTCATAGTGTGAGTCGAGTTCATGCAACCTAACGCGATCCGAAGACAACGGTACTGAACCCGTTGAAGCTTCAGCAAGTGTGTTTTCGCCGCGGATTGAAAACAGAAGCTACCGTATTCTAAAACCGACAGAATGGTTGTTTGGTACAGCCTGATCAGATCTTCCGGATGTGCTCCCCACCATGTTCCGGTAATAGTTCGCATAAAGTTGATTCGCTTTTGGCATTTCTGTATCAGATACACAATGTGCTTCCCCCAGGTGCATTTGGAGTCGAACCAGACGCCGAGATATTGAGAAGACATGCTATGAGTGATTGTCTTACCCATCGATGGAGCGGAAACTTTGCCGGTTTGTGTTTTTTAGAAAAGACAACCATCTCAGTTTTCTCCGGAGAGAATTCGATACCCAGCTTGAGAGCCCAAGTAGACAAATTGTCCAAAGTATCCTGTAGTGGTCCTTGCAGATCGACTGCTATTGATCCCGTTATAGAAACAACACAGTCATCCGCAAGCTGTCTTAACGTGCAATTTTCCATGAGACAATCATCTATGTCTCTAACATAAAAATTGTAAAGAAGGGGGCTTAGACATGAACCCTGGGGGAGACCCATGTAGCTAATTCGTGAAACTGTCAAGTCGCCATGAGTAAAACTCATCTGCTTCTCAAACAGCAAATTATACAAAAAGTTGTTCAAAATTGGTGAAAGGCCACTTCCGTGTAGTTTGTCGGAGAGAACATCGACACAAACTGAATCAAAAGCTCCCTTAATATCAAAAAACACTGAGCCCATTTGCTGCTTTTGAGCAAAGGCAAGTTGAATTTCTGAAGTAAGCAACGCAAGACAGTCGTTCGTTCCTTTGCCTCTGCGGAAACCAAATTGTGTATCAGACAACATGCCATTCGATTCAACCCATTTGTCCAGTCGAAAGAGAATCATCTTCTCTAACAACTTCCGTAGACAAGACAACATCGCGATTGGACGGTACGAATTATGATCCGACGCGGGTTTCCCGGGTTTTTGAATAGCTATCACTCTCACTTGCCTCCAATCATCCGGAATGATGTTGTTATCCAGGAACTGATTGAACAAGTTCATCAAGCGCCTCTTAGCGACGTCGGGGAGGTTTTTAAGCAAGTTGAACTTAATTCGATCCATTCCTGGAGCGGAATTGTTACATGAAAGAAGAGCAAGTGAGAATTCAACCATTGAAAAAGGCCTATCCATGTCGTCCCTATCCTCGGAAACATCCCGAATTATTCGCTCCACGGGTACGGAATCTGGATAAACTTTTTTTGCGAACTTGAGAATCCACCGAGGAGAGCTTTCTCGATCCTTGTTTACCGACGACGCGTTACGCATTCTTCTCCCGACGTTTCAAAGAGTTCTCATTGATGTCTCGCGCGATAAACCCTCGACGAACCGACGCCAGTAACCGCTTTTCTTCGCCTTGATCAAGTTCTTGAACTTGCTTTCAAGGGAAACGTACCGCTTAAAGTTTTCAACCGAACCGCGTTTCCGAAACTCTTTGAACGCAGCGGATTTCTCGCGATAGATTTCTGTACACTCGCTATCCCACCACGGATTGGGGGGTTTCCTGCGAGCCGAAGGACCTGGTACTGGTCGACGTTGTGCCTGAAGCGCGCTACTGATGATCAGCTCGGACAGAAACCGATACTCTTCCCGCGGTGAACGAACTTCTACCGATTGCTCACCGTCGATAGTTGCTTCCGCGTACTTCTCCCAGTCAATGTGCTTGGTGAGATCGTAGGCGATGTCGATCGATGGAGACTGATGCGACCCGTTGGAAATAGAAACAACAATCGGCAGATGATCACTACCATTAGGAACCTGGATAACCTTCCATGTACACTCCAGCGATAGTGAGCTCGAACAGATTGAGAGGTCTAATCGGCTGTCTCTAGGACTGCCATCTTTAGCTGGAGGTGCCACTCGCGTAACTTCTCCGGTGTTCAAAATTGTCATGTTGAAGTCGTCGCAGAGGTCATATATCAAAGTTGAACGGCTGTCATCGTACAGTTCCCCCCAGCCTGTACCATGGGAGTTGAAATCTCCCATGAGCATCCGTGGCTCAGGCATAACCGAGCAGATGTGGGCGAGATCCCTGCGAGATATCGCAGTTCTCGGTGGAAGATATATGGAGGCAACACTGAGGGTTTTACCTCGGATTGTTACCTCACATGCGACGGCTTCGATGCCTGTCATCGGTTGAAAATCGACTCTGTAAAATGAGTGCTGCTTTTTGATCCCTAAAAGCACCCCTCCGTACGAGTCGGACCGATCAAGACGGATAATGTTGAAATCGGAAAAAGGTAAGGTTACATCGGGTGTCAGCCATGTTTCGGATAGCGCAAAAACATCGCATTGTAAATTGTTAATTAAAAATTTGAAAGAGTCTAATTTTGGTACGATACTACGACAGTTCCAGTGTAGCACAGAAATCATATCTTCGACCTCGGTGGTTAAATTAGCCATCGAAAAATACGAATGTCGCAAGGAGGGGCATTTTAGAATCCAACTGCTTCAAAAGAGGAGACACACAAGGAAGAAGTGCTTTGACAATGCTCTTCACTGAGTCAGAAGCATTAAAGAAGTTAAGGACGATGTCTACGATGCCAGAAAGCGTAAACATCGGAGCACCAAGAGGTTGTTCCTGGTTCTCCGAATGCTGTCCCTCTGGCTGAGAAGTCGAAAAAATTGGGACATCTGGGATTTTTGATGTTCCCGGGAGCGAAGGAAAGTCTCGTTCATCTTGGATTTTGAATCCAGGAGGTGAACGTTTGTTACCTTTTTTAACACTCTTAGAATTTGTCACGGTGGGTTGGGGGTCACTACTAGGCAGATTCCGAGGTTTTTTGGTGGGTCTCTGGAGCCTCACCCGTTTCCTCGTTTCACCCTTAAAAACAAAGGGAACCCCGTCCCCGACCTTAGAGTCAGAGCCCTGATCATCGAGAGACAAAGACGAGTAGATGTTGCGTGATTCAACGACCGGAGCAGCTTTTCTCAGCATTTCGGCGTAGCTTCGCCTTGAACGCTGCTGCAACGATCGTTTTTGATGTTGTTTTTGCTGTATGTACTTCGGGCAAACATTGAGATCGTGTGGACGGTCGCTACCACAATAAACACACTTGGGCGGCGTTTTACACGCACCGTCCACATGTCTCTCCCCGCATGTTGTACAGCGAGGTTTATTGCTGCAGTACTGGGCGGTGTGGCCCAGCTGCTTGCAATTGATGCAATTCATTACCATCGGTACATACAGCCTCACAGGTAGCCGAAGTTTGCCAATCACCAGCAGATCTGGTAATGCAGATCCGGAGAAGGTCACAGAAAATTCTTCAGATGGTGTGTAAACCTTCTTCTCGCCTTCCTGGGATACCGAATGCAGTTGCCGGCAATCCAGTATCTGGACAGGAGGTAGAGAAGGGTTATGGAAACGACCACAGCCTTGCATGATAGTTTCGCAGGTCAAAGATGCATCGGCGACCTTCCCCGAAATCTCAATCGACGCGCTCGGAAGGTTGACAAAATACTCAAGAGTGTAGCAGTCAGGAAATTTGTATATATTTTTTGTGTATATTCTAATGTAAATGTTGTAAATATTATATCAATGCCTATTGAGAATAAGATTAAATCAATGTTCAGGGTAATTAAATTCAAATTATTGGAATTCCCTTAGAGTAGGCAATCATAGGTTGCGAACATTTTGCGAAATCTCTTCTGAGGCGAGCACACTTGTGTCTGCGAAAGGTTGGAAAGGGACAGCAGCACGACCATCGCTCCGAGTTATCCTTCGTGACTTGCGATCACGAAAGTGTACGGCGAGTTTTCGGGAAATGACGAGCTTCCGGTTCGTCCGAGAATGCACTGTCTTAATCTGAGGAGTCACAGTCTCGATCATTTCGTTCGTGACTACCCAGCAAACTAGAAGTGTGCGCGTTGGTTAATTTGTTCGTTGCCACATAAATGTATGGAGTTTTAGTGACGTTTAGTATATGTTAATCAATTAAATATCTTGTTCGTTCTCTAGTGTGTAGAAAGTGTGCGTAGTATAGCAATTCGTGTGCGATTTGATTAGAAGTAATAATCAAAAGGTAATTGTGCTCTAAATGTGCCATGTTCTGCCCGTGCTCAGTGTTCGTTCTAGCCGTAAGGCTGTTTTATTCGCAGCGAAGCTACCCGCACCCAACAGCGCAGACTCCCCCCAACGAACGGAAACCTTCCCGGTCATCCGTTAATCGATCGGAAGTCGGACGATCCGTCAACACATCGACCGAGTGAGGTGCAGGGGACCTCCTGGCCAACTTTCGCAGGTCAATCGGTCCGCCAAATTGCTTGCGAACACCAACCTCGTCGACCGCCATTGCATCACCAACCCCGAAGCAACAACGCCATTCAGCGTAGTGGCCATTGGTGATCACCATTCTACTCGCCCGTCTCGGACGGGGCACTGACCTGGGCCACAGGTCAACGACAGCGGTAACGTAAGCCAGCGAAGTCGGTGAGTCCAACCAAAACCTTTTTGTGGAGTGGGGCGTCCGTTGAGGGCGCCTCGGAGTGTTTTTTGCCAGTCACAAGACTGAAGACGATGCGCTGCTAAAGCCTCGTAAGAAGTTTGGAGATCGTCGTGCGTGCGTGACGAATTGCCGCCGCCGCCGCAGATCCGGTTGTCACACCAGGAGCGCAGACTAGCCCGCAGATGCGCCGCCGAAGGTCGTGACGTCACAGGAACACGTAGAGCACATGAGCACGTTAGGTAGATAGGAAGAGAAAGAGAAATCGCACACGAGATAGGAAGTAGATAGAGAGAACGAACACACACACCACCACCAATAGTCGAACTACATGCTAGCATGAAATGATGTAAGATAACATAAGCCAAATATATTCGTTTCGAACAAACTATGTAGTGTTAAGTCTAATAAAACGTCCCAATTATGTGTAATAATGTTCTCTAGTGTTTGATTAGTTGCATGTACCACCCGTCACTACGTCTCAGGTCACTACGCGTTTTGATGTCGTTCCCGTCCTCCGTCCACGGAGTTTGATTGATGGGGTTCTCAGTCCGTTTCCTCTTTGCTGTTGCGTATCGCGGCGAGTGTCTTGTCTGCCAGTGATGAGAATTGGTGAGCAGCCGCGAATGTTGCCTCACTTTGAGCATGCGTGATTCTCTCACCGGATTCTCTGAGTGCCTTCGCGATTAATGGTCATGATGCGATAATAGGGTGAACCCGTTCGGTCGTTTGGTTCGTAAGCCAGCTGGAACGATCCGTAAAATTCCTTTCGGAAATATTAAATGGACTCGCCCTCAGGAGAGTCTCATCCGGGCAAATTAAAATTGGGCATGTGGTCTCCCTTGTGGAGTGGCGCTTAAGCCACGTGTTTTGAGACGGATCGCCCGGGCTGGCTATAAGAGTAAACAACTCGCAGGCCACAATCTCATTAGCGTGTTTTCGGTCGCCTACTGTCACCCGAAGCTTAGCTGTACCGACCATGTCAATGGAGACAACGGAAGAATACCGCTTAGTCAGATCCTTGCTGATTTGAACGGTGTTCAAACGTTTGCCTTTGGGTCGGAAGAAAACAACATATGGCCCGCCAAAGTCGGGAGGGTAGGCCTTGAGGCGGGGGGACGTCGAAACAGATTTACTGTTGGTGTCCATTGGAGAAGCACCAGGGTGAAGGGGGGCAAAGGGGTTAGCATTTCAATCGCCTTGTTGGCTCGAGCAATCCGATGCTAATAACAAAGCTTCGTTGATGCGGTACGATGTACCCCCGCCATCATCATCATCGCCCATTGTGGCAGCTAACTACCACCACGGGGCACTCAAAAATCTTAAACTAACACTTATCACGGGGACGAAATAATCAAAAAAAAAAAACAAGGGACAAAATTAACTGTACAGTACTTACCTTACCGGTCAGGCTAAGGCCGGGGTGGCCTCTGCTGTACATAGTAGCCGCCTCCATTCCACTCGGTCCATGGCTGTTTGTCTCCAGTTCCGCACTCTGCGTAGGGTCCGCAGATCGTCCTCCACTTGGTCGACCCACCTAGCTCGCTGCGCTCCACGTCTTCTTGTACCGGTCGGATGACTCTCGAGAACCATTTTAGTCGGGTTGCTATCCGACATCCTGATGACGTGACCCGCCCACCGTAGCCTCCCGATTTTCGCGGTATGGACGATGGTTGGTTCTCCCAGCAGCTGATGCAGCTCGTGGTTCATTCGCCTTCTCCACGTCCCGTTTTCCATCTGCACTCCGCCGTAGATGGTACGCAACACCTTCCGTTCGAAAACTCCAAGGGCGCGTTGGTCCTCTGCACGTAGGGTCCATGTTTCGTGCCCATAGAGGACGACCGGTCTAATCAACGTTTTGTAGATGGTTAACTTCGTGTTACGGCGAACTTTATTCGATCGTAGAGTTCTGCGGAGTCCAAAGTAGGCGCGATTTCCTGCCACAATGCGCCTCTGAATTTCTCTGCTGGTGTCGTTGTCGTCGGTCACCAGTGAGCCCAAGTACACGAATTCTTCAACCGCCTCGATATCATCACCGTCGATATGAATTCGGGGTGGCGGGCGCGGTGATTCCTCCCTGGAGCCCTTTGCCATCATGTACTTTGTCTTCGACACATTAATGACTAATCCGATTCGCCTGGCTTCACTCTTTAGTCGGATGTACGTTTCCGCCATCATCTCAAATTTACGAGCAATAATATCAATATCATCGGCGAAACCAAGCAGCTGAACGGACTTCGTGAAAATCGTCCCACTCGTGTTTATCCCCGCTCTTCTTATTACACCCTCCAAAGCAATGTTGAACAGCAAGCACGAAAGACCATCACCTTGCCGTAACCCTCTGCGAGATTCGAAGGGGCTCGAGAGTGTCCCTGATACTCGAACTACGCACATCACTCGATCCATCGTCGCCTTGATCAACCGTATCAGTTTATCCAGGAATCCGTATTCGTGCATAATCTGCCATAGCTGTTCTCGATCGATTGTATCATACGCCGATTTGAAATCGATGAACAAGTGATGTGTGGGCACGTTGTATTCGCGGCATTTCTGCAACACCTGGCGGATGGCGAACATCTGGTCCGTTGTAGCGCGTTCACCCATGAATCCAGCCTGATATTGCCCCACGAACTCTCTTGCAATCGGTGATAGACGGCGGCATAAAATTTGAGAGAGTATCTTGTAGGCAGCGCTCAGTAGTGTGATCGCGCGGTAGTTCCCGCAATCCAACTTGTCGCCCTTTTTGTAGATGGGACAAACGATACCTTCCATCCATTCCTCCGGTAATACTTCCTCCTCCCAAATATTGGTAATGACCCAGTGTAGTGCTCTCACCAGTGCTTCTCCACCGTATTTTGGAAGCTCGCTTGGTAGTTGATCTGCTCCAGCGGCTTTGTTGTTTTTCAACCGGCCAACCTCCTCCTCAATCTCTTGAAGGTCAGGGGCCGGAAGTCTTTCGTCCTGTGCACATACTCCTAGATCTGTTACCACGCCACCTTCGGTACTTGCAACGTCGCCGTTAAGGTGCTCATCGTAGTGCTGCCGCCACCTCTCGACCACCTCACGCTCGCTCGTGAGAATATTCCCGTGATTATCTCGGCACATGTCGGCTTGTGGCACAAAGCCTCTGCGCGAGCGGTTCAGCTTCTCGTAGAACTTTCGTGTGTCCTTAGCGCGGTACAGCTCTTCCATCGCTTCGCGATCTCGTTCTTCCTGCTGGCGCTTCTTCATCCGGAAGACTGAGTTCTGCCTGTTCCGCGCCTGTTTGTAACGTGCCTCATTTGCTCTCGTACGGTGTTGCAGCATTCTCGCCCATGCTGCATTCTTCTCGTTTTTCAACTGTTCACATTCGCCGTCGTACCAGTCGTTTCTGTGATTCGGAGTCGCGAAGCCTAGTGCTGTAGCCGAGGTACTACCTATGGCGGATCGGATGTCCCTCCAGCCATCTTCAAGTGTAGCTGCGCCAAGCTGCTCTTCCGTTGGTAGGGCCACTGCTAACTGCTGCGCGTAGTCTTGAGCCACTTCTACGTTACGAAGTTGCTCGATGTTGAGCCGCGGCGTTCGACTTCGACGCGTGGTGATAACTGTCGAAAGTTTTGAGCGCATGCATACAGCGACTAAGTAGTGATCCGAATCTATATTCGCACTGCGGTATGTGCGGACGTTGGTTATATCTGAGAAGAATTTACCGTCGATTAGAACGTGGTCGATTTGGTTTTCTGTTTGATGGTCGGGTGATCTCCAGGTGGCTTTGTGGATATCTTTGCGGGGGAAGAAGGTGCTTCGGACTACCATCCCACGGGAGGCTGCAAAGTTTACGCATCGCTGGCCGTTATCATTCGATACGGCGTGCAGGCTGTTTCGCCCGATTACCGGTCTGTACATTTCCTCCCTTCCTACCTGCGCGTTCATGTCGCCGACAACGATTTTCACGTCACGCGGCGAGCAACCATCGTATGTTTGCTCTAACTGCGCGTAGAACGCTTCTTTCTCGTCATCGGGTCTCCCTTCGTGTGGGCAGTGGACGTTGATGATGCTGTAGTTGAAGAAACGGCCCTTAACTCTCAACATGCACATCCTTGCGTTGATCGGCTGCCACCCGATCACACGTTGTCGCATCTTGCCCAACACTATAAATCCTGTTCCCAGTTCATTGGTGGTGCCACAGCTTTGGTAGAAGGTAGCCGCTCGATGCCCGCTTTTCCACACTTTCTGTCCAGTCCAACAAAGTTCCTGCAACGCCACGATGTCGAAGTTGCGGGGATGTAGTTCGTCGTAGATTATCCTGTCACATCCTGCAAAACCTAGTGACTTGCAATTCCATGTTCCAAGTTTCCAATCGTAGTCCTTATTTCGTCGCGTGGGTCTTTGCCGATTGTATCGAGTCGTATTTTCTCCTATGTTATTCGCAATGGGGATTTTTACGGGTGGCTTATTGGGCCTACGCCAACACTCCTGTCTCGCCGGAGGGCCATCGTGCCAGTTCTGTTTAACGTCCCAACCAACACTGGGACGACCACGCTGATGGGGCTACCACCTTGGATCTAGCTGGGCGTGGTGCAGCGTTTCTTACTCAGCCGCTGGATGCCAGAACAGACGCTGTTTGAGCCGCACCTCCTTGGTGAACAGACACTCGGATCGTACCTCCTCAATCTAGCTGAAGTCAGAAGGACAACAGTGCCCAGGCTGCACTACCAGCTAAGCACACAACTCTTAGCTGGCGGTCTTTGTCATCGCTTGACCCGTGGAAGTATGAGGTAGGAACTTGTGAGGACCAGAGCTATATTGGACGCTCTCCTTATCGACTCACCGTTTTGCAGCCCTAACTGTACAGGGAAAGTGAGAAAAAAAACTGCTTATATACCAAATTAAATCTAATCAAAGAGTCAGTGGAGAGGGGGGAACAACGAGGGGTTACTTTGAATACTTAGCTTTGTGCTCTGTTTTGCCACAGGCTCGACGACGACAGGTCCAAGCGATGGGATCGCCCGCACTGGGAGGAGGCGAGCGGTGTGCGGCGGTTGAACGCTCTCTGCTCTTCTCTTGGTGGGCTGCTGCTGTCGACGACGATGAGCTTGGGTAGGGTCAAGTGGGGTAAAATGCCATTTTTCAAACTTTCATCGTTTTCAATGATAATTAGCCTCATTTGATAGACTTTCAAAGTAGTAACAGCAACTAGACAATATTTGCTCGATACTTCAGCAAAACTATTCACAAAACTATTGCATTTTCATCGATTTTTAGCGATTTTAAAAACTGATTCGTAAAACGGAAGTGGTGCAAAACGACTATATGCCATGGGGTAAGATGCCACTTCATGAAAACATTCAAAAATTACGTCCATCAGTTTTTGGGCATTTCCGACTACTTCCCCCCATCTGTCCCGCTTTTTCGTATATTCAATAAATGGAGTGTTACCCCCTTCCCCGCAAAACGATGATCGCAATATTTGAATGACCCTCAACATGGAAAGCGTAGACATCAACGACCATGCGTCTCCATGTGTGCCTCAATCTCGTTGGAAACACTTGGCTGGTAATAAAATCACCAGAAAACCTTAATTGCAAGCACGAAAAACCGGAAGTTGCCAATTTTCATTGGGAAATCAAAAGATTTTTCGTGGGTTTGGTGGCCTAGCTTCTAGAAGAATGTTTGATGCAAACATATATTGACACCATTCACCTATAGTAATGATCAAGTCCCATTCAGGAATGATTTTATGAGTTGGGCCATTTTACCCCATCTTGGCATTTTGGGCTTTGTTCCCCTACTCACTGGAAGAAGCCGATCACGGCCGCGCGAGCGGCGTGGTATGCGGGGGGTGCTGCACTGATGTGCTCGATAATCGGTCAATGCGCCACGTGATATAATGAAAACGTGAACTTTACTCAAACTAAACGAACTTTTGCGGCAAAAATTGTGGCCTAGCCAACCGCACGCGTCCCACTAGGGATAATTACTTAATAAACTTAATCACTCGGAAACACTAGCACGAAAATAGCCACCGAACTGGAGACAAACCGGACGAACGAAAAGTTGCGACTGTCTCGAACGAACGCTCGCCAAAGAGTGGAAGCTACGGGTTCTGCATTGGCATTTTCTTCAACTACAGTGCTAAATAGCTAGGCTCAATCGCCAGTCTTCGCCGGGGGTGATGTTTTTAATGGGCGCCCAGGAGATAGTATTTTACCTGAGATTCCACCCCTTCGGATAAATCAGTATTTCGTATAGTAATGAATCTCTAGCTTCCGCCCCGAGATTTATAGCATAACAATTAATTTGAAAAAGCGCTGCTTATTGCAAATCTCCAGGAGCAAATGGGGTTTTGTCCTATTTTCTCCAGAGGGATTTGAGTATTTCAAACATGTTTTGAACTCTTGTAGTTTTCTATCGGGTATTTTCATGGCGTGAAATTATTCTATAGTTTTATCCGGAAAGGGTGGCGTTCGTTGTATAAAGAAGGAATGAGTTTAAATTTATCAGGTTTTTGTTCTTTCTAAAAGGCTTGAAACGCATTGTCGATTATCACATCTGTGATGTTTGTCTGGCCAGCATGCCTATTCATGTGAACTCATATGCCTCCCAATTTTGGATGTCCACAATGATTCTTTTACACAAAGTTGTATACGTTTTCAAGAAAGAAACTTAGTTCTAACGTATTATTTGCTTGGGCGATTTCAAGATACTTCCGATGACGTGCCTTTCAATGTCATATTGAAAGTCGCATGACGTCACAAGTCACTTCCAATGAGCTGTAAGCTCTCGTTGCGTTTATGCGTTCATACTCACTTCTAGGGCACCCTTCCTATTTTATCACCTTTCCCTTTCCTAATTCCCATACCTTGTCCCACTCTTCCTTAGGTAAATGATGAAATAGGTTTTAATATGTGATGATGCCTCAAATGTCCCAAATGGAGGATAACGTGCCTCTGGAGCCGGCCTTCTGATACCTGATACCTAATACCTGGAATACAATCACATATTAATACTAGGAATCCTTCAGGAATCCATGATAAAATTTCTCCAGAATTTCTGGCTAAGAAAGACAAACATCCTGTAGGATTTCTGCCAAAACCGGCTGGAGGAATCTTATAAAGCAGTCCTAGAGCAATTTCAGCAGGAGTTTCTGAATAAATATCAGGTCCCAATAGAAATACTAAATAGAATTGCTGAAGAAATCCCTGGACAAAAATCGCTTGATGAATTTCTGAAGAAATCCGTAGAAAAAAATTACAGCACAAATTGCTGGAAGAATCCCAGCACCAAGACCTTTGTGCGGCAATCCGAGAGGAATGCTTTGATGAACCCTTGGAGAAATTCCTAAAAAAAATCCCAAAGAGGAGTTATTGGTCAATTTTTTTGAAAACACCTAAATAAACCACAGAAAGCACTTCTGTAGGAACCCCAGAAATCCACGGGCAAATGTCAAGAGAGATTTCTGAAACAATTCCAGCTGGCATTCCTGGACGAAATCCGAGAACAGTTTCTGAAGGAATCGTCGAGAAATTGTATCGGTAAATTTCTGAAAACCCTTGAAGGAATTCTTGAAGAAACACATGCAAAAATTGCTGGGTGAATCGCTAAAGGCACTTCAAGTGAACTCCGTGGAAGATTCTCTGAAGGAACTTTATCAGCAATCTCAGCTGGTAGGTTACTAAAAAACCATCAGCCATACTGGAGAATTCCAAGGGAAATTACTGGAAATTACTCTTTGAATTCCATCTGGAGTACATGATTAGATTCCTATAGAAGAAATTCTTGATAAGTTTGCTCCAGAGGTTTCTCTAAGGATTCCCTCACAAAAACTTTCTGTGATTCCTCAAATTTTCTAAAGATTTCCTGAAAATTCCTCTTATGATTCCTACAGAGATGTCCCCCAAAATTATTTAGAAGTTTCTCTTGGTTTACTAGCAGAAATTCATGGTAGATAATTGCTTCGAGGATTCTTATTCTTGCTGGTATCTCTCAAGCATTTTCATCTGGGATCTCTCCAGTAAATGCTCTTGGCAGTTCTCAAAGGATTCCTGGAGGAACCCCATCTTGATATCCTACTGGATTCCATCAGAAATGTCTGTTGGAGACCACCCTACTGTCGATGCAGCAACAGTCGCAAATGCATGTTTTTCCATGAAGTCTTCAACCAGTTCCGGTCCTGACGGTGTCCCAGCGATTGTTCTGAAGAAATGCTCCAGTAGTCTTTCCATACCTCTTTCTCGTCTCTTCAACATATCTCTACAAGCCGGGATTTTCCCAAGTCACTGGAAGAAATCGTATGTCTTTCCTGTCTATAAGAAGGGAAACAAACAGGAAGTCAGCAATTACCGTGGTATAGCTGCTCTATGTGCCGTTTCAAAGCTGTTCGAAAAAATAGTCTTTGATTTTCTATTTTACAACTGCTATCAAGTCATCTCTGAATGCCAGCATGGTTTTATGCCAAAGCGATCAACGAATAGCAACTTGATTCTCTACACATCATTTATAGCTCGTGCTTTACAGAACAGACAGCAAGTAGACTCGATTTATACTGATTTTTCGGCAGCCTTCGATAAAATCAATCATAGGATTGCTGTCGCTAAATTCGAACGCCTTGGTTTCTCTTCGATTACAGGATCGGATCTACTATTCTCAAGCGAGACATCGTAGTCAAAGACTATTATTAGATTAGATTAGATTAGATTCCAAGTTCACTATTAAGGATCAGGTCGCATACGTTACCTCTAAAGCTTCCAAGATGTTAGGCTTCATCTTCCGCGTAGCTAAAAGTTTTAAAAATGTACAGTGTCTAAAATCTCTCTATTGCTCACTAGTTAGGTCAGTTATAGAATATTCTGCTGTTGTTTGGGCACCGTACTACCAAAATAGTATTTGTCGTCTCGAGACAATTCAACGTAAATTTGTGCGCTTCGCCTTACGTCATCTCCCGTGGAGGGACTCTCAGAACTTACCAAACTACGAAGATCGTTGTAGACTTATTGGGTTAGAACTCCTCCATGTACGGCGCGAAGTTTCAAAATCACTGTTTATTTCGGATCTTCTACAATCAAAAATTGATTGCCCTCCGTTGCTTTCGCAGTTGCCTTTGAGTATTCCATACCGTCGACTTCGGAATAATTCTTTTCTTTTTCTTCGAGGTGCTCGTACAAATTATGGGCATAACGAACCGTTCCTGGCAATGTGTCGCACCTTTAATCGCTGCTTTTCCGAGTTCGATTTTCATCTCTCTCGGGGTACTCTCCGAAAAAAATACTACCAGGTACTTGCCTCTCCTTCGCCTTAAAAACAGCCTCTAGTTTCATTAGATAGGATAGTTTAAGTAATTATAAGCTTTCTGTAATGTTAGATTTAAGCAACAATTGTATCATTGGGAATCCATGTATTATTCTGTTGGTACAAAAAGACGAGGTTTTGCGCCCATTTGAGAAAGGACTACATGTTGTTCTACTCAAACGGGCTTTTCCCTGCTCCAAATAAAGATAAAGATAAAGATAAGTCCCAGCAGCATTTCTGAAGCATTCCCAACAAAATCTTCTAAAGCAAAGCCGGGTGGCTAACTTCTCCTCGCCCATTTAGGTGCGTTCTGCTGCGATACCATCATACCACGTGATTTGTTGTTTTTGAAGTCGTGTATGGCATATTTAACTACTTCCCGCTTCCTATAAAAAAAAGTTAAATTTTTACGAAAAAACACACTATTGTATACTATCAGTGCAAAAGCCTAAATGTGAACAACTTTGAGCTAAAAAAGCTGCAAAGGCATTTGAATAGAAAAACAGTACAAGAGCACCTACACATAAAAATTCCTCACCGGAAGGTTTCCCTTCAGGAAGCATAGTTCGTCCCGTCGAAAGAAATGCTTTGTGGTTGGATACATAGTCAACGTCAGCGAACAAAAAAAAATAAAAAAATAAAACAAACGCGAACGAGAACCGGGCATGAAATTGATTAAATCTAAACTGCATAATTTACACCTGCTGCAACCGCAGCAGCTTTGCACTTTCCTGCGAGAGAGGGAGTAAAACTCCCAGTACATGAGTGAAGTATGTGTGACATAACGCTCCTGCCTGGCTGCCGGTGGAAATTAAGCTCTTTGGACTGCGGATAACCATTATGCACAAAAGGTGCTGAATTATGCATCCCTTCAAGACGTCGTCGCGGGTTGGTTGGTCGCAAGCCGTTTGCCATCGTGGTAACAGAATTCCGGCCGCTTCCGGCGGATGACGTGCAGTGGTTGACGGCTTTATGGCCCAATGTGTAAGAATTAAAATGCAATTAAACATGATGATTAAGCATGGCCGCTTGGCCTGAGCTGGGTCTGCCCTGGAGTATTTCCAGCCCAAAATACGAAAAAAACACAGGATTTTTGACTCGATATTTTGACAAATTGAATGAGCTGAAAATGAGTGTAATCAGTTGTGTACCTTTTAATTCCGCCCTATGTTGCTTATCCTTTGACAGATACGCGTATTTCGACTACAACTTGTAATCTTCCTCAGTGTCAGTTATCCAATTTGTAGTAATAGAGACAGAGAGGAGAATGATTGAAGCGAAAAATATGCGCCTTCTGATTGGCCGACCCAGTGGAAAGCTAGAATGAACAACAAAAGCGAACATACAAAAAGAGCTGCGCATCGTGGATTCAATTCAGTTGATAGACGATAGTGGATACGAACGGACGCACCAAAAGGCAGCAGCAATGGCATTTGCAGTACACAGCAGTCCACCACAGGGAGGTTTTAAAGAGTTTCCTCTCTGCGGTCGGTGTTGTGGCTGTAAGAATAGCCGCAGCGGTCACGACACAGTTATTCAGAGAAAGATTACAAGTGGCAGTCGAAATACGCGTATCTGTCAAAGGATAAGCAACATAGGGCGGAATTAAAGGGTGCAAAACTGATTACACTCATTCGAAGAGAGTATTCTGCTTAGGGGGTTCGAAAAGTCCGTACAAAATTGAATGAAATTTTGTTCATGCGCTGGTTGTCGTGAATCGTCAGCTTTTATATTCATTCGTGACCAATTTTCTTCAACTAGTCCACCTGATTCTCCTACGCTCTTTTAGTATGAAGAAAAATCAGTTTTCTTCTTCGAAAAATTATAACTCGATAACGATTTGTTGTATAGAAATGTTGTGTTCGAAGATGATTCAGGATATTTTGAGGGCTTATTTAAAAAAAATACACCGGAAGAAAAAGTTATTGTGCTTCTATGTTAGATGTCATATGATTTCAAATTCTTAATTTTTTGAAAGTTATTAAGTTTTTTTTATATCCGCTCTTCTAAAGTTAGTTGAAGAACAGTGCAAAACAAGAACTATGTATATAAAACCATTTTAATCAAAAAGCTCAGACATGAGAAAAATTCTATTTAAGTTAAAAAAGGTCGCGTCTACCCGATTCATGTGTTGAGCTGGAATTGCTTTGTAGCACAATGTACCTGAGAGCTGCTCCACCAATAGGATGTAGATTCAGCGGAAGTTGATGCAAATGGATGAATAATTTGTTCGGGTGGAGCAACGTGTTTTTTTTCCTCTCTTGTTCCATGGAGGGCTGTTATATTTAGCTCTCCGACACAATGAATGCGAAATATGTACAGCGTCGACTGACTGCGCTGCACCGGCTTCGTAGGAAAGATGGGCGTGTGTAGCATGGCAACAGTAATTAAAGTTTGTATGCAATTTAGATTCAATCAGGGTTATATTCACCACGAAAGGAAATAACTTCAAAAGGTTTCAACGAATGGACCTCTGCCAAGGTTCGTTTTTTATTACTCCCTGAGGTAGTGAAACTAATGTTTAACGTTTAGAATTTGAAATATTCAAAGGAAACCTAAATATAGAAACCTTTCCAAGCTCTATTGAATAAGATGTTATTCAATAGTTGAATGAGTGAAGCGTTTGGATGCCGTGAAAAAGCGTAATGTAATTTCCTTAACCTTCTTGGGTCCTCGTGTCCTTGACCTATATATAGGTTCCCTTCGTTGCGGTAGTACCTATTGTTGCAATTCGAGCACTTTTCCGATTGAAATGTTACCAAGAGGCATTTTTAATAGATGTATTATGCTTCAATTATGGGATTGCACCATTTGTGTGCTAAAGATTTGTGCAAAAACTTACTTAAAAAAATATTTTCCTCAATATTTTTACTGCCGTTTTCATATTGTTGCGGTAGTGTTCCTATCCTCCAAAATTCCATATGAATTCAATGGGATACCGCAACATTAGGAACGCAATGTTCCTTCAGATAAAAACGAATGAAATGCTCATAACAACGTCATAGTGGCAATATTTCGTTATTTTCCCGTGAATAAAGGATCGATTATTATTTTCAATTCAATCCATGTAAAAAGTTCGCTTAGACCAAGCCCACTCATGGGCTCAATCAAGCGTTTTAACGTTAAGTAGAGCCCCAAACAAAGAAGCGAACCGCACCGGTCGCTGCTAAGTAGGGCTCGAAAGCGAAAAGTTTACGTACGGTTCGTAGCAGGGCTTAGAATATAGAGACACGCAAAGTACGGTCTCTATCCGTAGGCTCGTGCGCTCTCTCGCGTTAAGCTCTCTGGGTAGCGTAAAGAGGAGACGAAAGAACATGAGTATGGATTTGTTGCCAGGTGTATAGTTTCTAGAGAATGATGTTCTTGTTTTGTATAGGTAGGAATTTATTTTAGTTTGCATCAAATATTTGAAATTTTCAACCAATCAATATCATAGATCGTTACACGAATAACACAACAAATTGTCTGACATAGAATTGTGATAGAGTGATAATACAAACGCAGAAAAATAATAGGTTTAAATTGACAAGCTTTGCGTAAGTATGTTATGAATAAAGTTTTCGCTTCTTCGCCAATTTTAGGATCATGCATATCGAAAATGTATTGATTTTCTCTTAAAAATAGTTACGATTGCTCATAATCGCACCTTTAGTTTTTGATTCGGCCGATCGTTTCGAAACTAATATTTGAAGAAATGTATAGTGATTCAGTGAGTTTTGCTGTTTTTTTAACACGTACATGTTTGAGCCGGGTTTTCTACGCAGCAAGTAAAGCTTAGTTTCGCACATTTAGAAAAATGTCCAAATAAATAACTCGCGAAGTTCGACAAGTTTCAAAATTATCGTCATCCGACGCAGATTCCGGTGAGAAGATGTGCGTATTTTCTAACCCAAAAAGAAACTATTTGACGGTAATAAGTGACCACAAGGTTTTCTTTCTTCACTTTCCGGGCTGAGATCCTTCGCTTTGAAGGAGCTGTGCCTCGCGTTTCGTTTTGTCGTGTATATTTCAAAAAGGTAAAAGAGTTTTGGTATGATTGCTGTTTTTGAAAATGGTGGTCGTCAGTGGGTGGTTTATTATAAAAATATAAATTAAATAAACGAGACATTAGGAAGAAAGTGTGCGAAATGGGTAACTTCACCGTCCACACATCCTTCCTCCCCTGTAAATTCGAGAAGTACCTTGCCGAAATAAAATATTCTGTACTCCAATATTTCGAAGAATCATCTTTGCGCGTAAATACAACGCAGTAGACCAGGCCGCTTTGATGCATGTGTCATATCTCTGATATGCTGCAAGCATCAGTATTGACAAGAAAAGTAACACGATTGCTTTCCAGGGTGATTCCGCGTATGTATGAGATAAGATAAGAGTAGTTACGATTTTTCAAAGATGCATTGACTGTACCTAACTCAACTCAGATATCATAGAAACACTACAGTTATTTCTTTTTGTAAAAACTAAATCATACCGATAAAAATCTTAAAAAATGTAGTCGAGCTGCCAAGTTCCACCAATTAAAATAGGCGGTGTGCAGGACTGCCATATTGTAGGTTCCTCGTTATAGAAAAAGCAAGGCGTTGGATGTTAAAATAGAACAATTGTTGTAGGGTATTGGTTCCCTTCTTAAGCATGTGGCTCCCATTTTCATCCTACGAAAAACAAAGGATTGGAGCACTGTTTGTTTTGTTTCTTATTTTTTGTATTTTTGTTAGAAGTGAGCACTAATGAAAACAAAAAGAACGGAATCAATCGGTGCCGTAATCGCTTGTTTTCGAATAGGATGAATATGGGAGCATGAGATTAATGATGGCACACATACCCTATGAAGTGCCAAAAAGGAGAGTGGGCTCATTATGTACTTTGACAAATACGCAGTCTACTTCAAGCGCATAGAATCTGCTACCAACAAAATATGCATATACCAGCATCCAAAAGATCTCAATATATATTAAGATTTGCGAGTGATGCTTTGTAACTAAAAGGTTGTGACTGAGTATAGAATTAGCTGATGTTAAAATAAACGTTAATGAAAAAAGGTTGCGCAAACTTATCGCAGACTGTTAGAAGACAGCTTCTACTATGACCAGGATTCAAGAATCTTGACCTACGCGAAGTTGTAAAGGAGACAACTACGTAATAAATGTGTTGGAAATGCAAGGGATGTAATTATTCAATAAACCTAATTATTAAAAAAGATGCTCATAATCTCAAATTCAGATTAATTTCTTGCGAGAAAGGCAACATGAATATTGAAGAGATGGATATTATTTTAGATAAAAATTCAACCTACAAGTCATACAGTAAGCAACAAACATATAATTTAGAAAAATATTGCTTGAATTCCGGGATTAAATACAATCATAAATTATTGAGAAAATGATATCTTTAAACGCACCAAAACTGGTACAAATCTCCAAGGGAATTATTTATTTGAATTCAATTTTTATTAACAGTTTTCAGTCTTATCCAAAACCCCATCTTTCATAATATGAGCACAAATTATTATACTGAATAAAATTTGCAATAACCCCATAGAAATACACAAAATATTGCGATGATTTTCAGAAGTGCAAAAAATCGATGGTACGGAGAGAATAGAGACCACCGGTGCGCAAAGGCGACCGATCATTATTTTACTCACATGAAATCGAACGACCGGTGCGAAAATGGGTTAATAACGAAATTAAAAATCGTTAACGACGTGCTGTTGCGTGTGTAGTATTAAGCCCACGGGTGGGCTTGGTCTTAGTGCGATACAATTGTGGTTTAAATATGAACCCAGTGCTTAACTCCTCCATGATCGGATCAATTACCCTAAATGCATCAACAATGCTTTTAGAAAATCCTCCACAAATTTATTCAAGAACTTCTTTATAAATCCCTTTAAAAATTTATCCTATGATTGTTTAAGAAAACCATGCATGGATTGTTCCAAAGATCTTTCAAAGACTCCTACAGAAATTACAGAAGAAATTCCTTCTTAAGTTTGTCCAAAGTTTCCTTCAGAAACTATGGCTCCAGCGACAATTCCTCAAGGAGCTTCTGCAAAAATTCACACAGAGATGCCCAATAGTGCATAATTAACATTAGGAATTTAAATATACACGTAAATAAAAACAAAAAAAAAACGAAAACAGAGATTACTAACATGTGTTTTTTAGGAAATTCCTCCAGAACTTCCACTGAAGATACGTATAGATAATTATCATCAGATTCTTTCAGGAATTCAGTCTAAAATTGCTCCAAAGATATTTTCCAGGAATTCCTTTTGAAATTTCTCAAGATTTTTTTAGGAATACTTGCAGAGGTTTATCCATTTGATTCACCAAATATTACTCAACAGTCTTCTTCAGAAACTGTATAAACGGATTTCACCAGGAGTACTCAAAAAAATATAGTAAGGACCCGATTTTGTCAGCCCCATTTTGCGACAAACTTTTTGCTCTCGTTATCTTACAGTCAAACTTTTACCAATGCATGCATGTTTATCATCAAACTACAGCTAAAGGGCAGAACATAGAGGGATAAAAAGTTTGAAAAATTGTTTAGGTTTTCGAGGAGAGCAAAAAATGTGTTCCGAAAAGGGGCTGACAAAATCGGGTCACTTATGTATATCTAAATAAAGGCCGTGCACAGAAAAGGTGACAAGGAAGGGGTTTTTCCTAATTTTAATTGAGAGTGGGGGACTCCTAGTGGATGAAATATCGATAGTGCCTCCTCGTTTGTGCATGGGCTTGTTCTCAATTTATTCTTTGTGGAATTCTACCATAGGGCCACGTGATTAGTGGCTTCCTACCACTGAAGCACTAATAAGGAAAAGAAGTTAATATTAATGATCAACTTCAAACGGACCCGAAAAGCCATCAGTTATGTACAGTCAGTCCAAGATAAGCCAAGCTAATCTTAATGTGATTGTCACTCATATTTACATATTAAGTATATTAGGTACATCGTTCAAAACGCTTATAAAATTAAGCATTTATTTTTATTCGTGTTTAACCCTCCCAGGATGTTAGGATTGCCGCACCACGCTGGCGTAGTGCACGCCCAGCGTGCCTGTCTGGGTTATATTGTCCCCAGTTGTTATTCATTTGATAACAGTTACCACCTAGGTTACCACACACTGTCTAGTGTCCACATAAATGGGTAACATGCTAAACGCAGAATGTCTTTTGCCAACGTCATCTGTTCAAAATGCATTCGCGGCTAAATACAGTGAAAAATTAATTGGAATCTCACACACCATATCAGCGATTCATTGCTCAGTTTACGTGCTAGTTACGAGCTAAGTAGCCGAATAGGATTACGTCACATTCCAACCGGCGATCAAACGCCATCGACACTAATTTGCATATTTCTACAGATACCTACCGGAATATCGTCATCCCATCGATCCGGAATGCTGTTCTCTGACGACAAGTGCCTATCATAATCTTGCATCACCGCTTCCGATGTCGTAACTTATCATAACTTTCCCCATCATGGATCGATGCACCAAACTATCCCGGAGTCTATAAGTAGTATTATGTGCCAACGAACCGCAAAATCCCACCCGTACCCACGGGGGCTTGAGAAAATCTATGCATCGAGTGCAGGTAGCAGTGGCAGTAATTTACACCTTCATTAATACTGCATCCCAAGTGGGTATCCACCCATCCACTTGACGGATCCCGATGATGGAATGGCCTGTGAAATTTCATCCATAAAGCCCAACGGATGGTTGTTAAGCCCCGCGACTCGGAATCGGATGTCGTCAATAGAAACTTACTCTTGATGCTTGCGGTTGAAGTTCAGGTGCTCTGCGATTCAGTGCGCGTATGTAGGACCCGTGTGAGTGGATGGGCGTTGAAATGAGAAATGCTAAACCGGATTACTCTCGACTTGAGTGTTGAGTACCTATCTTTACTAGTTGCTCGTGTTGGTTTTGAAAAGGCAGGTTTAGAAAAGAGCTCAACATGCAGTTTGATCATTACTAGACGCTGTATAGATACAGTTAGGTAATTCAAGTGATGCATGGAAATAAATCGAATTATCGATTCTTGGCCATCGTTTCTAGTGGAAAATTTTCTCGACTTTTTTAACATAAGTGTATTATTGTATGTACTTATCGCACAATATCCCTTGTCAAGGTTACAAAAAAAAGACTGTGCAGGTGAATCACCTACCTTTCAACACCCATTAAAGCGTAGCTACAAGCTTGTCCCGATAGGTTCCTAATCCTGTTATCGGTCGTACTGCTGCCGGGACATTCCTCGGTGTGCAACAAAGTTTACAGCTCCCGGCAGTGCCCCAAAGAAAGGGTGTTTTTCTTCCCGGAGCCAAAGAAGATTTCGAAGAGCGCAGTAAATCTAGCGCCGTAGGAAAACTTTCCACACGATTCGGCACTGTCTGTGCTCCACTCAGCGCGAAAGGTATTCACGCGGATAGTCCTGGCGCCAGGTTGTGTCCCTCGCCGCCACCGTCGTTATCTGTCGACCGGCCACCCGCCCCGATGCCGAATCCGGGGACAGAGATCCAAAGCACTAAATTTTCTTCGCATCGTTGGGATGGAACACCACTGGAGCACTACTACGGTCGGCAGCAGAGTAGAGCCGCCGAGCGCTAGCGTAAACACCGGCCACGAGAAGAGCAAAACGTATGACGAGGAAAAAAGTAGTCAAAATCACGATAAACACAATTTATCATAATAATTCAAGCGAAATTGCTGGTGATATATTTTGGCACAAGGAGAGATCGTGTCCTCCTGTTTTGCGGTTTGTATCTGTTTGGGTGCGGTTGGAAGCTAGAAGAGGAGTAGGAAGCAAAGCAGTATGTCACGCGCGTTTGGTCAACAATATTACCACTTATTATGAAATGGAATGGGTGAATGATTCGGATGTGATAAAAAAAAATGATCAGAACATTGTTTGTTAAGGTTTGATATTGACAATTATGTTTTAACCCTCTAATACCCAAATTTTTGATTTTGATCTAAATATCATTTTTCATCATCTAAAATCGATTTAAACATGTTTTGGAAGATGATTCTTTTAGATTCTCGATTTCGTGAATTTCAGTTTTTGATTTTTCTAATTTTTATTTTTGAACATCCCCACACTTTTAAATTTTTCCTGGAAGCCAATTTGGGGAACGGATTTTTTTAGATGAAAACATTTTGAGATTTTATGATTATATCCGATTCCGATTATATATGATTGTTGAAATATTATTACTTTAAAAATTTTTCACAGAAAATTTTATTTTCCGTGTAATTTTAAGGAAAATAATTTTAGAGTGTATTCGATTCCCTTAAATTATTAAACAAGGATAGAACGATTTAGGAAAAATTTTAAATATGTTAATTGTAGCGATTCAATACAAAATAAACATTGACTTCTAAAAGGTGACTAAAACATCAATTTTTCAATTATTTTTTAAAAATGTAAATACGCTTTAAAATACACCAAAAACCATTTTGAGATATACAAATAGGCCTGAATATCAGCCAAAAATATAAAAAAATTGATTTTCCACGAAACAAAAATTACAAAAATGCTCAAACTATACCCCGTCTAAAGGCGGGATTGCGTATTAGAGGGTTAATTAAGCAATATGCTGAAATTTACAGTGACTTGAGTCGTTCCAAGAAGATTTCATTGGCAACTAAGATCATTCTGAGTTTGCCATAAATTCCTCAAGAGACTCATTCGGGAATTTCTATATGGATTCCTTCAAAAATTCATCCAAAGATTCCTTCTAGTGCATTTATTGGTATAACTACAGTTTTTTCATAGATCCCTTCAGGAATTCTTTTTGGGATTCTTTCATCCCAGGAATCTCCTCCCGGAATTATCAGGAATTGTTCAAGAATTTTATTCAGGAATTTCGTCCGGGATTGCTTCAGTAATTCCACTTGGTACCTTTATTCCGGGGATTCTATCACAAATACCTTTGGGAAGAAATTTCTCCCAGGACTCTTCCAGGTATGTTTACCGGAAATGCTTCAGGAATTACTACTCAAGTGATTCCTTCAGAAGCTCCACCAGGGATTTCTTCAGGAATTCTTTGAGGAAGTCATCCAGAGATTCCTACAGAAAATTTCTGCTGGTATTCCTTTAGGAAGTTTTCTTGGGCTTACTTCTAGGAGTTTCCACTGATTTTTTTTTCTCCAAGAATTGTTTTTGAAATATTACAGTTTGTTGAACATCAGTATTTATTACCCGCAAAACATTGAGTCTAATAATTTGTATTAACACATATTTATATATATACATTAGGCCGTCCCTTGTTGATGATTTTGTTCTACCATCTATTGTAGCAAGGCAGCTGCCTATAGCACTGCACAATGGAGAAAAATAGGTATAAAACGCGAATAAATTCAAAATCTGTGCTCGGAGTGGATGGATTTGAATGAATTTTTGACACAGACTTCCAAAATCTCTACAGTTTCAGATAAAGAGGGTGTCATTCGCCGCATGTTGCTAGAAATCTGTGTACCGGGCCCGTTTTATCCCACACTCTCTCATTTTCACCTTTTTCGAAAAATCCTGGAGTGTAAAACGAATGATTTATTTAAATCGTGCTTGTGTTAAAACTTCCGTAGTATCAAATGGAGGTGGTTTGGCTCACCGCACGGTCTCAAAAATTGAAATATCTTCAAAAATCCCCGATGATCCCTATTTCTTCAAAATTTCACATGCATCTCCGCCCGGAGTGGAACGTAATTGATAAGAGCAGGACCAACCTTAAATTGCCGATACTATGGAAGTTTTTACACAAATACAAGCTAAATAAGTCATTTATTTTGCGCACCAGTCGGGAATAGATGAGAATTTTCTCAAAAAGGTGTGTGTGAGAGAGAGTGGAGTAAAACGAGCTCAATACACTGAATTCCAGCATCGTGCGGCGAATGACACCCTTCTTATCTGAAACTGTAGAGATTTTTGCAGTTTGTGTCAAAAATTCATTCAAATCCATCCACTCCGAGCAGAGATATTGAATTTATTCGCGTTTTATACCTATTTTTTCCCACTGTGCACTTTAATAATCTGAAAAGCGATTCGATCAAGATTGTGCTGTTGTTAGTGATCAGTCATTCTCCTGTATGAAGGGCCGAAAAGGATTGTGCGGACCCGCAATCAGAGACACTTGCGCGAAACCCGCGTCCGGGAAAAACAATCTCATTCCAAAAGAAAGTTTTCACGAACATACAGAAAAACTTGTAGTTAGAAAACACAGAATGTTGCTAATTGACAAATTGAGGGATGAATTTTTGAAAAAAATCGCGTTCTGGCGGGATTTGAACCCACGACCCCGTATTCGCTAGACCGGTGCTTTAACCAACTAAGCCACAGAACAGGTGATAATTCTGCGGAATAGAAAGCCAAACTGAACCCGAGTCCTCACCATGAACATTCACTTTTTCAAGAACCATCTCTCTTTCGGCTTAGATGTCAATCCACAACACAGCCTCGTTTGTGCCCAACAACTACAAGTGAGAGCGTATTATTTTTATTTGAAGCCGAGACTTACTCTCGCACTCCGCATACCTAGCCACCAAGCAGTCTTTACTGATTTGGTTGCGGCTCACTACCCATTGACACTCCAAGTGATTTAGACGATGCCGTTGATACTACAACGACCTTCATCATGGAAGCTTTTGAAGAAGCATGCCCTCTATGGTCTGTGAAGACCACAAGAGGAACCCCTTGGTGGAACTCTGATCTGGCGAAGCTCAGGAAACAATGTAGAAGGAGTTGTAACAGACGACGTTCGGTCGGGTCGAAGGCTTTCAGGTCGGCTCGCAAGGCCTACAGGAAAGCTCTCCAGTCTGCTGAACGATCAGGCTGAAAAACCTTTGTACAAATGTTTCCAGTTCGAGTGAAGTCGGTCGGATAAACAAAGTCCTTGCGATATCTAAGGATTTCCGAGTAAACGAACTTGGTTTGCCAAATGGCGATTTTTTTTTTACTTATTTGTTTATTTGAAAGGCTCGGGCGCCACATGGGCATAACGGAGCCGAAATCATTTGTAATTTTTTCACAATATGTATTATAATTACAAAGAAAAAAAAAAGAAATTATTGTACTTTCAATCATGATAAAAATCAATTTGCTCCACCGGAGTATTGCTGGCTGCAGCTATCCTCATTTTATCTTCCTCGATCAGCAATCGTCGTTCGTTTGCATCGGTGATCTACTCGTAGGTTGCGATCCTATGTTTCATTCTTTGAGAATTGTCGGGAACGGAGATCAAACTGCACTCACTTTCGCTCGATGACGGGTTGTTCGGTTGCTTCTTTTTTTTTGTATTCGCTTGCACGCATCAGTGTCTGATTCTCGATCAGAACCAAACGAGCGTTGTCGCTTTGCCTCCGTCTTCTTCTTTTTTTGCTGGTTCTCCACAATCACCTCATCTTCTCTGCCTGATTCTTCCTCGAAGCAGGCTGCGGTTACATTTTCTGCTGGCTTCTCCTGAACCATCGGCTTCGGTGGGGAACCTTTTCGACTATGTGAAATTGGACACGATTTTATCAGATGTTTATCCGACTTACAAATAAAACACCTGGGCTTTATTCCATGGTAAAATATTCTCCCTTTCCTATTACGGAAGTACAGGGCATCCGGGATGGCGCTCTCAATGTCCATATAGACACCGCGAACGCCCGTAAACATGTCGAGCTGGAACTCCGTTGGAAACCGCTCACGTACAGTACGTTGCACCTTTCCATACTTCTGCAGCACGAGTACCAAATCGGCGTCCTCAACTTCTGGCGGAAGATCAAAAATTCGCACGTACCGCGTGTTACCCGCAACCGACATGCGCACCATCGTTTTTGTCCCATTGTTGAAGTGGAACGGCAGATTTTCTGCATTGTTTGCTAGCACAAACTGCATTGCTTCAGCACTTCTGAACCGAATGAAAACAGATTTCTCGTCGGATATCTTATAGGCCGTCTCCATCATCGATCTGTCTCCGTTGAGCGCCTTCACAAACAGAACCATATCTTCTACCGCGGGCTGTGCCGCATCTCCAGGGAATCGCAAAGCCAAAGTATTTTTCACCGTAATCTCACTCGACATTTTGAACATATATTGTAACACAATGCCAAACAAAACAACCAGAGTTAAACAAACTTGACAGCGGTGAATGGCGATTTTGCATCCTCTGATGTGGAAGACCTTACTTGTAGTTATGATTCTCTGGCTTTGGCTCAGAGTATTGTAACTATAAAATCGATCGAGTGGGCACCAAATTGCTTTTTTTTTTTTTTTTATTAATTTATTTATTTATTTATTTATCTTTTCTTTGCTCTTTCAAAAGACATGGACACGTTTAATGCTTCCAGTGAGCTATTCATTTTTTGAAGAAAACACGACACCTTTCAAATCTTCTGGAGCACTTTTCTTCTGAAATTCATTGAACGCATTGTCAATCATCACATCCGTGATGTTCATCTGGCCAACGTGCCTCTTCATGTGAACCAACATGCATATTAGACTGGGTCAACAAAGTCGATTTTTTGGAACAAAGCTTTTTTCGATTCCTTTTAGCGTCCAAAACAATGCCAAAAAGTACGTTTTCCCATACTAACTTCCATACAAATTTCAATCGCAATGCGGAATACGGGGACGCAACCAATCGCTCCCAAATTTTGCACAGATGTTTTGGTCGCCAATATAGATTGAAAAAGCTTTGTTCCGGGTTGACACGATCAAATTTAAAGTTTCTCCATACAACGTTGATCCACTCTAATGCATATGAATCTGGTAAGTCCATTGTGACTCATTTACACAAGGTTGTTTACGATATAGAGAAAACATTCGCTCAAAAGCAATCTTGTTTGGGTGCTTTCTTAAATATCGAGGGTACCTTTAACAATGTGCCTTTCGATGCCATATTGGAAGCCGCGCGGAGTCATGGTATATCTCCAATTACAGTAAGGACCCGATTTTGTCAGCCCCATTTTGTGACAAACTTTTTGCTCTCATTGCCATACGGTCACTTTTTATGGAATTCATTATTTTTTATCATCAAACAACTGCTGAGATGCAGAACATAGAGGGATAAAAAGTTTGAAAAACTGTTACAGTTTTTGAAGAGAGCAAAAAATGTGTTCCGAAAAGGGGCTGACAAAATCGGGTCACTTATGTATTTCCAATTGTATTCATCAAATGCTCAAAAACCGACATCTCTTCTCGACATTGCGTCTAGCAGGGATTAGGAAATTAAGTGTTTGTGGAGGCCCCCAAGAGGGAGTCTTGCCACCGCTTTTATGGAATCTCGTAGCAGATACGCTATAGATCGACATTCCAAGCTAAATGTCACAGATGGCTCTTTTTTTGTGTGGTAGTAAAATCAAATTTTGTCGGTGAAAAAACTGTTCCGGAACAACTCACTCAACAGCGCTCGGAGTCTTCTTTGACATTGCCCCACTACACATACATCTCAAACAAGAAGCACTTTCTTGCACTTACCTTCTACGAGTACTCGGTCTACTAGAGGAAACTCCTGTGAACCGTAAATCAACACACACCCCGTTGTTTCCACTTTTGGTGTATTTGGACAAGATTGTCCTTGCCCCAAATGATCTATAGATAGTAGCACCTGCAACTTAATTAGAAATGATCGTCGTTGCAAACAAGTTGCAAATGAGTTTTCATGAAACAATGAGTTATTAAATAGTTATAATGTGATTCCGGATGTTTTCATTCGGATTCTGAAAATTAAAAAATGTGAAACTATATTAAAACATATTAAAAACCTGTCGTTAATGCCACACTCAGTTATAACATGTTTGTAACTGCTAATAAGATCAATATAAACGTCATCGATAGTCGAAACTTACGGAACCAATTTATAACTGAGATATATCTGCTTGTTGCAACCAATCTCAGTTACAACCAATTAAAAACCAAAACATTTATGTTGACTGTTATAATCTTGTTACACTTGGAACTAACTTAGAACATAACGAATACTTTTGACAGGAGGGGCGCAAACTGCGAAAAGTATGGTAAAATAAGTTTTGCGACCATAAATACTGCCAAAATAACCAAAACTGCTGCAGGTAAGTGCGAACAATCCATTATAGATCTCTAAATCAATCTATGTATTGAACTTTGTACTTTTTGCTTGCAGTGAAACACACAACGAATGTTGGTCATCCGGTGATAAGAAAGAGTTCCTCCAAGGAGCACCATATGCTGCATCTGGAAGCGGAGTAATCCGGTGGCCATCCTAGTGCTTATGTGACCCGGATGAAGCCGCTAGGTGACGTTCCATCCTCGATGACGATCATGAGATGTTGTATTTTCTGAACGCGTTAGGATGTACATCAGCAGCAGCAGGAATTGCATCATTAGAAGTACAATGCCAGCCAGAAGGCACCGCTAAGACCAACGGAGAATTGAGAACGGGTTCACCAGTTTATTTGGACATTCCATCATACGACAACTTTACCCACTATGAAGATGACGACGGCCTGGATGATGTGGCCAAGGCTGTGGCTTTGTTTGTATCGGTCAACTTTAATAACGCCGCCCAACAAGACGAAGCGGAACGACCGTAGCTTCGAGGCAAACGGTTTCAAAATCCTTTGAAATCATTGATCATCGGTTCATTGCAAACGGAACAATTTCCGAAGATTCGGCCGACCTGCGGTAATCGTTCCATTATTATTTCAATAAAATAATAAATTGCTTCTTTCATTGATTTGAGTGTTATAATTTTTCCTTTGTCATCTGCGAAACTGCTCAAGTAATGTTAATGCAGAATCATTACTTGACCATTATTACTTGTCCTATCTTTTTGCACAGTACGCAGTGGAAACTAGGCATACGGTGAACCAGAAAAAAATTACTTAGTTTCGTATTTATATTATTAGGTAGAATTTTTCTTAGAGTCTAAATACTATGTTGTCTAGGTTAACCTTAATGCACATGAAAATTTACCATTTTATTTTATTTTGGCATAATTGATGAAAATTTCAAATTAAATAATTTTCATACATTATATTTTAATTTATTTATTGAGGAATCCGTGCTTAAATAACTTCTTCGATGTGGAGGATTTTCAATTTTAAATAGTACATTTTCAGCTTTCTATGAGAGCATTGAATAGGCTGCCAAAATGTACTCAGTCAAAGCAACATGGCGTACATTTTCATCACAAATTGCATAAATTTGCACTCCCAACATGACATGTACACTAAGGGGCGTGAGAAATATGGAATCATAAGGCATACTTTCACATTAAATCAGAAGCCGCATACAAATTTAACTTTCTTTTTCGGTCAGAATTTCAATATACATATTTGTGCACTTAAATATTAAGTACAGAAACGAAGCCACTGATGCAACGATACATGGTCACTAGCAATGACGAATGCGATGACTAGATGATTAGTTATCGAATCGGTCACCAATTTTTAAGTTGACTGTTAGTTGTATCTCAGTTATAAAATGATTGCAAACTAGAACCGCTCATAGCACGAACAGATGTTTTATATTGACTCCACCTCTTGCGCTTTTTTCGTTGCAATTCAGTCGTTATTAAGACGATTGGTTCAAACGGCATAACTTTCAATATTGTTGTAAACAAATTATAGAAACTTGTTAATGCCCTCGTGTGTTGCTTGGGTAACAATTGCTTGTAATTTTCCATAAAGGACATTTTCCACAAAATGCTCTTCCCGAGAAGAGTGAACATTTGATTATCTGAAGAGAAGTATTTCAGAAGACATCGTATGTTACACTAATGGCTCTGGTTCTGGTTTTTAGTTATTTATATTTATTTTTTTCTAATTTCAACATGACCCAGGCAGGGACGCTGAACGTACCAGCGTGGTGCAACAAATGCATTAACTAGGAAGGTTCAGCATGTGTTCAATACGTCAATTTGAGCTGTACTTTTTGTTCAACGTAGAGACTGTCAAGTCAACTATTAATGCATGCTGCCGTTCCCAGGAATAATATCTGAAATCACTATGTATTCTTTTTTTTACTGATTATGATAGAACGCAGATTTATTCTACATACAATATTGATAGGCAACCGGAACGGTTATTGCTTGTACCTCCACTATCAACTGTATTGACCTTGTACGACAGCGTTTCATACAATGTGATTGTTCCATACGAGCTTCATTCATTTAGCAATAGCATTACCGATGTTATTCCTTCGCTCGTAGACAGAGACATAGAACGGTGGCACAGCAACAAACGCAATTGAACCACCACCGCGCACCGACCAGAGCGTCATCCTAGCACCAACCGTAGACTAACTGTAGTCCTGTATGTGGATTTAGCGACGCCAACAACCATCCGTGGGGTGATAATCGCATAGTACCGAGAAAGCGCGGCCGCATTATCCCTCTCTGCACCGTCGTCGTCGTCATCGTCTTCGTCGACTCTATCGACGGAGCTGATGAGACTGCAATTAAATTATGCACATATCTGTACATAATCCAGTATTGTCAAGGTGTGTGTATGTGTTGAGCATGTGCTCTCCATAGTTACCGCTACACCACGTCTGGGAATACCTACTATTTCGAGTCCCAAGGTGAAGCACACTCTGTGTAGGAGGGTGCGGGATAAAATGCTTTCTAAGCATGTGTAGATCCAGGACTCCAACCTTGAAATTGTAATAAACCACAAAGACTTTTTGGGGGGAGGGGGTCTAGCCAAAGTCTACGCTCCATTCAAATTTCAAGGGGAGTCTTAGATGGCCAAAATTCGGCCTAGGTGGTTTATGAACAGCCCCTTAAGCTTGTGTTACTGTGCAAGATAAAGTGAATTAGCAACCGAATGACATGGTTTTCAAAAGAAATGACGGTAGTCTGTTTTGGCGATTTTAGAATTCATGAAACTTCAGAATCACTCATGTACATCATGGTTCTTATCCAACTTATAATTCAAAAATGTATACCTAGCATCAGCAGGATGACCACGGTTTAAAGCCTTTAGAGCAGAGTAGTTCACAGAACCATTGACCTACACTGACACGTTTAACACCGCTTTCCCCCACCTAGATAAAGAGCAAGCAGATGCATGACACTGCGGAAAAAGCCAACTCAACCAACAGCATTGTCGGCGCAGCCCTGCCTGGTGATGGTGGTGAGCATAGTGAGTCACACTTGGGAACCGCCGCGTTTCACCTCTGTTGTAGGCATTGCTGCAGGTTAGGACAGGTGATAGGGCCCAGGACATTGGGTAAGGTGTGTTGTGCAGTATACGGCACGTGCGGAGCGTAACAAAGGACATACGATAATGTAGTAGGCTTCATTTTCATCGCACATGGTTTTCTTTTAATTAAACGCGGAAGACTTTAATTTATATTTAATGACTTCGGGACATGGGATACCGACAAACCACTGCTGCGCTGCCGAAGGAATCGCTAAAGGAATCGATTACTGCATTTACAGGATAACTGTGATAGCTTTAGGAAATAAATTGGCAAAATTTCTGAAATTTCAACTATGATAAAAAAAAGTCGTGTTTAACAAAAAATCACCAGGATTTCATTCTCTCGGAATCCTGACAAGGATTCTCTCGGAATCCTGAGAAGGATTCTCTCGGAATCCTGAGAAGGATTCTCTCGGAATCCTGAGAAGGATTCTCTCGGAATCCTGAGAAGGATTCTCTCGGAATCCTGAGAAGGATTCTCTCGGAATCCTGAGAAGGATTTTCTCGGAATCCGGAGAAGGATTCTCTCGGAATCCTGAGAAGGATTCTCTCGGAATCCTGAGAAGGATTCTCTCGAAATCCTGAGAAGTATTCTCTCGGAATCCTGAGAAGGATTCTCTCGGAATCCTGAGAAGGATTCTCTCGGAATCCTGACAAGGATTCTCTCGGAATCCTGACAAGGATTCTCTCGGAATCCTGACAAGGATTCTCTCGGAATCCTGAGAAGGATTCTCTCGGAATCCTGAGAAGGATTCTCTCGGAATCCTGAGAAGGATTCTCTCGGAATCCTGAGAATGATTCTCTCGGAATCCTGAGAAGGATTCTCTCGGAATCCTGAGAAGGATTCTCTCGGAATCCTGAGAAGGATTTTCTCGGAATCCGGAGAAGGATTCTCTCGGAATCCTGAGAAGGATTCTCTCGGAATCCTGAGAAGGATTCTCTCGGAATCCTGAGAAGAATTCTCTCGGAATCCTGAGAAGAATTCTCTCGGAATCCTGAGAAGGATTTTCTCGGAATCCTGAGAAGGATTCTCTCGGAATCCTGAGAAGGATTCTCTCGGAATCCTGAGAAGGATTCTCTCGGAATCCTGAGAAGGATTCTCTCGGAATCCTGAGAAGAATTCTCTCGGAATCCTGAGAAGAATTCTCTCGGAATCCTGACAAGGATTCTCTCGGAATCCTGAGAAGGATTCTCTCGGAATCCTGAGAAGGATTCTCTCGGAATCCTGAGAAGAATTCTCTCGGAATCCTGAGAAGAATTCTCTCGGAATCCTGAGAAGAATTCTCTCGGAATCCTGAGAAGGATTTTCTCGGAATCCTGAGAAGGATTCTCTCGGAATCCTGAGAAGGATTCTCTCGGAATCCTGAGAAGGATTCTCTCGGAATCCTGAGAAGGATTCTCTCGGAATCCTGAAAAGGATTCTCTCGGAATCCTGAGAAGGATTCTCTCGGAATCCTGAGAAGGATTCTCTCGGAATCCTGAGAAGGATTCTCTCGGAACCCTAGGAAGTATTCTCTCGGAATCCTGAGAAGGATTCTCTCGGAATCCTGACAAGGATTCTCTCGGAATCCTGAGAAGGATTCTCTCAGAATCCTGACAAGGATTCTCTCGGAATCCTGAGAAGGATTCTCTCGGAATCCTGAGAAGGATTCTCTCGGAATCCTGAGAAGGATTCTCTCGGAATCCTGAGAAGGATTCTCTCGGAATCCTGAGAAGGATTCTCTCGGAATCCTGAGAAGGATTCTCTCGGAATCCTGAGAAGGATTTTCTCGGAATCCGGAGAAGGATTCTCTCGGAATCCTGAGAAGGATTCTCTCGGAATCCTGAGAAGGATTCTCTCGGAATCCTGAGAAGGATTCTCTCGGAATCCTGAGAAGGATTCTCTCGGAATCCTGAGAAGGATTCTCTCGGAATCCTGAGAAGGATTCTCTCGGAATCCTGAGAAGGATTCTCTCGGAATCCTGAGAAGGATTCTTTCACGCAAAAACGGCTACGCTCAAAAATGTGTTCGGCCTGCACATTTTTAGTAAACATCCATGCCGCACATGACCGGAAACACACATTTTTTTTAAATTGCTCGTAGAGAGCTCGGAATCCTGAAAAGGATTCTCTCGGAATCCTGAGAAGGATTCTCTCGGAATCCTGAGAAGGATTCTCTCGGAATCCTGACAAGGATTCTCTCGGAATCCTGACAAGGATTCTCTCGGAATCCTGACAAGGATTCTCTCGGAATCCTGACAAGGATTCTCTCGGAATCCTGACAAGGATTCTCTCGGAATCCTGACAAGGATTCTCTCGGAATCCTGACAAGGATTCTCTCGGAATCCTGACAAGGATTCTCTCGGAATCCTGACAAGGATTCTCTCGGAATCCTGACAAGGATTCTCTCGGAATCCTGACAAGGATTCTCTCGGAATCCTGACAAGGATTCTCTCGGAATCCTGACAAGGATTCTCTCGGAATCCTGACAAGGATTCTCTCGGAATCCTGACAAGGATTCTCTCGGAATCCTGACAAGGATTCTCTCGGAATCCTGAGAAGGATTCTCTCGGAATCCTGAGAAGGATTCTCTCGGAATCCTGAGAAGGATTCTCTCGGAATCCTGAGAAGGATTCTCTCGGAATCCTGAGAAGGATTCTCTCGGAATCCTGAGAAGGATTCTCTCGGAATCCTGAGAAGGATTCTCTCGGAATCCTGACAACGATTCTCTCGGAATCCTGACAACGATTCTCTCGGAATCCTGACAAGGATTCTCTCGGAATCCTGACAAGGATTCTCTCGGAATCCAGACAAGGATTCTCTCGGAATCCTGACAAGGATTCTCTCGGAATCCTGAGAAGGATTTTCTCGGAATCCGGAGAAGGATTCTCTCGGAATCCTGAGAAGGATTCTCTTGGAATCCTGAGAAGGATTCTCTCGGAATCCTGAGATGGATTCTCTCGGAATCCTGAGAAGGATTCTCTCGGAATCCTGAGAAGGATTCTCTCGGAATCCTGACAAGGATTCTCTCGGAATCCTGACAAGGATTCTCTCGGAATCCTGACAAGGATTCTCTCGGAATCCTGACAAGGATTCTCTCGGAATCCTGACAAGGATTCTCTCGGAATCCTGACAAGGATTCTCTCGGAATCCTGACAAGGATTCTCTCGGAATCCTGACAAGGATTCTCTCGGAATCCTGACAAGGATTCTCTCGGAATCCTGACAAGGATTCTCTCGGAATCCTGACAAGGATTCTCTCGGAATCCTGACAAGGATTCTCTCGGAATCCTGATAAGGATTCTCTCGGAATCCTGACAAGGATTCTCTCGGAATCCTGACAAGGATTCTCTCGGAATCCTGACAAGGATTCTCTCGGAATCCTGACAAGGATTCTCTCGGAATCCTGACAAGGATTCTCTCGGAATCCTGACAAGGATTCTCTCGGAATCCTGACAAGGATTCTCTCGGAATCCTGACAAGGATTCTCTCGGAATCCTGACAAGGATTCTCTCGGAATCCTGACAAGGATTCTCTCGGAATCCTGACAAGGATTCTCTCGGAATCCTGACAAGGATTCTCTCGGAATCCTGACAAGGATTCTCTCGGAATCCTGTCAAGGATTCTCTCGGAATCCTGTCAAGGATTCTCTCGGAATCCTGTCAAGGATTCTCTCGGAATCCTGTCAAGGATTCTCTCGGAATCCTGTCAAGGATTCTCTCGGAATCCTGTCAAGGATTCTCTCGGAATCCTGTCAAGGATTCTCTCGGAATCCTGTCAAGGATTCTCTCGGAATCCTGTCAAGGATTCTCTCGGAATCCTGTCAAGGATTCTCTCGGAATCCTGTCAAGGATTCTCTCGGAATCCTGTCAAGGATTCTCTCGGAATCCTGTCAAGGATTCTCTCGGAATCCTGTCAAGGATTCTCTCGGAATCCTGTCAAGGATTCTCTCGGAATCCTGTCAAGGATTCTCTCGGAATCCTGTCAAGGATTCTCTCGGAATCCTGTCAAGGATTCTCTCGGAATCCTGTCAAGGATTCTCTCGGAATCCTGTCAAGGATTCTCTCGGAATCCTGTCAAGGATTCTCTCGGAATCCTGTCAAGGATTCTCTCGGAATCCTGACAAGGATTCTCTCGGAATCCTGACAAGGATTCTCTCGGAATCCTGACAAGGATTCTCTCGGAATCCTGACAAGGATTCTCTCGGAATCCTGACAAGGATTCTCTCGGAATCCTGACAAGGATTCTCTCGGAATCCTGACAAGGATTCTCTCGGAATCCTGACAATGATTCTCTCGGAATCCTGACAAGGATTCTTTCGGAATCCTGAGAAGGATTCTCTCGGAATCCTGAGAAGGATTCTCTCGGAATCCTGAGAAGGATTCTCTCGGAATCCTGAGAAGGATTCTCTCGGAATCCTGAGAAGGATTCTCTCGGAATCCTGAGAAGGATTCTCTCGGAATCCTGAGAAGGATACTCTCGGAATCCTGAGAAGGATTCTCTCGGAATCCTGAGAAGGATTCTCTCGGAATCCTGAGAAGGATTCTCTCGGAATCCTGAGAAGGATTCTCTCGGAATCCTGAGAAGGATTCTCTCGGAATCCTGAGAAAGATTCTCTCGGAATCCTGAGAAAGATTCTTTCGGAATCCTGAGAAGGATTCTTTCGGAATCCTGAGAAGGATTCTCTCGGAATCCTGAGAAGGATTCTCTCGGAATCCTGAGAAGGATTCTTTCGGAATCCTGAGAAGGATTCTCTCGGAATCCTGAGAAGGATTCTCTCGGAATCCTGAATCCTGAGAGCACTATTTAAATTATTAGTGAGACTTTCCCATTTTCCTGAGAGGAGTTCTGTCACAATTCAACGAGGAATTCACCCAAAAACCTGTTAACAATTTTTCCACAATGCTGTGGTGGCTTGTCTCTCAAAATTTTCCCGGAATACTTCTAAGGATTCTCCCAGAATGCTGCGAGGATTCTCCTAAAATCCTTTGAGGGGCTTTCCTAAAACCCTGTGAGAAATTCTTCCAGAATACTTTGAGGGACGCTTCAAGGATAATCTGAGAGATTTTCGCAGAGTTCTCTAATGAATTCTCAGAATCTCATGAGCACTATTTTGAAACTGTACATCATTGAAATGAGAAAACTACAACAATGTGATACAAATTTCCCTTTACCCCTCGTGCCTGGAAACCCATCTAATTAAACGTACTCTTCAGTTTTCAATTAAGACCTGTTATTACTCTATCGTTCAATACGTCCAGAACCTCTTTCAAAAATCAACTCTTGTTCTAAGAAGGTAAAAAGTTGTAGAAAATTGAATTACTTTGAAACGAAAAACATCGACATCAGCTCCTGAGAGCTGCAAAAAAGAAGAAGAAAGAAACGACTCTTAATAGAGGAAAAAACTTTTCCACTCAATCTAGATCCTCTGCACACACAACCGACCATCCCGTGTAGCTAAACTGGGAACACGTTTTTAATTAATCAACTTCGTTTCAACGCCATTCGCATTCCCGTTAAAGGACCGTTGTTGGTTCTTAGTCCCCGGTCACACGGGCAAGTCACATTTACAATCAACTTACATAATAATGTAATGGGAGTCCAAACTTTGCAGCAGATCACTAACGCCACCGGACGCGCGGCCACCACCATCCCGGCTAAATTTTCAAAGAGCGAGTTAATTGCTGCTACTGCTGCTGCTGCAGTGGTGCGATCCGCTCGCTCCTCCCAAAACAGCTGGACCCTTAAGTCAGGCAGGACAACGACGACGACGAGCTGCTGACTTGAACGGGGGCACCGGCAGTCCGGTCGAGTCGCCTTGATAGTGAAGCGCCACTTTCGGTATAATAACTTTTGCGGCACCGACCGAAGCGAATAATTTATTCGCTAAGTGTTAGTCTTGGAAGCAAGAAGCAACCACCGAAAAATGTTCGCCATCATCATCGTAGTCATCATCACCGGGAACATAGCTGGAAATACACTATGCAATGGTTTATCATTTTCCCGGTCTGGAACAAACCCGCCGGTCGGTCCAGAGAAGCAGTACCAGTGATGATGTGCAAGGTGATGGAAAAACCACTGCAAATTGTTTCACCAGGGAAAGTTGGAAAAGCTGTCAAGTTTTAGCAGGGAAAATTATTTTTCGTCGGTGTTGAGTATGAACAATGCTAAAGGTTATGACAGGTTGTAGTTGAGAGATTTTCCTGGAAGAAAAACGCTTTTAATCAAATTTGTGTGACTCTTTCGTGCTACAAACGTGAATCAATGCTATTTTAGCTATGTTGTTGTCTTTATTAACGAACATCTGGTCCGTTGTGGCGCGTTCACCTGATACCTTCCATCCATTCTTTCGGTAATACTTCTTCCTCCCAAATCTTGGTAATGACAGTTTGGTCGAAGGTCATTACGCCGAATAATCATTAGGCCATTAATTCCAGGAGGAATCACCGAGGCACTTCCAGCAAGAATTTCCAAAGGAATTTCTAGAGGAATCTCCGAAGGAGTTCTAGGAGGAATTCCAGGAGGAATCCTCGAAGGAATTCCCAAAGGAATTTCAGGAAAAAAATCCCGAAGGAATATCAAGAGGAATCCCGGAAGAAATTTCAGGATGAATACCCGAACGAATTCCAGGAGAAAACACCAAAGAAATCCCAAGAGGAATTGCCCAAGGAATTCATGAAGGAATCCCCTAAGGAGTCCCAGAAGGAATTTTAGGAGGAATCCCCGAAGCACTTCCAAGCAGGAATCCTCGAAGTAATTTAGGAAGGAATCCTCGTTTGAATTTCCAAAGGACTTTCAAAAAACTCAGGATGAATCCCCGAAGGAACTCCAGAAGGAATCACCGAAGTAAATTCAGGAGATATCACCAAATGAATTCCAGGAGGAATATCCAAACTTTCAGGAGTTTTCTCAGAAGGAATTCTAGAAGGAATCCCCGAAGGAATTTAAGAAGGAAACCCTGAAGAAATTTCCAAATGAATTTTAAGAGGAATTCCCGAAGACATTTCAGGATTAATACCTGAAGCAATTCCAGGAGGAATCACCGGAGAAATTTCAGGAGAAATCACCCAAAGAATCCTAGAAGGAATCCCCTGAGGAGTCCCGAAGGAAGTTCAGGAGGAATCCATGAAGCGCTTTCAGCAGGAACCACCGTAGGAATTCCAGGAGGAATCCCAGAGGTATTTTAGGAATGAATCTTCGACGGAATTTCCAACGGAATTTCAGGAAGAATTCCCGAAGGAATTTTTAAAGGGATCCTCGAAGAGATGATAGGATTAATCTCCGTTAATTCCTTCGGGGAATCCCCGAAGAAATTTCAGGAGGAACCAACGAAGAAATTCCAGGAGGAATCACCCAGGAAATCCCCGAAGGATTCCCATAAGGAGTCCCCGAAGAAATTTCAGGAGGAAGCACTTTCAGCAGGAATCACCGAAGGAATTCCAGGATGAATCCCCGAGTTAATAAAGGAAGGAATCCCCGAAGGAATTTCCAACAGAATTTCAGAAAGAATTCCTGAAGTAATTTTTGGAGGAATCCCGAAGATATTCAGGATAAATCCCCGGTGATTCCTTCGGGGATTTTCAAAAAAAAAAACGGGGATTTTCAAAAAAGATTTCGAGAAAAATTCCCGAAGGAATTTCAGGAGAAATCCCCGAAGAAATTCCAGAAGGAATCACTGAAGGAATTTTAGGAAGGGTTAATAAAGTAATTCCAGAAAGAATCCCCGAGGTAAGTCCAGAAGAAATCACCAAATAAATTCCAGAAGGAATCGCCAAATGAATCCTCTAAGGAATCCCCGAAGGAATTTCAGAAGGAATCTTTGAAGCACTTGCAGCAGGAATTACCGAAGGAATTTCAGGAGTAATCTTCGAAGGAATTCCAGGAGGAATCCCCGAAGGAATTCTATGATGAATCGCTCGAGGAATGCAGAATTGTCGGAAAAAGATAAAGTTCGGCCAAAACTCTTTTTATGTGTTTAATCGAAGTTATAGGTTGTCTAGATATGTTATATAGTATTTTTAGTGTTTAAAAAGGGGTATTCTTAAATTACGTAACTTCAATAATTTCAAAAAACAGTAAAAATCAGTAAACCCCACATTTTTTGTTAAAAAATCAATTTGAATTCAATTAAATGATCATCTTTCGATCAAAACCAATTAAGTTTGTTCAAAACGTTTGAAAAAATGTGGGAAAATTTTTTTATTTCAGTCAAAAATGGAAAAATAACGTAAAATATATGAAAAAACATGACTTTTTTAAATAGCTCTAATTTGAAAAACTGCAAATTTTTGCAAAATATTTAAACGTTTTTATGCAGCCCTAAGCATGATGTTTAAGATGTACTATTCGAAATTGCGGCGACACGTGACGACACGAACCGTTTTTTAACCTAAAAACTACCAAAATTTCAAAGGTACAATATATGAAAATTTGAAAAGTTTTGTGACATATTAGTTTTGCACCATGCGTACATTCAAACAGTCCAATAACAAGCTTTCATATGCTGGATAACATAAAACATATATTACATTCTCAAAATATTATTATTTTACTTTTTTCGAATAATTCATTTTTCAATTTTATGACTTAGGCCACTTTGGCAGTGAAAATGTCATTGAAATACAAAAGCTGGTATGCTTTCAATTAAGAATCATAAAACTACAATACATTATCTTTGTTGTAAGGTGAAATAAAGTTTAAAAATATCAATTTCGTTTTTTGGGAGTTTTGGCCGCCCCTTTGTATGGAGCCCGACCAATGTGGAATGCCCGAAAGAATTTTCGGAGGGATCCCTGAAGAGATTATAGGATGAATCCCCGATGATTCCTTCGGGTAATCCCCGAAAAAAATTTCAGAAGGAACCAACGAAAAAATTCCAGAAGGAATCACCCAGGGAATCCCCGAAGCATTCCCATAAGGAGTCCCGAAGGAATTTCAGGAGGAAGCACTTTCAGCAGGAATCACCGAAGGAATTCCTGGAGGAATCCCCGCGCTAATTTAGGAAGGAATCCCCGAAGGAATTTCCAACGGAGTTTCAGAAAGAATTCCCGAAGTAATTTTAGGAGGAATCCCCGAAGATATTCCAGAATGAATCTCCGGTGATTCCTTCGGGGATTTCCAGAATTCCAGGAGAAATCACCGAAGGAATTCAAGAAGGAATCACTGAAGGAATTCCAGGTGGAGTCAATAAAGTAATTAAAGGAAGAATCCCAGGAGCTAGTCCAGGAGGAATCACTAAATAAATTCCAGGAGGAATCGCCAAATGAATCCTCTAAGGAATCCCCGAAGGAATTCCAGAAGGAATGCCCGAAGGAATTGCAGGAGGAATCCCCGAAGGAGTTCTAGGATGAATCGCTCAAGGAATGCCCGAAGGAGTCCCCTAAGGAGTTCCCGAAGTAATTTCAGGAGGAATCCCTGAAGCACTCTCAGCAGGAATAACCGAATGGATTTTAGTAGGAATGCAGGGAGTCTAGGAGGAATCCCTGGAAGGATTCCAGGAGGAATCTCCAAAGGAATTTAAGAAGAAATCCTCGAAGAAATTTCCAAAGGAATTTCAGGAGGGTTCCCAAAAAAAATCTAGAAGGAATGACCGAAGGAATTCCAGGAGGTTAAGCAACTCCTGGAAGAATCCCCGTCGGAATTCCAGGATAGAAGGGATCCCTGAAGAAATTCCCAGAGTAATTTCAGAACGAATCTCCGAAGGAATTTCAGAAGGAATCACCGAAAGAATTTCAGGGAGAGCCCCCACCACCTCCCCCCCACCGGATAAATTCCAGGAGAAATCCTAGAAAGAATACCAGTAGGAGTCTCTGAAGGGTTTCCATGTGGAATTCCTGAAGGATTTTCAAGAGAAACCCCTGAAGGAATTCCAGGAGGAATCATCAAAGGATTTTGAGGAGGAATCCCCGAAGGAATCCTTAAGGAAATTTCAGAAGGGATCCCCGAAGCAGCTTCAGAAAGAATCCCCGAAGGAATCTTTGGAGCAAGACCCGTAAGAATTCCAGGAGGAATCTTTGAAGGATTTCCTTGAGAAATCCCTGAAGGATTTCCACGAGGAATCCCTGAAGAATTTTCAAAAACAATCCCCGAAGGAATCCAAGGAATTTTCAAGAGGAATTTCTTCAAAGAATTTCTAAAGAAATTTTTGGAGAAATCACTGGAGGCATTCTTGAATCCATCTGCCAAAACTCCCAAGAAACTCCAGGAACGATCCCTGGAAGAACTCTTGGAAGAATCGCTAAAGGAACTTCTCGAAGAATCCCTGTAGTAACTCTTGAAGGATAAGGAATCCTGGATTAATCCCTGAATGAACTGCTGTTGAACATTCTGAAGAAATTCTGGATAAATCCCTCAATCGTTGGTTCCTTCTGCAAGAACTTCAGGAGGATTCTTTCAAAAATATCTGAAACTCCTGGAGGAATCTTTGGAGCAACTCGTGGACTAATTTCTGTAGGAACTCGCGTAGAAATTCCTGAAGGAACTTCAGACATAATTCGTGGAAGACCACCTGTAGGAATTCCTGAAGGATCTTTCGGAAGAATACTCGATGGTTTTCTGGTGGCATCCCTGAATCCTCCAGTAATAACATCTGAAGGAACTCATGGAGGAAGACCTAACTGAACTCCAGTTGGAATAACTGAGGGAACTTCTGAAGAAATTCCTAATGAAACACCTGGAGGCATCCCTGAATTCTTTTGGAACTCCTGGGGAGATCCATGAAGGAACTTCTGAAGCAATTTCTAAAAAAAACTACTATACTGCAGGCATCCTCGAAGTAGCTCCTAGATTAATCCCTGTAGGAACCTCTGAAAAAATATCTGAAAGAATTCATAGAGAAATCCCTGAAATCCCGAGTAAATTCTAAGAGGAATCCCTGAAGCAATTTCAGAAGGGTTTCTTGAAGAAATTTCAAGAGAGATCCTAGAAGGGATTCCTGCAGGAATCCATGAAGGAACTAAAGAAACTCCTGGGGTAACCCTTGGAGGAATTCCAAGTCCCTGTAGGACTTCAAGAAGTGATCCTTGAAGAAATTCCATAAGATATCCCAGAAGGAACTCCTGCAGGCTGAGCCAGATTTGAGAGCGAGCAGGGTGGGGTCCAGGGTCCCCACATTTTGAAGGCCCCCACAAAATGCCTTTTCTCGAAAACATCGTAAAATAAGAAAAAATAATGCAAGAAACATCTCCAGATTTTTTTATCATAGGAACTTCAAATTTCTTTCAAATTACTGGTTTTAATTGTAAAGACTTCAGACATTTCAGATATTTTAAACTTCCTCAAAAACTTGCTAACGGATTTCATTTCAATTTTCCGGTTCAATATTTAGGATAGTATAATTTGCGAAGATGTTTTGAATATTTTTTCTTCAGAGTTCATTGAAATTGTAAAGATTTGTTATCGCAATTAATAGAATTATTCATTTTACTTCTATATCTTTTTAAACAATTTAAGGCAAGAATTAGAGGTTGATTGTTCAAAATTTGTCTCAAATTTCTTTAGAAATTATGAATCTTCCCTCAAAAATAGGGGAGTAAAAATATGGCGAGCACCGACAAAATTCAGAAATTCATAAATCCCTTATAAGATCTATAGAAAAATATTGTGCAAATCCTAATATGATGATATTAAGAGAATTTAAAAAGTGTTGCAAACATTTTCTATAACAAATCGACTTGAATTCGTCCGGGATTTCTGCCAAAGATTTTTCAAAAGTTTCACTGGAAATTTTATAAAAAATGAAATCCAAAATTCTTTGTGGTATTTATTATGGATATCCCTTAAAATCTCGTCAACAATAAGCATTAGAATTCCCGCTACCAACAAAAAGAAATTATCAAAAAAAAATTTTTTGTTCATTAGAAATGCCCCTAGCAGTCGCGTAAGAACTTTGTATGCTTAATTTCCACAAAAAGTCCACGTAATCCATCAGTTTTCCTTGCAATGATTACACCAGAGTTTCCTATAGAAAGATAGTGCAAATAAACTAAAAAGAACGATTGTTCTATTTATTTTTTCCAGAAATGTATCGAATGTTTTTACTGTAAATTCTTCTTGATGTATTTATAGGGCCTCTGTCATGAAGTACAATTTAATCAATGGAATCTTATATCGAGAGCCAACTCACAAAAAGTGTTTTTAATAAATTCCGTTCTCAAACTAGAATTCAAAATTTAGTTCTCTGTTATAAAAAAATTAAAGCGGGTCCCAACTTTTTTTCTAGTTACACTAACTGTCCTAGATTGAAATTCGTCTACAACATCATTTATACTTTTTCGTAAATAGCTTTTTTTTTTCAAAAAAATATATTTTTAAGGTAAAATTAGAAGCAGTCCCTCATTTTTCGGTTTTTGTGTTTTTATTAAATATCGGAGCTATATTTTAAAAATCGGGATTTGTACACATGTAGAAAAAGGATCAAGGTATCTCCTGATTTTTTTTCCTTGAAGAAAATGATTTCCGTTTTTACAGAAACAATTTTTAAACAAAATTCCAAAAAATGGTTTTCGCAAAAGTGAAAAAAAAATTCTTCCAAGAAAAAAAAAATCAGGAATACCTTCAGGCTTTCTCTACATGTGTACGAAAACCAATTTTGAAAATATTGCTCCGTTATTTAATAAAAAAAAGCAAAAATCGAAAAATTAAGAAATGTTTTAAGTTTTGCCTTGAGAAAGAGAGATATCTGATTGTTCTGCCCACATGATATGTGGAAGTGCTGAGAGGATCAATTAGATCATTATTGGAAATTTCACAGAAAGTAGATGTGAAATCATGTTTTTTTTTCAATTAATGTGTCTGCTGGAAACAGTGCTGAAAATGTCATTTTGATACATCTAAATTCAACAACCTTCAGATCATTTTAGAAGCTGTGTCTGAGAATATGGTACAGGAAAAACTTGAGCGGCTAACCAATTCAATAAGAAAGTCAAGACACAATGTTTTTGGCTGAATCATAAGCAAATTTTCTCAGCAATTGAAAAAAAATACAAAATGAAAATTGTTTTCCACAATTTTTTCCACTATTGAGGAAAATCGGTTGGAAAAGTAGTACAAAATTGGTCATAACTCAAAAACAAAGAAAAACCACATCTTGAAAATTTTACAGAATATAGCTTATGTAATTCCCTTCCAAAAATATTTATTTAAGATTTTTTGCGAAAATAGTTTTTCCGACTTTTCCAAACGATTTTCCTCAACAGAGGACAATTTTGTGGAAAGCAATTTTCATTTAGTATTTTTTTTAATTGCTGAGAAAATTTGCTCGCGATTTTACTAAACGCATTGTATCTTCGATGCTTCGTTCTTAAGTCTTAATTTTTCAAAGTACAGGTAGGTGGTGTCTGTGGAACATGTTGGTGAGGACTAGGCAGGGCCGGATTTAAGGGGGGGGAGGGGGCCAGGACCCCGGGCCCCGACATTTTAGGGGCCCCCACAAAAACCTTTTTGCCTGCAACTTTATTTTTCGTTTTGCTCAAGTATTGTTCAATAACAAAGAAATTTTTTTTGCCCATCACATTTGTATCTCAGAGGGGCCCCCACAATCGTTTATCCGGGTCTGGGACTAGGGTTTGGTTTGGTAGATATTTCGTCGCAACGCAACCCAAAAAGGTGATCTCCCACGCTACGGGCTCCGTTAAAGATCGAGCAACCATTCATCCATCAGCACGGGTCGCCTGACATTTTAGATTGGGGTTACCTGTTTGGGTTACATGGTTTTTACTTTCTAAGCCGGCAATTACGCGGGCAAAAAAAAGTTTGATGTTAGCCCTAGGGCTAAGGTTAATATTAGCCCTTGTTGCTCGCTCTCTGGAATTATACAAAATACTAAGGCTTTTGAGTGGTTAAATCTAGGGTCCACCAAAAACGAGTTTTTTTTAACGTTGTGTTGCGGAACTCAAAGGAAAGAGAAGGTAAACTGAAACGATCTCTTCAATTTCTGTCGAAACTACAATCTCTTGATGTTACTGGAATATCCTCCTATGATTCCTTTGATTAGTGAAGCAAATTGTATAGGTATGTACGGGATATTGTAGGAACATGGAATACTGAAAAGTTATCTGTGGATCGCTTGGCAATTGTTTGAGTATTGTTGTATAATCTTCAACGCAAACATTGAGCGGCCGTGAAATGACGATTTCAAAACGCATCCACTTGCAGATATGTATAACCTGCTCTCTGCGATTCTGTTAAAGCATCACCATCTTTCAGTAGATAAAAATGATAAGTACACAGTTTAAAGTTAAGCGAAACAAAAATGAATGCTGATATTTTTTCGCAAAATGCGATGCACAGACATAAACCGGATTCTACAATTCCCAAAGTCATATTTTTCGAAACTCGATTCAACCTGCTTTGTTCTACTTTTCCGCCCTCACGCCGGAATAAAAGAAACTCCGGGTTAAAAAATCTCGCTTATCTCATTCTTTCTCCATTTGTTTCTTCCCCCCGCCACTGTTCCAGTTCCCACGGCGACCATCATCGGCGGACCGGATCTGCACGTCGACAAGGGCAGCACCATCAACCTGACCTGTGCCGTCAAGTACAGCCCCGAGCCGCCGGCGTACATCTTCTGGTACCATCACGACGAGGTCATCAGCTACGACTCGAGCCGGGGTGGCGTTTCGGTTATCACCGAAAAGGGCGATGTGACCACATCGCACCTGCTCATCCAGAACGCCGACCTGGACGACTCGGGCAAGTACAGCTGCTCGCCATCGAATGCGGACGTGGCCAGCGTGCGGGTGCACGTGCTAAACGGTAGGTTCGATTCGTGACCACCCCGAGGGTGTCCTGCGTCGAAGGGTTTATCGGTTTGAGGTTCTCTTTTCTTGTTTTGTAACAAGGAAGAGAAAGTTTGCTAAAGTGTTTTTATTAGGTTTGTGATATCATATAAAGGGTCCTCAGATGCGGTTAGCTTAAAAGGCGTGGAAATTCAACATGACCATGCTGATAGTGACGGGTTCGATTCCCGGTCCGTCCAGGAACTTTCCGTAAAGGAAATTTACTAGATTTATTTGGGCATAGAGTATCCCAAGCAGCACACAATTCACAAAAAAGTGTAGACAGTGCCAGTTTTTGGTGGTACATGAGCTACATTCATGCGATTCTGACGGACGCTGTCGACACTTCTTTGTGACTTGTGTGCTGTTCGGGATCTTCGTGTCTATTCACACAATATAGGTACCTGCAAATGATCATTGGCAGAAGAAGCTCTCGATTAACACCTGTAGAAATGCCCATAGATTTTTTTCCTCCCCTGTTGGGCAAATTAAGCCACTGGGATCGATAAGTTGAACTTTTGTGGCATGTCCTGTTTTGATATTCGCATCAAGCTAACCAATTACCATGTGTCAAGTAATCAGTTTCTGCCACGACGCGTCGTCTCCCAGTCAGGTGCAATGGAATTAATAAACCCCAAGGCCTTACCAGGTTCTGCAGACCAGATCTCACTTTATTTAGAAATCTTTGCCTGCGCGTGTATAAAGCACCACAACTGCAAAGCAGATGTTCCAAGGTTTCCGTCCCGAACTACAGAAACGACAGATACCACTCTGCCAATATTTTTCAAGTAATATCTGCTCGGGCAGTGTCCAGTTACAAGGCCAGTGTATGTACATAGAGCTCTCTTGTTGAGCTCTAAGAGCTCTTTGGTTTATTAAGTATTTGCATATCTGCATTTTCTCTCAAGGCAGATATTTGCGCACTTCAAAATAGCAAGAATCTCTGCTTGAAACACCGTAGGATAGTGTCCCATCGCCACTGAAATTTGTATTCCAGGGCCGTAGATTCCTGCTCCCGTTTTTATTCCAACTTTTGAGCCATCTGTATCGAATTTGATTGATGCTTGATGAACAGTGGGACCTCCGACTTCCCAATCAGCAAGGTCATTGAGCCAAAGGCCATTCGGCCGAAGGTCATTAGGCCGAATGGTCATTAGGCCGAATGGTCATCAGGCCGAATGGTTATCAGGCCGAATGGTCATTGGGTCTTCTTCTTGCCGTTACGTTCCCACTGGGACAAAGCCTGCTTATCAGCTTAGTGTTCTATGAACACTTCCACAGTTTTTAACTGAGAGCTTCCTCTGCAAATGACCATTTTGCATGTGTGTGACAGGCACGAAGATACTTTATTGATGCTGAATCTACTGAAATTTTACCCATGAATTTTTCCTTCTTTTAATGTTCTTTCTAGTATCATTGCTAAAATAGTTTTCGGCGCTGAAACTTCTGATATTCAATTCATAAATTTTTCCTTCTTTAAAACGTAGGCTATTCATTCTAGTTTCATTGATGAACTAGTTTTTGGCAAAAATTGTTGGAAAAGGTAAAAATAACGGCTAACTTTCAATTCGTCCTGATGACCATTCGGCCCAATGACCATTCGGCCTAATGACCGTTTGGCCTAATGGCCTTCGGCCTAATGACCCAGCATCCTCGTGCAAAGGTAGCAGATTGAGAAACGCATCTAAAGCTTTTGATGGAGTGCTTCGTATCGCTTCTATAACAGCAATGGATGCAAGACGTTGAATTTTCGCAAGCTTTGATTGCGTGATAGCCTCTTTTGTTTTTGGCCATCAGACAAACGAAACATACGTCACTTTTGGGCGGATTATGGCAGTATAAAACCACATTATCATTTTTGGTTTCAAGCCCCACTTCCTGCCAATAGTTTTGGAGCATAACCAAAACGCACTTGTTGCTTTACCGATCACGGACTCAATTTGAGCATTTCAGTTCAGTTTGGCATCCAGAATCAAACCTAAGTATTTGACTCGATCACTAGGATGAATTTGTATCCCACCAGGCCAAAAAGCTTTTAGGTTAATCTTCCTTCTCCTAGTGAAAAGGATAATTACGGCTTTTGACCTGAGACTTTTGAACTTTTGACGGGTTGATGCTAATACCCTCCTTAATACACCATGAATGTGTATAGTTTAGGGCCCTTTGCATTCTCTCCGAAACAGTTCCGTCATACTTTCCTCTCACTATTATGACTATATCGTCTGCAAAGCCCACAACTTCGAAATCTTTTTCATTCAAGCTTTTTAGAAAATCGTCTACAACTAAGGACCACATTAGTGGTGAGAGAACACCTCCTTGAATGCAACCCTTTGTACGAACTAAATTCCTGCCATAAAAAAATCATTTACCCACTTTTATTAAGCCTCGGAATTAAGACGTAAGAAAAGTGGCCGATTATCCCGGAGACAAATAAGGTCCACTGCGTCATTGCTCCGTTTAACATTTATATATATATAGATTTTACAGGGCAAAATATTGTGGAGGGTGCCCTGGTACCCCACAGGCTTCGTTCACGGTTAAATTTTTATTAGACCCCCCTAACCAATTATTCCTAGGCACGGTACGCTTGACACCATGAATTAGGGGTCGCTTGTTTGGTGGACTTTCTCCACCGGATCAGGCAATCCGTAGTGATATTCTTAGCCAGTTGAGGGAACTGCTACCGCCACTACACGGCTATCTAGGCTGATCGGGAATAGAAATTAATATTGATGATCAACTTCTTTAGAGCCCGAACAGCCGGACGTTGGTTTGAACTACAATGACCATGTGAATTCTGAACTATCCCAACAGTAGTTCTCAGTACAGTAGTGGTGCCAGCTTTCAGATAAAAAAAAGTCATATTATAATATACATCATGAAATAGCTCCAAGCAACATACATGTAACATAAGAGTTACGACAGCACAAGTTTTGGTGCATGGAAGTTACTTTGACGTAATACTAGCCATATATTAGAATTACGAAAAAAAATAACTTGTATATATAGTAAAATAACATGTTATTGTAGCGTTACTGGATATTACCATAGAAGATTTAGAGCAATGATAGAAATGGTCGTCTAAATTTTGCACGTAAAAAAGGGGACATTACCCGATTCGGCGTAAAAACCACGGGCGCAAAATACAGTCGGAATTATTTCAGTATTTCAAGCAAACCGTAATGATACTAAACAATCTATTGCCGCTAGGAGTTACATACTGTAAGCTTTCTGTATGCAGGTTTTTGTGGAACCTCGATTGTGCACGGGTAAAAATCTGCTGATGATTAACCTGGGCTTGTTAGGGGAATATCTGTAAATAAAAAGAAAATCGGGTTAAGTACGGTTCCTTTGAATTCCACTAAGAATTTGCATCCTTTGACAGATACGTATTTCGACCTCAACTGTAAGGTCGTCTTCAGTGTCTTGTACTCTAAGTCGAGTCAAGTACAAGACACTGAAGACGACCTTACAGTTGAGGTCGAAATACGTATCTGTCAAAGGATGCAAATTCTTAGTGGAATTCAAAGGAACCGTACTTAACCCGATTTTCTTTTTATTTAAAAATCTGCTCCCAAAATCATGATTTTGACTCATGATTTCAGGAGCCTAGTTTATTCCAGATCATGATGTCATGATTTATATACCCGTAAAGCCACCACAACTTTATTGTTATTGTTATTGTTATTTATTTTTAACTAAAAATTTTGAAAGAGGGAAAAGCCCCTTTGAGTGATTTCCTCAAACCACAACTTTATATTTTTGCAAGAATCATGAAGCTGAATCATGTTTTTGTGATCTGGTCCAGATCCCAAAAACATGATTCTGGAATCATTATTTTGGGTGCGCATTCTTTATGATTCTTGTTGGTTTGCTAGGACCATTATTTCATTAAAAGATCTACATACCGATATTCAGGAGTTGACCAAAGAATTGTATCTCAAATGACCAGTTTTTGCTGAAATGAAATAGTTGAAAAAAGAGTGGCAGAAGTTAAGTTAAAGAAATATTTAAAATAAAATAAAACAGCATCAAATTATTGCCCGGGAACATTGCAGTTTGGATAAATTGTGGTGTGTCGCCAGGTGTCAAATCTTGGGATTCAGCATCTGAAATAAGACTCCCGTCAAGTGATTTAAAATATTTTTGGAAAGAAGTTAAGGCCCACAGTTCTGATTTAAAGGTCACGGATGATCAATAAAAAAGACGCATGATTGTGCCAATTGGTCTTGACATTTGCAACGAAAATTACTTGTTTTCATAAAGATCAGTACAACAAATAACACATAGATGCACTAACCATCAATAACTAACATAATAAACATAACTACTAAACAAAACATACAGAGATGTTGCTAAACTACATTTGATTAGAGTACACTGAAGTTTTTTTACGTGGTTTTTTTTTACGCGATACCGCGTAAAAAAACCGCGTTATTCCAAAACCCGTCGTAAGAAAAAACCGAGTTTTTTTTTTCAAAAACACGCGCAAAATAGTCAGGATTACATCCAACGTAACTTGATTTTTTTTTTACTTTTTTACGACGTTTTTTTTTTAAATAACGCGGTTTTTGAAATAACGCGTTTTTTACGACGTTTTTTGAAATAACGCGGTTTTCACGCAGTTTTTTTTACGCGGTACCATTATCGTCGTAAAAAAACTTCAGTGTATAACTGAATGATAGAAGACACCAACATAACGCATACTATCGAAAGTTTAAAATCTGCGACAAACAACTAGAAATTTTTCAAGAGCGTAATAGACTGAACGGACCATATCTATCCCAAACACACAACCCGAAATATTCAAAACAATCTCCTAGTGCACACGTTACACTGGCAGTTGGCATGCTCTCGTTCCCAATTAGAGCCAAGGCTGGAGCACACTTAATCACTTTTCCCCATTCGCGATTACGCAAAAATCAGTTTTCAGACCCGCAAAAATCAGTTTTCTGACCCCACGAGAACTGAGAACGATGACGCACGGCAAACAGACAAAATTCTGTTGATAGTTCTGCTATGTCCAAACACAAGCATTGCTAAGCACACAGGTGCGCCGCGAAAGTAACACTTGCAATAGCCATGATTTCGAGTGCATGAAAATGGTTGCTCTGAATCCTGAAATCATGAAAGTGGTAGCTCAAATCATGAAATCATGATTTAAGATCATGATTTCATGACCGGCTGTCTTTTGTAGTTTCATGATATGTAAATCATGATTTCTGAATCAAATTTGTTTTCGTGTGCTGTGTTAGCTATTCAGGACATAATTAGGTTTCAAAAATTTCAGTTTTTGTTTGAAAAGGTGATTTTAATATGGTTGAACTCGTTTATTTAAAAGGAAATTGCCTACCTTCAGGCGTTTCATGGACAATTTTCCATTCAACAGCCAAATCAACTAGAGGTAAGAATTTTGAGGCATTATTCGTGTTCAGCAGATCACTATTTAGTGGAAAAGGTAATTTTCTTTCCTTACGGATTTCGCCCAAAGTGGTATCATCAAAGTTTTGATATTTGAAGTTAATCAATTATACTATTGGAAAAATATTTTTCAACTAATGAAAGTTGTTGCTTGAAAACATTTTTCTATTCAATATTTTGGGATGTTTGAAGGGGGGGTGGTTGGTGGCATAAAACAAATTAAATATTTGCATCGGCCTGATCAAATTTGCCTAAGCATTCTAGAGTTTTCCTTGTTAATTATAATGCCCAGAAAATTCCCAGAACTTTTCCAGGTTCTAGACAGCCTGGAAATAAAAAAAAGTTCCAATAAAATGAATATAAAACAAGTTCTTAAAAACAATGCAAAGCCCAACTTATGGTGTCTTTGGCATTTGTTGCAAGTTTCCCAGCAAAAATGTATGTATTCTACCTCGTAGTAATTTAGAGGTCACATTAGACCAACAAATGACCAACACAACGTGAATCATAAGGTACCGTTAGACAGTTTGTCATTATGCCAAATATTTGCCATTGAAGTCCGACATTTATCCAAGATTGCTGTGATTTATATTGTGTTGGCCATTTGTTGGGCTTGTTTGGCCAAAATTATTTAATATGTGTCAGGTCTAATGGCACTTATAGGAACCATGGATAAATGTCAGACTTCAATGGCATGATGACAAACAGTCTAATGGAACATTTACCTTGAAAAAAGAGGAGAGGAAGTTCATGAGCCATGTCTATTTGGCTGACACAAATTTCGATTTACTCTTAATATCACAGCCCCCGGGACATGTTGGTCAGAACTATTCAAGAAATTTTAAAACTTTAAGGTGAATTTTAAGTCGCCCAGAAAATTTCTTAGCAAATCCGATGAATTTTGTGATTTTGCCCATTTGTTTGGATGTTTTTTTCATCAAATACGTTTATTATTTATATTCCCTCCCCTGGACGAGTCCAGGAGCACTGTGACAAAAGAAGAAAATGAGATTTCAGCCTGTTCAGGCTGTTTCATAAAAGCTACGCTCCAGCTAGGAACATTTTCAAAATTTCCTAAAAGATGTAAGAAGTGTCTAAAAGATAGTCCCTAAGCATATGTTTTCCCAACGTGTACAATCCAATAACCATATGAAACCCTTCGGTGCAGGATCGATGTACCCCTATCCCCTTTCACGCTTCATCGTGTATTTATTAACGCTCATATCAGTTCGGGCGGTTCTTTCAGGTGAGCATCCGGAGGCCATGCAAACCGGAACTGCACCGTTCAGCCGTGGCAATCCACCGTGGCGCATACTGATGTCCGGCCTGGCATCCGCCTTGGTCAGTTGGATCCTGCTGGTTCGATGGCAAATAAAAAATGGATGCATCGTCGTCCCATCTCCTCAAGCGTGGGCAGCAGGACAATCGGTACGGCGGCGGTGCCAGAGCAATCGCTTGTCTTTGCACCACAGTTCATCGGTTCGACAGCAGCATAAACATCGGAACACTCCCGTCACCGTCGTGCTCGATAACAACACCTGTCCACTCGAGTGCCGGTGCTGCAGGAGATGATAGACCGTTATGAATTCCTACTCGAAACCATCCACGTTCACAAGAAGCACCCCACCACCACCAGCAGCAGCAGCAGCGCAGCGGCAGCAGTAGCGGAGGCGAGGGCTGCCCGTACAGTAGAGAACGCCGACCGACGACAACCGACACGGAACAACGTAAGTTGAGTCGTTTGACAAAAGCTTTCGCCCGGGTGTGGGCGGAATGGGCTGAAATAGGGTAATAAACAATGAAGAAAAACGCAGAAAACAGCGCCATCCTCTTGTAGTAGTCTAATGGAGTGACTGTAGCATGTGCAATCAGAAAAAAAGAGTCTCGATATAGTCGCAAGTGTTTGCATTTGATGGTAGAAGAAAAAAATGTTTTTCCACTGTCGATACTCTATAGAGTGTCGTCCGCGCGTTGTAGATGGAATGGATGGGAGATGGAATGAATTGGTGCACACTGTTCTAGGAACCTGTTATGCGTGAAGAAGAAGAGATACTGCGATTTGTATTCACGTTTTTTTTTTTTGAGTTATGCAATGATGGTACGAGCGCAGTGCAATAAAGTGATGCAAAGTGCATTGGAACGTGCTTGGAAGATAGTAGAATAGGATGAAGCGAGCACTTTCTGTTTCTGATGGCATTTACAGATTATGTTTGAATGAAATTCTTGAGAGAGTTTTTTGTAACCGAACCATATCACAAATTTAAATGTAATACAATTCAGATTCTTATTTTTCGTTAACCCACCACCAGTACTGAAATAGTTATTTATGCAACAAGTTGCAAAATGATGATTTTTTTAGCACGAGTCGTACATTTATCCAACGAGGCTTGCCGAGTTGGATAAATACGACGAGTAAAAGTAGTACTTTTCGGCACACTTGCATCAGAATGGAAAAGTAGGCCGTTTCATGACACTTCAGCCAACTGAAAAATGAAACTTTTCAAAACGTAATTGCAAAAATGTCATTTCGACATACATATCTAGATTCAATCACCTACAGTTCATTTCAGAAGCTGAACCTAAAAATATGGTGTATGAAAAACTTGTGCAACTAGACCAGTCCTACAAGAAAGTCACGGAAAAATAGACCGGTTAATGTTATCGTCTATCCTCAAAAAATACCAATAGATATTCATGAAATCAATTGGCGTTTTTCGAAAGTAGTCGATGACATTGATTTTAAATATTTGATAAAGATTGGTTTTTCCGTGACTTTCTTGTAGAACTGGTCTAGTTGCACAAGATTTTCATATAACATATTTTCAGGTTCAGCTTCTGAAATGAGTTGTAGATAATTAAAACTTGATACACTCCTTATCAAGAGTTTGGGGTCACTCCCTCAAAAACATGTCATTTTTTAGGCCCATATCTCCGCTAATTTGCGTTCGATTTCAAAACCCTAGGTCTCATTCAAAAGATTATAAATCAAAGTTACTTTGAACATGATTTAGGTGAAACTTTTGAAAAAATATTTGTATGTAAACTTAGCCCAAAGTTGCCAAAAAATGACCAAATTTTAAGATGAGAGCGGTAATATAACCTATTTTTTATTAGCTTTCAACTGCTTTTTGCTGAACTTGGGCAAACAATCTAGGAAAAAAGTTATAAAGTAAATTAACTCTTGATGTCATCGTCTAAAAGTTGGGGGTCACCCCTCAATATGATGGATGAATCAGCTAATAGTTTGGTGTCACTTTTGTAAAACATAGAAAAGTGATGTGGTGTTATCTTCGTCATCTATAGTTCAATTTTAATTCTTTTCGGCTCTTTTCAAAGATAATTAAATAAATTTACGCTTGATGTCTTAAATTTAACGTGTTTAACCTTCCAGCGCGCGCGCTATCAAACAATTGAAACTGCACCGCGCTCGCGCTGTATACGAAAAGCGAGGTTTTTTGGTAGTGTTGTACTTTTTACAACAGCGCGCGCGCTTAAGGGTTAACGATGTTTACATACATATAAAAACGTTATGTTAAGTTAACACATTTCAACATATAAAGCAATTTTACGTTAAGTTTTAGTATGTATTTAAAAAAATATGTGTGGTTCAATGTTTATGCAGTAAGTTCCAAAGAAGCCAAGAAGAATTAACTCTGAATAAAAGATGACAAAGATACCAACAAATCACTTTCCCATGTTTTGCGATGATGACCCCAAACTTTTGGCCGATACATTATTTTGAGGAGCGACCCCAAACTTTTGGTTGATAACACCAAGAGTTAATTTACTTTTTTGCTAATTTTTTTTAGCTAAGTTTGGCAAAAACAGTTGAAAGCTAATAAAAAATAGGTACATACAAATATTTTCGAAAAAGTTTCATTTAAATCATGTTCAAAGTTTCTTTGACTTATCTTTGAATGAGACATAGGGTTTTAAAATCGGACCCAAATTGGTGGAGATATGGGCTTAAAAAATGACATGTATTTGAAGGGGTGACCCCAAACTTTTGATCGGGAGTGTATGTCGAAATGACATTTTCAGCACTGCCCACAATTAGGGTCTAACATGATATCTCAGTGTGTTTCTTACATAAGTTTGACATGACATTTGTTTGATGAAACAACCGAAAAATGAAATTATATTTTTTTTACCAAAATAGGTTATGTCTTCGGCAAAGTTGTGCAAAATGCAACTTTGTCAAAGATGCTGTAATCCTGTATTTCATACTTCACGAGATACATATATTGCGTTTTCAGTACATGACCTCAGCAATCATATTCGGAACTTATTATCCTTTTCGTGTCTTCTTTAAAGTGTATTTTTGTATGTTCATCAACTTTGCCGAATGGGCTCTAAGATGACCAAAATATTGTTTACGACGTTTAGATTACTCCTGAAGTCTTCTGTTGACAGGAGGGGGTATGCTTCCAGAGGTTTCTTGCTGTTTTTTTTTTAGATATTTCACCATATTTTTTTCTTGAAATTTCTCCTAGAATGCAGCAATTCGTGATGGGATTCCTACAGAAACTCTTACCACGATTCCTCCAGAAATCCTTACTTGGATTCTCACAAGAATTTCTGCCGGTTTGCTTCCAAGAATTTGTAAAGGAATTCTGCCGGTGATTTTTATTAGACTCCATTCAGATATTGCGGAGATTCCACCTGTTTAGACTCCTGCGCGAAAGTTAGTTGCGTGGATTTTTCTTGCGTGGGCCCACGGATATAAAACCAGACCGCGTCCTGGTGAACTTTTTACGCTGTGTTGTTAGGTACACATTTGGTGATATTTTTGCATTGTTAACAAACAATTATAACGCACCTACGCTGAAAATGAGCCTAATCATTTATTTGCGTCGGAATCTATAAATCTTCACAACGGGCAACATATCCCCAAGAATTTCTCCAAGCATTCGTCCTCTACAAGTTTTTTTAGATTCTTCCAGCTACAGCTACAGCTGGAATTTCTCAAATGTTTCTGCAGGATTCTGTACAGGAGCTCTTCTAGGGATGAATTCATAAATTTCTGTGGGGATTTTTCCAATAATTCCTCCTAGAATTACTTTGTGGCTTCATCTAGGAATTTATCTAAAGATTTTCCTAGGGATTTTTTTAGAGTTTGAAATTGTTCAAATATTACGTAACGCAAAATTCGACAGTTTTAGACCCCCCTCCCTCCCCTACGTAACAACTTTCGTAAGAGAGGCTTTTAAATGTTGTACGAAGCGTAACACAGTGCTAGACCTTTTTCCTCCCCTATTTGCGTTACGTAATATTTGTACGAACTCATTTTCTCATCGCACTCCTACAAAAATTACTGTTGAGATTTTTCCACAAACTCTAACGGAGATTTATCCAGATATGTATCTATCCGGGGATCAATACAGGGATGTTTTAAAGTATTTCAATGGATGTTATATCTCTAGAAGTTATTCAAACAATTTATCCAGGAATTAGGTCTCCAGTTAAAGCTATGGATAACCAATCTGGAGACGGCGGGTTCAATTCCAGTTCCGGTCGGGAATTTTTTCTCAACTCCCTGGGCATAGTGTATCATTGTACTTGCCAGGCTTGTCCGCACTGAACGCATGAAAATTTTGCTCGTTTGATTTACACCACCAAAACCATCGTATTTATGCAATCTTCCTATCTTGCCAGATAGAAGGATGTTGAAATTACCTAAATGTCATTTTGAACTGTCAAAAAACCGCACCGCAGTGCCACACTGTGCGCGCAAAGAGAATTTCACCCGGGTGAATTCACCCCAGTGAATTTCTCTTTGCGCGCTCAGTGCGGCACTGCGGTGCAATTTTTTGACGGTTCGAAATGTCATTTTCTATCGGGCAAGATAGGAAGATTGCATAAATACGATGGTTTTTGTGGTGAAATTCAAAAGAGCAGAATTTTCTTGCGCTCAGTGTGGACAAGCCTGGTACTTGCCACACAATGTTACACATTCATGCAATGGCAGTCATAGAAAGGCCTTCAATTAATAACTGTAGAAATGCTCATCGAACGTTAAGTTGCAGAGAAGCAGACAAAGTTCCCGTGCAAACGTAGAGCCATAAAGAAGAAAAAGGTCCAGGAATTTCTCAGGGGGTTTGTCCAAGATTCCTCTTAGATTTCTCTATAGGGCTTCTTTTATAAATGTTTAGGGTATTTTTTTTCTTAAAATTCATCCATTGTCTCTTGGAATTACTTGAAAAAAATCTCTTGTGTTTTCTTCCGAAATCACTGCAGAGATTCTTCTAGAATTTCTTACTGAGAGTTCTCCTGGAATTCATACTAGAATTTATCTGACCATTTCTGCTGGGATTCTCCTAGAAGTTGCTCCATATATTTCCATAAAATTTCTTTCAGGACTTCCTTCGTGGGTTTCTCTAAGAATTTCATCTGGAATCCCAACAGGGAGTTGATTGATTGATTTGTCTTTATTAGAGAGACTTTCAGCCCTTGGCTGGTTCGTCTCTCCAACAGGGAGTTCTTTAGAGATTTCAGTAAGAATTCCTCCAAGTATTATTTCAGGAACTATTCCAGGAGTTTAACAGGAATTTCGTCAATGCTTATTGTAGGGTTTTCTTCTGAGAATGAAATAGGGATTTCTTCAGGAATTGTTCAAAGAATTCATCCAGGACATTCTCTCAAATTTTAAGGAAAAAAATTGTTTGTCAGCGAGTCCCGCCAATTGTCTCCAGTTTCTTCAGAAGTAGGAGATAGTCTACTCTGTCAAAGGCGGCTTTTAAATACAAATAGATAGTGTCTACCTGCATAACAGCATCCATTGCTTGAAATCGCATTAAAGTAAATTGAGTCAGATTGGTGGTGACAGACGACTCGGAAAGAATCCATGTTGATCACTTGAAGTATAAGGCTGGCAACAGGTAAAAAGTACATCATTTACAATTTACTATACACAACTCACGGATAAATAACAAAGCATCAAAATGTTCACTCCGTCTGAGAGTAACATAACGTCTCCACCGATGCACGAGAAAAATAAGTTGGAGAGATAGTCTTTTTGACAGGGAGATGACGAAGGGCCAAAATCATCAACCCAGCATTCGTGGTAAATTTGAAACAGTGGTGAATGTTTTTGGCCGCAGTTTTTTTTTTCTGGAGCCTGTAGAAACCATGGATCCACTACTATAGATCAAAATAATGGTCGCAGTGGTACTATGTCCCCAACAGGGAAAAAATATGATCCATGGTAAGTACCCGTGTAGAGGAAAAGAGCTCGATAATATCACATTTTGATACGGAGATGAGAGATAAAAGTACTAAAAATAATATCTGTTACTTACTTCTCAAAAATCTTCATCATATCACATTTAGCTCATGGTAAGATCTAACCAATAGCAGTGAGCTATTAGTCTGATCTTCAAGTATTTAATTTTTATATTATTTCCAGAACTTTTACCTTTTATCTCAATCAAATCAATATCACGTTTTGATCGTCAGTACTTGATCTCTACCTATGTAGACAAGTAGTTCCTTCACTATATCGAAAGCATGCCCGTCAATCGTGAAAATAATTTCCAGACGAATTCTGCCGGGTTCGGTTCCGCTTACTTGCATGTACCTTGTATGTACTTGATGCATTCACCACCAGTCCGATCTTTGCTGCTTCGCGTTTCAGGCGGGTGTAAAGCTCTGCGACCGTTCCAAATGTTCTGACAAACCGTACCTCGGCTGTTGAGCCTGGCTCGTCGCATTGCATCTTCCAGATAGATATTGATGATCAGGCAGAGTTCGTCACCTTGTCGCAGCTTCCGGTGAGAACCGATTAAGTTACTTGATATTTAAACAAGGTAGTTCAAGAAAGCCGTTTTCGTCCATGATTGTTCATAGCTCTCTGAGGTCGAAAGTGTCGTATGTCGCCTTGAGGTCGATCAATAGGTGCTCCGTTGGGACCTGGTATTCACAGCGCATACGATTAATATCTGATCCATTGTCAACCGGTCATCGATGAAACTGGCTTAATGACTTTCCACATAAAAATTCGTTTCAGGTGACATAAATATGAAGGACGAAAGATGATCTGGGATAACACCTAGTAGGCGTCGTTCAGAATGGTGATCGCTATGAAATTTTCACATTACAAATGGTTGCCTTAAATTTGAATGGGGCAGAATAACTCTTCCTTATTCTCATCCTGTGGCGGTTCGGTCTTCCAGATTATGACTATCAACCAGTACATGCAAGTGACAAACCTTTCTGGTCTCAGCAGTGATACCATTCACACTAGCTACTTGTTGGTTTTGAGCTGCTGAATGGTATCCTTAGCTTGCCTCAGCGTGGGAGTTGGATTAATTTCGACCTATGTCTACATTCTTTGCGCCGATCAGATGGTCACCAAAGTTCTCCCTACAGCTTTCAATCACCTCATATCCGTCCGTCAACAGGCTCCCGTCATTATCACTTCACATTTCGGCTCGCGACATGGCACCCATTGCGGTATGCATTGAGCTTCTGGTAGAACTACCGTGTTTCTTGACAACGGCACAGCAGTTCCAGTTCCTCGCACTCACTCCACTTTTTCCAGATGGCGTTGCTTCCTCCCAAAAGAGAAAAGTCCCCTGTTTCCACTTCTGTTTGTTCGTTCTACATTTTGCAGTATTCCATGTTGTAGTATAATTGCCCGCGCTGCATTCTTCTCCTTCAAAACTGCGCTAAACTCCTCGTGAAACTATTCTTTCCGTCGACCTCCGTTCCACCCACGTACTCGACGGTGACCTTGGCTGCGTCGTTTTCAACAGATTCTACTATATTCCAGACGTCATCAAGAGGAACCGTCCCAAGACTGTGCGTGTAAGGTACACCGGGGCAAGTTGAAAGGGATGACATGATGTTTTTTTTATGATGGTAAATATTTTGATTGCCAGAAGACATAGTTTTTGATTCAAACAATCGAAGGATAACTTTATTGAACTTTTTTGAAATCTTTTTCAAAACTTCGCGTTTCATCTTGCCTTGGTGTACCTAATGCTGAGGTGACGCCCGATTACTGCAGTCGCTCTAGGACAGGCTGTACCGTAGCGGTCGCCGGTACCTGTGAATATTGCGTAGCTCACTGGATCAATCCGTTCCCCGCCATCTTAGCAATCTACAGTAGAATCACTTGGCATTGTACGGAACCACACGATGAAAGCGACTTGCTTCGCCAAAGCTCCTCTCCTGCATGAGGCAGCTTCAAACTGGCGACCTCTTCATAGTGCTGGTTGTCACTAATGCTAGATAGGGGGAGGACACGCAAGGGGAATAACACTAAACTATATTCACACCCCACAGTACCGTACAATGTTAATGACTGAGAGTTTTGGAGGCGCAGCTTGACCATCACCAGGTAGGTAGTGATTTCAGTCGGTAGGTTCTGATGTCAATAATGTTGGAGAAATGCCGTCCATCGATCAGAATGTAGTCGATTTCCAATTCCGTCTACTGTGTTCCGTCTCAAGGTGTAACGACAATATGGTAGGCAGTGTTTGTACCCGACTAAAATGGTTCTCGAGAGTCATCCGACCGGTACAAGAAGACGTGGAGCGCAGCGAGCTAGGTGGGTCGACCAAGTGGAGGACGATCTGCGGACCCTACGCAGAGTGCGGAACTGGAGACAAACAGCCATGGACCGAGTGGAATGGAGGCGGCTACTATGTACAGCAGAGGCCACCCCGGCCTTAGCCTGACCGGTAAGGTAAGTAAGTGTTTGACGAGGAAGTGCTACAAATAGAAGTGGCGGAATCTATGAGTCGTATGCAGGCCTGGACAACGGTCGCACTCGCGTTTATTGGTATTTTATAATTAGTTACTTGATTTTAGACTTAAATCTCAAGATATTTCATTCAAGCAAAATATCAATGTCATTTGAGTTCTAAAATGCCGTCAACTTTTTACTCATTGCACTCAGAAACCGACCGGTATCGAGCGGATGTACAATTGTAATGATATTTTTGAACAGCGATAATTCAGCCTTTGGAAGAAAGTAGAAGAACGGTTACCATAAAATGGTACGAAGAGTTAATTGGAGACACATGGTGAAAAGATCTACCATTGAATAAAGCAAACACGTAAGCAAACGACTACAAAACGACTAATATTTTTAAAAGAAAACCAGAGATATCGTACATATATAAAAGAATGGAAATATGAGAATTTAGATAAATTAAAACCAATTTTAGCCAATAAGCCTAAACCTTAAGAAATGATATTAAATTTAGTACAGACAACCGATCGTAAAAAGATTCATACAACTGCATCCATGTAAATTTTCTGAAACCTATGTATAGATATTGCACATTAGGGAGGATTTAAGAAAAAAAAAGTGAAGTAGGCAAATTTTATATACCTGTTCTGTTCGAGCCATGCAAGTTTTTGAAAACCAAAAAGGCAGTTGGTCTGATTGGGTTTTACGCAAAACAAAAAAGAAACACTGTAAATAATGCACTTGACGAAGAAGTGAAGGGAAATGAAATGCATTTAGTGTTATGTTTGAAACGCAAAATAGTGTAATTCAACGAAGATTTAACAAACCGTTATTTTAATGTAAACTCACGCTAGCACATAAACACACACAAAAAAACATACACTAAATCGGAAATGGTGAAGCAAATTGAAATCGTGAAACGGAAAACTGCAAAGCAGACGAACAACAATCGTCCATTGATTTGCGAACTTCCACCGCAATGAAAGGAACCAATCCAATCGCGTAAAAATCATCATCACCGGTTGAGGGGATAGATATAAGTGATTCGTTCACAGTCTGTAGTGGTTGCTACTACAGGAGTGAATAAAAACTCCGGGGAAACTATTATTCCGCGTAGAGACTGATGGTACCGATGCATCTCTAATGTATTTCTCATAATGAGATTGCCTGTTAACTGCAGTATGTATCGCACTCTAGTTCCAGGGCCAAGGGAGAGGAGCAGCAACAGCATGAGCCTCAGGTATGTACGAGAGAAAAATCCATTGCATACCGGCTCGGCGGTGTTCGGAATCACACATATCCCACCTACATGCCACGCGAAAACTCATGCTTAGCATACGAGCGAAATAAATAACTGTGTTTGTGTTTAATGAGGTGTGAAGTGGGTTCTCACTTAAAGTTGCGACCACCGCACCGCCCATGGCTACCTGGCCTACATGGGTGTGAAAAGCTCATGAGAAGGCTCGACTGTAAAATGTGGATGTTACTGTAGGTGTTTCGTAAGTGGAGTTACTTACTCGGATACAGTTTTATATTGGAGAACAAAACCTTCCAGTCATTCAGGACGAGAAGAAATTGCTTGAACGGAAATACAACTTTCTAGTTTCTACATTTTGAGATTATCATATGAGCCTTCTTAGTTATAAGTTAATTTGTTTTGAAATTTCTTCTGAAATAAAATGGCTAGTTTGAAGAAAAAATATGAACTGACTTTAAATATTGTTGAAAATGCTTTTACACATGTGCACAATAGAAACATGTGCGCGATTTACAAATTGATATTTGGATTATTGAAAATAAATCCACGTACTCCGGTGCGACTGGAACTCGCGACTTCCAATTCGCTAGACGGGCGCTTCTATTCCTGCAAGCTACGGAGTCACTCGAATACCTCCATCGCCAGTGGGCGTAGAGCTGAACTCGATTCCACAGTCGCACATGGTTTTGCCTTTTTCCACAACCCAAGTCTCCTTTGGATGGGATTAGATGAACATCTAACACCGTAGCACCTTACCGTAATAGGTCGGACGAGGAACGACCCGTCGAGATTCCACAGCACATTGATAATTCATACCAATAAGTGATTGGGAGACAATGCCAGAAGCTCACGAGAATTTAGAATTTTCTCTCCCGCACCAAAGCAGCAGCTAGCCAATTGTTCTTCATCATCGATTAATTTTCACTTCATCCGATTCACTTCAATTCACATTTCACAATAGCTCTGTGGCACTTCAAAGTTGGATTTCACGGTTGCAAAATGTAGCAAAAGCTGTTCAATCAATCAAATCAATTGTAATTTCCCGTCGGCAAAATGTTTGTTAACATTTTTCTTTGCCCACACGGTAAAAAACCCGTTTCCAAAAACATGACAAAACAGCCGTAAAATCATATAATATGACGTTTCATGATATCATGACTTCCGGTTATAATATCATGGCGATAATGACAAATATCATCAATATTTTTAATATCCGGCCAATTTTTGTAATACTTTACAAATATATGCAATTTTGCTTACCATACCGGTTAGGCTAAGGCCTGAGTGTTCTCTGCTGTACATAGTAGTCGTTTCCATTCTACTCGGTCCATGGCTTTGTGTCTCCAGTTCCACACTCTGCAAAGGGTCCGCAGATCGTTCTCCACCTGATCAACCCATATAGCTCGCTGCGCACCACGTCTTCTTGTACCGGTCGGATGACTCTCGAGAACCATTTTATTCGGGTTGTTATCCGACATCCTCATGACGTGACCCGCCCACCGTAGCTTCCCGGTTTTCGCGGTGTGGACGATGGTTGCAGCTCGTGGTTCATTCGCCTTGTCCAAGTCCCGTCTTCGATCTGCACTCCGCCGTAGATGGTACGCAACACCTTCCGTTCGAAAACTTCAAGGGCGCGTAGGTTCTCTGCACGAAGGGTCCATGTTTCGTGGCCATAGAGGACTACCGGTCTAATCAGCGTTTTGTAGATAGTTAACTTCGTGTTACGGCAAACTTTATTCGATCGTAGAGTTCTGCGGAGTCCAAAGCAAGCACGATTTTTTGCCACAATGCGCCTCTAAATTTCACTGCTGGTGTCGTTGTCGGCAGTCACCAGTGAACCCAAGTACACGTATTCTTCAACCGCCTCGATTTCATCAACGTCGATACAAATTCGGGGTGGCGGGTGCGGTGATTCCTCCCTGAAGCCCTCAGCCATTAGCAAAATCAAGCAGCTGCACGGACTTCGTGAAAATCGTTCCACTCGTGTTTATCCCCGCTCTCCTTATCACACCCTCTAAAGCAATGTTGAACATCAAGCACGAAAGACCATCACCTTGCCGTAGCCATCTGCGAGATTTCAAGGGACTCGAGAGTGTCCCTGATGCTCGAACTACGCACATCACACGATCCATCGTCGCCTTGATTAATCGTATCAGTTTATCCGGGAATCCGTATTCGTGCAATCGGCCATAGCTGTTCTCGATAGATTGTATCATACGCCGATTTGAAATCGATGAACAAGTGATGTGTGGGCACGTTGTATTCGCGGCATCTGGGCCGTTGTAGCGCGTTCACCCATGAATCTAGCCTGAACTCTCTTGCAATCAGTGATAGAGGGTGGCATAAAATTTGAGAGAGTATCTTGTAAGCAGCGCTCAGTAGTGTGATCGCGCGGTAGTTCCCGCAATCCAACTTGTCGCCCTTTTTGTGAATGGGATACACGATACCTTCCATCCATTGTTCCGGTAATACTCCCTCATCCCATATATGCAATTTTAACTATCTTGCTAACATGTCATGAACTAAAAATTATGGGGTATATGCACGAAATATACTCACAAATTTGTAAAATCTCTATTGAAGACCAATTTTCTACATACTTCGGCTAAACGAATGTACAGGCAAAATATTTCATTTGAAATGAAACTGTATTTTATCATAAAAACTTTTGTATCGGTTCCCCGACATTTTTTATTTTTAATTTGTTTGGCATCGACTAAATTATTTTCTATTACTGTAATGGATTTGCCGATCAAGGATGGGATCAATCCGTTACATTCACTTGCTGTTAACTAGCTTCAGAAACATCGCCGCAAAAGCTTTTGTATGGAACACTTTTTCATTTTTGATTTACCTGAAACTTTGTAGAATAATGTACGAGCGTAGAATCAATATTGCAGTCAACAGAAGGCAGCAAACGCAACTTTCCACGGTGTGAATGTTATTTATATTCACCGCGTGGAGAGTTGCTATCACAGCTTGCTCACGACTTTGGTATGCGTTTGCGACCCCAATGATACGGCAAACTTTCAGATGAAACTAAAAGGTGAAATTCATACATTGTTTTTTGATAGTATGCTTCTGAATTGAGATAATAGCAAGTGAATGTAACTCTTTGCAAATTAATGATCCCATCCCTGTTGACGATTCCACCGGTAATTTCCGTGTGATTTCCTCCATCAATTAATCTGCAAACTAATTTATTAATTTCTTTGGATATAACTGTGGCAAGTCTGTTGGGAACTTTTTCGGATTTTTTTTTTGATAATTGATGCCTTGTAACATTGTTAAGTCACATAAGCTAGAAGAGGTTCTTAGACCCATCATAAAACCAAAATTCCACCAAAATTAACCATTTCTAATAGAATTCTCAAGAAAATCTGATGCTGGAAAAGCTAGATTTCAAAAGTACTACATTTTCAGATGTTAAAAAATCACGTTAGAAAAATATATTGATATTTTCGTGATATAAGCAATATCACTGCATTTCCAAAGGAATTATGACAAAAACTCGCTCACATAAATTACAGAATTTGGGGAGGCTTTCATTTAGATTTTGTTTTTAAAGAATTCTTCATGGAACTTCTGCAGGGCTTTCTTATGTAATCCTTGTAATATTTTAAAGCTCTTTTTTTTTCAACATTCTTAAGCATAAAGTATCATCAATCAGGCGTACGAATGCAAAAATGGTTTATTGGCAAAATATAAAGTATTCAGCTAATAACTGTATAAGGGTGGATAAAATGAAAGCTGGAATACACTGCCTGCTCCAGTAGCGATGCAATACCATGATAAAAGGATATTAAGATAATAAAATAGAAAAATAATTAATTCTTTCAAAAACAACAAGGAAATATCTGCAGATTGTTAAGAGTTGTATTTTTTATTATGTCGAAAACAAGATCAGACAAGCTTCAGGATGAAAATTCGGGAGGCGTAAGAAACGTCTGAAGGTGAAAAGCATCTCTTATGCATTGCATGAAAGATTTTTTGAAAGAAGTTTTAAAAGATTCGTTGAAGTGATTTTTAAATAATTTTTTGAGTTATCAATCTTGAAAATCTATCATTAGAAATTTTAAAATCACTTCAACCTCTTGCACCCCATTCTGGCAGAAAAAATCTCACATTTATTCCCAGGTATTTCATATGGAGAGGCTACTTGAATCAATGAAATAATTTCTCTAGAAATTCAGTGCAGTCTTTGTTAATTGGTTCCTCTAGGAATGAAAGTATTAGTTTAAAAAAAATCGACGACAACTTCAGTTGGTATTCCATTCAGAAGTTTTTCATTGCTGCTTAAAATGTCTCAGGGCTATTCGTTTTGATTTCGCTAAATTTCATCTTTTTCGCGAAATAAAAATAAAAAATTAAAAAAATATGTTTGAAAATTCATTTTATACATTTTTTCTTGTTTTTTGGAAAATATTGATTTTTCCCGGGATCCCGGGAAATCCCGGGATTTGAAAAATAAAAATCCCGAATCCCGGGATTTTTTTCAGTCCGGGAAACAAGACCCTCTAAGTATAAGGTTATATGACAGTTCTCAAAACCTCTTCAAAACCTAATCATCATCAAAATGTTACTTGGAATGGAACAACCAGATTTTTTTCTGGTTCCTTCGGCAATTTCCTAGCCAATGCCTTTGAGAATTCTTTGGGCAGTTGCCATTAAAATTTCTCAGGTAAATGCAATCACAATTGGAAATTCGTTCAACGATTCCATTAAGAAAAAATTAAAAAAAATGTCGAATGAAATTCCAAAGAAATTGTTAAATCAAATCCCCATATATAGAGGATATGCACAATGATCGGGAAAGCAAAATTTTCACTTTTCAAAAAAAGTCAACTAGCAGTAGCTGTAGAAAGTTAGACGAAGATAAAAAAAAAATAGAAAAAACCATGATTATCGATCAGCCAACTTTAACCTGTTATTTCTCCGAATCCAATGAACTGAATGCAGTGAAGTTTTGAGCATTTATGACCAATATGATGATCTTTGGAAAACTTTAGATTTTTTGATGCACTAAACAAAAAGTAACTAATAGTTGATAATTTTCTGAAAAGTTTAAATTTTGCCTATTCCAAAATTTTTGTCTATTGTCTGTAAATTGCCGAAGAAATTGAAAGAAATGAAACGAGGGAGAAACTGTCTGACAATTTCCCAAAAGCATTGCAAAAAAGTTAAAAAAAAACTGTCAAAAAATGTCTCGAAGTATAGATTACCAAAGGAATTTCTGAAGAAAATCACACAGAAATGCTGAAAGAATTGCTGCAGGAATTTCCGGGTGAGTTCAGAAATAAATTGCTTAAGGAATTCTAAAAGGAATTGAGAAAATAATTTTCAGAGCGATTGCCGAAGGGACTTTTAAAGAAATTTCTGCTTCTTCTAAGAACACTAGTTTCACAAGTGAGCGAAATTCAAACTACATATTTGTTTAGGTAGGGAAGTGGAACCACCTCGGTAGGGCTCCTATTTTGGGCACTTTTCTACTGTAACTCATCGAATTTTGAATCAATTGACACAATTTTAGGAACGCAGTGAGATTCGTATAGTATCTAGCCGTGTACAAAATTTCAAGTAAATTGGCATTGAATTGACTGAGTTGTAGCAAAAAATGTCCAAAATACCGGCCACTACCCAAGTGGCTCGCTACCATTTTTCAAAGCTTTCATGCATCCAACAAGCTTTGCCGAAAAAACCCCTAGCAATTCATAGTAAGCAAAATCCAAAGTAAATTGAGCTCTGTGCAAGAGCTCCAGTGCTACATAGCGGGAAAAATACGACGTTTGTTTTAAAGCAGTAGGGTATCGGTTCCCTAATTAAGCATGTGGCTCCCATTTCCATCCTACGAAAAACAAAGAATTATTTGTGTTGTTTCTTATTTTTATATTTTTCGTTGGAACTCACTTCCAACGCACGAAATCAAAATGAACCAAATCAATCGGTGCCGTAAACGCTTGTTTTCGAATAGGGTGAATTTGGGAGCGTGAGATTACTGATGGCACACATACTCTAGTTTTAAATAAAGCTAGCGCAACGTAAGGCACAATTTTCGAACTTTATTTTTCTATTTCAAAGATTTGATTCACATGAGCAACATTTAAACACCGAAAGACATCGACACTGACAAGGAAAATGACATTTTTGCACATGGACACACATGGAGTGCCCTAACACGACATGATTTCTGGTACTTTAATCATGGTTTTATGACGTATAACTTAGCAGTGAGCATAGCATCATGATGTTTTATCACCATGATATTATGAATTCAAGTCATGATATCGTGACGCAGACATGTTCATAAATTCCGCATAATTCTTTTCCCGTATATAAAATGTTATATTTTGAACTTCTATACAAGATGCAATGAAGAATCATTTAATTTCATGAATCTTCACATCTTCTGTAGCTGCTATCAAAATAAATACCTTCTTATAAATCACGTTATTAGATAGACAGGTATCCACATTCATCCCAGTGATTATTTGATGAAAACCGTATGCATATTTCACAATGAGTTTGTTGGGAGTGGAATTCAATCGTATGTCCTCTGCATGAAAGTCACGCGTGGTCGGAGTAAATTGTTCTTGCCCGCCAATGATAGGGCATTTTTCGCTATAACTCAGTCAATTCCGAACCAATTGACTTGAAACTTTGTACACGGCTAGATACTATACGTATCTCATCGCGTTCCAAAAATTGTGTCAATTGGTTCAGAATTGGCTGAGCTATAGCAGAAAAGTGCCCAAAATATGACCTCTGCCGAGATGATTCCACTTCCCTATCTCGTTGGCTGCTCACTGAAACTATCATTCAAAAACTGATTGAATCCTCTGCACAATTGACTGTAACCACTAACCTCAACAGCTCGCTCAAATGCTTCCTGATACATCATGGAAACACAATGGAAAAGTAACGAAATTTCAGTCGCAACATTTTCCGCAAACAAACGATACCCTTCTGTTGACCACTGTTGGGGCCGCAGGAGCAGAATCGAATACAAATTGGAAACCATACCTTCCCCCAAGGGAATACGGCACGTGTTCTTTCACGAAGGACCAAACCCAGCCCAAACCGGACTATTGTTGTTCAACTGCTCTGCTGCAACACTCTGTTTCACCGACAAATATACTGACACACAAATACGGGCCATACTGAAAAGAAAAGAGAAAAAATATACCATAATTGTAACGCATCGTACACGTAACCCACATACAAAGTTGTTCATACAACGGTGCAAACCGAACACAAGAAAAAAAAATAAAACACCCACAAAATAATGTGAAAATCATCCTCTCTGTTTGCGTGCTGCAGTTCTACGGCAGCTGAAGGGAAAATTGCGTAATTCCCGGAGGACAGTGAAAAATGCATACAATCAATGCAATGTTGTAAATGTAAAACTACAATTGTGAATCCCAAATGCGTGGCACCGACGACGAAAAATTTCAGCAAACAGCGAATTTGTGACAGAAAATAATGAACGTGAGAAACAAAGAGACGGCAGACGTAGGTTCAGTACGTTTAATGCGAAATTGTGTACATATTGGATGGCAAGCTTAGACCGGCAAAGAATTGTAAATAAAGCATGTAATAAATGAATTGAGTATAAATAAACCTATATAGGAACTTCAGTTGAATAATAAAAAATAAACTGATGTGTTGTGTAAACTTTCTGCATCCGAAAGTCCTGTGTTGATTGTCACCCCTTCATTAGTCGCGCAGTTACATTCCGTACAACACGTTGAAAAAAGCTTGCTTTTTTGTAAACAGCATCAGCGTGGTGCTGGCAGTGATGGCCGATCACGCAACTGCAGGTAGGTTTAAAAAGTATGTAGGGTATGTGTGCCATCAGTAATCTCCCGCTCCCATATTCATCCTATTCGAAAACAAGCGATTACGGCACCGATTGATTCCGTTCTTTTTGTTTTCATAGATGCTCACTTCAAACAACAAATAGAAAAATAAAAAAACAAAGCAAACAGCGCTGCAATCCTTTGGTTTTCATAAGATGAAAATGGGAGCCACATGCTTAATAAGGGTACCAATACCCTATATAGGATTTTGGAAGCAGGCATTTAATATTATTTTACTTTACCCTCACTGTAATTGAAGACAGCTGGATATTTTCAAGCCGCCGCTTCATAAATTACGATGCAAGATGCAAATTATCGCTTGAACCAGTTTTCAGATCCATGAGTTGTCTTGAAAAAAAGTATTTTTTTTTCTAGTCTTATGTCACTTACATGTTTAATATCCATATTAAGGACAAACGTCTTGAAATCCCGCTTCAGCAGTGCATCAGAACTTCAGATGCACAAATCTCAAGAAGCATGCTTCAAACAACAATGCATTTTATTATTCTGTTCTTGTTCACTTGTAATAAGCTTAAAATAAAAAGCTCAGGTGCGCTGGTTTTTGTTTACGAAGCGATTTGTGCTTTCAAAATCGTGAGTAGGTGCCAAAGTCGGCCATTGTGGCGGTCATTTTGGGATTCTAACAAGTCTGTCCTTAATCCGATTGATTTCACTTCTGTTTTCAGCATATTCTGATATAAACAATAACAGCTATGATAAATTACACCGTTCAACACTAAATTTTGTTATGGAATGAGAAAAAAAAACAACAGAGGTTTGGGACCCTAGAAGTGTCAATATATTTAGGCGATACACAATAACGAAACTAATCCAAATACCGAAAACGCCTAAAAATATGCACGGCACGTTCTAATGCACATATGGGGCTGTCCATAAACCACGTGGTCATTTTTTGGGACTTTTAATTTGAAATCGATGATGCGTATCTGGAGGATTTTACGTACGGTGAAGATCAGATGCGTTATCGACCGGTCATTGATTTACTCCCGAAGCAGGCAGATCGATTGTTTTCGCTTCTGTTTATAACGTTCCACGTTCTTCCGCATTCCTTGCTGCAGCATTTGCGCTCGCGCTGCCATCTTCTCTTCCAAAATCGTTCTGCACCCCTCGTTGAATCATATTTCCCGTCGACTTCTTTCCACGTACCCGATGGTGCTCTCAGCTGCGTCATAGATGGCTGCTTAAACTGGCCAGCATACCTATAGCTGTCCTCTAGAAGGCCAACTCGACTAACTTTTGGCCGGCCTGCCATTTCCTCTGGACGTGAAGCACGATTGTATCCATTGACCATCCCCGTACGCATCCTCTCTACTATGTTATCGGGAGTAGTATCCCTACCGCATACCTCCCACATGCTCGACCTCTGCTCCGCGAAGCGCGGGCATTCGAAGAGCACGTGTTCCACCGTCTCCGCCCTATTTGCACACCCCGAACATGAGGGCGAATCTACATGCCCGAACCTGTGCAAGTACCACCTAAAGCACCCATGGCACGACAGCAATTGTGTCAGGTGAAAGTTCACTTCGCCATGTGGCCTACACGTCCACTGAGACACGCTCGGTATGAGTCTGTGTGTCCACCTATCCTTGGTCGAAGAGTCCCAGACTCTCTGCCATTTCATCATGGACGAAATTCTGGCGTTTCGTCGCGCACCTATGTGTGCTTTCTAGTCTGTCAACATTCCTCTTCACTTTGAGCGCGTTCGACCATGCGGCGGCGCCATACCGTAGTCCCAAAAAAATGACCACGTGGTTTATGGACAGCCCCAAGGATCCCGGTGGTTATCTATGCAAGCAGGAAGGCCACCCACGGGTTGGCGCAGGCTCTTATGAGAACTGAGCTCAGAGCCAGGATCGGCGCTGATCAGGATACATCAACTGAACCTATCTCCACCCAGTTAGTTTCCTAAGCTGGGTACAGATCGGAACGTACTCTAAGGCCTTGACTTTTATTGGAAGGAAGGCAGCTCCGACATTTTCAGGTCAGTGTCACCCGGCCCTACTAAGAGAATAGAATGCCGTCGCTACCAGCACACCTTTACTCCACGGTCATCTAAGAGTGTACCATCTCGTTGACCTGTTTCATCACGCGCGCCAGTATGCCGTAATCAGAAACTTACTGGCATTGCTCCTGATGTGCCCGAGGCACCCCTGACCAGGCTAGGGCACTTTGGAAGCGGTGCTGAATCGCTTGTACAGGATTGATGCTTCCAGATGTGTGGTATTTCTAAAGAAGCCCAGCAGAGCCCACTGCTGAACTCCCGCCACGCCTAGGCAAACTCCGCTTGAACTATTCGTGTGCAGTTAACATGATGCTCGGTCACCTTTCGACGCCAAAGGTGGTGAATCCTCACTAGCGTTCGAATATGCTTCGCCTAAGAAAAACCGGCTTAAGCTTCCTCCATCCAGCGGACCTCTAGAGGGAGCATATAGAGCTCTCCCTCGTCTGGAAACGCTGCCTCAAGATTCTGCACGTATCCAGAGGCGACATCCGGTTACTTCAGTCGGTTAAGATTGTACCGTGGTGGTTGCTGGTACCGTGCATTGTTAATAGGGAAGATCGGGGCATAATGGACACCCGGGGTGAAATGAACACCCCTGTTTTTTTTTTTTGCCGCAACCGTTGACTTTTATGTCAAACTTTCAATGCATAAATGCAAAGGAACAAGTTCTATTTTTCAAATGTACACTCATTGCACATTTATGGGTCACTCAAGGAACAATCATTTCATAATATGAATCGTTTTTCATACAAAAATAACACTTTCATTATTTTTATTTTATATTCTCTTCATTGGAACTCCTTTTTATCGTTTTATATAAAAATCTGCTTGTAAAATTCACTTTAGGCGGCGAAAATTACTAAAATGTTGGTGAATAATGAAAACCACAATAACGGGTCAAAATTGGCTGTGTAACAATTATGGGTCAATTTGTTGCCTATTATGGGTCACTCAATAGGAATCGGCTCAACAATAATGTTTTGTCTATTTTTTCGATGAATGATCACTTTTTCTCGATAGATCAACTATAGTAGAATCTAAGACTGGTCTCAAACCTCTCAACAAAGCGTGTTTTCACGATTTGGAATCAATTTTTCAAAATTGGGACAAAATCTCCAACACAACCTTCGATAAACACCTAAAAGTATGCAATTCCCATGTGCGCAGAACTCTCAATTTTATGCTGCACAAAAAGTGACCCATAATTGTGTGATTTTCGATGTTCCTGTAGTGAATACGAGCCGAATAGAATTGAGTAAAATCGAATCACCTTTACGTAGTTTACGTTGAGTGTGTATTGATGACAGATACTGAAATGAACTCAAGGGAAGAAAAAGAAGCGGTACGGATCGAAATAAATTTCCCTTCAGTTATATGACGAGTGTTACGAAGAACGGTCGACGTAGAATTTGAATTTTGTTTTTGATAATTATAATAGTAAATTTCGAATACGACATGGTGCAGTCGGTAGTGAAAAGTGATTGAGTGAGGTTTTCCACCGGATCTGCTGGGGGAGAGAGTTTCTCCAGCAGAAACGCCAAATGTGGAAGTGCGAGAACTTCCTCCGGATGGGAGAGTGAGATTTCCCACCGGATCTGCTGGAGGAGAGAGTTTCTCCAGCAGAAACGCCAAATGTGGAAGTGCGAGAACTTCCTCCGGATGGGAGAGTGAGATTTCCCACCGGATCTGCTGGGGGAGAGAGTTTCTCCACCAGAAACACCATGATGATGATGATGATGATGATGATGATGATGATGATGATGATGATGATGATGATGATGATGATGATGATGATGATGATGATGATGATGATGATGATGATGATGATGATGATGATGATGATGATGATGATGATGATGATGATGATGATGATGATGATGATGATGATGATGATGATGATGATGATGATGATGATGATGATGATGATGATGATGATGATGATGATGATGATGATGATGATGATGATGATGATGATGATGATGATGATGATGATGATGATGATGATGATGATGATGATGATGATGATGATGATGATGATGATGATGATGATGATGATGATGATGATGATGATGATGATGATGATGATGATGATGATGATGATGATGATGATGATGATGATGATGATGATGATGATGATGATGATGATGATGATGATGATGATGATGATGATGATGATGATGATGATGATGATGATGATGATGATGATGATGATGATGATGATGATGATGATGATGATGATGATGATGATGATGATGATGATGATGATGATGATGATGATGATGATGATGATGATGATGATGATGATGATGATGATGATGATGATGATGATGATGATGATGATGATGATGATGATGATGATGATGATGATGATGATGATGATGATGATGATGATGATGATGATGATGATGATGATGATGATGATGATGATGATGATGATGATGATGATGATGATGATGATGATGATGATGATGATGATGATGATGATGATGATGATGATGATGATGATGATGATGATGATGATGATGATGATGATGATGATGATGATGATGATGATGATGATGATGATGATGATGATGATGATGATGATGATGATGATGATGATGATGATGATGATGATGATGATGATGATGATGATGATGATGATGATGATGATGATGATGATGATGATGATGATGATGATGATGATGATGATGATGATGATGATGATGATGATGATGATGATGATGATGATGATGATGATGATGATGATGATGATGATGATGATGATGATGATGATGATGATGATGATGATGATGATGATGATGATGATGATGATGATGATGATGATGATGATGATGATGATGATGATGATGATGATGATGATGATGATGATGATGATGATGATGATGATGATGATGATGATGATGATGATGATGATGATGATGATGATGATGATGATGATGATGATGATGATGATGATGATGATGATGATGATGATGATGATGATGATGATGATGATGATGATGATGATGATGATGATGATGATGATGATGATGATGATGATGATGATGATGATGATGATGATGATGATGATGATGATGATGATGATGATGATGATGATGATGATGATGATGATGATGATGATGATGATGATGATGATGATGATGATGATGATGATGATGATGATGATGATGATGATGATGATGATGATGATGATGATGATGATGATGATGATGATGATGATGATGATGATGATGATGATGATGATGATGATGATGATGATGATGATGATGATGATGATGATGATGATGATGATGATGATGATGATGATGATGATGATGATGATGATGATGATGATGATGATGATGATGATGATGATGATGATGATGATGATGATGATGATGATGATGATGATGATGATGATGATGATGATGATGATGATGATGATGATGATGATGATGATGATGATGATGATGATGATGATGATGATGATGATGATGATGATGATGATGATGATGATGATGATGATGATGATGATGATGATGATGATGATGATGATGATGATGATGATGATGATGATGATGATGATGATGATGATGATGATGATGATGATGATGATGATGATGATGATGATGATGATGATGATGATGATGATGATGATGATGATGATGATGATGATGATGATGATGATGATGATGATGATGATGATGATGATGATGATGATGATGATGATGATGATGATGATGATGATGATGATGATGATGATGATGATGATGATGATGATGATGATGATGATGATGATGATGATGATGATGATGATGATGATGATGATGATGATGATGATGATGATGATGATGATGATGATGATGATGATGATGATGATGATGATGATGATGATGATGATGATGATGATGATGATGATGATGATGATGATGATGATGATGATGATGATGATGATGATGATGATGATGATGATGATGATGATGATGATGATGATGATGATGATGATGATGATGATGATGATGATGATGATGATGATGATGATGATGATGATGATGATGATGATGATGATGATGATGATGATGATGATGATGATGATGATGATGATGATGATGATGATGATGATGATGATGATGATGATGATGATGATGATGATGATGATGATGATGATGATGATGATGATGATGATGATGATGATGATGATGATGATGATGATGATGATGATGATGATGATGATGATGATGATGATGATGATGATGATGATGATGATGATGATGATGATGATGATGATGATGATGATGATGATGATGATGATGATGATGATGATGATGATGATGATGATGATGATGATGATGATGATGATGATGATGATGATGATGATGATGATGATGATGATGATGATGATGATGATGATGATGATGATGATGATGATGATGATGATGATGATGATGATGATGATGATGATGATGATGATGATGATGATGATGATGATGATGATGATGATGATGATGATGATGATGATGATGATGATGATGATGATGATGATGATGATGATGATGATGATGATGATGATGATGATGATGATGATGATGATGATGATGATGATGATGATGATGATGATGATGATGATGATGATGATGATGATGATGATGATGATGATGATGATGATGATGATGATGATGATGATGATGATGATGATGATGATGATGATGATGATGATGATGATGATGATGATGATGATGATGATGATGATGATGATGATGATGATGATGATGATGATGATGATGATGATGATGATGATGATGATGATGATGATGATGATGATGATGATGATGATGATGATGATGATGATGATGATGATGATGATGATGATGATGATGATGATGATGATGATGATGATGATGATGATGATGATGATGATGATGATGATGATGATGATGATGATGATGATGATGATGATGATGATGATGATGATGATGATGATGATGATGATGATGATGATGATGATGATGATGATGATGATGATGATGATGATGATGATGATGATGATGATGATGATGATGATGATGATGATGATGATGATGATGATGATGATGATGATGATGATGATGATGATGATGATGATGATGATGATGATGATGATGATGATGATGATGATGATGATGATGATGATGATGATGATGATGATGATGATGATGATGATGATGATGATGATGATGATGATGATGATGATGATGATGATGATGATGATGATGATGATGATGATGATGATGATGATGATGATGATGATGATGATGATGATGATGATGATGATGATGATGATGATGATGATGATGATGATGATGATGATGATGATGATGATGATGATGATGATGATGATGATGATGATGATGATGATGATGATGATGATGATGATGATGATGATGATGATGATGATGATGATGATGATGATGATGATGATGATGATGATGATGATGATGATGATGATGATGATGATGATGATGATGATGATGATGATGATGATGATGATGATGATGATGATGATGATGATGATGATGATGATGATGATGATGATGATGATGATGATGATGATGATGATGATGATGATGATGATGATGATGATGATGATGATGATGATGATGATGATGATGATGATGATTTCTGTTTTTTTTTTCATTCTATCGTCACAAGAGTAGAGAAGAAGGCGAATGTAGTGAATACGAGCCGAATAGAATTGAGTAAAATCGAATCACCTTTACGTAGTTTACGTTGAGTGTGTATTGATGACAGATACTGAAATGAACTCAAGGGAAGAAAAAGAAGCGGTACGGATCGAAATAAATTTCCCTTCAGTTATATGACGAGTGTTACGAAGAACGGTCGACGTAGAATTTGAATTTTGTTTTTGATAATTATAATAGTAAATTTCGAATACGACAGTTCCTTGGCACAATAATGAGTCACTTAAATATTGCCTGAAATAAGCTTTAATTAGCTGCAGTCACATGAATTTCTACATTTAGAACGTTAATTATACCTTTGTTCTGGTAACGAAACCATTTCGCACTTGAAAATCACTAAAGCTCGCTTTAACAGAGCTTACGAAAGCAGCGCAAGCACTTTCCGATATTCACAATCGAAGCGTTACTTTGAGAGGTGGTTTTGCGCCGAACAAAAAATAATTGAAAATATGTATGTTTTGACGTATAAGCCCGTGTGCGATACGTATAGTGACACAAAACAAATCAACTTATAAACAAAAAATGATAATGGCTAACAAAAGCTTGCAATTAATTAGTATTTATCTATTAAAGTGAAAAGTGACTAATAATTGTGTGTGACCCATAATTGTACAATGACTGTACCATTTATATTCCTCCAAAATAACAAAAATCATTGAAATTGGAATGTGTTTTTCATATGGTGAAATTCTTACAATTTCGAAGCAGCACCAAATAAGGTACTAGGAGTGTTTGAGTGTGTCCACCTTTAAAACGAGTGAATTGCTACCTTATCTACATGTCTACGCAGATTTAGCAATGGATGAAATATTTCAGTTTTGATCAGAATTTACTCGAAATAGCAATTTGAATGTTGTTATCGATTCGTGGCAAAATGAACATATCCAATTAAGAATAGATGTACGCGCATTGCATACTGTTAGGCGGTTTAAAGAGCTTGGAAAAAAATAATCCGATTATGTTAGCATAAAGTTTATTTAATTAACTTTGATGTTATGTAAACTCGTCTAAGATGGAGTATTATATCTGTGGTATCGATCTCCTTAGGCAAATTACTTAACTGGTCGATGTAATCAAGTGTACAGCATAAATTATGCAAGGGTGTCCATTATGCCCCGATGGGTGTCCATTTCGCCCCGTACCTTTCCTGCAAGCCCCAAAAAACACACGGCTTACAATTTATTGTTATTCACAATAAAGACATTCTACCTGCTGTAAATGAGTGAAATACGTAAGAAACAAGCTAAAGTTGTAAGCTAACTGATAAGGTTAAGGTTTTCTCTGTTCTACAGGCCTAACGTACTCATTTGCTTAGGGAGTCCATTATGCCCCTAATCCCCCTAACGAAAAGTTTTGGGCGCAGCTTGACCATCACCAGATAGTGGTCGGAGTCGATGTTAGCGCCGCGATAGGTTCTGACGTTGATAATATCGGAGAAGTGCTACCAGTAAATCCGAACGTGGTCGATTTGCGATTTCGCCTGTTGTGGTGATATGCAGGTGAACGATAAAGTAGTCTGTGTTAGAAAAAAGTGCTACATATGGCCATATTTTTGAAGTACCGTAAAATGGGGTAACTTCGATAGTTTTTCAGCGAATTTTCTCAATATTTTTACATGTAACAGTATTTCCCCGAGTTTTATATTTTTAAAACAAGTACTGGGGTATCAGTTATCAATTGCAATTGAAAGATTCAATAATCTGAAATATTTTGGATAACTTTTAGTTTTTCATATAATCGAAAATCAGATTTTCATTTTGGGGTTACTTTGATAATGCCCTAAAAACACATCAAATCTCAAAAAATAATCACAGATTGAATTCTTAGGAGTATGAACATGATGAGAAAAGGCTTGTGGAATATATTAGATAGAATTTTTATATCAAAACATTGATTTTTTACTAAATTCTACATATAAAAATAAGTTTGTGGAGTATTGAGTGCAAAACAGAATAAATTTAGCTATCAAAAATCATTATCTTTGTAATAACAAATGCTTAACGGTACATCAACATATGTTTACATGCTATTCATGGTTAGTTTTCTTTTTTTTGGGTAGTTTTTTAATGCTTTATTAACAAATTTTGAACAACACATATTTATCTACATGAAATTACAAGGACATTGCATACTTTTAGGCGTTTATCAATGTATGGAGATTAATATCCCAATTTACAAAATTGCTTCCATTTCGTAAAAACACACTTCGTTAAGAGATTCAAGGCCAGATTTGGAATCTACTGTGATGAATCTATCGAGAGTAAAAGTACATTCCTTGAAAAAATAGCTTTAACGAAGTCGTATAGCAGATTGTTTGAAGGGGTTGATATATGACAAAAATATCAACAATTTTTAATTTTTGTCCAAAAAGTTGTATATAAACTAGATTTTAATGAATATATGTCTAAGATGAACTTTCATATGTATAGAATTAATTTACGTTTACCTTTTTCTCAACTGGTTGAAGGAATCATAGTTATAAGCTAGGTTATAAGATAAATTACACAATGCCTGTCGAGCTATCAAAGTTACCCGCATTATCAAAGATACCCCGTTTTACGGTATAGTAGTTCGGCCATACCGAACACGGGTCCCTTTGTCGACGCTGAGCGCCAAATTATGGCACGGACTCATAGGCGATTCAGTTCCGTTACGTTTTACATTGCTTTTTAAGTTAATATACTCACTACAGTCCTTTACGTTTTGGTTTCGTCATTTTCACACGGATGAGTAAGCATGAGTATTTTAGCCTGTAAAAGAGTTGGAGTTTAGTTTGCGTTTTCGAAGAAAATCTGCCGTTTTTTTAGAGTGGCGCTTAAGCCACCGAGTTTTTACAATTCCTCGTAAACAGTTTACGAACGGTTGCCCTATTTAACGGACTGATGGAACTCTTCATACAAAAGTGTTGACCCGTTTGCTACTATCCAAGTATCCGTGACCGGACACAAAAGTACTGATCAACGGCGCAGGTTGTTTTTGACAACAAATGGGTAAGAGCGAGATGCAGCAAATTCGAGTAAGTTTAACCTACGTCATTGAACAGGTCTTAAATGTTGTTTATGACTCACGAGGTGCTCATCATTTGCTGGTATCATATCTTATGATTCATTAAGTTTCTATTCATGCTATAATTAAAATAAAAATTCAATTCATTATGAGCCGTTCGAGATAATTATTCGAATCACAATGGGACACAATGCAAGCTCTGTAGCTTCATGAATGGAATTTCTTCAAATGCTTCTTATGCTTTACTCAACAACCATCACCTTTTCTTCCAAAGTGCACCAAAAGCAAGAAGCTTTTATCATATATCTCCACTTCTACCTTCAGTCGACCGAGTTGTACCGTGTGCTGTTAAGGTGCCAAGAATGGTTTCATTCGTGAACCAGTTACCTGTTATCATTGTAACCACAAGAACAATACCGTAGCTATCACCAACTTTCTGCAGTCAATGGAGAAGATGACATCGTGAAATTATTTCTTCCTTGTGGGTTTCCCTTTATTTTGCACAATTATTTCATCTGTGGAATAAATTATGACCAAGCACTTGAAATTTGAATGCACGCGGGAGTTTCAATCATACTTACTCTTTGTTGAGAGCTGAATGCAAATATGTCAAACTGTTATTAAATCAACGGGTATCACGTTTATTCAAAAATACCTTCTTTTTACACTCCCTCCGAGCTTTATGCAATATCAACAGTTAATGAAATAATTTTGGAAAGCAGCTTAACGAGCGTTTCGTTTCTGGTTGAAAATTTTCAATAAACATCTTCCAAAAATCCAATTTGCTCGGACGCTTACGCGTATGCATGCTCAATTGCACTCGCGTTCAGTGGAATGCCAACAAACACTGCACCATGGTCGAAATGTTGGACATCAGACGAAAACACAAGCGTAGCATTCCATCATGAAAATGCAAAGACTTCTTGCATTTCAAAATAATTCCATCAGCAGATGAAATTTTCCTGCGCTGCGGTACCGTTCATGCTGCCACATCTCACCACACCGCCTCCATGGCCAGGCCATACCACGCATAGTTGATGACATTTTTCGATCCGACAGGTGCATCAGCTTGCATAAATATGCCTCTCTGCTGGATGCAATATTCTTGCCAAAGCAACTTTTAAAACTTGCAAACCCAAAACCCCCGTCGTTGCCGTGTCGTGTCGTGGCTGCCGTGCATGATTGTGCTGACCGAACGATGAACCGACGCAACGACGCGACGGACGAGGAGGACAATTCGCGGCACTGCAATGGAATATGCGAACGACGATGCAATGTCCCGATGCGCTAGAATGTAGATGATGCGGAATGTTACTCATCGTTATACTGATGCCATGGGACCACGGCGATATGCAAAGTCTATGCGACAGGAGTTTTAGTTTTAGTGTTTGCATTCGTTCTACTTGGAAAGTATACCACGTGACCGGTACATGTTTTGTTGCAAAATCAAAAACATATGGCTCTCTGATTTTATTAGGCCGGAACAAATTTTAGGGCTTTTCACGGTGTGTCTGAGACCGCCATTTACCAACAAAAATGTACATAAAATCTTCACCCGTCATTCGAAAGATATACTATTCAGGCATCTTCCCAGGAAGTTCTAAAATGTTTCTTCGGGGGAAACGAAAGTTTTTTTTCAATATGAAGATTTTTTTTAGATTCAAAAACTAAAAGAAATTTCTATATATGTATGTACCATAACATACCCATACTGCATTTTAAAAAGTGTAATGCCTCTGTAATTAACACACCCTATAATGTGTCTTTTCTTGAAGATTGGACATATGAGGCCATCCATCCAGAAGTTTCATGAGTCTATCCTTATCCTTACCATGCTGGTAGTTCCACTGCTTGATTGTCAACTACTCCATATTCCAGGGTACACCTTCGTTGCTACTGTTCAACAAATCTTCTCCAACAAGCCGACCTCCACCTGGGCACCTGCCTACATTGCACATTGGGCAAAATCAAGCCCAAAGGTGGAAAAAATTGATAACTTTCTTAATACAAGACACTATGTGACCATCAATGGCTTATTCGAAAGCAAATTTTCTCAAGAATTGGTTGGTGGATGATTCATGTACGGGCAACTTCTCTGAAGCGAGTTATAGAGCCCGTTTTACCCCAGTTCCCCCTAAAATTTGTGAATTTCTGTTATTTTACGGCACTTGTTGTTTAATGATTATTTCGCTGGGATACCATCGCCCCACTCCCATTGAGTAACGTTACATACAAAATGTTATTAAAGTGTTGGAATTTTAGGGTATTGTGGGGTCAATTAGGAAATGGTATATTTTAAGGGTATAAATTCATTTTTAATTTTTATTTATGATTTTTACTTGACAGTTATTATAAATAAATGATCGAATACACATGACTTATTCCTAAAAAAAAACATTTTTTGGCAAGTTTGATCTTAAATTATTGGTTATATTTAAGTTTTCCCGCATACAAATATAAATAGTTCCCATCCTTATACCACCGATTCCAAACATTTCCAAACGATGAGCCATTGCTTATATACTCCAAAAATATCCTAAATGTTGTTTGCGCATAGCCCCATAGACGGGAGGTGACGGCAGCATATAGTTTTAGACCATAGTTTACCCAAACTCCCCTATAAACTTATTTTTTATTGTTTTTAAATTAAAACAACTTTAACTTGAAACTTCTATGCATGATATGAGTTAATATTGATGAAGATCTAACCAGTAATATCTCTACATCCTATGAAATTTGGAAATTAAGGGTACAATGGGGTTAAATGAGAAAAAAAAACATTCAAAAAGCTTGAATGACCATTTAAGTTGTCAAATAGCTTGTTTGGCAGATAATTTCTATACGAATGATTCTTGTACTTACGACATTGCTTCAGCGGGGTACAAAGCCTGTTTCACCCCAATTTCCCTAAAAGTATAATCAAATTGTTCCATTGCAGTTAATATAATATATCATTCATATTATAACATTCTGATTCCAATGAGTATACATGAAAGATGTTATAAATATGACGTTTGGGGGATAATGGGGCAAAAATCCATGTTGCGCACTTCCATTATTCACCATTCCAAGCATTTCATGATAAAGAGCTTTAGCGTGAATTTGAGAATATCCAAACTGCTGCTTTCCGATAGATTTTATGGGGGTTGTAGTAACACATTGTAGTAAAAAGTCTCCAAAATGCATTCGTTATATTTTTGTTAACGAAATAGCAACTTAAACATCAAATAGGTGTTTATTTTGTTTTGCTATACACTAATAACAAAGCGCAACATTTTTTTGCCTAAAGAGCAAACTTATGTGTTTCTGACAGATTTTGGGCCGCTGAATCCGAATCCGGGCTCAGATTTGCTCCAGCACGTCACAATTTTGAGCTATACCTCAATTTATAGTGCAAAATATGCGAATTTGGTTTTTTTTTTACTGCAAACCATTAAGCATGGAAATATATTTTTTGAGCAATCAAAGGATAAATTGGTCAATTAACATCTAAATTAACGACTCATGCAAAATATTTCGTTTTATCAGATCGCATTTACTCACCTTGATATCTCCAATACCTTACAAAGATGCTGTCTTCATCAATGTTATTCAGAAACCCAAAAGCAACAACTTTTCTGAAAGCGGCATTTTTGTAGGTATTCTGATTTTAGAGATATCGATGTGAGTTAGGGTGATTCAATATTATTGCAATACTTTTTGTGAGTCTCTACTTATGACGGATAGTGTATGTCTTTTAGTAATAGATACTGGATTTCCTAAGCACATCTCTTTGCACATCTGATCATAATCGAGGTCACCTTCATCTGGCTTTGCGTTCATTGAAGCAGAATCTTCCCTTTTGTGGCGGTAGTACAATTTCATCGTTTTTATATTTGACGAATTTTGCTCTGGGGATGATTTCCTTGCCAGATGTTCTCGAACAAACTTATGTCGTATATGCAGTCTTTCGTCTGCTGGTTTGCTAACGAAGATCAGTGGTGGATATGGTCAATGCAAAAGAAAAGTTTAGTAATAAGTCAAGTTCAATTGCACCGAAACAATACCCTTTAGGTAAGATATGAATTCCTCAAGATGTTGGTATTGACTTGATTTTTTGTACTCGGCTAGATGCTTTGATGTACGTACAGCGCAAAATCGGCTATGCGCAAACAACATTTAGGATATTTTTGGAGTATATAAGCAATGGCTCATCGTTTGGAAATGTTTGGAATCGGTGGTATAAGGATGGGAACTACTCATATTTGTATGCGGGAAAACTTAAATATATCCAATAATTTAAGATCAAACTCTCCAAAAATGGTTTCTTTAGGAATAAGTCATGTGTATTCGATCATTTATTTATAATAACTGTCAAGTAAAAATCATAAATAAAAATAAAAAATGAATTTCTACCCTTAAAATATACCATTGCCTAATTGACCCCACAATACCCTAAAATTCCAACACTTTAATAACTTTTTGTATGTACCGTTACTCAATTGGAGTGGGACGATGATATCCCAGCGAAATAATCATTAAAATCATAACAAGTGCCGTAAAATAACAGAAATTCACAAATTTTAGGGGGAACTGGGGTAAAACGGGCTCTATAACTCGCTTCAGAGAAGTTGCTCGTACATGAATCATCCACGAACCAATTTGGGCTTGATTTTGCCCAATGTGCATTGTTTCGTCTATCGGCACATGTCTTCTCGGTCATGTAAGTAGCGGGCAGTTGTGCAGTCTTGCACCGCGTATTATTGACAGTTGCATAAAATCTCCGCGTATCGTTTCAATCCATACATTCTTACACTTCAGATCTGTTTATCTCCTACAGGGGTTAGACAAAATGATCGGGACAGGCAAAATTTTCACTTTTCAAATAATGTCCAATTATCTGTAACTTTTCGAAAAGTGCATCAAATATTCTCAAATTTTCACTGTAAGTTGATCAACTATTTGTGTATCAGTGGACAATATTTGGAAAAGATCGGGCTATTCAGCACGAAGTTACAAGCATTTCAGAAAAAGTTAGAATCATCCGATAGCCAACTTTGGGCTGTTATATCTCCGGGTTCAATGAACCGAATGCAATGAAATTTTGTTCATTTATGACTTAATGAGCTCTGAGAAACGTTTGACTAAACTTGAAATTAATAACTAAAGAAAAAGTTATAGCGATTTAGTTAATTTTATGATTTTTTAGTAAATTGGTCTATTTTTAATATGCATTCCATTACTTTTTCAAAGAATTGCCGCCTATGTTATTACTTTCTTTCAAAACATATTTGTATTCAAGACAATCGGAGGGAATTTAAATGAACTATAATTAGCATCTTGAATTTTTAAACGATGTTGAAATTTGAGAAAATTTTGTGTTTTATTAGAAAAATAATCTAATCGTTATAATTTTCTTCCGTGTTAAAAATTTTAAGTTATGTCAAAAGTTTTTCAAAGCTCATTATATAAGTCATAAATGGTCAAAATTTCTTTGCATTCGGTTCATTGAATACAGAGATATAACAGCTCAAAGTTGGCTATCGGATAATTCTGCCTTTTTTTAGAATCTTTGTAACTTCGTGCAGAATATTTCGATATTTTCCAAATTTTGTCCACTGATACACAAATAGTTGATAAACTTACAGTGAAAATTTGAGAATATTTGATGCACTTCTTGAAAAGTTACAACTATTTGAATTTTTTTTTTTTGAGATGGGAAAATTTTGCCACTTTTTGTTGAACCGGATACCAGCCACTAGCATTAAACTTTAGATGACATCCTTCTCGTTTGTCACTCGTTGCTACTCATCGTCATCGGTTGACTCCTTTGCGTTGGCTTTTTTTTTTTCCTTCTAAACCATAGGGGGATAAATCTGCTCATCAGACACCCTAACAGGAAGGTTAGGGTAGTGTGGGGTTGAGGCCGTCTTCTACAATGCCGGTAGAAGCCAGGACTACTCTCTCCTCGACCCACTAAAACACATTCCTATGGTCGCCAAACCCTACGTCTCTCCGGAACCACCAAGAAGGCATTGCTTCAGAGAGGGGCTAGTGCATATCGCACCCTCAAGGTTAGCTGCCGTAGCCTAGCAGCAACGAACATCGATGACTCGCTCTGGAGAGTCCATCACGGTAGCCTGCTGGCGCTTAGCCAGTTTCCCGAGTGGTCCTCGCCACTCCCTTTGTCCTCGGAAGGCGGGCAGGGTCAACCCCGCCCGCGCCCTACTGCTGAGCGGACATCAAGAACTGATGCCCACATGCAACCCGATCTGACCTGCCCGCAAAGCAAGGGTATTACTACCCTTCAGGCCCTATCAGATGCATCCGTAGGTTGCAGACAGCAGGGTCTCACCTACCCCGACCCTTGCCGGGGACCCCTTTCCAATTGCGGGCTCAGATCCAACCCAGTAGACTGACGCCACGACAGCACCGCTACCGGAACTTCCTCTCCGCGGCCACTCAATCGCTGTAAGGGTCGATCTCGACCGCAGGGCACCGGTATGACCTACGAAGCCGACTTCGAACCCCTGGACCACCACTTGTACTGCATCTGGACTAGCCATTCTCCGGAGTTGTGTCCTCCCCGCATGTGGCAAGCATGCGGTCACGCATTGTGCGAAAACGCGGGCACACGAACAAAACGTGTTCCACCGTTTCTTCTAAACCATTGCACACTGGGCATTCGGGAGAATCCGCATGCCCGAAACGGTGTAGATACTGTCGGAAGCAACCATGACCTGTAAGGACCTGTGTCAGGTGGAATGTAACTTCCCCATGGCGCCTATTGATCCAACTATCTACCCTCGGTATCAACCTATGGGTCCACCTTCCTTTGGTGGAACTGTCCCACGCGCGCTGCCATTTGACCATAGAGGCCATCCTGACAGTCTTGCGTATGCCTCTTGTGCCGCGCATTTCGAAGCACTCCATGTCCTCACTGATAAGGGGCCGTTCATAAACCACGTAGACTTTTTGGGGGGAGGGGGGGGGGGTCTGGCCAAAGTCTACGCTCCATACAAATTTTAAAATTTTTGTATGGACGAAAGTCTACGAGGAGGGAGGGGGGGGGTCTGAAATGACCAAAATTTGGTCTACGTGGTTTATGAACAGCCCCTAAGAATGCTGATAGGCACCATACCAGTAATGACGCAGAGAGCGTCGTGTGACACGGTACGGTACGCGCTTGCAACCCTCAGACACATAAGCCTGTAAGTACTTTCCAGCTTCCGTCGGTAGCATTCAGTACTTAGCGCGGTACCCCACGCCGGGCCGCCATACCTAAGTATGGACGTAGCAACACTAGCCAGAAGCTTGCGCTTACTGGCGTACACCGCTGAGCTATTGGACATCATCCGGGACAGTGCCGCAATAGCTGTGGAGGCTCTTTTACAGGCATAATCGACGTCCCAAGCAACACACATGTTATAATAGAGTTACGACAGCGCAAGTTTTGGTTGTATAGAAGTTTATTTTACGTAATTCTAACATTGTGTTAAAATAACGTAAAATAAACTTCTATACAACCAAAACTTGCGCTGTCGTAACTTTTATATATCATGTGTGTTACTTGGGGTGGCTACCGAAGGTAAGCTTGTCGTCGATCATCACGCCCAAAAGCTTGACAGAGCGCTTCGACAGGAAAGTGCACTCTCCTACACTGATCTCCCTCTGCTGCGCCGGCTGCATGTTGTTAACAACCGTCACCTCTGTCTTGTGGTGAGCCAGCTCCAGTTTTCTGGACCGCATCCACGCCTCCACAACCTTGATCGAGTGGTCGGTAGTCAACTTCACCTCCTCGATCGTTTCACCGTAGACTTCGAGCGTAATATCGTCGGCAAATCCGACAATCACCACTCCCACTGGGTACTCCAACCTCAACACCTCGTCGTATAACATTCCATAACACCGGACCCAGGATGGAACCTTGCGGGACTCCTGAGGTTATGTGAAAGCACTTCCGACCCACCTCCGTGTCGTATACTAGTACGCGATTCTGAAAGTAGCTTCCAAGAATCTTGTACAAGTACTCCGGTATCCCCAGACTCAAGAGCGCATCGGCAATAGCAGCCCAACTGGCGCTATTAAATGCATTCCTTACATCCAGAGTCACTACCCCGCAGAAGCGAATTCCCCTCCTCTTAGGCTCGAGTGCTTTCTCGGCGGTTTTTGTAACCGACAAGATAGCGTCTTGTCGTGCAACGTCGTGGTGCAACGATGGACGGTGTGCAGAACAGCGTAAGGATTTCGGGTGAACTTTCCAGTTCATTTGAATTCCGACGGGGACTACGACAAGGTGATGGACTTTCCTGCCTACTATTCAACATCGCCCTGGAAGGTGTTATGCGACGAGCCGGGCTCAACAGCCGGGGTACGATCTTCACGAAATTCAGCCAATTTGTCTGTTTTGCGGATGACATGGATATTATTGCTAGAACATTTGGAACGGTGGCAGAACAGTACACCCGCCTGAAACGTGAAGCAGCAAAGGTCGGACTGGTGGTGAATGCGGCTAAGACAAAGTACATGCTGGTAGGTGGGACTGAGCGAGACAGGACAGGCCTTGGCAGCAATGTTACGATAGACGGGGATACTTTCGAGGTGGTAGAAGAATTCGTCTACCTCGGTTCCTTGCTAACGGCTGACAATAACGTGAGCCGTGAAATACGAAGGCGCATCATCAGTGGAAGTCGTGCCTACTATGGGCTCCAGAAGAAACTGCGGTCAAAAAAGATTCACCCCCGCACCAAATGTACCATGTACAAGACGTTAATAAGACCGGTGGTTCTCTACGGACACGAGACATGGACGATGCTCGAGGAGGACCTGCAAGCACTCGGAGTTTTCGAGCGACGGGTGCTAAGGACGATCTTCGGCGGTGTGCAGGAGAACGGTGTGTGGCGGAGAAGGATGAACCACGAGCTCGCTGCACTTTACGGCGAACCCAGCATCCAGAAGGTGGCCAAAGCCGGAAGGATACGGTGGGCAGGGCATGTTGCAAGAATGCCGGACAACAACCCTGCAAAGTTGGTGTTTGCTAACCATCCGGTTGGTACAAGAAGGCGTGGAGCGCAGAGAGCACGATGGGCGGACCAGGTGGAGCGTGATCTGGCGAGTGTTGGGCGTGACCGAGGATGGAGAGCTGCAGCTGCAAATCGAGTATTATGGCGGCAAATTGTTGATTCAGTATTATCATGAATTTGATGTGAACTAAATAAATGAAAAAAAATGAAAAGATAGCGTCTACGGTGGACCTCCCCTTCCGGAAGCCATACTGGTTGCTCGAAAGACCATTTACGCCCTCAGTGAACCGCAACATTCTATTGAGGATGATCTTTTCCAGCACCTTCCCCGCCGTGTCAATCAAGCATATTGGTCTATATGCCGACGGGTCTCCGGGTGGTTTCCCCGCCTTTGGCAATAGTACCAGGCTCTGCCTCTTCCAAGCTTCTGGGAAAACTCCCTCGTCCAGGCATTTCTGCATAGCAGACCTAAACATCTCGGGAGCCTCTGCAATAGCTACTTTTAAGGCCAGGTTCGGAACTCCGTCCGGACCTGGGGCCTTACCTACGCTAAGGGACTTAGCTATCCCCGCAAGTTCCACATCGGTGACCCTCTCCTCATCGCCAGCCCCAGTCCCCGGCTGTCCTACGAAAGGATGCCAAGGACTAGGATCATGACGCGGAAAAAGTCCTCCAATGATCCCCTCCAACATCTCTGGAGATTGCTCTGTAGGAGCCATCACACCTCTCGTCTTGGCCATAACGATCCTGTAGGCGTCACCCCACGGGTTCGTATTGGCACTCTGACAGAGACTCTCAAAGCAGGCCTTTTTGCTTGCTCTTATCTCGGTCTTAAGCGCGGCTTTTGCAGCGGCGAACACCACCCGCCGTTCGTTTCGCTCTTCCTCTGATCGTGCTCGCTGCATCCGCCGCCTAGCCCGTAGGCAGGCGCGGCGCAGGTCCGCAATCGCGTCGGTCCACCAGTAAGCCGGTGGCCTCCCATTTCTAGGGTGGACTCGCCTAGGCATGGTCGCATCACACGCACGTGAGAGCACCGCATCACGATTAATGCCACTTATGCACCCGAAACCCCAATTCATGACCAGGAATATTACACTCATATACATATCGTGAAGATTCAGTAACAAGAATGCACAAAAAGTGATTGATAATCGAAATTTATCATTCCGGCTTCATGATAACGATCGCATCGCGGCCGCACATGCCGAGCGATTCATTATTCGCGGAGCATGGTTTGTTATGAATGCTTGACGACAAAATTCTATCGTTGTTGCTATGATCGCGCGATGCCTTCCAACCGCGACACATTTGGGATCCTATCATGATCACTAGATTTCCATCCTTGCTCAAAGCAGGCCTTTTTGCTTGCTCTTATCTCCAAGGATGGAAATCTAGTGATCATGATAAGATCCTGAACGTGTCGCGGTTGAAGCGCATCGCGCGATCATAGCAACAACGATAGAACCTTGTCGTCAAGCATTATAACAAATCACGCTCCGCGAAAATTGAATCGCGAGGCATGTGCGGCCATGATGCGATCTTTATCATGAAGTTGAAATGATAAATGCCGAAAATCATTCACTTTTTGTGCATTCTTGTTGCTCTAATATCAAGATATGCATATGAATGTATTGTTTTCGATAAATGAATTCTATTTATTGATTCATAAGTGGTTTAAATCGTGATGAATAAAATTCATCGCGACTTGTAACATGATCCGATAACGTGTGATCCCATGATAAAGCGTGCATCAGATACTTTGATTGCCTGTGATCCCATGATACAAGCACGGGGCGAGGGTGTCGGCATAATGCTACTGCAAGAGCAAAGGCAATCTTGGATTGTTCGTATCCTGTATCATTTATCACTAGAAGTGATTTTCTTCCATCCTTGCTTATCTCGGTCTTGAACGCGGCTTTTGCAGCGGCGAACACCACACGCCGTTCGTTTCGCTCTTCCTCTGCGTTGCGTTGGCTTCACTGATCAGTACTGATCACCTCTTGCGCTTCTGTTCTCACTGTTTATGGATACATTCTCATAAACGGTTGACATCATACGTGCCAACTTGTAACGTAGTTGGGCTAGAAGTTCCTACGGAAATTTCTTCCCATGGAAGTCCCCCAGACACTGCTCTATGAATTATTCCAGGAGTTCCAATACAATTTCTCCAGGAGTTCCAATCGAGTAAATCCCAAAAACTTTGTGAAATTCCCTACAGGCGTTCCTATGGGAATACCTCCATGAGTTTCTATGAGAATTTCGTCAGGATTTGAGAACTTCTTCAGGAAATCCCATGAAATTTACCTGGCAGCTCATACGCGAATTCCTTCAACAGTTCCTATCAGGCGTTTCTACGATCGTCCAGAAATTCCTATAGAAATTACTCCAGCAGTTTCTTTTAGAACTCCTTCAAGAGTTTCTATGGAATTTCTCCAGTTGTCCCTATGGAATATCTCTACAAACATTCTTATGGGAATGTCTCCAGAAAATGGTATGACAATTCCTTCGGGAGTTCTTATGGAAACTTCTCCAAGAGTCCTTACGGGGATTCCTCCAGGAGTTCCAATGGAAATTAATTCAGAAGTTCGTGTGAAATTTCTCCAGGAGTTTGCATGAAATTCCTTCAGGAGTTTGGTGGTCTAGTGGCTACTACTTCTGATTCCTATGCAGAAGGTCCTGGGTTCAATTCCTGCCCCGTCGCATTCATCCTACTTTGTATCTTTCTATATACTTCCTCCCTTCTCTCTACATTTACAACTCATGTATATTCACATGTTCATAGCCATTGGTAGAACAGAAACGGATTGAAGAACAGTTCCCCTTCCTTCCAACTTTCCAAGCACAGTGTCAATCTATCATGTAACGCCTATGAGTTATGCAATCAAGCGAACTGTGCCGCATTATCTTCAGAGTAATAAATACACTTATCTATCACCTTACGCCAGACATCCACGCACCAAAATGTGGACGCATTATTGCCAACCATATCCCACCAACGCTCCGACATCCGCATGATTTTGTGCAGGCGCAGAGGTATATTCGGTCTGCCGCTCCTACCCCCTATGGACCTGCATCCTACATCCTGACGTAGCAGGCGCCATTGTCGCCTATAAATAGAAGATCACCAGCACTCACACACTGAAGATGTCTGCTTAGTCGAAAGATATCTCATTGGTTTCTTGTGTAAGTATAGCTGGTCTGGCGATACTGGAGTAGCATCCACGGACGGTCAATCATGCTCCAGCTCAAGCTCAAGCTCTATTCCTCCAGATGTTTTAATAGATTTTTCTTCTGGATTTCCTATGGAAATTCCTCCTGGACTTCCTACGAAATTCCTCCAGGAGTTTCTGCGAAATTCTTTCCTTTGAGAATTCCTTCAGAAGTTTCTATTGAACTCCTACGGCAAATTCTCCAAGAGTTATCACTAGAATTTCTCTAAAAGTTTATACGAAAGCCCTCAATAAGTTTCTATAGAAATTCTCCCATGAATATATAAGTAATATCCCTATATAAGAATTCCTTCAAAAGTTCCTATGCGAACTTCTTCGGGAGCTCCTATGAGAACTTCTTCAGGGGTTCTTACTGAATTTCTTCAAGATTTCCAATGAAAATCCTCTCTAGAACTTCTTTTAGGAATGCCTCTAAGTGTTCTAGAGAGAATTTCTACATAAGTTCTTATTGGAAATCCCACAAGAGTTCCTGTATAATTTCTACATGAGTTCGTACGGGAATTCCTCAAAAAAAAAATTACGGGAATTCCTCTATGGCTCCAGGATTCGTGACTGATTTGTCGGTCGGAGCTGCAGTATGCAGACTGACCTGGTGGATGTGGTCCGAACGGATCATGAAAGGTAACTTGTTGCGCTGCTGAGGAATGCTGAATTTCGTTTTGCACTGTCGGAAACGCTGCATGTGGATCTTGAGGGTTCTTATTTATTATAATACCGTTTTTTCCTAGACTAGCCGGTTGCTGTTGAAACTGGTTGATCGAAACCGCACTCATCACTGGGGCAACCGACGGAATTACTTGGGACTGGGCATGCATCACGGGTTGGTGGGCGTTCTGGTGATGGAGGACGTTGTCATTCCAACATGGCACTTCCAAAACCACATTCCCAGAAGAAATGATAGGGGTGGAGGTCGTAGCAGCGATGTATTCATCTGGCTGTTTCTCCGGTGTTTCTTGGGATTGGTTTATCCACAACTGAACTTGACTTCGATGACTACGGAAGATGATCTGGGATAGCACTTTGTAGGCAGCATTCAAAATAGTGATCGCTCTGAAGTTTTCACATTCCAAATTGTCGTCTTTCTTGTGAATGGGACAAATTACCCCTTCCTCCGGTAGCTGCTCGGTTTCCCAGATCCTGATGACTATCAACTGATGCGGTGCAGACAGATGGCCAACTTTTCTAGGCCCATCTTGATGAGTTCAGCTGCGATACCACCCTTACCAGCTGCTTTGTTGGTTTTGTGCTGATGAATGGCATCCTTAACTTCCCTAAGCGTGGGGGTTCCTTCATACCCGGCCTTCGCTGCACTGATGTCGTCGTTTCCTCCGTTGCCGTGGTATCCCGTGCCTACGTTCTCCACGCCATTCAGTGGCTCGTTGAAGTGCTGCTTCCACCTTTCGATCACCGCAATTCCGTCCGTCAAGAGGCTTAAGGACGGAGCTTATCCCTGCATATTTGGGCTCGCTTTAAGCTTCTGGTAGAACTTCCGCGTTTCTTGGGAACGGCATTGCAGTTCCATTTCTTTGCACCTAACTTCTTCCAGGCGGCGCTTTTTCAGAGGCGGGTCTGCTGTTTCCGCTTCTGTTTATAACGTTCCACGTTCTGTCGGGTGCCTTGCTGCAGCATTACCGCCCGCGCTGCGTTCTTCTCCTCCAAAACCGTTCTGCACGCTTCGTCGAACCATTCGTTGATGGCTGCTTTCACTGTACTCCAGCAGTCCTCTGGAAGGGCCTCATTGAGCTCGCCGTCGTCTAGCAACGTGGCCTCCAGATTCTGCGCGTATGCTGAGGTGACATCCGGTTGTTTGAGTCGCTCTAGGTTGTACCGTGGCGGTCGCCAGTACCGTACATTGTCGATTACGGAGAGTTTTGGGCGTAGTTTGACCATCACCAGATAGTGGCCGGAGTCAATGTTAGCGCCATGTCGTCGATAATATTGAAGAAGTGCCGTTCGTTAATTAGAACGTGGTCGATTTGAGATTCCGTCTGCTGTGGTGATCTTCAGGTGTAACGATAAGGGAGGCTGGGTTGGAAAAAGGTGCTACGTATGGCCATATTTTTGGAGGCGGTGAAATCAATGAGTCGTAGGTCGTTTTCGTTCGTCTGCTGGTGGGCGCTAAACTATACAATCGTCGGTCTGAATTCCTCCTGATGCGTTAGATGTCCTATGATGATTTTGACGTCGTGGCTTGGGCAGTGGTCGTGCTTGCGTTCAAGCTGCGCGTAAAATGCGTCTTTGTCATCATCAGTGTTTCCGGAGTGTCGGCTGTGCACGTTTATTATGTTAAAGTTGAAGAATCGGCCCTTGATCCTCAACCTGTACATTCTTTCGACGATCGGCCACCAACCGAACACACGCCTCTGCATATCACCCATCACAACAAAAGCTGTTTACAGCTTTACATTTCTATGAACAGTTTATTCGAAGATTTCAATCTAAAAATATAGCAATGAGCATGAAACATTGTCAAAATGTCGGACAAAATCCACGAAAAGGGCACATGAGGAAGCAGTTTTAAAGTCATAACTGTGTGGTGCGTGGCTTGAAATTGTAGATTTCAGTGGAATAATTTTATGCAAAAGCAATACATGAAGAAAGGAAATCTCATGAAGACCTGCCCCAATTTTAGCGTTGTGATGCATTTTCAATGAAGACAACGGACAGCAATAATGTTTACACCCAACACAATTCCCAATTCATCAAACCAATAATACCTACCCGCTCCAGAGACTAGCAACGATATCCATCATCGCGTAGAAATGCAAATATAATTGTCTCCCAGTTGCGATGAATAAACTCTCCAGTGCGGAAATATTTCACACTCATCCACTTCATGCTGAAGCATCATAAATAACGCCATTCCAGAAAGCATTGCATACAATGTATCTGGTTGGCTGCTGCTGGCTGTTGGCTGGCTTTATTCAACTCAGAGCTCGAAAACACCTTACCGGCACCACACTCTCTTGGTTTCTCCTTCAAATGCAAATGGGGCAAAATTGTTAAATTGCTCATCCAAACGTGTAATGAATATGCACCGCCACTGCAATTTCCCGAAAAATGTTCCCAGCTCCTCCTGGTCGGAAGGGAAAAAGTGGGAAGGAAAGTTAGTGCAATGGGTTCGGTATCTTGTCCTGCTGCGGCGGTGGCCCATGCTGTCTGTGGACTGTGTAGAGTGTTGCGCTGGATGTAGCTGTGGTGCGGTACAATCAGAAACGAAATGAAAAAAAATTACACGCATTTGCTGGGCGGAAAACATGCCATAATCCTAAATCCGCACTTTTGTGCGGTCATTGTCAGTTGGAGATTGCAATGCTTAAGAATGGTGCCAAGCCACCACCACACTCAGAAACTTGAGCGCGTTGTAGCGGAAGTGATATATGATATGCCACAGGGAGTGGGAGCCTCGATCGAATCTGGCAGTGGTGGAGCGAGGTTCGAAGGCGCATCTTTTGAAAGAACAGGAGCTACTTTTGTTTGTTTGTTGCGACATGCAAATATTTTCAGGTTGATTCAATTTTTTTTACAATATAATAAAAATAATCAAACCTTACGAGCCCATATAACCGAAACGGTAAACGTGCAGATATTCAGCAAGACCTTGCTGAGTATGTCAGGTTTGATTACCGATCGGTTCAGGCTGATTTGGTATTGAAAAATTCTTGAATTCCTTGGGCATATTAAAGTTTCATCGTACCTGCTAACTCTAACTTTCCATATTCACCAAGGTAAAAGTAATGAAAAGGTTGAAAACTACTGTTGTTGGTGTACCTCCTATCCAGAATGATTTCTTTTGTACGCAACATCTTTCGTTTACATATTCATTCCAATACAAGAAGATTTTTCGTTCCTCCATCACTGCAGATGAAAGATGCGCTGTGCTATCGATTATACATGTTTGTCTATATATACGCAACGCATATGCATTCTTCTACTGGACGAGATACCATCGTATGTGCTCCTACACGCATAATGGACATCCTCGGAACGGAAACTAGGAAACTGAGATGAAAATCCCGTACATCAATTTATCATCGAGCGTCAGACGAACGTGGTGCCCATAATTCCGTTTTCCCACACTAGCCACAATCTCGCCGCCATTGTTATGGCATAAACATTGTAAATCCTTCAGAAAGGCCGCTAAGCATGCACTGCAAATTGTATGCCCACATGTCTTGTTCGGGCACGCTGCCACCCGTCTCTCACTCTCTAAAGTTGTCTAGAGTTCCGACGACGGACCGGGTGCTTCTCCATTGCGTTGGCATGGCGTGGTTTACGATACACGTGATTAGAGTCGATGCGTTCGAAAGATGGATGAATACTTATGATGAGCATTAGACCACCGAGCAGCTACAACATCACCACACATTACAAGTCAGGCAGTTTTGATCCACATTCTGCTTGAGGCAACCCGAGTGAGCCACTATAGTGCAGCACATTGGGGTTAAAGCTGAAAACCTTGCAAACCTTACTATGGCGTATTGACCACTTCGTCCTATTTGTTTAGTGGAGCTTCGTAGTCGTGCGGTTAGGGTGACCAAGCTTCTAACCACACCATGCTATGGGGTTGAGGGTTCGATTCCCGCTCCGGGCGATGAAACTTGTCGTGAGGATAGTTTCTTCTCCGTATCAACTGGTGCATGCTCCGTGTGTCCCTTGTCTAGTGTTAAGTTTCATTCAGTATGCACAGCCTCTGTCTGAAGACGGTGTCCGTGTCTTTATTTCATTTGAAAGTGGATGAGTTCTAGTTAATTATTGCCCAAAAATGATTCGCTACCCAACTGGTCAGATACCCTATCACAGTCAATTTCATAGATGTGGGCAGCAGAAAACTTGGAAATAGCATCCAACGTAGCTCGTGTTCTACCAAGTTCCTCCTGGAGTTCCTTTCCAAGTTTTACAGAGAATTTTCTCCGGAGTCTACCATGGAATTTCTTCCGGAGTTCCTCTGAGAATGTTTTCTGAAATCGCTCTGCGAATTTCTTCTAAACTTCTTCTTCAATATATTCCGAAATCTTTCTATAACTTTTTCCAATGATTCTTTTTGGAGTTCCTCCTAGAATTCCTTCCCGAATTCTTTCGAGATTTTCTCCAGAAACTTCTTTTGAAATTCCTCTGGCAATTACTTACGGGTTTCTTACAGAACTTACAGCAAGATTTACTTCAGAAATTATTACCACAGACCCTCCGGGAGTTCCATGTTGACATCCTTCAGGAGTTACTCAGGGAATTTCTTTCAGGGGTCCTCCAGGAGATTTTCCGAAATTACACATAACATGCTTCCAAGAACTCTTCCGGAGATATCTTTCAGGGTGTCTCTAGTTATTCTTTATATGAGTCTTCCATAAATTCTCTCCGATGATCGTCTAGGAAATCCATGAGATGTTCCTCCTGGAGTTCCTTTCGCAGATCTTTAATTATTTCATTCGGAATTCATCTCAAGTTTTATTCCATGGTTTCTCAGGAAAATCGTTATTTCTTTCGGAGATTTTACGAGAAATTACCTTAACCTTTCAGAACGCGCGCCCTTTTTAGCCTAAAACTGCACCTCGCTCGCGCTGTATACGACGAGCGAGGATTTTTATGGTGGTGTTGCACTTTTTATAACGTCGCGTGTCCTGAAAGGGTTAAGTGTTTCTTCGTGATTCTTTTCGGTGTTACTCTGGGAATTCCTTCCAGAGTTTCTTCCGGCTCTTTTTCAGGGAACTCCTGAAATTCCAGATGATTCCTCAGGTCAGTTCAAGTCATGTGGGACTTTCTCTAGGCTTTGCAGGCTTATGGACGCAATTATTTTTGTAAAATTGTATCAGCGAATGCCCAAAGCAGATATTCGAAAAATGTGAGCATATATATAATTAAAAAAATCCCGTTACCAATTTTATATTAGATCCTATAGATTCATTGGAGCTTGTGGAGAAACTCCAGGAAATACCTTTCAAAATGTACCCTGAATGCCTGCAAAAACTTCCTGAAAACTTTCAAACCGAGCTTATGCTGTAGTCCCTTAAATAAATACAGAAGGGTTTTTCACAGAAATAGGGTATATGTGCCATCAGTAATCTCACACTTCCATATTCATCCTATTCGAAAACAAGCGATTACGACACACATTTATTCCGTTCTTTCTGTTTTCATGCGTACTCACTTCTAACAAAAAATACAAAAATATGAAACAAAACAAACAACGCTTCAATCCTTTGTTTTTCGTAGGATGAAAATGGGAGCCACATGCTTAATAAGGGAACCAATACCCTACGATACAAAATTGCACTTTTGGGAAATTGAAAAAAAGAATCATAGAGAAGCTATTGAAAATATCTGATCGACATTTCGGGCCACTCCTGTAAGGGGCCAAAGGTAATCCTGAAGAAATTTAAGAAAAAAGCTGTGGGGTGATCCTGCGGAGGATCTTCTGGAGGAATTCTCCAAGAACTCCTACGGGAATCTCAGTAAATAACTAGATGTTGGATTTCTCGGCTATGCAGTCTCCAAACTCCTTGGAACGACAACGGGTTTAATTCGTCCCTACGTTTCGGCAATGTTTATTGCCATCTTCAGGGGAAACTGGGGGATTTTATTGTAAATGTTAGCTCTTAATTTTAATTTTTCGTCATTGTGTAAACTTACAATCATTTGGTTCGTTCTGTGTCTATAGTCTTTGCTAAGCGGAATGTCTGATTGGAATTTTCTGGTAGTCTGTACATGTGCTAAAATTCATTTAAATTAGTTCGTGTGGTATAATAATTGTTCTAGTTCTACAATCTTACGTTGGGTTTTTTTTTTGAAAATTAATTTCACTTATTTTGTTGGCACTGTACCGGAGTATTCAATTAGGCAGTTTTTTTTAGATTTCATTGTTGGTTGGCTATTTTGTATCGTTCTATTCTATTCTATTCTACAATAAAATCCCCCAGTTTCCCCTGAAGATGGCAATAAACATTGCCGAAACGTAGGGACGAATTAAACCCGTTGTCGTTCCAAGGAGTTTGGAGACTGCATAGCCGAGAAATCCAACATCTAGTGCATCCAAACAGTCGAACACTCAAACCTCCAGTCAGTAAATAACTCCTTAAAGAAATTCAAACAGGAACTTCTGTCATAGCTCCAGTGAATAAGCTCTTGGATGGACTTTAGCCAAAAGAAGTCTCGAAGGTAACTCTTTGAAGAATTCCAGCATTATTTTTTTGAGGATTTACCGTATTTGCTTCTGGATGATTTCCATTATCAACTTGTGGATGCTTTCTCGTAGAAAATGGGGGTATTCAAAAGTCACTCCTGGAGAAAACCCATAGTAACTTCTTATCAAATCCCATATAAACTCCTGGAAGGTTTCTCCTAGGAACTCACGAAGCACTGTGGCTTCGTGGTCGTGCGGCTATGCCCACCAAGCCTTTAGTCGCATCGTGCTAAGGAGCGCGGGATCGATTCCCGCCGCAGCTGCCAGGAAAAGTTTTCGGCTGTGCCACTGGGCGTTGCATGCTAGTCCGTTGTCTAGTGTCGTGCTTCCTTCAAAGAGCAAATACCTAGCTCACTGGAAGCATTAAAACGTGTCTGTGTCTTAAAAAAAGAAAATCGCATATTAACTGCTCAACGATTTTTACAGGAGCTTCTGGATGATTTATCGTAGTTACTCTCGGTTGTATCAACACTTGAAGAAATTCCCAGGTAGGATTTCCGTCGGATATCCTGGAAGAAAGCCATAGCAACTCATGGAAAACTTACCGTAGAAACTTCTGAACTCCTGATGATACTTCCATAGGAACTCCTGTCGAAATTCTCACAAAAACACATTCCCATAAGAAGTTCTAGAGTGAAATTCACTTTGACATCCTGGAGAAATTCCATAGGAACCCCTGAAGAAGTTCTCATAGGAACTCCTAAAGAAGTTCTCATGGAAACTTCTGGAGCAGTTCTCATATGAACTCCTTAAGAAGTTCCTCTAAACAAATTTCTAGTGGAACTTCTGGAGGACTTCATATAAACTCCTGGAGAAATTCCGGTTGAAACTCTTGGAGGAATTCCCGTAGGAGCTCCTATAGAAATTCAATAGCAACTTCTGAATGAATTCTCATGCGAACTCCTAAAAGTATTCGAAAAGGAACTACTGGAGAAATTTTATGGAAACTCTTGAACGAATTTTCACAAAAACCCTGGAAAATATCCACAGTAATTCTTGGAAAAATTCTATAGGAACTCCTATACCTTCCGAGGACACACTCGGGAAACTGGCTAAGCGCCAGCATACTATCGTGATGGACTCTCCAAAGCGAGTCATCGATGTTTGTTGCTGCAGGCTACGCAGCTATCCTTGAGGGTGCGATGTGCACTAGCACCTCTCTGAAGCAATGCCTTATTGATGGTTCCGGAGAGACGAAGGCGACCATAGGAATGTGTTTAGTGGGTCGAGGAGAGAGTAGTCCTGGCTTTTACTTTTGTTGTAGGAGACAGTCTTAACCCCACACTACCCGGACCTTCCTGGTCGGGTGTCTGTTGAGCAGATTTCCCGCTATGGTTTAGAAAAAAAAGCCTGCCACACGCAAAAACGGCAACGCTCAAAAATGTGTTCGGCCTGCACATTTTTAGTAAACATCCATGCCGCACATGACTGTGTTGGAAACACACATTTTTTTTAAATTGCTCGTACGCTCACATGAGCATGTATTTTGCAATAATTTCGACATAGCAACCTCACTGGGTTTATAAACCACCTTCAAATACCGAAAAATATTGATATTTTGCAAATATGTGAGCGTACGAGCAATTTAAAAAAATGTGTGTTTCCAACACAGTCCCTGTGCGGCATGGGCGCTACTCAAAAATGAGAGTTTTTATTTTAGAGAGCAGTGCACAGCTGACTCGCAGAAGGAAGGCTACGTCAAGCCCCAGGGCTACTGTATATGCTACCTCAAGTCCCTGAATCTAAAGTCTCACCGATCTCATTTGGACAGGAATACCTAGATCAGGACCAATAAACTCATGCAAAGCTCCACAGTGCGAGCTAGCTCATCAACCATTTCATATTCCATTTAAGGTGAATAAAGTTTGCTGAATTCAGCTCCCCGATTTGAGTTCGAGAAGGGATAAACTAACTTGGACTAGTTGGCCGAATCAGGTGCATTATCAGCAGACTAGCTGAGTAATCGATATTTACACAGAAATGTATTTCCTTGTTCATTACTATGGCAAAATAAAATAAATTAATGTACCATGGGACCGTTTTGGGCATTTGAAACCATCTATTTTCTATTTTACTCCACGTAGAAGATTTTTATCGAAATAAGTAAACTGTTACTAACAATCACCCACAACACATCCCCGAGAATGTGTCCTATCTTGGTCGAGCTTTCCCGTCCGTCTGCTTCCGACCTGAACAACCGAGTGTGATAAAACCGATGAAAAATGATGGCTTTGTTTTTTCCTGGTCCGGGGACTTTGGCAAACAATCTCCAAATGAAGAATCAATAATTTCAGCAGAAGTCACTCCCGTTCGGTTCAACCTCATCATACCTCCGTAGGTTTACCTTCCAGAATTTCAAAGAAGGCGGAACGAGCACACACGGCGTAGGCACAAAACATGGTCATGGGATGTTGTTCTTCTTGTTGATGACTGTGATGATAACGATGATGACTCGACAGAACCTATCTAAACGGACCCAACAGACAATCGCATAGGTCGAGAGACACAGAGACAGAAAGAGAGAGAGATGGTGTTGATGATAGTGATGAAGGTGAAAAGCGATTTTCCAATTCGCTGCATAACGAACAAAGTGCGGCAGAAGTCCACAGCAGTGCTCGTCGGTCGGTAGGTTTATGGAACAATAGGTGGGAGTTGAAAAGTTGCCTCTTCTTGGCGTGTGATAATCGAGGAACGTTCATGTCTTGTGCAGATACCGTCCGCATCGTGTTAGGAGGGGACACACATCAAGAAGTGATAATTTTCTCCTTGAAAATGTTGCTCCTTGATTCAACTGTGCTGAGCGCTGCTGTGTCATGCCCGGCAGCGACATACCTACATACAACGTGGCGATGTTATCAAGTTTTTTGGTTCACTGAAGTGTGTCATTCGATAACACGATTGATACAAAAAGGTGGGCACGTGCCTTGATTGATTGCAGAAATGGAGCACCGTTCCCCACACCTGTAATACCCGGATGTCGAACGGTGAGAAATGTTTTTGAAGTTGCGGCAGCACCCGGAAGAAAACGAGGACAGTTGTGCAATTAATTTTAATTACACCTCGATGTGTGATTGTAGTGATCCTGAAGGTTACGAGACGGTATTGAATTACTCGCGGAAGCTTGAATTTCGTAATTAATTGGAAATGTTAGATCACAAAAGGTGTATCAATTTATATTGTAGCCAAACCCTCGCAAAAGTTATTAATATAATTTAGCTTCAAGTGCGAAAAATTGTGTCAGTGTGGATATCAGACCAATGCATTCATTTTTATAACATTAGAGGAACGTGTCATATAGAAGTTCACGTATTCATGTCTTTCGGGAAAAAAATCCTTTCTCAGTGTTGTAGACAGCCATATGCATACTTTGTTTTAAGTTAAACTTTAACCCTAAAAGGGATACCTGGGGTCCATTGGACCATAGGCGCCTTTCAGAGCTCGTCTTTGATGGAACACGCTCAGCGAGGTGACGAAACTGAGGCCATGAAGGTATCCCTTTCAGGGTTAACGATATGCTTCTGGTATCACCAGAATACAGGCTCCAAAGATACGTTATCCTTTTTAAGCATGTAACCCGACAGCCTTGCGAGTTTCCCGGTGACAAGTAAAAATGGCTTAAGCGCCACTCCCGAGGGAGACCACTTACCGAGATTGATGGTTGCCCGACCTTATTGAAACGAGCTGGCTGATCAGGGAAACGAAATGCCTCACGACCAAAGTCGTGCAAATAAAGAAATTGGTGTACGTGAAATTGATTTCCGCCGGCGACAAAGTTAGGCTCGCGACGGTTATCATCACGGGAAAACAAGACCCAAACACCTCGAATGAATCTTCGTTCGATTAAAGAAATGTCCCTTTAATTGGATACAGGGCCAACCTCCCCAGAAAATGACCTAAAAACTGAAAAACGACCGGAAACGTGAAATCACTTCTACATCTACCTCTTCAGATCTCTCCCACTAAAAGAACGACTCAACGACACTTATGCTCAAACTACTCATTTATTTTATCGCATCGAGAAAAACCAATTCCACATCTATTTCAATTCATTTCCATCTATATTTACAACCATCTCACTTCTACTTCATCGACATTATCTTATACACTAGGCCTAGCTAATTCATTCCCTCAGACTATTCTCTCTAACCTCTCTCTTCTCTCTTTGTGCGGTAAAATGATTTACTGGGCGGTGCGACTTTCGGTGTTCATTGGGAAAAACGTGCAATTTTATAGCAGCCAACTACTTCGCATAAGCGGGCGAACGGTAGGGCGCGGGGAAAAAATCGGTGGGGCCACGGGTAGCGGGTAGACCAAACTAGGGCCGAAAATCACCATGTGCATGGGAACAAAAAAAGATCGAGTACTCACGGTTTGACTTTACTTTCGTGGAGGCATCGGCGGTTGGATGTTGCTACTGCTGGCGAGTCACGTGATCGACACGCGGTGACTCCTGCTCCGGGTGTTCTCCTACCGGATCATTCGATTGCCGTGCTCAATGGCGCCTCACACGAGGTTCGTGGTCTTCTCCGACGGGATACAGCCGTCGATCCACTGGTCGTCACCAGCGGTGGCGTCGAGGTAGCGAGCGTGCTCCTCACGCGGGGGACTCCGGTTCGAAACCGGTCGGTGCTCACTCCAAAAACTTTTTCTTCACGAAAACTTCACTCCTTCAATGTATCACGGTATGGTTGCCGATACGGAACCGGACTTCGATGTTGCCGCCCTGCCAAGGGCGCGGTATTGACGTTCGCTTCCCGCTCCGGCCCACGTGTATCGCCGGGCAAAACTCCGAAGCTGGAAAGCGGGGTCGAAAACGGTCGCTAACTTGATGGTGTGGTGTGACGGGCCTCGCAACTTGCCACGAACCTGTTCAAAAGAATGCCGTTGCACGACACGTGACTGATTTGCACTATTTGCACATATGGAAGCACCTTAGTTACCTGTCGCATTCGGGGTTCAACACTCGCACTAATACGCACTAATACGGCACTTGACTTTGCCTAACTAGCTATTTGAGGGAATTGGGAGATAATCTAAATTAGTAAAACTTCAAAGACCTTTCACGTTTCTTAAGTTCACCTGAACTTTCACACCACGGCGCGGTAGACTAAACTTGAACCGATCTCGCCTCTTCCGCAGTCCAGAACGAAGTGGACGAGTCAAGTTCTAGGATCCTCAGAATAGGCGCGAGATATGAAAATCTTCGTCGCCGGAAATTCCGCGAAATCCACGAAGTGGAATTTCGCGAAGGTCAAAAATCGCCTTCACACACACCACTTTCTCTACCCGTCCGGAGAAAGCATTCCATTTCCCTCTGAAGACACGATCAATCAACTCGTATCCCTCCCGAACATCAATAAAAGAATTGAGGGGTCAACGATACTTGGACCCCGGTCGATGCCCGAAGCACAGACTCGATTTTAGATTTGGCTGTCGCTTTACGCTCGGCGCCAGAATTACACAGGGCACTCATTCTGTTTTTGGTATGCGGAGTGGAGCAAATGAACACATGAACTCTTATTCGATTTCACTCAATGTGAGTGGAATATTTACAGGGGGTAATTCAATGGCCTACATCATATTTTGTACAACTTCAATTATTACACAGCAAATAATTTTGTAATATCCAGGCGCGTAATTTCTGGTGATGTATTCATTTTCGAACGTAATCTCACTCGGTTACATCATTTTCCAACAATTATCACACTCACCATGCACACCCTGGTTGGCACCGGAAAGTGTCAACAAACCCATTCCAGCAGATACCTAGAAGCAGTATCATATTTATCACCTTCCTTCTAACTCGGTGAAATAGCTGAGAGGTAAGGGATATGTCTCACAATCAACGGATCTGTGTACGAATCCATGCCAATATTTTACTTATATATGATTCATCTAAAGATCCGGTTCTAGCGATTGCTAGACCCACTCTCAAGCTGCGGCGGCTAATTTGTTGCATGAAAATGATGTAATTGTTTACATCACTTTTACGACGCGACTGATGTGCAGCGAAAATGATGTGATATCACAAGAATTTTTTTGCTGTGTAGTTCATTTTCTATTTGAAATATTCGTGGTACCGCCACAAGCAATGGGGTAATAATCAGTTCAACAGACAACTGAACTGGGAGGTCCAGATAGTGTGGGGATACACAGCAAAAAAATTCATGTGATATCACATCATTTTCGCTGCACATCAGTCGCGTCGTAAAAGTGATGTAAACAATTACATCATTTTCATGCAACAAATTAGCCGCCGCAGCTTGAGAGTGGGTCTAGCAACCGCTAGAACCGGATCTTTAGATGAATCATATATAAGTAAAATATTGGCATGGATTCGTACACAGATCCGTTGATTGTGAGACATATCCCTTACCTCTCAGCTATTTCACCGAGTTAGAAGGAAGGTGATAAATATGATACTGCTTCTAGGTATCTGCTGGAATGGGTTTGTTGACACTTTCCGGTGCCAACCAGGGTGTGCATGGTGAGTGTGATAATTGTTGGAAAATGATGTAACCGAGTGAGATTACGTTCGAAAATGAATACATCACCAGAAATTACGCGCCTGGATATTACAAAATTATTTGCTGTGATAGTGACCGTCTTCTACAACCAAAATAAAATCCAAGACTACCACATTCCCATGGTCTTCAAACCCTACGTCTCTCCGGAACTACCAAGAAGACATTGCTTCAGAGAGGAGTTAGTGCACATCGCACCCTCAAGGTTAGCTGCGTAGCCTGCAGCAACGAACATCGATGACTCGCTTTGGAGAGTCCGCCACGGAAGCATGCTGGCACTTAGCCAGTTTCCCAAGTGGTACTCACCATTCCCTTTGTACTCGGAAGGCGGGCAGGGTCAACCCCACGCCCGCGACCATCTGTGAAGATTGCCAAACCCTCCGGGAACTTCAGCTTCAACACCTCGTCATACATGACATTCCATAAAACCGGACCCAGGATGGAACCTTACGGTTATGTGCAAGCACTTCCGGCCCAGCTCTGTACCGTAAACTACACACTAAGATTCTGATTTTCCAGCTCAGTAAAATTTTCGCTGAGTTCAGTATTTTTTTCATCTTTTTACTGAGTTTTCAACAGCAAATTTAACTCGGTACACTCGGTAATCATTATTTACCGTTCATCAGTAACGATATTTACCGTTCATCTGTAATTTTTGACAGCTCATTTGCAGAACTCGTTAACTCATTTACAGAGTATTCAGTAAAAGGGATAACCGAGCGTACCGAGTTAAATCTGCTGTTGAGAACTCAGTAAAAAGATGGGGAAAATACCGAGCTGATCTTAGTGTGTAGTTCTCGGTTCTGGAGGGTACTGCCCAGAATCTTGTACAGGCATCCGGGTATCCCCAGGTAGCCCAGATGCAGGAGCGCACCGGCAATAGCCACCCATTACTGCCGGGCACTATTGAACGCGTTCCTTACAGTCGGGATCACTACTACACAGTAGCGAACCCCTCTCCTCATACGCTGTAGCGCTATCTCGGCTGTCTTTATCATCGACAAGATAGCACCATCAGTCGACATCCTCTTCTGGAAGCCAAACTGGTTGCTCGAGAGACCATTTACACCCTTAGTGTGACTCAACATTCTGCTGAGGATGATCTTTTTGAGCACCTTCCCTGCCGTGCAATACCTAGCTACTTTAAAAGTCAAGTTCGGAACTCCGATCGGACCTGAGGCCGTACCGACGCTAAGAGTCTTTGCTATCCCCGCAAGTTCCTCATCGGTAACCGTCTCCTAATCGCCATCCCCAGTCCCCAGTTGTCCTATGTCTAGGTTTTTTCACCTTCAGAGTCGCCTCCGCTGTGAGAACCCTCACCTCAACTCACTAGCCAAGGGCCTCTTCCGCCAGACTTTTGTAGACGACGTCTTAGCGTTCCTTGTCGCGCTTGAGCTCGAGGATCATTTCACCTATACAAGTACCTACCTACGTCTATTACTCCGCATCGGCTCCCAGATTCACCAGCTTGGCGTCGTTCCTCGTCGCCTTTAAGAGTTTCGAGTACTTCGACTGTTCAGTCTTAGTGACGAGCGCGTCGCCCTTCTCACGTATGGCCTGGTGCACGCTATGTCCAAAGGGAAGTATTATGAAAATCGAATGTACCTCAAATGTTATTCCAGGATCGTATCTTTGGACCTCTAGTTTCAGAATCTGTGATCCAGGTGTTCTAAAAAAGCATGTCATGATGCTCGCATTTAAACAAGTTCCGAAGACCCTGGAGGGATTCTGCTTGTGCCTAGCATTGAGCCGAAATATACTTATTTATACAATAGACAGAAAAAAAAATCATTTGATTTTATTTTCGTTCAACTCGTTTTACGTGATTTTTTTTAATAATTGAGATGTTTTGCCTTTCTCGTACACCAAAGTGTACTGAAAGGCTATATGTTCACTCAAAAAACGAATTTTCGATAGAAGGCTCGGAGGGTCAAGTCACATATACCAATCAACTCAGTTCGACGAATTGAGATGATGTCTGTATGTGTGTATGTGTGTATGTGTGTATGTGTGTATGTGTGTATGTATGTCTGTGTACAAAAAAGGTCACTCACTTTTAAGGCACTTCCCATTGGCTGATTTTTTCGGATTATAGCTCGAATCGAACCGGAATTTTACCGCATTGTTTGCTATTGAAAATGGTTCAGATTGGTCAAGGCGTTCCGGAGTTAGGGACAATTTAGTGATCCGGACCACCATTTTTCACCCGAGCGACAGGTGTAATTTGGTTAAGCAGGCTCTTGGTGGATGACTACCGCGACGACGCGACGACGCGACGGCCGCCACAGCACACCACGAGAACGAGAGTAAGAGAGAATGTGAGAGAGACAACGACGACGAAAGAGCGGCGCTAACGTGCTACAACCTACAGAGGCAGAGGCGGTTCGGTGGTTCATCGATTATGGTTACGTTGTACCCTGGGCGGCGGTCGTCAAAACCGTTCTCGAACACGCGTAGGTATGCCAGTATAATTGGGTATTTATTTACGCGCTTTAAGATTCTCATCTGGCTACTGTGGAAACGGGTAGCTTCAGATTCCGCCAGAACGCAAATATAAGATCTACGCAAACTGATTTAGAGAATTACAAAAGGCTAACATTATGAAGCAGCAAAAGACATAATCATTTCATACAGTTTCCATGCAGTTCATTATGGTTTTCAAAATATTACCTGATAATCGTGGTCTAAGCTTTTTTATTAATAAAGAGCTCGAAATTCATAATGAACTACATGAGCAGTTCCACCACGTCGGAAGTTTAGCCACATGCCTGCAACAGCTATACTATAGTATAAATCAGTTCGGAAAACCAAACCTGTAAAAGTTACCTATATCCGTATGTATCTAGGACATTGGAAATTCTAGATACTTAACATAATTTCTGGCATTTCTCGGATTTTTTAAGGTTTCAGAAGTTTTGAATTGTCGCGAATATTCAAAGAAATTTAAAGGAAATTCAAGCTCAGTAATTTAAGGAAACTAATATTCAAAATTACATTTTATTTAAACCACGTGGCAAATGCGATTCTAGTACATACAAATTCAAAGTCAAATTAAATTTAGATAAAAAATAATGGTTCCTTGTATTCCTTTAACTGTCATACTAGGACAGTTTTAAATGTCATCATTGTATTAGGCGCTGTCCATAAACTACGTAGACTTTTTTTGGGCCATCTCAGACCCCCCCCTCACCCCTCGTAGACTTTTGTCCATACAAAATTTTCGAAATTTGTATGGAGCGTAGACTTTGGCCAGACTCCCCCCTCCCCTCCTAAGAGTCTACGTAGTTTATGGACAGGCCCTTATATGAATTGATCACATTATATATAATATTCATCTATTGATCCGGTTCTAGCGATGGCTAGACCCACATTCAAAGGCAGCGGCTGATTTGCTGCGTTAAAAAAAACTAATTCGTGCATCACTCTTACGAGGCGACTTCATGTGCAGCAAACTTAAAGTGATATCACAAGAGAACGTCCATAAATTTCGTCACGCGAATATTGCCGATTTTCAAACCCCGTTCCCCCTATGTCACACTTTTTGTATGAGAACTCTAAAAAAATGCTCACACTTTCACACTTTGCTGAACCACCCCTCAACGCGTGATGTATACGCTCCCCAAGAATTTTTTGCCATGTTCCCAAACGTGTATCTGGCGAACAGTCATCATGGAGCATCCATTAAGTACGTCACGCTAAAATTGGGAATGTACATCCCCACCCCCTCTTGCACGGGTCTTTCCTTGCGTTTTCACGTGACAAACCATCCCAAACCCCCCTCCCTCTGCAAACGTTACGTTTTTAATGGATACCCCTTCATATAATTTTTCTTATAAGAGAAATAAATGTTCTTATGGGCCGTTGGGTTTTAAGAGGTATTAAGAGAAAAATTTCTACTCAGTTACTGAGATGGACTTATTCCAAATTATTTTTTTTCCTGCTCAGTTTCAGTTAGAAGTGAGGTAACTCATTGAGTTGTCTTAGTTTTAACTTAACGGAAATTAAGTAAGAAAACAAAAGTCTTTTCTATTTCTGATTAGGACCAACTCAGTGACTGAGTAGAAATTTACCTAGGTGTATGAATGTAGTAAGGCCACAGAGAACAGACATCCAAGCCCAGTTCCGAAACTGTGTAAGGAATTTAACGGCCATTTGAAATCGGCAACACAAGTGGCAATAGCGTGGCGCTGCAATCGGTTAATTTCCCATACTAATTTAATTCACCACTTGAAATGTTTCAATTCACCACTGACTGTGGCAATATTTTGTTTGGTGGCGTTAGTGTTGTCATCGTGTAATGGTTTGCAACCTTACTCAAGTAAAGATTCAAATCCTTACACAACTTTCCGAATGAAATTTGTGCACGCTAAGAAAATGTTACTCTAAAATGAGTAAGATTCACACAAAACTGAGCTAAACTGGAACAGCTCAAAAAATGAGTAAATTGCATTTCCAGCGATAGCGCTGGCCCAAGTGCGAAAATTTCATCAGTTTAAGCCGTATAATATTCTTGATGATACACTGTTGAAAATGCTTTGACATCCATGTGCACAACAGAACATGTGCTTCGATGAACAAATTGAGATTTGAAATTATGAAAAGAAATCCACGTACTCCGGTGAGACTCGAACTCACGACTCCCAATTCGCTAGACGGGCGCTTCTATTCCTTCAAGCTACGGAGTCACTCGACTATCTCCGTCGCCAGCAGGCCTAGAACTGAACTCGATTCCACAATCGCACATGGTTATCTTCTTTTCACAATCCAAATCCCCTTCGGATGGGATTAGATGAACATCTAACACATTGTCTGTTGTGCACATGTATGTCAAAGCAGGAGAGGAAGTTATTTTTAATTGTCGAGAGCTTCGGGCACTGCCTTCCAATCACTTATTGGTATGGCAATTAGTGTGCAGTCGGACTCTCGACGGGTCGGTCCTCGGCCGACCGAATACGGTAAGGGTGACCGTAGCACCTTACAAATGTCAATTTCTTGATTTTGCTTTGGCTGACCAAGCCATGTGGGAAATTACACTGTTGAAAATGCTTTGACATCCATGTGCACAACAGAACATGTGCTTCGATGAACAAATTGAGATTTGAAATTATGAAAAGAAATCCACGTACTCCGGTGAGACTCGAACTCACGACTCCCAATTCGCTAGACGGGCGCTTCTATTCCTTCAAGCTACGGAGTCACTCGACTATCTCCGTCGCCAGCAGGCCTAGAACTGAACTCGATTCCACAATCGCACATGGTTATCTTCTTTTCACAATCCAAATCCCCTTCGGATGGGATTAGATGAACATCTAACACATTGTCTGTTGTGCACATGTATGTCAAAGCAGGAGAGGAAGTTATTTTTAATTGTCGAGAGCTTCGGGCACTGCCTTCCAATCACTTATTGGTATGGCAATTAGTGTGCAGTCGGACTCTCGACGGGTCGGTCCTCGGCCGACCGAATACGGTAAGGGTGACCGTAGCACCTTACAAATGTCAATTTCTTGATTTTGCTTTGGCTGACCAAGCCATGTGGGAAATTACACTGTTGAGTTCAGTCGAGTTCAGTTCTAGGCCTGCTGGCGACGGAGATAGTCGAGTGACTCCGTAGCTTGAAGGAATAGAAGCGCCCGTCTAGCGAATTGGGAGTCGTGAGTTCGAGTCTCACCGGAGTACGTGGATTTCTTTTCATAATTTCAAATCTCAATTTGTTCATCGAAGCACATGTTCTGTTGTGCACATGGATGTCAAAGCATTTTCAACAGTGTAATTTCCCACATGGCTTGGTCAGCCAAAGCAAAATCAAGAAATTGACATTTGTAAGGTGCTACGGTCACCCTTACCGTATTCGGTCGGCCGAGGACCGACCCGTCGAGAGTCCGACTGCACACTAATTGCCATACCAATAAGTGATTGGAAGGCAGTGCCCGAAGCTCTCGACAATTAAAAATAACTTCCTCTCCTGCTTTGACATACATGTGCACAACAGACAATGTGTTAGATGTTCATCTAATCCCATCCGAAGGGGATTTGGATTGTGAAAAGAAGATAACCATGTGCGATTGTGGAATCGAGTTCAGTTCTAGGCCTGCTGGCGACGGAGATAGTCGAGTGACTCCGTAGCTTGAAGGAATAGAAGCGCCCGTCTAGCGAATTGGGAGTCGTGAGTTCGAGTCTCACCGGAGTACGTGGATTTCTTTTCATAATTTCAAATCTCAATTTGTTCATCGAAGCACATGTTCTGTTGTGCACATGGATGTCAAAGCATTTTCAACAGTGTAATTTCCCACATGGCTTGGTCAGCCAAAGCAAAATCAAGAAATTGACATTCTTGATGATGTTTAAGCCGTATAATATTCTTGATGATGCGAAGAATCGCTGGAAAAAAAAATTTACTCAATTTTGAGTTGTCCCACTTTAGCTCGAAAATGAGTGAATTTTCTGACCGTGTGCTAGCCTGGATGTCTGTTCTCTGTGGTAAGGCAATGGCACGTCAAGTAACGGTAAGTAATAACGCTAAGTTGCATACATCTGGGCGTTAAATTGGATATTTAAGTAAGACCAACTCATTGGCCAAGTGGAAATATTTCTGCATGAGTGCACGTTTTCATTTTCAAAAGCAAAGGCATAAGCCGAATGTTTTCTATTCCACAGGTTCGGCCCATCAGACGAAGTGGTATTTGTGATGTGATATTTCAGGCCAAACATTTCAATAGGTCCTATCTGCATTTGAGAGGCTCTCTTTGTTCACTTTCTCTTTCAATTATTGCAATGTAATGGTACACTTTTCAACTATTTTTACAGTACAAAACAAAAGACGATTGTTTCGACCATCGTTCAATGCAAGGAGATAATCATAAAACAAATAAACAGCTGAGATATTAACGAAAGAGAGGTAAACCAAAGAGAGCAGATAGGACCTTTAGACATGTTTGGCCTGATTTTTAAAAGTGGCGCAAGGCATTTTTTTTTAATTTAATCATTTATTTAAGGGTCATGCGCCAACAGGCATAACGGAGCCGAATTCAGTTAAAACTTTTTACAATTTCATGTTTTTGACTTATAAACTATGATAGTTTTGGCGGCTCCGTGGAAGAAGCCAAATTTGGGTTATCTTGACTAAACCCAAATTTGCGTCAAATAAGGCCTCCGCTGGGTGAAAATAACTTACCACTGGGTGAAAAATTTTGCAGCAATTAAACGAGAACTACCTAGTGACCACTATCGGTGTTTGACGCAAATTTGAGTAATTCTACGGAGGTGCGGGATTGCGAACTTAAACTTGGGTTGATTTGTAGTTCCGCGAGTAAACAAATCTGTGTACATTGTACACAAGCCTGTGTTGTTTCGTTTTAGGGTATAAGTGTCATACGCCAACAAATAACATGATTTGGGTGTTGCATGCATCACGGCGTTTACTCGACGTTAGTGCTGCAGCTAATAACGCAATTAATGCACATTTGAAAAGTTCTGATTTTCGTCTGTGTTACTGCAGTCATAATTCAAATACACACAGTAAAACCGCCGTAGCACTAAAATGTGACCTACTCATAAATGCAAAATTTCCATACCACTCATGGAATGTAAGAGTTACACTTTCACAAAATCTGCTCATACGTCCACAAAATCGTTAAAGTTGCATTTTTTTTGTATGGCTACCTAGCTAGGTTTACTAGTGACCTTGGCGAACCATATAGCCATTTCGCATCTATTAGAATATTAGACAGATGATGTGAATACCTAAGCAGCTGTCTTTAAACTTCTGTACGATTAGTTATTCAATGAGCAGAAATATGATTAACAAACGTGAAGTTTTCTTTACATGAAACATTTATTCGCCATTTAGTTCAATATATACTCTTGTACAACAGTCGGCGCCTGTGTAGAACATATCAACTGGCATGCTTATTAATGATTTTGAATTGTTACTTGGGTAGTGTACGAGCAGATTTTGTGAATGCCTCTTACGCATTTTATGAGTGGTATGGAAATTATGCATTTATGAGTATGTCTTACATATTTTAGTGCTGATCAGTTTTAGTGTTAACGCCAACGGCTGTGTTGGAGTTACGGCGAAGGCTGGCGCATTTTGCCCCAAAAGTACTCGCGATTTTGGATTTTTACACTTAAAACGGCACTTTTTTGCACAAACCATGAATTTTGCGAGTGAACAAAGAGATTTTCACATCAAGTTTCGCAACTTTGTTATTTTTGACCTCCAAATCTGCGAAAAAAGTTTTCACATTCTTACATCAGAAATGCCTGAAATCGTTTATCAATTTTAATATTTTATTAGTTAGTAAAATTCCAAGTTTAGTTGATTGAGAAGACAGAAAATTAAAAATGCTATGAATTGATGTAAAAAGTTTTGCGGGTTTTTTCGTCTTTTTTCGACTTTTTTTGGGGGTTTTTCAGCTTGGCAAAACTAGTGTCGCTCCCCCTGGGTAATCCAGTAAATTTATTCGCTGTGTAAATTGTGCATGGGAAATATGTCAAGATTTAAAAAAAAGATGAATAAAATAGCTATATGATGCCTCACCTCAGTATTTAATACGGCGATTGTTTTCTCGAGTTTATTCTCTGAAACCAAGAAAAATGGTTCTCCTTGGTTAGTTGAGAAAGATATCCGGAATCATAAAAATCCACAATGATCGAAATTTCAAATCATGCTCATATAAAATATATCTATATAAAGTGGACTTAATTTGTCACTTGTGTTTTGTTGAAAGAATATTTTATGGCACGAGAAAGGCACCATCACCGCTAGGTGGATTAATAAAAGTTTTTTAATGTTTTTCGCGTTTTTTTTTGGGTACTTAAATTGAGCTTTTCATTTCTCGGATCACCAACCATTGGCGTATCTAAGATTTTATCCTAGGAGGTGCCACTTTTTATGGCGAATTTTATTGCATGCAAAAATCATTTCTTTATACAAATAACTTTCCAGAATAATTGTGAGAATCATGAATACTTAAAACAAAAATTAGGATACTTATTCGCATTTCTGGTTTGTGCACAACATTAATACTATTAGTGACAGACTTTTTGTTTTATAAATCGAACACTACTATAGCATGAAAATATTTTTACGGAGCAATTGTGATTATGATTTTTAACTACCAATTTTTTACAAAGTACGTAAAATGCAAAAAATATGTACTTTATAAAAAAATAATGCTTTCGTCAATTTCTCAGAGAATTTGCCCGAGAATAAATTTGGAAATTGTTTTGCAATTTGTTATACAATTAGGATTCTTTTGAGAAATCCATCAATGCCTTTGAAATTGGCATTCCTCTTCGATTTTTTTTTTGATTATTTCTTCGGTAACACGTTTGGAATTTCTTACAAACAAATTTTTTTTCGGCATATCCTTAAAAATATTTATCGGTAATTGCATGGACACTTCTTCGGCAATTTCTTTAGGAGTCAAAGAGCCCTTCAGTTTTTGTTCTCCTTGAGTATTTTTTTTCGCAAATTATTTTAGTAGTTCTCAAGCGTTTTTCTTCTCATTATGCCAACAATTCTTTTGGAATAATGTTTTAATTTTGTCCAGCAACTCCTCCGGCAATTCTTTTGGTAATGTTTTTTGTTGTTTATTCGACGATGATACTGAGAACTTTCTCGAAAATGTCTTCGGCAATTCATTCTATTTTTTGTCGGAATTGTCTTCGGTACAAAATTTTTTAATTTCTTTAACTTCGTCGTTCAATATTCTTTCGACAATTTTTTTTGAGGAATCTTTCGGCAATCCCTTTGAAAAGACCTTTGCTAATTATTTTATAATTTTTGCCTATAATTCTCATGAAAGTTATAAGAAAAATTCTTCGAGATTTCTTCAGTTATAAATTAAGGGATTCATGCAACAGTTTCTTTCAGAATAACTTCAGCTATTTCGATGAAAATTTCATCAGGCAACTTTTTGGATACTTTTTTGGTCATAACTTTGAGAAGTTTTCCTGAAAATTCCTCCGACACAAGATGCTTAGAGATTTCCTTCGGGAAATACGTTAAAAACATCTGCGGCAATTATTTTCAAATTTTCTTCAGAATTTGCACAAAAGTCCTTCCAAATAAATGTTGTTTGAATTCTTTCTTTGGAAACCAGTTCCTTAAGAAACTCCTCACGCAAATCTTTGGATATTGCTTCCAAAACTCCTACATAATCTTTGAAAATTTCTTTGTGAATACTTGTGAAAATTGTGATGGAAATTTCTTCGGCAACTCCTATGGAATATGTTTCACCAATTTATTTTGGAATAGGATTTGGCCAATTGCTTTGAAAATCTTTTAATAATTTCTTTAGGAATTCCTTTGGAAAACATTATGGGAATTTCTATGGCAACTCCATTGAAAACTAAGTAGGCATCTTCAGTGTTGGTAAAATCACACTCAAACCAGACTCATGAACCGCTCCTGCGTGAGCAAACTCGCGCGCGATTCTGAATCATTTTCTCACGCGCGAGATTTTCATGCAAAATTTCGCTCTCACGAGTCAAGCGCCGAAATCTCGTTCGCTTGTAAAACGAATCCAAATCAATTTGAACGGCATTCAATGTTATTGTATGCTAGATTTGCTTTTGTTCTATCATATAATTCTGAGAACTTTGATCTAAATAATAAGAACACCAAGAAATAAAGCAATGAGTGAAATCGCGAGTCAACTCATGCACGATTTTTTCGGCGGTGAGTTTGGCGAGTCAAGAATCGCGCGTGAAACAACTCAAGCATGAGATTTGAGAATTTGAGTTTTTACCAACACTGGGCATCTGTTATAGAAATTAATCTGGAAAATCTTTAGAAATATCTCAGGAAGTTTTTCAGAAACTTCTTCGAGTTCCCCTTTGAAAATTTCGTCGAGAATTTCTTTGCAAATCGATCGGTCGGAAATCGCAATTCCTTTGTAAATTCCTTCATTCCAATTGAGAATTTTTAAGTTTCCAAAGGAATTCTCTGAGAAATTTCCAAAGGAACGCTTAAATAAGTTCACACATAGAGCGCCGGAAGAATTTTTATAGAACATGTCTAAGCAATTGTGGAAGGAACCCCGAATCCCTACATATATAAATTTTCAGAGAAAATGGCAGATAAAGCTTAATGTAAAATTAAAACAAGCTGCCGCAGGAATTTTCTAAGGAAGTGTTGAACATCGAAGTTATTCACAAAGGGATCACAGAATAAATTCTCAATGAAATAACTAAAATTCCCAAAGAAATTCTCGAATAAACTTCAGAAAAAAAATGTATGAACTAATTTCCAAAGCAGTTTTCGGAAGATTAATGATAAATATAAAGAATTCATTAACAATGATAGAAAGAATTATAACAAAACTGCCCAGGAAACATTCAAAGGAAATGCCAAAGGAATTCCAGAGAAAGCGTCGTTGAAATTCCAAAACAAATTTCCAATGAAATTGCTGATAAAATTTTAACTATTGAAAAAAAAACATAACAAATGAGTTGGAACTGCCAAAACAACATTAATGGTAATAAAACAGAAAATCCCAAAGAATATGACGAAGAAGTTTTCCGAAAATATTTCTCAAAATTTCTCAAATAAATTGTCGAACAATTCCCAAAAGCATTATTATGTGAATTCACAGAGCAATTCATAAAAAACTGAATAACCGAATCAACTCTCAAATAAATTGCCGACAAAATTGCCATATGTATTACTGAGGAAAATACCGAATGAACTCTCGAAGAAGTTCACAATGGTTGAAATAATAGAGTCTTAAAATGAAAAATAATTTCTCGGTTTTGTTTTATAACACGATGAAGCTTCTGATGGCAGTACTAATTTTTCCAAACTTTAATAGTGACAGAACAGTTAATAAACTCCAAAATAAAATAATGGTAAACAGTTCTGGTTTGACGTTCGAGGTCAACCTTGAAGTAATGAAAGTGGAACGGCGGGTTGCAAAAGACATCACATGGGACCACTTTTGACAACAAATGTTCCTATTTGGCATATACTGTAAAACAAATCAATCCAAAATTGAGTGCTAAACAAGAAATATCTGCTAAACAAGGGGACGGAAACACAAGGGGAATAACACTAAACTATTTTCACACCCCACAGATATTCTCTGAAGCAATACCTTCTTGGTGGTTCCGGAGAGACGTAGGGTTTGGCGACCATAGGAATGTGTTTTAGTGGGTCGAGGAGAGAGTAGTCCTGGCTTCTACCGGCTTTGTAGAAGACGGCCTCAACCCCACACTACCCTAACCTTCCTGTTAGGGTGTCTGATGAGCAGATTTATCCCCCTATGGTTTAGAAGGAAAAAAAAAACACCCCACAGATATGTGGAGCTGAGCACGACGAGACACGAGACAGCACAAGATAGACGGAGACACATTCAAGGGGGTGGAAGAAACCGTTTACCTTGGTTGTTTGCTAAAGACTGCAAAATACGAAGAGACATCATCAGTGGCAATTGTACTCACTATGGGCTCAAGAACTGCGATCAAGAAAATTTCAACCTACGCACAACATTACCCCGAACCGTTTGTAGGCTATGAGGGCCATCAGAAATCAGTGGGCTTCGTGGCCAAGCGGTTAGCAGCGTCAGTCGTTTAGGTGTCTCGTGTAAGCCTCGGAGTTTGGGTTCGATTCCTGCTCCAATTGGAGAAAACTTTCCGTCGAACGGAAAATTCCCCACTGGGCCACTGGGTGTTACATATCTGTTTTTTTTTTTGTTTATATTTATGTGTATTTTAACTTATAGCTAATTCTACACTTACATATCTGTGTTGTCCGTTGTCTGAAGTAAGTAATGTTCAGTCTGTGCAGCCTCTGCTGGCCGAAGACGGTGTAATTGTCTTTTAATTGTCTTTTAATCTCACGCTCCCATATTCATCGTATTCGAAAAAACAAGCGTTTACGGCACCGATCGATTATGTGTGTTTTGTTTACATGCGTGCTCACTTCCAACAAAAATACAAAAAAAGAAACAAAACAAACAGAGCTTAAATACTTTGTTTTTCGTAGAATGAGAATGGGAGCTTAATAAGGGAACCAATACCCTTTTATCACAGACAAACAGACGTAACACTTCGAACAATTTCTGATTCATCAATGCAAAGAGGACTAAGTTTGGCCGACCATAAACTAGGTGGCGGTAGTGAGCAAACGTCAAACCACAGGTGGGCAGTTCGCCACATATCACAGTTTGAAAAATACCGTTAAATCGATGTACAATGGGAATTATCAGAGTGTTACGTCTGTTGGTCTTGAATATTGAATTTGACATTTTTATAAAATAAATGTATGAATACAGTGGGGACCCGATTTTGTCAGCCCCCGATTTTGTCTACCCCCGATTTTGTCAGCTTTTTGACCCGATTTTGTCAGCCTTTTTTTAAGTAAAAAAAATAAATTTGTATTTCATTCAGAACTTTAATTTTATAATTATTATTAATGAAGTTGATACCTTTAGGCGTCATTGAAAAATAACGCAATGAACAAAACTCGTGTAACTTTTGAAAACGGCCAAACTTGTTTTGCAAACTAACACATTGAGGTTATTTTAACACTCAACCCTCGCCAATGTTTTAAACCAATATTGTTTTAAATTGCTCTCTCTGTTCTTGACGCAACGTTCCAACTGGGACACAGCCTGCTCCTCAGCTTAGTGTTTTATGAGAACTTTTACAATTTTCAACTAAGATCTCCGACAGCCAATGTTTATTTTGCATTTTTACATATATCGTTTGGTGGTCATGAAGATATTTTATACACAAGGTAGTTAATGAAATGTCGAATATGAAATACATTCTGAGCTGACCGGGAATCAAACTCCTCACCCTCAGCACGCCTTTGTTGATTGCACGTGCACTCACCACATCGGCAATATGGGCATAAAAACTATTCTTCTGAATTTCCTCTGGAACAGAACAAACAATAAACGCTACCTGTTGTTGTGATTACAAGTCAATCCATTTACTTTTTTCCGGCATCTCTGGGATTCCTCTAGGTTTACTTGCTTGGATTGATACAGATAGATTAACATTTGAAAAGGGCGCTACAACCATTTCGAATTTTTGCTTCTCCCTTCCTTCTGAGCACATGACCCATTTTTCATGTAATCTCTGACCAGTAACAGATAGAGCAGACTGCCCTCTATCTGATAGCGGGATAAGTTTGCATAAATAAATTGAAAAACGCCTAGACGGGGTGGGAGAAGAGACATGCAATGGTTGTTCCGCCATTTTATACATGTTGGTCTAGATTTATTATGAGATTTGTATTGCAGATTTCCTGCTTGGATTGCTTCAAAAAATTCTGTCAGAATTGTATTCATCAGAAACCCCTAAGAAATTTGAGATGGGATTCCCCAAAAAATTCTTGCTGCGATTCCTTCAAGAACTTTTGCGTGGTTTCTAGTTCAGAATTTATACTGGTATTTCTCCAAGAATTCCGCCGGAAGTTTTTTAAGGAATTTTTCCGGGAATTTTTTAACGATTCATTAAGGTGCGTCGCTTTAAGATTTTTTCAGGCATTCCTCCTGTGATTTCTCCAGAAGTTTTTGTGGAGGCTTGTTCTGGAACTCCTGCTAGGATTCCTTCAAAAGTGTTGCTAATATTCTTACAGAATTTTTTTTTTAAATTTGGTACATGGACTCCTACAGGTATGTATCTAGGGGTTTCTCCAAGGATTTCTCCAATAATTCCTCCTACATTTGCTATGTGGATTTATCGAGCGATTCTTTCAAGACATCCTGCTGGCATTACGCCATACATATCTGTTTGGATAGTCCAGGAACTTCTGCTGGAATTCCTCCAAGAAATTTTCTGGATATTTCTATAAGAACCTTTTCATTTATCTCCCTAAGAATTGTTCATGCATTTTTCCTATGATAACCCCCTGTTGACGAACTCTCATTGAGATTCCTTCAGAAATTCTTCTCTAGTGATGTATTCAGAGTATTCTGTAGATATTTCGGAAATAATTCCTAAATGAATTACTGTGTGCATTAGTCCATGAATAAATTTACGTAAGGCACAAATTTACCAAATTGAAGAGACATGCTCCTGGAGCCAACCTACTGATGAATAAATCTAGCGATTCTCCTAGGGATTTGTTCAACAATTTCTCTTAGTGTTCCATCAGGGATCCTTCTAGGAATTTCGTAAAATGTTCCTCTAATCATGCCTTCAGTTATTACTCATACAAGAATTCCTCTAGAGATTTCATTATGATTCCTCTGGTAGATTTCCCAATTGGGCATCCTCTATGGATTTCCCGGTGGTCCCGCTTGAGATTTTTTCAGGGTTACCTCTTGGTATTCCTTTACGAAAATCCCTTGGTATTGCTTCTGAAATTCCTTTAGATTTTCTTGAAAGATTGCTGTAAGGATTCTTTCAATGATTTTTAAGAAAATGCTAAAGAAATGCCTCTAGAGATTTCTACGGAGATTGCAGTAAGAATTCTTTCAGAAATTACTTAAGGGATTTATCCGGCGCACCCTTAAAGGTTTTTACTGAAACTACTTAGAGAATCCCTTCGGGAATGTCTTGAGGGTTACGTTACGTATATCCTCGGGTAGTTTTTTTTTTTAAATTACCCCGAACTTTTCTTCAAAGATTTCTCCAGAGATTCTTGAGAGATGAGGCTCTGGAAATTAAAGTGGAATGTCAGCGGAAACGTAGCCAATTCGGACAGTTTGAGTGTCTATACTTGCCAATCAGATGTTGGTTCATTTTCATTCGTTGACAGCTAAAGTTAGATGGTATGATTTAAATTGCGCTAACCAGTGTCACCTGTCTTCTGTAGACCACAATTGCTGAGCTAGGAGAAGGCTGAGTTAAAGTAGGGATGTTATGACAAGAAGAAAAAGAAATAAAAGATTTAATAGTTCTGCTGTAAAAATGCACTGAATGTTAACTTTGCCAAATACCATTTTTTTCTGTGCCCTTAACACCCTTTCGATTTTTTTACCACAAAAGGTTCATTCAAATATTACGTTACGCAAAATTTTGGCAATTTTAGACTCTATCCGCTATCCCTCCACTGCGTAACTATTTTTGAAAGAGAATTTTTAAAATTTTGTATGAAGCGTAACACAGAGCTGGGCTCCCCCCTCCTCATTAGCGTTACGTAATATTTGAACAAACCCAAAGCAGACCCTCCACACCTATCTCCGTCTCTGACGTGCTCAGAACAATTTTTCATGAATAAAAAAATAATTTTATAAAATGTCCCGATTTTGTCAGGTACCCGATTTTGTCAGCCCAAAATGCTACCAGGGGCTGACAAAATCGGGTCCTTACTGTATATGCTTTTCTAATACTCAAGTGTTTCTGTCAAACACTCTCGAATGCTTTATCATGCAGTGTTTTCAATACAATGTTCACTGTCATACACGCTTATGTTTAGGATGACGAAAATAGCACATTTTGTTTTTTGATCATAACGAAGCTCATGAAGGTTGTAGCTTAATGTGAAAAGCGAAGCCCAAATGTAGTTTTCAGAAAAAGCTGGCAAATTAATCATGATGAAACATCCAAAAGTTTGCTAAACAACGATTCAACATTCATACTCATGAATTTTCAATAGAAAACTATCATCAACATGCAGTATCATCATATACCTAGCACTACTCGTCCTCAACACGAGCAGTAAAAAATCAGAATAGATATCACAGAGCCAGAAAATGACAAAGGCATACCGTAACGGTTTATCAGTGAACAGCGAAAAACAAGTGATGCTGAATAAATGACTGTGTGTTTGAAATTTGCTGGTGAATTTTTTAATTGGGCAAATCAATTGGTAAATAGCAATTTCATCGATGAATTCATTTTTAATTGGTTCGATTCGGTTCGTCCATTGCCATTCGTTACCCTTTGGCAGGTTTTGTTGCCATTCAAATTTGGGTTGGAGCTACTCGTGATTGCCATCTTACTAGCGTGTGTCTGCTAGGGAACAGCCGAAATTCAACAATTTTGCCTACATATTAAATTATTATCGGTTATTTTTCTGCTTTCCGTTGGACTCATTTAATTTTATTCTGAATGATTAATGTACAGGTAATTTTTCAACCCCATCACGTGGGTAATTGAGTTGATACACACATGTACGCACACTTTGTACGACGCCAAGGTCTTTCGCTATCGAGCGTTGCCTTCGATTCTTCTGTTGCTTTATTAATTCCTCAATTAAGAGCAGATTGCGTGGAGTGTTGAAAGGGCGTTCAATATAATTTGTAAATTAAATAATACATTTCAAAATAAATTTATGGTATGCCATCCAATTCGTCACATTGACCTGAACGCAGGAGGTCAAAGATGAAACAGTTAAATACATAAAGGTTGCAATTACTGGCTGAGGAAAACTGCAGAATACCAAAATCAACCACATGATATGTATACAATTTGTAATGATACAAAGTGAAATGCTGTTTGGGATTTTTTAAAGAAATTAAACCACATCGGTTTTTCAAACAGCACTCTTTGACTCAACATCCTAACAACAGAAACTAGAAAAATGACTGTACTCACCTCACCACCAGAAATACAGTGAAATCATTCTCAACAAAGGCTTTGAAATTTTGAACGAAAAAAAAATCTTTTGAATAGTTGATAATTACTAGAACAGAATATATTTTCAGGAGTTTGATAACAGTATTATACGTGGACGAGACGAAATGATACCGAAAGTAATTTGACATGGAATACGTCGAAACGAAACGAAAAGTTTTTATAGATGCAATAGATTCCTTCCTCAAACAAGTGAGGTGTAGTTCAACCGATGCATTCAATTTCGCATAACACCAATGATCGGCCACAATCCAGACACATATGACACCACGTGGTGTTAAAGTATGTGCTGAAATCGTGTCAATAGGTCTCACATTTGGGTGAGAATCATGCAATCACCCGCGTATAAACAACTTCGTTCCACCTGCATGTAGGGCACGGCCATTAGCACTGATAGGTTGGTGCAGCATTCCCATTCTGTGCTGCTGATTTGCTACCATGCTAAGGTGGTTTATACCATTGCAACTTTGGGCATAACCTCGCCGCTAGTTTACTAATTCAATAAAAAATTATCTGGCAATAAACACACTATTATGGCGCCCGCTACGGTCATTACGTTGACGTTCGTAGGATTTCAAACGCACCGGCTAGATATGGCAGATATCCAAATCCATTCGATCTTCTCCAACGACTGTTTCATGATATGGGAATAAGGAACTTTTCAGTGGCTGATACCGATGGTGGTGTAACTGTTAATATATTTCGACCATAAATGGTATTCGTGAGTGCATGTGTGAACAGTGAGCACATTAGTGGTCTCACTAAAATAGCGCTCCGGGAGTGATTCATCGAACGAGCTTCGAAATTTATAGTGTGTTAACGCATTATAGCAACGATGAGAGAGTTCATCCAGAACTGTTTCGTGTACATGCCGGTTCGGACACACAAATTTAAAGCATGTAAATCCGACGACACTATTCAGTCAGCCAACGTCATGTTGCTCTACGTTGAACGTGGTGTACTGCAGCGCAACGGCATTTGAAGTAGCCAATTCATATCATATTTCAAATGTATCGAAATTTGCCGAAAACATGTTGTGCAGTAAACTACCCCAAAGCCACTTCTATCTCGTGCTCAGGGTCAGGGAGCTAAAGAGCCGAGACACCGATAAGTGCCCCTCTGGAACAAGAATCATTTTCAATGGGTGTTGTCGTCGTTCAAAGTATATAAATATTTACTAAGGTAAGAGCTTCCCGTAAATGTCAAAAATGAGACTCACCAACACATCTGCGTTAGTTATGAAAAGTTGGTGTTTTTACACTAAAATGTCATTATTTCAGCAAAGTTTGTGAAGTTTTGTTAGTTTGAATGTTTCTAAATGCTGAAAAAACATGTTTAGAATCAATTAAAAAAAATTTGTTGCCGATTTTCAAATGGCGATATTTTCTGTTTTATTGCATGGAGGTCACATTTAATCCAGTCAGATGCAATCAAATAATAGCTTCTAAGATGGGAGTGCATAATTTCTTAAGAAAGTTTGCTAAATAGTGATGTGCCCATACAAATCAGCGCAAACTTCATAACTATTTTTTGCTTTTTTCCTTTTCTCACTAATCCGTGAATATTAGCGGGAATCTCTTACCTTGGTATTTAGATACTTTGGTCGTCGTTGTGCAGCAGCCGGTCGACATCTTTGCCGGCTTTGTTGAAAACAATTAATCTTGATATATTTGACTCCGGTGAGATTTATGGCGATGACAACACCAGGTCGCATACTTCGCACTGGAGCACGTTCGGTGTAGTACTAAATTTGTAGTAATGAGCTGAATTTTAGTATGGTGAGAAGGTCAATTCTCCGTTTCTGCAACGAAATGGTTAAAAAAGCGTGGGTATTATGATTCCTTGCCTAATTTGATGCTGTTTGAGCAAAACTTTAGGCAACAGTGTTGTTGTTTTCTCCATTTCTTGCAACATAAACAACATAGTTATCCAAAGTTTTGCTCAAACACCATCAAATTAGGCAAGGAATCATAATACCCACGCTTTTTTAACCATTTCGTTGCAGAAACGGAGAATTGACCTTCTCACCATACTAAAATTCAGCTCATTACTACACATCTAGTACTTCGCCGATCTGTCCTCTTGTTAATGAATGAAACTTTGTCACAGGCGGGGGACGGCGTCTGGGTGGATAGAGGCTGTAAAGAGGAAGGTTTAGTGAGCAGTGAAAAGGATGCACTATTTTTCGACCTGCAAAACTGAGCATTAGGCTGGATCTAGATGGCCTGTTCCGTATAGCTTACTATTCAAATCAGCCCTTATTACAATGTTTATGCAGCCAAATTGAAATTTCTCAGGAGATTTCCAAGTAACTAAAAGGTCGAATAAGAGGGTACATGAGCAGAGCATGAGCATAAATGACCGCACAATTCGTAGTTGCTACTCCGTGGTTGACCAGAGCAATCAAAATTGCACAAAGAATCAATGAATAGGGCTTCCCAAGCAACACGATTTGTTTCTAAGGCAGTAACAGCAACCTTAATGTAATGTATTCATTGTCCGTATTACGGATGACAGAACACAGAACACAATTGCGTCTTATTTGAAACCCCAAAAAGCGCAGATTCGGAATTGTTATGCAACATAAATAAGAGGGAATGTTAAAAAATGGAAAAAATATTTTATCCAGACTCGAACCGTGCACGCTAGGAGTATCATCTACTCAGGTATCAGGTTATTACGAAAAATATAATGAAGCACTATCAATGCACATAAAAATAGAACATATTATAGTGGAACCTTACAAATGCGTAATAAATTAGGACATCACATTTGGACGTACACAACACAGAACATATATTTTTGCCCTGTTACCCTATTGGATAACAATTTCCGATGACAGGATGGCGAGGTTTCATTAATGTTGTTGGTCCATCAGTCAATCCTGTAATCGTATTTTCTCTGGCAGGTTGCCTTCCGTTCACAGCATTAATAGGGCACGTTCGGTGTAGTACTAGATTTGTAGTAATGAGCTGAATTTTAGTATGGTGAGAAGGTCAATTCTCCGTTTCTGCAATGAAATGGAGCAAAAAGCGTGGGTATTATGATTCCTTGCCTAATTTGATGCTGTTTGAGCAAAACTTTGGATAACTCTGTTGTTTATGTAGCAAGAAATGAAGAAAACAACAACACGGTTGCCCAAAGTTTTGCTCAAACAGCATCAAATTAGACAAGGAATCATAATACCCACGCTTTTTGCACCATTTCATTGCATAAACGGAGAATTGACCTTCTCACCATACTAAAATTCAGCTCATTACTACAAATCTAGTACTTCACCGGTCTGTCCTATTGCTTTCATAGCTTGAGTTTTGTCTAGGAATTTCTAATCCTAAGGGGGCATGCTGATTCGGGTTTCATCACTAGAGTTCTATAACTTGAAGCGAGTTTAGATAGAAATGTTTAAGCCTTGCATTGCGATTTTCGAACGGTAACTTCGAATCAGTAAACACTATACTTCAGCGCTGGTGAGGCTCTATCATCAAACAGTTTCAACGTTGGGTTAGTACCCAAGTAACCACAAGCATTATATCATAACATTAATTCCATCGTATTATAGTTTAGCTAATGCAACATAACTTTTATTTTACATCTGTCAAGTAATGAAGCGTTTAATCTACATTATGAAAGCATTGAAGCATTACGAGATTTTGACAGTTCTGTATAGTTCTATAGAGCCGTTGTTAAATGCTTCATTGCATTACCATGTTAAAAGCTTTATAGCAATCAGTAATGAAAGCATTTATTACTTTATATGTGCCTTTACTAAAGCTTCCATCGTTGTAAACAGAAAAATATCGCTCAGTTCGGAAAAAAAAACTGTAAAACACTTTTAGAAACAGAACCATTCAAAACAAACCAAAATTTTCATGGATTGCTGCGGAGCACTTAGATTATCATGCTCTGATGTTGCTGTGTGAAAATTTATATTATGTATGGTTTTTTGGGTTTCTGGTTGGGACATGAAAATAATCAGATGCTGAGGGAACAAAAATTATGTGGGGTATCGGTTTCCTTGTTTAACCCGATTTCATAAAAGGAAGAATTGAAGCGCTGTTTGTATTGTTTCTTATTTATTGTATTTTAGGTAGAAGTGAGCACGAATGAAAACAAAAAAAAAACAGAATCAACACAGACGAATTTATATTCGAGAGTAACATAACTGATGGCCCTCAGACCACGGCACATTTTCTAGAGTTGCTGAAAACACAACTCAATAAGGCACTAGCTAAGTATACTTTACTTTATGTTGCACATTTTTCCAGGTGCAAAATACATGGTATCGTAGCACACAGCGTTAGCGCGTCCGAGTTTCATCGTGGTCAGTTTCAGCAGTCTAGGTTCAATTCCCGAAATACAATAAAAAACATCAAAGTGAGAGTATCGGAAGATAAAAATAGATAGAAAAATGATAAACATACTTTTTTCTTTTTTGACATGATGCATTAAGTGTGCATTCCATGCGATTTGATTGCATTAGCTATAAGGTGCAAGCATTTTATATGCTTTAGCAATCACCACAGTAAAGCTTGCTGTAAATCAACAATAGTAGCGCCACTTTCGACTTTAAACCTACTTTAATGGTGCCTGTAAGACAAAACAACCTTATATCGCATGTCATATAATACACTATAAAGCGAAAATAATGCTCTATATAAAGCGTCATGGTTACTTGGGTAATTATTGATTATTCACGAGTTGAAAAGTACGCAACAACAAAAAATCGAGATCATGTCATTATATGTCATGTATATGTTAGCAGGGATAAAGAGTAACCGTTGCACCTTCTTTGTTGCTTATTTTTTGCCTCTTTTGTCTGACAATTCTCTTCACTGGTACATACTACATATGTTCATGAGAGATGGATGTATTTACGGTGCAGTTAAGGCATGGTCGATAAGATATGAATTACCTTGTAACAACCAAATTGCCGTGTCATTAATTGGCTCGGTAGCAAAGTTGAAAAAGCATCTATCTAGCATAGCGTGAGTTCAAATCTCACCTGAGCTGTGGATTTTTCAAAATTTCATTTTTGACTATTTTTTAAGTCCTGTCCTGAAGGAAATCTACCCTATTTTGCTCAATAACTTAAAAACGAGTAGAGATATCGCAATTCTAAGCACATTTTAGGCCCTTAAGGGTCCTTATATAATCGGTTTTAGTAGAGTAGAGTACTTAATTTGTCGAAAAAAAATTCATGTTATTATGGTCCCATCCAATTTTTAACAACTTTAAGCCCCTTGAGGCAGGCCCCAGTGCACAGAAGTGGCGCCAAGGGAGGGGGTTTTCCCAATTTCGGCAACAACTAGTTAAAATACACAAAAATAAAAACCAAAAAAAAAACAATTTCGGCAAAAGGCGGAGGGGCGCCTAGTGTATGAAGCGTGCACGGGCTTGCCTAGAGGTTCCACTTAGCATTGAGATACGGACTTCAAATTTCTGAGCTAAATCGATCATTTTCCAACTACGAACTTTTAACATTTCCATTTTTTGCAAAATAAGGAACGGCCTATCGTTTAGTTGATTGAAAAATCATTATTTAACCACACAGATTGGTATACCGAAGCTTTTGCACTTGAGTTATGCACTTTATTGTTTTTATGCAATTCAGTATCATAATTTCTATTTTATACTACTCATTTCAGTATCATAATGACCTGCTTTTCCTAACCGTTTCATAATGCAACTGATATGAGTTGCATTGTTACATGCAAGCCCCTCGTATGGTAATGAGCCACTTTTAACCCTAACGCTGTCAGATGGAAGTGACGGACGACTGACATTATTCACACTGATAGACAAAAGACATCGAATAGCACGAGGTCAGAATTAGATTTATTGAACTCGTTGATATATAAAGATATTTCTATTGTAAGTTAACATGCATAATTTTGTTCTCAATGTACTTAACTAATTGAACTTACAGGCTAATTTGTACTTAAAACCTAATTAGAATAATTTTGTTCACGATTGCTTAACTGAGGAGACTAAATTGTGAGTATAAAACAATTCCCTAAAAGTACCATGCAATAATAAAATAATATTTCAGCTTGAGCTTTATCATACCGCAAAGACGAGTTTTGCTTCAAGAACTTCGAAGAACGTGAACAAAATCTCAAGAATTTACCCATACACGATGCCTAGGAAGACACGCTCGCAAACAAAAGGCAAATCAAAGGCGTCGGTAGCCACTCGACAAATCGGTGATACACGTGCTGCGAACACTATACAGAGTAGCAACAATGCATCGGAGGCGACAATGGGGGACGTTGCTCGGGGAGAGAGGAATGTATCTCAGGCCCGTATGCCCCAAGTGAGATTCGTATCATCTGATGTTGTTGATTGCGGAGATCAGTATGAGTGTGTGGTTTGTGATCAGCCGAATAACGCCGAGGAATGCATGGTACAATGCCATAAGTATACCAATCTGTACCATTTCACTTGTGCCCAAACCAGTGCTGGCCTCGAGGATTGATCCCATGTGTTCTTATGCGCCTCATGTACCCCCCGAAATGCTGGTCCAACACCAAGTTCTATAGCTGGATTGTCAGACACGTCGAGCACACGGAGAGCTAGACTGGCCCGTGAGCTCGAACTGCTTGAAGAAGCAAGACGATTAGAAGAAGATGCTCAACGGGAGAAGTTGGAACGTGAGAAGCAAATGAGCGAAAAGGCACCAAGGGAGAAGATTGAATGTGATAAACAATATCTGGCAAGGAAGCGAGAACTTCTTAGCCAACAAGACGAGGAAATTGAAGCTGCAAGTTTAAGGAGCAACCGTTCTGTTCGGTCCTCATCTAAAAGAGTTGAGGATTGGATCATCAAACAGGCAACCAATATCATGGGCTCGCGTGTAGTTGAAGAGACGTCGGCATCTGCAGACCCCACACACTGTTCAGCTGTGACACCGACAGTGCCGTGTACTCAGCAACGCAGCTCCACTCCGGTTCAAATCGGCGTACCAGGTATCAAACGTTTTACCATCAAGAACGAGCCCTTTGATGTCGATCGTATTTCTGCTGCTCGCACAACCGGAAGTATTACGATCGGAGATAACGACATCGACGAAGCTATCGGAGGAGTTTTACCCGTGGATGATGGTAAAATTTCTCCTGCCATTTCATTGGTGGACCTCAAACCGCTTCAAAATCTGCTGGAAGAGGAGGAACTATCTGTCACAAAGATTGGAACCAAGGCGAAAGTTACTAATAGTGTAGCTCTGCCATACAGTCAATGGCAAAGTGAAACAGGCTTTCTACGCAGAGCGAAAGTGCTAGAGGAACGTCACCAAAAAGATAATGAGATTCGGCGAAAACGTGAGCTGGATCTGGTCAATCAAATTCGGCATTTACAGATCCAAAAGGAGGAGGATGTGCACCAACATCAGGAATACGAATTGGAAGTCAAGAAACAGCTGCAGCAGTTCAACGACAGACAAAATGCCATGGAAGTACGCCGACAACATGAATTGCAACAGAGGGATGTCGAAATAAATCGTCTGCGTGAAACGGAGCAGCGGTTAATGGTTCAGCTGCATTCACTTAATCAGGCTCTTCAACGGAACGACGACTTCGCCGGGCGAACCAACAATGCTACCCGAGGGCTCCCGTCTGCGGTGCTGCCGGACGGCACGCGACTCCAGCGGGCACTGGTACACCCTGAAGTACTCATCGATGACCCAAAAGGAACACCTCCGGCCACCAAATCTACGGCTGGCCCGAATCTGGTAAGTGCCACCCAAACGTTCCTTAGTCAAACAAAAGAAACACCTCAACCACATCACTTCTATACCGACCACGACACTGTAAACCCCTTGACACATTTCGGTGGCTCAATAAGAGAAAATCCCCTATCACACACCTTTTCTGACCACCAAACCTTGAACACTTCGACTCCCAATGGAGGTCGTTCGACCTACTCTGATCGTATCGAAACCCCAACAAACTATCCGAATACATTCCCAAGTGCAGCGCCCTATCACCAGTTCCAGCCAGCAATACCTCCTGAAGCTGGCGGCAGACTTGGGAACAGTTTCCAGCCAGAAGTATTTCGTCCTTCCCCGGAGCAGCTGGCCGCCAGGCAAGTACTGTCGAAGGAGCTACCAACATTTGCGGGAGATCCGGTGGACTGGCCTCTTTTCTTCAGCAGCTATCACCATTCGACACAAGCTTGTGGATATTCCGACTTCGAAAACCTTCTACGATTGCAACGTGCCTTGAGAGAGGACCAGCTAAGGACGCAGTGGGCAGTTTCCTGTTACGTCCTTCAACGGTTCCACAAATTCTGTCGACCTTGCAAACTTTGTTTGGACGTCCGGAGCAAATTGTGCACAACCTCATCGAAAAAGTGAGAAGTACCCCAGCTCCAAAACCAAATCGTTTGGAGACGTTGGTGATGTTTGGTTTAGCAGTCCAAAATTTGTGTGGCCATCTGAGAGCTGTAGGACTGGATTGGCATCTGTCGAACCCAATGCTACTACAGGAGCTTGTCGAGAAGTTACCAGCGAATGTGAAATTCAATTGGGCAATGTATCAAAAGCAGTTTTCGGTTGTTGATCTCAACGTATTCGGCGAGTACTTGACACGTGTGACGTCTGCGACCAGTAGTATAACTGTGTCCAACCTGCCGCCAAAGTCCATCAAGGATGACCGTGTCAAGACAAAAGATAAAGCTTTCGTAAATGCGCATACCACCGGACAGAAAGATCATGTGCTAGAGGATGATGCGGCCGATAAGACGGAACTGCGCAAGAACCGTGCGATTGACGAGTTAACAGAAACAACGAAACGGTGTCCAGCGTGCAAAACTGAAAATCACCAGGCAAGTGAGTGTGCAAAGTTCAAATCTCTCAACTTGGACGAACGTTGGAATCTTGTTAAGGACAACAAGCTTTGCCGCCGATGCTTGAATTCTCACTCAAGATGGCCTTGCAAAGGGGAAGCGTGTGGCCTTAACGGTTGCCAAAAACTACATCATCGTTTGCTGCACTACGATCCTGCGACAGACTCACAAAAGCTGGAGCAAAGTACGAATGCAACTGTCACGATACATCAAAAAACTATGACATCAATGCTGTTCCGAGTGCTCCCTGTGACACTGTATGGAAAATTCGGCGAGGTAAGCACATTCGCTTTCCTAGATGACGGGTCGTCCGTCACACTCGTTGAACGCGAAATCGCTCAAACGTTAGGACTTGATGGGCAGAGGGAATCGTTGTGCATCCAGTGGACAGGTGGTATCAACAAGGGAATAGCAGACTCTCGTCTGGTTCAAATGGATATATCAGCCCAAGGAAGCAACAAACGCTTTACAAATGGAGAAGCGTATACCGTGGACAAGCTGGGTCTTCCGCAGCAATCTTTGGACTTCGAGGAAATAGCTGAGCGATTCAAATACCTGAAAAAGCTACCCGTAAAAGTTTCGAAGCAGCCGTACCGGGAATATTGATCGGCATCGACAACGCTCATCTTCTTGCTACACTCAAGTTACGAGAAGGGAATATACAAGAACCAATCGCGTCCAAAACCCGAATCGGTTGGGCTGTATACGGGAGAATACGAGGGGGAGAACAGATGCAACATCGTCAGCTGCACATTTGCAAACGACCGACACTCAGCGATCTTAACGAATATGTCCGCGAGTTTTTCACCCTGGAGAGTTTGGCCATTGCAGCAGCGCCGTCCGTAGAAAGTGCTGAAGATGACCGCGCGCGTAAAATTTTGGAAAATTCTACGAAGCGGACCAACTGTGGCAAATTCGAAACTGGTTTGCTATGGAAAAATGATTATGTGGAGCTCCCTGATAGCAGACCAATGGCGGAAAAACGTTTCAAATGTTTGGAAACGTCTACAGAGGAATCCGGCATTATACGTTTATGCAGTTCGTAGACAAATAACGGAGTTCAAGTTCAAAGGATTTGTGCACGAGGCTACGAGCTTCAAAGTTTCGACGTTCGACGTACGTGGTATCTCCCTCTTGGTGTTTTTACAAGCCCGAACAAACCTGGAAGAATCCGTCTTGTCTGGGATGCAGCAGCCCAAGTAGATGGTACTTCTTTGAACGACCAACTCCTCACAGGTCCAGACCTGTTGACATCGCTGCTAGCAGTAATGTTCCAGTTCCGAGAACGCGAAGTAGCGATTACGGCGGATATAAGGGAAATGTTTTTGCAGATCCTTATTCGACCCGAGGATCGTAGTGCTCTCCTGTTTTTGTGGCGAGATTCACCCGAGCAGCCAGTCAAGATCATGGTTACTGACGTAGCGATATTTGGAGCAACTTGCTCTCCAGTACAGTCGCAATTTGTGAAAAATCTCAATGCAGCGGAGTATGAAGACAGCTACCCAAAAGCATCGGCGGCGATAAAACACAAACACTACGTCGACGACTACCTTGATAGTGTCGACACGGTTGATGAGGCAGTTCAACTCGCTACGGATGTGACGACAATACATGGGAAGGCGAATTTCTTCATTCGTAACTGGAGGTCAAATAAACTGGAAGTTCTTGAACGAACAGAAGAAGTTACTCCTGTGTCAACTAAGCAATTCACTGCGGGAAAGGAGATCAACCTTGAACGAGTCTTGGGAATGATGTGGTTACCTGACGAAGACGTCTTCGCCTTCAATTTCTGCCTACGGGATGACATCCGGCACCTGATGAATGGTGAAGCCATTCCAACTAAGCGAGAAGTATTGAGCGTAGTAATGAGCTTGTATAACCCACTTGGACTAGTTGCGGTATTCGTTGTTCATGGAAAAGTGATCATCCAGGACACTTGGAGAGCGAACATCGGTTGGGATGACGATATTCGTTGACGGAGTTGCGGTATTCGTTGTTCATGGAAAAGTGTTCATCCAGGACACTTGGAGAGCGAACATCGGTTGGGATTCAAATTTTCTGTAAGTGGAAGCAGTGGTTGTGTATGTTCACACTAAAAAAACTCAATTTTAATAGTGACACAATTGATCGAACTGCCTGAAAAAGCTTTGACATAAACATAAATGTGCCACATTTTTACACTTTTTGTGACGTACGTATTAAGTTTATATTGTTTGAGTTCTTCCAGCCATAATTTTAAATCACAGAACTGATAATTGGATTCTCTATGCTGAAAATTTACGCGATATGTTACAGAAACATAATGATTACCGTCTACCCCCGTTGGTTTGAACGACACCTCATGCAAACCAACGGGGTTCATTTTTCGTTTGAACATCTAGCAACCCTGTGGACGACGAATAACCCCACTGCTGGCAGCCTCATTTTATGTTTTGTTTTGATTCTGCGTTCCGTTTCACCCCGTTCCATTAGCAGAATGAAGTTTGAGCCATTTTTAATTTGAACGATGTGCAGATTAGAGGGGGTCAAATTAAAAAGTGTTCAGATTAGATGCGGTCAAACGAACGGGGGTAGACGGTACTGATGTTGAACTGTTAAACAGCACCTTACAAAATTAGATGAAGACTGCAGTCGATTGGAAATTTGTTTATTACGAAGGTGAAACAGCATGAAAACCGCTCATAAATTTAACACCGAGTTGAGCCACAAGGCTGGAAATGACAATCCGTTGCCATCAGCCGATGCAGTGGTAAACGAAAACAGCCACGCTCAGTCATTCAGAAGGCGGCTTTGTCTGCTTGGCTGCGATGACGGCTGTCTCAGTACATACATACACGCAGCAGTGACGACGCGACAGCCGAACTGGCAAGTTTGTTTATGGTAGAAGTTGTTCATCTTCGACTCCCATCTCTTCAACGTGGTGAGTCAGCCGAGAGAGCAAGATCGAAAACTGACACTCTGAGGATCGAAGTTCGATTCACGAATGGAACTTTTTGAATTTTTTTGTTTCAATATTCAGTGCTATAAATAGCATAGTTCTCAATCATGTATACAAGCAGCCGACGCGCTGAGCTGTTGCGGTAAAATTACATGAGTCAAACATTTTCCGTTTCCTGTAAAAATAAGATCGCACACAGTTTTGCGTCAAATGTGTTGATTTTATATGTCGGACTTATATGACACAAAATTACAAGATTTTTTCTAAGTGTGTACTTTCGCATTATAGACAAAGGAGAAGTCAGATGTTCGTTTGTTTCATCAAAAACGAAGGTAGCACCTCTTCAAGCTCTATCAATCAATCGCCTTGAATTGATGGCAGCTTTGATTGGCGCACGTTTGAGGAAAACCATTGAGGAAAACCACACACTTCGAAAAAATCTTGTAGTTTTGTGTCATATAAGTCCGACATATAAAAGCAACACATTTGACGCAAAATTGTGTGCGATCTTATTTTTACAGGAAACGGAAAATGTTTGACTCGTGTAATTTTACCACAACAGCTCAGCGCGTCGGCTGCTTGTATACATGATTGAGAACTGTGCTATTTATAGCACCGAATATTGAAACAAAAAAAATACAAAAAGTTCCATTCGGGAATTGAACTTCGATCCTTAGAGTGTCAGTTTTCGATCTTGCTCTCTCGGTTGACTCACCACGTTGAAGAGAAGTCAGTCGAAGATGAACAACTTCTACCATAAACGTCCATAAACCATAAACATCTTGCCAGTTCGGCTGTCGCGTCGTCACTGCTGGCGTGTATGTATTGAGGGATTTGCACAAAAGTGCACGCGGCCTATCGTTTCCGAAAGGTACAACCGCGATTTTCACCCCCTGTTTACTTCATGCTTATGGGAAATAACATTGCGGCGTTTCCTATGGTGCGGCTGTTCCTTTCGAAAACGATAGACCGCGTGAACTTTTGTGCAAAGCCCCTTTTTGAAACATTTCAACGGCCGCGCGGTGTTTACGTTTCAAGAAATCTGACAATATGTACCGAGCCGTCATCGCAGCCAAGCAGACAAAGCCGCCTTCTGATTGACTGAGCATGGCTGTTTTCGTTTACCACTGCATCGGCTGATGGCAACGGATTGTCATTTCAAAGTTTGTGGCTCAACTCGGTGTTAAATTTATGAGCGGTTTTCATGCTGTTTCACCTTCGTAATAAACAAATTTCCAATCGACTGCAGTCTTCATCTGATTCTGTAAGGTGCTGTTTGACAGTTCAACATCAGTAATCATTATGTTTCTGTAACATATCGCGTAAATTTACAGCATAGAGAACTAAATTATCAGTTCTGTTATTTAAAATTATGGCTGGAAGAACTCAAACAATTTAAACTTAAGGCGAAACTGGAAGCATTTTCTCATTTTTTTGGTTTTTGATTTTTTATTAAATAACGAAGCAATATTTTCAAAATCGGTTTTCGTGCACATGTAGAGTATGCATACCATACCATCCATGGATCAAGGTATCGTTTGAATTTTTTTGAGGTGGAAAATGTTTTCCATTTTTTCAGAAACCATTTTTATGTGAAATTTTGTTCAAAAATGGTTTCTGCAAAAACGAAAAACATTTTCCACTACAAAAAAATTCAGAAGATACCTTGATCCATACTCTACATGTGCACGAAAACCGATTTTGAAAATATTGCTTCGTTATTTAATAAAAAATCAAAAACCAAAAAGTGAGGAAATGCTTCCAGTTTCGCCTTAATACGTACACTCCCGTTCAAAAGTTTGGGGTCACCCCCTCAAAAACATGTCATTTTTTTAGGCCCATATCTCCGCCAATTTGCGTCCGATTTCAAAACCCTAGGTTTCATTCAAAAGATAATAAGTCAAAGAAACTTTGAACATGATTTAAAAGAAACTTTTTCAAAAAAGTTTGTATGTAAACTTAACCCAAAGTTGCCAAATTTTCTAAAAAATGAATATAAACTTACGGCAGTGTCGCTGGAAGTTGGGTCGACCAAATTTTAAGATGAGAGCGGTAATATGACCCATTTTCTATTAGCTTTCAACTGCTTTTTACAGAACTTAGCAAAAAAATATAGAAAAAAAGTTATTAAGTAAATTAATCCTTGATGTCATCGACCAAAAGTTTGGGGTCACCCCTCAATATGATCTATCGGCCAAAAGTTTGGGGTCACTTTCGTAAAACATGAAAAAGTGATTTGGTGATATCATCGTCATCTATAGCTCAATTTTAATTATTTTTGGCTTATTTCAAAGATAATTAACTAAATTTACGTTTGATGTCTTCAACTTAACGTATTTAACAATTTTTGTTTAAAAAACCCAGATTAATCCACCTAGTGGTGATAGTGCCTTTCTCGTCGAACATGTACTCATGATCTTTCCTTAGTTGGGATACGACTGGGATGATTTTGCTTCAGAATGTTGGCTTATGATTTTTTCCGACGTTTCGGTCCGTTTGGGGCCTTTCAAGGGATCAATCGGTCAAGGTTTCCCAGTCAAAATGGCTTTTCTGAACTCAAAAATGTCATACGGAAAGTTTGGTATATATTGAGTCCGTTCGGTTTGAAACCGTCGTGTTGAGGACAATCTCCTACCTATCAGGTGGTCTAGAACTCGGTCCCTGTTTCTGGAATCTTCCGCTATTGCTTTGTTAAGCAAGTTTCTGTGCATGAGCCATCATTCCGAAGCATGATCATTCCATCGACGTAATCTGAACTGTTCCTGAATCCTGAGAATACTTTATTTAGAAAAGCAATAATTTTAATATAATTGGGAAACTTATTAATGGAACATATTCCAACGTTATGTTAAACATATACTGCATTGAACCGCAAGTCAGTCCCATCCGCATTTTGGGCAAAAATGAGTTATTGGTCGTTTTCGAGCTTTCTTCGGATGATCTTTCAGCTGCGTGCAAACAAATATATAGTTTGTTCAGTACAAATAAAAAATAACACCAAGTCAGATTGTATAATGAAATGTAATCGCAAGTCAGTCCCATTACGGACTTGTGCACCCTCCAGTGCAAAACCTAACACTATTTTAGCCAGTTTTATATTTTTCACTGTTACGTTTTCACGTTTGAAACAATATGTGAAAGTTTCATGATGATCGCAGAAGTTTCCAATTCATGGTGATTTTTTCGAGTTTCATATAGAAATCGAATTTGAAAACTTCAGTGGCCATTTTCTCAATACCTACTTTTTACATATGGGACTGACTTGCGATTCACGGCAGTATAGACAGAGCTGAAAAATATCATAATTTTCAGTTGACTGCTTGAGAACCTTCACTATCACTGAATCACTTCTTTCACAATCACAGATGACTTTACGGTCTTCGACAAAGTTTTTTCGGCACGCTTCAGTCTATATTTCATTATTTTAGGTTACTAGATTCTTGTAAGATTTGACAAAAAATGCAAGCAATAAAAGCATAAAAAATTTTCTCAGTAGTTTTAGACGCAAAAGAGGATTGAAAAAACTTTGTCCGGGGTTGATGCGATAATTTTCATTTTTGAATATAACGTAGACCCATCCTTCTATATATTTTTACACCTCAGGAATCTGAAATGGTGTGATTCTTGGTGTGATTTGATGAGATTTTTTAGTACAGACAAACAGACATATCATTTGGAACATATTGCTATTTTATTCGTCAAGAAACAAAAATCGCCAAATGCTAATCAGGTTGCGTTTCATAAGCCGGTGCTGGCTTGATAACGATAGTGAGTAAACGTCAAACGGACAAAAACAGTTTATACCTATTTGATTCAACCGTTGAAAACAAGCACTATGGGTGAGTATAGTGAGACGCCTGTTTGTATGTGGCCTTAGTTCAGTCAAGATTTTGTTCTCTTACAAATATTTATCGCTTTATTGACTTTGTTAACTTTTGTAGTTTTTGCGAGCACCTAATGCTGGTTCTGCATCACTATCGGTAGCCTCTAATGTGGTCTGAGCCTATTTTCTTCCTAATCGTTCCTCAGGTTATGAAAAAAACCGCGGTTTGGTTCACTTTTGTATTTTGCCACATTCGGTAGGATACGAGAAACCCAATCCGGTGCGCTACTGGTAGTTTTGAATGCGGTCTGAGCCAATTTTCTTGCTAACGCATGCATGGGTTAGGATCACTTTTTCATTTGCATACTTTCGGCGGGACACCAGGAACCCATTACGGGACAGTACCGATTATCCCTTATGTGGTTTGAGACTAGTTTCTTGGGAACTGTTCATCAGGTTCCCTAAAAAGCCATGAATTCATTTTTGCATTTGTCCACTTCCAGCGTAACAACTTAAACGGTTCTGGAACACTACCGATATTGTTTAATGTGGTCTGAGCTTATTTTCTTGCTTACTGTTCATCAAGTTATCGGAAAATCCGCTATCTGATGTGTCGCATGCATGGGTTTGATTCCTTTTGGCATTTGGCCGTTTCCGGTGGGATACCCTAGATCCGGAACACTATCGGTAGTCTTTAAAAAGATCTTAGATGTGGTCTGAGCCTATTTTCTCGCTAATCGTGCATCATGTTATTTAAAAAGCCACTGTTTAATGTGCCGGGTTTTGTTCTCTTCTACATTTGACAACATAGGTCGTTTCCAATATGGTACGAAACTATTTTCTTGCTAAACGTTCATCAGTTTACCTAAAGAGCAGCGATTTGATGCGTCGCATTTAAGGATTGGGTTAATTTTTATGATACTTCCGGAGAGACATCTGGAACCGGTTCTGTAACACTACCGGTTCAGATCTGGTCTGAGAATGTTTTTCTGCCTACTGTTCATCCGGTTATCGAAAAAGCCGCTATTTGATGTTTCGCATGCCTGGGTTTGGTTCACTTTCATATTTGGCCACTTCCGGCGGGACACCCGGAACCGGTTCCGGAACACTACCAGTTCAGATATAATCTGAGAATGTTTTCCTGCCTATTGTTCAACAGGTTATCGAAAAAGCCACTGTTTGATGTGTTCCATGCCTTGGTTTGGTTCACTTTCATATTTGGCCACTTCCGGTGGGACACCCGGAACCTGTTCCGGAACACAACCGGTTCAAATATGGTCTGAGAATTTTTCCTGCCTACTGTTCATCAGGTTATCGAAAATGCCGCTGTTTGATGTCTCGCATGCATGGGTTTGGTTCACTTTCATATTTGGCCACTTCCGGCGGGACACCCGGAACCGGTTCCGGAACACTACCAGTTCAGATATGGTCTGAGAATGTTTTCCTGTCTACTGTTTATCAGGTTATTGAAAAAGCCGCTGTTTGATGTCTCGCATGCATGGGTTTGGTTCACTTTCATATTTGGCCACTTCCGGTGGGACACCCGGAACCGGTTCGGGAACACTACCGGTTCAGATATGATCTGAGACTATTTTCCTGCTTACCGTTCATCAGGTTATCGAAAATGCCGTGGTTTGATGTGTCGCATGCATGGGTTTGTAGCGTTTTCATATCTGGCCCCTTCCTGGGGTGCCGATCCGGAACACCAAAATGGCCATAACTCCGGAACGGCTGGACCGATCTGAACCATTTTCAATAGGAAACAATGGGACAAAATGCCCTGTCGAATGAACCATCGGTCGTTGAAATCGGTTGATATTTACTATCTAAAAATGAGGTGACCTTTTTGTACACACACACACACACACACACGCACATACGCACACACATACATACACACACACACACACATACACACACACAGACATCATCTCAACTCGTCGAGCTGAGTCGATTGGTATATAAGACTTGACCCCTCCGAGGGCTCTATCTAATTTTCGTTTTTGGAGTGAACATATAGCCTTTCGGTACACCTTGGTGTACGAGAAAGGCAAAAATGTTATGTAAAGTTAGCACATTTTACTACGCTTCAAATGAGGCAACTTTACGTTAAGTTTTAGTATGTAAATTTCAACAAATATTTGTGGTTCAATGTCTATGCAGTAAGTATCATTCATTTTGTTTCAAATAAGCCAATAAGAATTAAAATTGAATGAAAGATGACAAAGATATCAACAAATCACTTTTCCATGTTTTACGAAAGTGACCCCAAACTTTTGGCCGATACATCATATTGAGGGGTGACCCCAAACTTTTGGTCGATGACATCAAGGATTAATTTACTTAATAACTTTTTTTCTAGATTTTTTAGCTAAGTTCTGTAAAAAGCAGTTGAAAGCTAATAGAAAATGGGTCATATTACCGCTCTCATCTTAAAATTTGGTCGACCCAATTTCCAGCGACACTGCCGTAAGTTTATATTCATTTTTTAGAAAATTTGGCAACTTTGGGTTAAGTTTACATACAAATTTTTTTGAAAAAGTTTCTTTTGAATCATGTTCAAAGTTTCTTTGACTTATTATCTTTTGAAAGAAACCTGGGGTTTTGAAATCGGACGCAAATTGGCGGAGATATGGGCCTAAAAAAATGACATGTTTTTGAGGGGGTGACCCCAAACTTTTGAACGGGAGTGTACGTCACAAAAAGTGTAAAAATATGACACATTTATGTTTATGTCAAAGCTTCTTCAGGCAGTTCGATCAATTGTGTCACTATTAAAATTGAGATTTTTTTAGTGTGCACTCCATTAAAGTCACTCGTACATTCCTTTGGAGCGATTCCACTACTGCTATTTCCTGGATCAAATCAGACTCAAGACGCTACCGCCAATTTGTAGCGTTTAGATGTTGGAATTCTCGGCTATGCAGTCTCCAAACTCCTTGGAACGACAACGGGTTTAATTCGCCCCTACGTTTCGGCAATGTTTATTGCCATCTTCAGGGGAAAAATCATTTGGTTCGTTCTGTGTCTATAGTCTTTGCTAAGCGGAATGTCTGATTGTCGTTCCAAGGAGTTTGGAGACTGCATAGCCGAGAATTCTAACATCAAGTGCATCCAAACAGTCGAACACTCAAACCTCCAGTAGCGTTTAGAGTTAACGAAATTCTAAATTTGACTACGGTGGATGAATGGAGATGGATTGGGACAACAGCCAACGTCGCGGACGAGGCAACAAAATGGTGTAGAAGGTCATCTATTGATCCGGATAGCCGTTGGTTTCGTGGACCCGCTTTCTTGTACGAACGAAGAAACGACTGGCTAGACGAGCAATGTGAAAGAGACTACCGAACAACTTCGTCCATCCTTTGCAGGTACCCACCTCATCGCAAAAACAATAATTGATTTTGCGCGATTTTCCAAGTTTGTACGGCTGAAGAGGACTGTAGCGTACGTCCACCGATATCTAGACAACTTGTATCGAGCTATCAATGGTATTCCACGCATAACTGGAAAAGATCTGACACAAGAAGAACTGCAGAAAGCTGAGGTATCGTTGTGGAAAATTGCACAGTCAGAAGCTTACTCAGATGAAGTGGCAGTATTGAAACGTAACAAAGATATGGGAAGCGATGAGATTCTCATTGAAAGATCCAGTAGGTTGGCGAACCTTATACCGACGTTTGATGATCAACAAATTTTGCGAGTGGGTGGTCGAATAGATGCGGCAGATTATCTGTCGTTTGATGCGAAGTATCCAATCATATTACCTCGGGAGCATCGCATCACAGAACTTCTACTAGGGTGGTATCACGATAAATACAGGCATGCAAACGACGAGACCGTATTGAACGAGGTCCGCCAAAGGTTTTTCGTGCCGAAGCTTCGAGCAAGTCTACGCAAGACGAAAACACGATGTATGTGGTGCCGAGTTTATAAGTGCATCCCGATGACTCCAAAAATGGGACCGCTTCCGAAAGTCCGATTGACGCCATATGTACGAGCTTTCACCTTCGTCGGAATTGATTATTTCGGCCCGTATCTGGTAAAAGTTGGCCGAAGCGTTGCTAAACGCTGGGGAGTCTTATTCACCTGCTTGACTATCAGGGCAATTCACATTGAAGTTGCCTGTAGTTTAACCGCCGATTCTTGCAAGAAAGCTATACGGAGATTTATAGCAAGACGTGGAGCACCGCAAGAAATCTATTCCGATAATAGAACCAATTTCGTTGGAGTTAGCAGGGAGCTAGCCAAGGAACTCGAGTCGATTAATACGGAACTCTGCAACTCTATTACGGATACGTACACGAAGTGGAGATTCAATCCACCCTCAGCACCTCACATGGGAGGCTGCTGGGAAAGGATGGTGAGGTCCATTAAGACGGCGCTTGAAGTAGTTCCTGTCGATCGCAAGCTAGATGACGAATCGTTGTTGACGATGTTCTTGGAAGCTGAAAAAATGATTAATTCGCGACCCCTGACGTTCGTATCTCTATCTACGTCTGATGATGAAGCAATTACCCCGAATCATTTCCTGCTGCTTAGTTCTGGTGGAGTACAGCAACCTGTAAAATTACCAGTGGACGAAAAACAAGCTTTGCGAAGCAGTTGGGATTTTATTCAACATACTTTGCATCGGATGTGGCGGCGTTGGGTAACGGAATACCTTCCGACCATTACAAGAAGGACGAAATGGTTCAGAGGTGTCAGACCGATCAATGTGGGTGAATTAGTGGTCATTGCTGATGAAAAGGTAAGAAACAAATGGTTGAGGGGTAGGGTGGTGCGTGTGTATCCCGGCAAAGATGGAACAATACGGAAGGCGGATGTGATGGCTACAGGAGGACTACTGAACCGAGCTGTCGCTAAGCTTGCGCTCTTGGACGTGGAGTTGAAGGATGACGCCATACCGGAAGTTGAGGCGCCATGAGGGGGAGGATGTTACGTGCAAGCCCCTCGTATGGTAATGAGCCACTTTTAACCCTAACGCTGTCAGATGGAAGTGACGGACGACTGACATTATTCACACTGATAGACAAAAGACATCGAATAGCACGAGGTCAGAATTAGATTTGTTGAACTCGTTGATATATAAAGATATTTCTATTGTAAGTTAACATGCATAATATGTTCTTAATGTACTTAACTAATTGAACTTACAGGCTAATTTGTACTTAAAACCTAATTAGAATAATTTTGTTCACGATTGCTTAACTGAGGAGACTAAATTGTGAGTATAAAACAATTCCCTAAAAGTACCATGCAATAATAAAATAATATTTCAGCTTGAGCTTTATCATACCGCAAAGACGAGTTTTGCTTCAAGAACTTCGAAGAATGTGAACATGCATAATAAAAAATAGTTATATAATGTTCATAATGCAACTCATTTGAGTTGCATTATAACATTATGCAAATGAGTTGTATAATGAAAAAATCATTGCATAAAATTTTGTATGAAAAGTTGATTTTTTCAGCACTCTTCGTATTTATACCAACGACTCGTGCTGAAAAAAACAACTGTTTGGAACTTGTTACATAAAAACTATTATGTTACAACTAAACATATTAGACCGCGTTTTGTGGAATTCAGTATAAATAATAAACCGAACAATAATAATAATTTTCTATATATTTTTGTATTATTTTACCGGTTCACTATGGAATAACAGTTGCATTGCTATGTTCATATTACTGCAGATACAGGAATATATCTTCGAACGTCTACTATTTGTATGTGTGCCTTATAATTAATTCAGTTCCAAAAACACTCACACCGCCTGTTAAAGAGATAATGATTCAACATTCCCAAATAAATCATCAAGAACAGGTACCACCGCACCGGTACCATGAATCCAAATGTTTACAAACAAATCCACCCTCAGTGGAACCCATATATCGCTCGGCAGCTGATAACACTCTCATCGCGTGTGCTGTATGTCGATTGCTGCTACCTACAACAAAGTTCATCATAACTCACGCCTTATCATCGGCTGCCAATTAACTCCACTCACCGGATCGCAAAACACATTTTCGACAGACGTGAGAATAATGAACTGTAACAATAACAATCCACGGCAGTTTTGTGCGGCGGTGGCACCTGAGAACACACGGCGCGGAGGATTCTAGGTATTCTGGGTGTTTTCTTTTCGTCAAACGCGCGATTGGAATTAGTCTTCGATGACTTGAATTAAAACAAAACGCAAAGTGCATGAACCAAAAAAAGGGATCTAAAACAAAATCGAGTTAGCGTGAGTGAAAAAAAAGCACTTTGCCAGTGATAGAAAAAAAACCGGCTTTAGCGAGAACTGTGGCGAAACTTTGACGTGATAATTTGTGTCCCCTCGGTGCAATCAGGAAGCGCAGCGCAAGGACCGAAATCCGAAGAGAGTTCTAGCGCAACGGGCGAAACTATCCGGGAATTTGACAGTGGACAAGTGCGATTTAGTGTCGTCGGAACGGGTTGGGTCGGTGGTTCGAAGGTGGAAGAAAGCTTTTGTGATAAGTTGGGTTGAAAGTTGCTTCAGGCGATAGTGAGTGGCGGGTCGGTTGGTTGGGCCACAGGGCTGGTCCGGTGGTGGAGAGGAATTGGAAAACTAAGAAAACAAGAACCACGGTAAGCCTTTATCTTTAGTGGGAAGTTTTATGCATGGTGGTGGGCGAAAAAAAAAACAAGAAATGCAAACGTTAAGTGCATTTCAATCAAACAGGAGTTTTCTGTTGAGACTGGATAAAAGAAAAAGTACAGGTGCTTAGGCAGTGATTAATGGAAAGTTAACAATGAGATTTATTTTTTCTTCTATTTAATCATTTAGTTGAAGTCTGCACATAAAAATATAATAAAATAGGGTGATTTTAACAAAACAGCAATCATATATACCTCGACAACAAATGGTTTTAAAGAGATTGGCAATAATTTGGAGTCCTTCGAGAGTTTCTCTAGGGGATCTTTAAGAACTCATCCAGGCGATCTATGGGAATTATTCCAAAGGTTTCTCGGAAAATTCTGCAGGAGTTTCACGGGAATTCCTTCAGGAGTTCCTCGGAACTTCTCAAGGAGTTCTTCGGGAGATCTTCTAGAAGTTCTACGAAAATTTCTTAAGGAATTCCTAGGGAACTTCTCCAAGAGATATTCGAACTTCCTCAGGAGTTCCTCGGCAATTACTACAGGAATTCCTCGAGAGGTCCTTTAAAAGCACCCCGGAAGCTTACGGAGTTCCCCGGAGTGCCTGCAGGAAAAAAAATTAAAGAGTTTCTTAGAAGTTTCTTCTACAATTCATCGAAAATTTCTCCAGAATTAGCTCGAGAATTCTTGTAAAAGTTCCTCGAGTATTCCTTCAGGAGTTTCTCCGGAATTCCTCCATCATTTCCCCGGGAAACCGTTCTCCGCAAATACTTGAAGGAGTTTTTCAGAAATTCCTCGAGGAATTACCAGCAATTGCCGCAGGAGTTTCTAGGAAATTTCATCAAGAGTCCCTCAGGAATTTCTCCATGAGTTTCTAGGGAACTCCTAGAGGATTTACCTGTAATCTTCCAGGCGTATCCAAGGAAATGCTGTGGGATTTTCACGGAAATTTCTTCAACAGTACCTTGTGAATTTCTCAAAGAGATTCTCGGGAACTTATTCAAGAGCTCCTCGATAATTTCTCTTCAGGAGTTCCTCGAAAATTTCTCCAGGAGTTCCACGAGTTCCTCCAAGATTTCCCTGGAAATTCCTCTAGATGTTCTCCAAAAATACTTTCAACAATTTCTGCGGGAGAGAATTCTGAGAATTCCTTCAGGAGTTTCTTAAGAAATCCTTCAGAATTTCCTCTGGAATTCCTCCAGAAGTTCACCCGTACTTTCCTAAGGAATTCTCGGGAAGTTTCATCAATACATCCTTGTAGTTTTTTTTTTCAGGACTTACTTGGAAAATCCTGCAGGATTTTCTTGAGGATTGGTTAAGGAGTTTCTCAGGAGTGTCTCCAGCAGTTCCCCAAGAATTCCTCCAAAAGTTCCTCGGGAATCCCAACAGGAGTTTCTCCAACAGTTCCCCTGGAAAAAATCTAAAGGAGTTGCTGTGAAACAATTTCTTCAAGAGCTCCTCAAAAATTTCTTCATATGATCCATAGTTCCTTGGAAATTCCTACAGGAGTTTCTTGGAAATTACTTCACGAGTTTCTTGGAAATTACTTCACGAGTTCCTCAGGAGATCATCGGGAATTCATTCAGGAGTTTTACGTGAATGCGTAAAGTTACTCCCGGGAGGAGAAAGGAGAAACTTTGAGAGGAATTCTCGAGAAAATGCCAAAGCAATTAATAATTAACTCCCTTGAACTTCTGGAGGAATTCCCTACAAACTCCCGGAAAATTTCCCGAGGAACTACCGGGAAAAATCCCAAGGACATCCCGGAGCAATACCATGAGGAAGTCCCGATGCTCTTCCGTAGGAATTCCCTAGGAACTCCCGGAAAAATTCCTGAGAAAATACTGGAGAGAGGAACTCTCGTAGAATTTCCCGATGAACTCCCGGAAGAATTCCCGAGGAACTGCTGGAGGAATTCTCGAGAAACTCCTGAAGGAATTTTCCGAAGAACTCTCAGAGGAATCCCCGAGAAACTCTCAGAGGAGTTCTCGAAGAAGTCTCGGAGGAATTTCCGAGAAATTTCCGAGGAACTCTCGGAGGTATTTCCTAAAACCTCCTGGGGAAATTCTCGTAGAATTCCCGGAGGAACTTCTCAGGGTTTCCGAAGAACTGCTAGTAGGATTCCCGAGGAACTCCCGGAGGAATTTTCGAGTAACTCCCGGAGGAATTCAAGAGGAACTCCTGGAGGAAATCCTGGACGAAATTCCTGAAAATAAATCTTGGGAAAAACTCTCGAAGAACTCCTTGAGGAATTCCCGGAGGGACTCCTGTATGAATTCCCGAAAATTTTCTGGACATACTTTCTCATAACCGATGTAGAAATTCCCGAGGAACTACCGGAGAACTTTTTCAAGGAACTCCTGCAGGAATTCCCTAAGAACTTCTGTTGGAATTCCGTAGGAACTGTTGGAGAAATTCTAGAGCAAATTCTAGGAAACATTCTTGAACTTCTAGAGAAATTCCCGAGGAACTGCAGATGGAATTCTAAAACTCCCGGAGGAATTTTCGAGTAACTCTCGGAGGAATTCAAGAGGAGCTCCTGGAGGAAATCCTGGACGAAATTCCTGAAAATAAATCTTGGGAAAAACTCTCGAGGAACTCCTTGAGGAATTCCCGGAGGGACTCCTGTGTGAATTCCCGAAAATTTTCTGAACATACTTTCTAATAACTGATGTAGAAATTCCCGAGGCACTTTCAAGGAACTCCTGCAGGAATTCCCTACTGTTGGAGAAATTCTCGTGCAAATTCTGGGAAACATTCTTAATTTTCTAGAGAAATTCCCAAGGAACTGCAGAGGGAATTCTAAAAGGAACTCCTGGAGAAGTTCTCGAGTAACTCCTGGAGGAATTCCCGAGGAATTCCTGGAGGAATTTCCGGTGAACTTCTGGAGGAATTCCCACGCAACTCCTTGAAGGATACCCGAAGAACTCCTGGAGAAATTCCAGAAGAACTCCCGGAGAGATTCTCGACGAACTCGCAGAGGCATTCACGAAGAACTCCCGGAGAATTTTCCGAGAAACTACCGGAAGAATTCTTGAGAAACACCTAGAGGAATTTCGGAAAAACTTCCGAAGAAATTGCCAATGGACTCCTGGAGGAATTCCAAAGGATTTGCTGGACGGATTGCCTATGAAGCGCGGGAGAATTTTTGGAGATATTTTGGAAAGAATTGCTGGAGTTCCCGGCAGACTCCAAGACAAACTTTCAAAGAACTCTTGATAAAATTACCCAGGAACACCTGGAAGAATTTCTGAGTAACTTCCACAAATTTTTTTGAAAAACTCCTGAAGAAATTTCCGAGAAACTTCTGCAGCAATTACCGGGAAATTTCTGGGCAGCTCCTGGAATAATTCACAGGGAGCTCCCGGAGGAATTGTATGAGAACTACTGGAGAAATTTCCGAGGAAATCCTGAAGAAATTACAGAAGATTCCTTGAAAAAAGGTACTTCTGAGGAAATTTCTGAGAAACTTCTGCTGCAATTCCCGAGGAACTTCTTCAGAAATTCTCGAGGACTTACTAAAAAAGTTACCAAGAATCTTCTGCGGGAAGCTCCTGGGAAGTTCTGAAGGAATTTCCAAGGTACTCCTGAAGGTATTTCCGTAAAACATCTGGTATAAATTCTGAGGAGCTCCGGGGAGAATTTCCGAAGAAATCCTGAAGAAAAGAAAAACAGCAATCACAGTTTGATCCAGGAGCAATCTAGGAACTTGGAAGATTCCGAAAAGTGGTTTTGAGAGAGATCCCTGAACCCAGAAAAATCTTTTGCAGTAACCTTAAAATAAACTGTGGAAAACCCAAGAGTAACTGCAAGGGGAATCGCGAAAGGACTTCTGAAATTTTCTGGGAACTTGAAAGGAATTTGGAAGCAATATTCTGCTGTAATAGGGCCCATATAGCCGAGGCGGTAAACGCACGGGTATTCAGCACGACCATGCTGAGGGTGACGGGTTCGATTCCCGGTCGGTCCAAGATCTTTTCGTAAAGGAAATTTCCTTGACTTCCTTGGGCATAGAGTATCTTCGTGCCTGCCACACGATATACGCATGCAAAATGGTCATTGGCAGAGGAAGCTCTCAGTTAATAACTGTGGAAGTGCTCATAGAACACTAAGCTGAGAAGCAGGCTTTGTCCCAATGAGGACGTTACGCCAAGAAGAGAGAGAGAGATTCTGCTGTAATGTATGGAGGGTTTCCAAAAAATCTTGTGTTTTATTAGAGAATTACTAACTGGTAGAATGGGTGATGTTTTTTGTCAAATCCTCATTGAAAATCTTTGGAGATTTTTTTTTTTTTGATGACTGCGTATTGGGATCCCTGAAAAACGAGCGCATTCTGCATTTTTTTCCCGAATGTGCACATTTCTTTAGATACATTTTGTTGACTTCTGTTATCTAATATTTGCATGACTCGTCAAGGAAACTTAATGAAATGTTTTAACTATTGTTTATTTCTCAGTTTCTCATCGTTTAAAACCGATTTCTACCAGGTTGTCTCAAAATTGATACTTTTAATAGTTTCCTTACATCTTTTAGTATCTGATTCAATCAGCACGATACTTGATAGAACACCTTTTGAAACCTGCTTAATTTAAAGGAAGAACGTCTGATCTATTTCGATCCGGAGATAAATTTGACCCCGGTTTACGCAGCCAAGTGCTGAAAGTCTCTTTAATAAAGACAAATCAATCAATCAACCCCGGTTTACGGTACTTGACTTGGCTAGGAAATTATATCAAGTCATCGGTTTTCTAATGAATGACTGTATGCTTTCACTAGAATTTCATTCAAAGGCTTTCCTTTTCCTCATCTTGATCCTTGGACTATTGTGCAATGGCCCTTCTGTAAGCATGTCATAAATGATATTTTCATATCAAGTAAACACTTCTGCGTTCCGATAATACTACATATGGATTTTGAAACAAAAGCCGTAGCACCACATGGCTTTTCGAAACAGACAATCACGAAGTAATTCAGTTCTGATTGAAAAGTTCACCGCATGTTGGTCACAGGATTTACGAAGAAGTTCTCAAAACAACCAAGAAGCTGAAAGTTATTTTACCCCCTACTTCCTTCTACCACAGATCCGGTAAAGAATGCAATCTGTCCAAAATCACACCATCATGGCACCATATAAAGACTACGTTTCGAGAGAACAGGCCAACAAACTGCATTTGCAGCTGCCCAGATTGCAGTCCAAGTCAGCAGTAACAATATGTACAAAAAGTAACACAACTGTTTGGTATTCCCTTCGTTCTTCCAGCCCGGCAACGCGGAAGTTTCCGCAACTCCGTCAGTTGTTTGACCAACCAGTGCCGCTCTGCAAGCAACAAGATGAATTCAACCGCACGAGAGCGGGACAGGTCACACACGACAACGACGACGGTGACGACGGACGGACGATCGGCATGTAGTACCATGAATCTGCTGCACGCCTTATCGGACGACAGCGAGATAGACTGCCTTGAGGAAAACATCGTTGTAAGTATGTAACCCCGGCGTATTTCATTAGTTGAACCGTCTATTTGTGTTGCGGGTGGATGTAATTGAGTCGTTTTTGGCCCTTTGTAGCCCTCTGGGCAATACATAGCGCTGCAGCGTAGATTGAAAATGAGTTTTCGGTTGAAGTATACGCAGGCAAATATTGACTAGGAAAACTTGAGGCTCTAAAATGCGTCCTATTTCGGGTAAATGCTACATGTTTGATATGCTAGTAGTCATATGTATACGAGATGAATTTGGGAAATTTAATATATCTTACACGAGGTCTGGAAGATATTGAGGTTAAAAAAGCCATCATTCATCTCTCAGCTATCATCAGATTGTGAAGAACGATGATGTTTTCACAACGAATATTATTACTTTTCAACCTATTCTGAAAATTAAGGATTTCGCTTCTAGATAGGGAAAGATTCTTATATTACGTCCATCGTTTTTCGGGGTTTCTAGACCCCCTCCCCCTCTGTCACACAATTTTCCTATACCCAATACCCTTAATGTCACACTTTTCTAGAACCACCTGATTTGCACGGCAAACAAGGGCCACACGGCGGGCGGGCCTAAATGTCCAGACACACGAGGAGGTCGAAATTCCAAACGATAATGCAGGTTACACAACTAAACCTGAACCACTGTGAAGCCGCACAACAGTTGCTGTGACAGTCAGTCTCGGAGTCAAGCACATCGCCCTACTATCGGACCCGTACCGCATCCCTCCCGATAACGGAAACTGGGTAGCGGATAAGGCCAAGCTGGCGGCGATCTGAACAACCGCTCGTTTTCCGCTCCAGGAAATAATTTCCACGTCGCACGAGGGCTTCGCAATAGCTAATATCAACGGGCTGTAATGTTATGCTCCTCCCAAGTGGACGATAGACCAGTTCTCGTCTATGGTGGATTCTTTAACAAGTGGGATTGCGTCCCGTGGTCATCAGTGGAGACTTCAACGCCTGGGCGATTGAGTGTGGTAGCCGCTTGACTAACGCGAGAGACTGGGCATTACTCGCTTGGCTAGACTAAACGTGGATCTCGTGAACGTAGGTGACAATAAAACCTACAATAGGAATGGTGCAGAGTTCATCATTGATATGACCTTCTGGAGCCCGGGTCTAAACAAACCCTAGCTTGAACTGGAGGGTCGACGATGGATACACGCATAGTGACCATCTGGCGATATAGAGTGGAAACGGAGGAAGACGGCCACAGCCGAAGGTCATCGACCGTCATCGGGGATGGCTAACCTCGCGATTCGATAAGCCGGCATTTGTGGAGCGATTGCTTATGGAGGGTAACACCGACGATCTATCCAGCGATGATCTAGTCGGAACCCTAAGCCGTGCATGTGATGCCGCAATGCCAAGGCGATCCTTACCCAAAAATGAACACAAACCGGTGTACTGGTGGTGTCCAGAAATCGCAGAACTCCGCGCATCCTGCTTAAGAGCTAGAAGGAAGACGCAAAGGGCTCGTACCGATGAGAATAGAATTGAACGAAGTGTTTCTTACAGGGCGGCTGAACTGGCACTGAACAAAGAGATTAAGGCAGCCAATACGACCCCTTGGGGTTATGTCTACAGATTAGCAAAACCAAAACGAAAGGCGCGTCAGCACCCCCAGAAGGCTCCCCCGAGATGCTGCAGAAGATTGTGGAAACGTTGTTCCCGCGCCACGATACAAGACCATGGGCCCCTATGGCCAAACCTGCCATAACGAGGTCGCCCCGGTGACGAACGACGAACTCATTGCAATAGCAAAGTCGTTTAAGTTGAACTAGGCTCCGGGTCTGGACGGTATCCCGACATTAGCCATCAAGACGGCCATTGAGGCTAGCCCTGACATGTTCAGAATGACTATGCAGATGTGCCTAGACAGAGGCGAATTTCCGGAGAGCTGGAAAAGGCAAAGATTGGTTCTACTGCCCAAACCCGGGAAGCCACCTGGCGACCCGTCTTCCTACAGATCTATCTGCCTGCTGGACATCGCCGGAAAACTGTTGGAACGGATCTTTCTGTCGAGGCTGATGGTCTATACCGAGAAACCCGATGACTCCGGTCTCTCGGATAACCAGTTTGGCTTCCGGAAGGGTCGATCGACGGTGGACGCTATTAGGGCTGTAACCAAATGGCCGAGATAGCGCTCCAAAAGAAGCGAACAATAATCCGCTATTGCGCGGCCGTCACGCTGGACGTTAGGAATGCGTTCAACAGCGTCAACTGGGCCGCCATAGAGTGCGCAATACACCACCAGTCCCGGTTAGTCTATGCCGGATACTGGAGCGCTACTTCCAGAATAGGCTGTTAATCTATGACACCGAGGAAGGCGAGAGGAGCTACAACATCACCGCGGGAGTACCTCAGGAGTCCATCCTGGACACGGTACTATGGAACGCGGCGTGTGATGGCCTATTGAGGCTCAAACTTCCATCGGGCGTAAAGCTGGTCGGCTTCGCCGATGATATTACATATTACCCTCGTGGTATGCGGCGAGTCGATAGAGGAAGTGGAACTGACAGCAACTCACGCAATTGGCATAGTGGAGGACTGGATGAGGTCGAGACATTTGGCACTCGCGCACCACAAAACAGAGGTGGTGGTGGTAAACAACCGCAAGTCTGAGAAAACAGGCAGTGGTCACCACAGGCGGATGCACGATCAACTCTAAGCGCTCGCTAAAGTAATTGGGGGTCATGATCGACGATAAGCTGAAATTCGGAAGCCACGTAGAATATGCCTGCGATAATGGCATTGTCAAATATAATGTCAAATAGCTCGGCAATAGTCTCGAGTAAGCGTAAGCTGTACGCGGCATTAGCGGTCTCCATACTACGGTATGGCGCCGCAGCATGGTCAAAGGCGCAAGTGGTTAATCGAAACGTGAAGCGACTTGAGAGTACCCACAAATTGGTGTGCCTTGGGGTGGTGAACGCATACCGCACGGTCTCAAAGGACGCGGTATGTGTGCTAGCGAACATGATGCCCATAGTTTTAGTGGTGGCAGAGGATGAAGAGTGCTTCGAGCGATACGGCATAAGAGGCGCGAGGCGAATCGCTGAAGTGGCAGAGGGAATGGGATTCCTCCAGCAGGGTAGATGAACACACAGACTCATACACACTTAGAAATTCTGAAATTTGCACGAAACGGAATCACCAAAGAACGTAAACGTTTTCAAGACTGAATCACAAATTGAACTCAATTTTACGCGCATCATGTAAGTGCTGGGTGATTGCGTTAGATGTCGTCAAATTCGTTTCACCAGAAACGTAGAATCAGTATCACGTTCATCAGCCACCTTCTAACTCGGAGAAATAGCCGAGAGGTAAGAAATGTGGCTGACAATCAGCAGATCCGGAGTTCGAATCTATGCATGGCATTATTTTACTTCTCTATGTTTTATCTGTCAAATCGATTTTAGCGATTGCTAGACGCTAAGAAAAAATAAGTTTTATTTTGGGGTGTCTTGAGAGACGTAAATTTACATGTTTCAACCTCTACATTTGTGTTTTTGAAGATGCTCGTATATGTCAGGTTCAGGACACGTAAAATTACATGATATTTTCTAGGTGTGTACCGAGCGGTCGAGCAGGCCCCATGACGAGGTGAATTTTCACTTGATTCAATTTCTGTGGCCATGGGTGGCTTTAGGTGGTATCTGCACAGATTTGCACACGCAGGCTCCCCCGCATGTCCGGAGTGTGCAGACTGCGACGAGACCGCGGAGCATGTGCTCTTTGAATGTCCACATTTCGTGGAGCAAAGCTCGAGTACGCAGGAGGTATGCGGTAGACATATCATTTTTTTTTTTTTCCTTGTTGGGGACATAATGCCACTGCGACCATTGATCTGATCTATTGTGGCGTCATCCTCTTCATTTTTTTTTATTGCCGTACTGAAAAGAACCGACACTATCAGGAGTGACTATCCTCACAGCAAATGGCGTTTGTCCCAATCAGGTACCGCGTTTCGTATGAAACTTAGAACATGTTTGGGATGAGAAGCCCAAATTTCCTGAGGCCCCATTAGGCCCCTTTCCAGAAATCTACAGCGCTTGTGATAAAGTGCAACACACTCGCACAATAAATGCTCAGACGTTTCAGTCTCTAATTTACAAAATCGACATTTATCTTCTTGCAATTTACCAATCAATTTTAGATAGTATTTGCAAGGGCAGTGGCCAGTTATTAGTCCAGTGTAAGTACTTAGGTCATTTTTGTTCAGGTCTATTAGCCTTAGTGTGTTAATGGCGTCTGGTGTGATGAATCGCTTAGATTGACGAGAATCAGTTATGTTCATCCAGTTACGCTTAATTTTAAATTCTTCTAAAATCTTGAATTTCATTTTTAAGGCACTTGGAGCCAATCCAAAAAATGGCTCCGGTCCTATGAATTGAGTGGATGACCCTTGTTTTGCCAACTGATCAGCTTTTTCATTTCCTTCTATTCCGCGATGCCCAGGAACCCAATACAGATTAACCTTATTGCGACAGGACAATTGCTGCAGTAGCTTCGAGCATTCCAAGACTAGTTTCGAGGTATACACTTTGGACTTCAAAGCATTCAATGCTGCTTTGCTATCCGAACATATACAAATATTAGCATTTCTATAGCGCCTTTTGAGACATATGTCGGCACATTCCAAAATAGCATAGACTTCAGCCTGGAAGACAGTAGGCCACCTTCCCAGTGGCAATGAAACGTTGACACCAGGGCCAAAAATACCAGCCCCAACCAAATTGTCTTGTTTTGAGCCGTCAGTGTAAAAAACAGTTGAACCAGATCGAAAATCTGGCTCCCCTGTTTCCCAATCCTGACGAGTCACATCAGCAACACAAAATAGATGACCAAAAAAGTTACGCTTTATCATGTAATCTTCATTGACCAAATATACTGGGTCGATTTCGTAAGTCTTTAGTATGCTCATATGCCCTCTAAGATTATAATCATTGAGATTTAAGGACCTTCTCATACTTAGACCACTTTTAGCAGCTGTTATTTGAATACAATCATGCAATGGCAGAAGATTTAGCATTGCATCCAAAGCTTTTGATGGGGTGCTATGCATTGCCCCAGTTAGTGAAGCTGTTGCAAGCCTTTGTAGCTTGTTTAATTTTGTTTGAGTTGTAACTTGTTTGGTCTTTTCCCACCAAATAATAGAAGCATAAGTAATAATGGGTTTCACAATGGCCATATAAATCCAAAGTATCATCTTCGGCTTCAAGCCCCATTTCCTCCCAAAAGTTCTTTTACAGCCCCAGAAAGCATTTCTAGCTTTTTCTAACTGTTTTTCCACATGTTTATGCCAGCAGAGACATATCATACCTGACAACATTGTTGAAAGGATGTGTACGGGGGCGGACAAGTGGGACTCCGTTACTTCCGCGGTTTCTCCAATCGTACTTGAACTACAGAGAAAATGGCGAGTCGAACAACAGCTAGTTGAACTGCCCCCCCCCCCCCCCCTTCCCCATCCAAAAGCTTTAGTTCAACGAGTAATCTAAGTACTAGCCACGACCCGGGCCTTCAGGGGAGACTGAACAACTTAAGGCGGTAGCTGGTGGATCGCTTACTATTAGAGTGTACTCATGTACGGTCCCCCCCTTCTCGAAGTCATCGCACAGCAAAATCTAGCCAAAGAAAATCAATCAGTAATAATGCATTCTAATTTTTGTCAAAATCAGTCTTCTTTTTTAATAAAAGATTACTTTCTTGACATTTTTTGAAGGTTATTCTATATCTTTCAATTGGTATGAGTTTTGAGGTGTATACCTAAGATACGATTGTTTTTTTTAGAAAAATGTGGTACAATTTTCACATAGTTTTCGGTATTCAAACTCAAGGATTTTCCTCCAGGACCCAAAAACCAATCTAAATCAATACACAATATCTAAGATTTTTTAATAAGGGGTGTCAACTATTTTCCCGATATTCCTCGTATTTAAAAGGATTATTTGTTGTTCATGTAATTTTGAAAGCTTGGATTTTCAACCCTCAATTTCACATTGTTGACCAAACTATGTATTTCTTGCCAAACTTCGATTATTTCTTGGTCTTAAATTAGTCAGCAACCTTTTCACGTTATAATGATGTATAGAACCGAGAACATGAAAGCTAATTAAAATTTGCTAGGACGTTCGTTTTATCGTACATTAATAAATTTTTAGTACGTTTGTGCAAAAACTTTTCGAGGTCTTCTTATTCCTAAATATGACCCAAAATAAACATTTTTCGATTACTTACTCAATAAGCTTTCAATTGCTTCAAAGGTTGCCACGATTCGATGAAAATTGTAAAATTTCTATCCAAAATACGGTGGCTAGATTTTGGCGTGCGCATACCTTATTTGGCACAACTGGTAGTGCATCGGAACCAGTTCCAGATGTCCCGCCAGAAGTGGGAAAAATGATTAAGTTATCTAAGCCCATGCATGCGACACATCAAATCACGACTTTTTCGGTAACTACACAGAAAAAAATGTTGTGTAATATTACATCTGAACTGCTGCAACCTGATCAATACGTCGGTTACATGAATATTACACAGGACGATGTACACATAAGAACAAAAGATTTTACATCAAAACAATGTAATCGTACATAGGAATCGTGATTACATCGATTATTTAGTACATCGGAATGAATTACATCGGGCGGGTTGCATTTATTTTTTGCTGTGTAGATGAATTATTAGTAAGAAAACAGACTCAAATCGCATTGAAAACTACCGGTAGTGTTTCGGAATCAATTCCGGGTGTCCCGCTGGAAGTGGTCAAATATACTCAAGTAACAAACTTGTCACAGAAGAGTCACGTCGGCGTAGGTTTTTGTTGTGCAGAAGTCACTGTGACTTACTTCTAGCAAGTAAGTGTAGTAAGTAAGTAAGTCTGCGCAACAAAAATCTGCGCCGGCGTGACTCTTCTGTGACAAGTGTGTTACTTGGGTAAAAATGAACCAAACTCATACATGCGACACATCCAACAGAGGCTTTTTTAATAACCTGAGCAACGGTTAACAAGAAAATAGGCTGAGACCACATATGAGACTAAGGACTGTATCGGAAATTAACTATAAACGTTCACCATTGCCTAAAAAATAATCTATTCGAAATAAACATAATTTCATTTTTGGAGATACTATATAAATCTTTAAAATAAAGAATGGCAGTTCTGATTTTCAAAAAATAATCGTTTAACTTGGACTTTTATCTCAAAGATTGCACATATGTTTTTAAAATTCTGGACACCCCCTAAAAATTTCAAATAGCGAAAACTATGGATAAATATTCAATTTTTTCTCTAATTTTTGCGCAAATATATTCTTTTCCAGAATGCTCATGATAATGGACAATTATTTTTATCAAGAAAAATTTCCTCTGTGGTTTAGCGCAATTCTTAAAAATGAAAAAAAAAATGTCATTTTTCGCGGAACTCTTTTTTTATGCGACTTTAAAGAACAATTACGCAAATAAAAAATACATAAAGTTGAAAATTCGCATTTTTTCTCAATTGGGCATGTATTTAAATTTATTGAAGAGGTAGTTTTACCATAGAACGGAATTTTATAACCTCTGAAGATATTTAAAACAGAGCGTCAAAGTTCGACCAAAAAGTAGGTGTTTTTTGGGTTAGACCATTTTCTACATGACAAAGGGTTTTCTATCCAAAATAAGAATTTTAAAAGTCGGTATTGAGTGATATGTTATGTGTACATAACTGCTAGTAATAATCATCATTTTCCAAATTTTCCTCGTACAAATTTTTTTCGCTACAAATTATTGAAACGTTAAAAAGATTTTAGAAAATTGCCTTTTGTACAGATTGTTATTTTGTGTGGTGTACTCATATAACCATATTTTCAATAATACTAAACATTTTCCAAATTTGTTCAAGCTGTTCCAAACTTAACTATATTGTGAAGATTTCATAGAAGAACTGAAATAAAAATACCAACCATGCTTCGAGATAGAGCATTTTGAATGTTTATAGTTAATTTCCGATACAGTCCTTACCGGAAAGGTAGCAGAACCAGCAACTGATGCTTCGCCGGAATTACAAAAGTGTGCAAAAATAATGCAAGCGATAAATATGTGTAAAGGAACAAAAACTTGATAAAACTAAAGCCACATACAGACATATCACTCCACTCACTACCTTTTCTTTTTGTTTCAACGGTTGATTTGAATATTCATTAGTTCGAAAATTGGACGCCCACGGCGCTCACATCGTTTTTGCTTCTGTTTGACGTTCACTCATTACCGCCATCTAGCCAGCGGTTTGCGAAACGCAGCCTGTTTAGCATTGGGCGATTATGTTTCGTGACGCTGAATATAATCGCAATTTGTTCCAAGTGATATGTCTGTGCTGAAGCGATCTCATCATTTCACACCAAGGGTCGTCCATAAAAGTAGTATTTTTTGACGATTTTTGACATCCCCCTCCCTCCTCATAGCCCCTTTTCCCATATCTATTACCTCAAATATCTTTTATTTTTACTGTGATGATTTCATAAAATTTCGTAGAATAACAAAGCAATAATAATTTGAGGTCTTAGAGCATGACGAAAAAGGCACTATCACCACTAGGTGGATTAATTCGGGGTTTAGTTTTTCTTTAGCAAAAGTGAAGTAATAATGAAATGTTTTTTTAATTTTTAACTAGTGATTCAAGTGAAAGGTTCTAGGGTAAGTGTACCAGTTATGACCATAGTGGTTCCCTATTTGGCCATAGTAGAATTTTAGAAACTTTTAAAGCTTTCACATATGTATGATGAAAGTCTAAGTAGCAAGATTTTAAATGTATCTTGTCAATAAAACTCTTGAAATGATGTAAAATGCAGCTCGACGAACTGAGCAAATGTCTGTGTGTGTGTTTTTCTTTTTTTTTTTTTTACTTTTAGTAAAGCCTTTATGCCTTCCCGACACGCGTTCGATAAGCATGACCAGTGCTACCGATTTCGTCCATCGCGTGCCAGTTCATGAGGGACTCAGAACAGAGAAGAGAACTCTGAACCCTACGCCTCTAACCTCCACTACAGTGCCTGCTTCCCCCGGATTCCACTAGAAGCGACTACTTCGGGGGGGCTGTGCTCATGCACTTCACTTGTTATCAGGCATAGCTAGTCACGCTAGATCGCTGACTTTATCTCCGACATAACTGCTGCGCTCTCATGAGCTTTATCTTAATCACGTAGCTTTAACTGCTGCGCTCTCGTGAGCTTTGACATACTGCTGCTGCTCTCCAAGTTGACCAGTGGAATGCCGAGGTCAGTTCGGCAATGCCAGTTGGAGGGTGGCTATTCTACTTCGGGTGGCTTTCTCGCTGCGTTCGTTGACCTTTTCCTGGGCGAACCGGTTGAGTGCCGAGGTCGGTCCGGCGATTCCGGTTGGAGGGTGGCTTCCGGTTCGCTGGCGCCCCGACGACTCGAACCCGGTTGATTCGACGTAGTTTCTTGCGACTCAGCGTAGTCCCCGGCGGTGGAGCTAGCTTACTCCGACGGAGAGTTCTCCGGCGGTAGAATATCTCCCGAAACCGTTGTTCGCGTTGCGTATTCCTTCGATGTTGATTGGCAGGGTGTCGAAGTCGGTCCGGCGATTCCGGTTGGAGGATGGCTTCCGGTACGCTGGCGCTCCGTCGACCCGAACCAGTGGTTTTCCACGGGCGCTGATTACTCAGATAGTCCGCGGCGGTGAATCTATCCTACTCCGACGAAGAGTTCCCCGGCGATGGAAGATCTTCCGAACCGATACTTCCCAGATCGGTGCCGAGGTCGGTCCTGCGATTCCGGTTGGAGGGTGACTTCCGGTTCACAGGCGCCCCGACGACCATTCACTGGTGCTTCTCGCGACATACTCGTCCTAGTCCCCGGCGGTGGAGCTAGCCTACTCCGACGGAGAGTTCCCCGGCGATGGAAGTTCTCCCGAACACGGTGGTTTGATCCCGACCAGTCAGGTGCCGAGGTCGGTTCGATGATTCCGGTTGGAGGGTGGCTTCCGGTTCACCGGCGCCCCGACGACTCAAGACCAGAGCGTTACGACTACTCGGACTAGTCCCCGACGGTGGATCTAGCCTACTCCGATCGCGATCCGATGCCCTTTGGTCTTCACGCCATTTCCGCTGCAGTGACGACAGGATCTGTCCCACAGCCCTGTTCACCGCATTCCAGGTGCTTTCTTCCCGACACATTCGTTCTACAATGTTGTCGGGGCTAAGGCTTGTGATACTCTCCGCTAACATCCCGTCTCGTGCTGCCCTGAATCTGGGACAGTGGAAAAGCACGTGCTCTGGTGTCTCCTCATTACTCGGGCATGCTGGGCAAAGTGGGGACTCTGCGTGCCCGAATCGATGCAGGTACTTCCGGAAACATCCGTGGCCTGACAAGAACTGTGTCAGGTGAAAGTTGACCTCCCCGTATTTCCTATCCAACCAGGTTGAAACGTTCGGAATGAGCCGATGGGTCCATCTACCGTTTTCAGCGTTATCCCACTGCTGTTGCCACTTTCTTACGGTGTCAGCTCGGGCTCTTCTTCGGACTCCTGATATGCCTCTATCTCTATAGCACTCGTTTTCTTCCTCGAGTAGAAGATCTATGGGAATAGTTCCGGCTATCACGTAGACTGCTTCTGACGAAATTGTACGGTACGCACTGCATACTCGCATGTTCAGCCGAGATCTGTTCCTCCTTGTCTGTAGTGCCGTCACCCACACAGGCGCTGCGTATCGGAGCACCGATGTGGACACACTTGCCAGTAGTCGCTTCTTGCTACTGCTGATCGCTGAGTTGTTGGGCATGATCCGAGATAGTGCCGAAATCAACTTTGCAGCCCTTTCACACGCGTAGTCGACGTGACTATTAAAGTTTAGCCTATCGTCTAACATAACTCCCAGGTGTCTCACATTCCGCTTCGATTCGATGATGCACTCTCCGACCGAAATTCTCGCCTGTTGTACCGCCTTTCGGTTGCTTATCAAAACCATCTCGGTCTTGTGATGAGCTAGGGCCAGCTTTTTCCCCCGCATCCAGCTTTCGACAACATCTATCGCCTCCGTGGCGAGCACTTCTACTTCCTCCAATGATTCACCGATCACTAGGAGCGCCACGTCGTCCGCGAAACCGATAATCTTCACGCCCCTGGGGAGGCGCAGCTTCAGTACTTCGTCATACATAGCATTCCAGAGGGTCGGACCGAGAATGGATCCCTGGGGAACTCCCGCTGTTATGGTTTTACTTCTTCTCCCGTTGTCAGTATCGTAGATCAATGTCCGATTCTGAAAATAGCTGCTCATAATGCTACAGAGGTACTCGGGAACTCTCAGTTTGTGCAGCGCATCGGCGATTGCAACCCAACTAGCACTGTTGAACGCATTTTTCACGTCCAGCGTGATCACTCCGCAGTAGCGGTTACCTCTTCTCTTTTGATTTTGCGCCGTCTGCATTGCTTCCACGACCGTTCGGATGACATCGACAGTGGATCTACCCCTCCGGAAGCCAAACTGCATATCGGACAGGCCGTGCTCTCCTTCCGTGTATTTTGTGAGCCTATTGAGGATCACTCTTTCCAGCACTTTGCCGACAGTATCCAGCAGGCAGATTGGCCTGTATGCTGAAGGATCTCCAGGAGGCTTCCCTGGTTTCGGCAGTAACACAAGATTTTGGTGTGTGTGTGTGTGTTTGTGTGTGTGTGTGTGTGTGTTTGTGTGTGTGTGTGTGTATGTGTGTGTGTGTGTGTGTGTGTGTGTGTGTGTGTGTGTGTGTGTGTGTGTGTGTGTGTGTGTGTGTGTGTGTGTGTGTGTGTGTGTGTGTGTGTGTTTGTGTGTGTGGGTGTGTGTGTGTGTGCGTGTGTGTGTGTGTGTGTGTGTGTGTGTGTGTGTGTGTGTGTGTGTGTGTGTGTGTGTGTGTGTGTGTGTGTGTTTGTGTGTGTGTGTGTGTGTGTGTGTGTATGTGTGTGTGTGTATGTGTGTGTGTGTGTGTGTGTGTGTGTGTGTGTGTGTGTGTGTGTGTGTGTGTATGTGTGTGTGCGTATGTTACAAAAGAAATCACGCACGTTTCTCAGCCGTCTGATATCCGATTTGGATTCTCTTAGTTGCAAATGAAAGCTACAACACCCTAGTAGAACCCTATTGAATTTTATTACAATCGGACATTTGGTTACCGAGATATCTTTTGAAGAGTACTTTGAAGTAATATAGGTTAGCTTTTTGAAAGATTTTTGACATTTAGCATATGAATATCTCAGCCGTCTGTCAACCAATTTGAATTCTCTTGGCAGCAAATGAAAGCTACAACATTCTAGTAGAACGCTCTGAAATTTTATTTCGATTGAATATTTGGTTACTGAGATATCTTTCGAAGAGTACTTAGGAGTTATACAACTAAACTTTTTGAGATTTTTAACAAATTGTATCATACTAAATATTTCAGCCGTGTGTCAATCGATTTTGGTTCTCTTGGCACCAAATGAAAGCTACAACATCCTAGTAGATTGTTCAGAAATTTTATTAGGATCGGACATTTGGTTACAGAGATATCTTTCGAAGTGTACTTAGGATTTATTCAACTAAACTTTTTGAGATTTTTGACCAAGTGTATCATAATAAATATCTCAACCGTCTGTCAACCGATTTCGGTTCTCCTGGCACCAAATGAAAGCTATAACATCCTAGTAGAACCCTATACAATTTTATTAGGATTGGACATTTGGTTATCGAGATATCTTTCATCAAAGAGTACTTGGGAGTAATACAGGTTAACCTTTTGAGAGATTTTTGACCAAGTGTATTATAATAAATATCTCAGCCGTTTGTCAACCGATATGTGTTCTCTTACCACTAAATGGAAGCTACAGTATCCTTGTAAAAGGCCCTGAAATTTTATTTTAATTGGACATTTGGTTACTGAGATATCTTTCGAAGAGTATTTCAATAAATTACTTTTATATTATTATATTCGTTTGTTATCTTGCATGAGCTTTTGACCAGTCTATGGGAAATTATTGTTCAATCAATAATGCTGACCTCATATAAAGTGTATACTAGAAGGTTATCGTTTTCAATAAAATTATAAATAACAAATTACAAATAAACAGGAATTCTATGAAAACTAACAATATGTTAAATGAAAGCTTTGAATTTATGTATTGTGGGAAAAATGCAAGAACTGGACAGCCAAAATAACTAGCTAATTCCAAAACTGATTAGCATAGTAGATATATCATTTTTGCACCATAACCATGAATACCAAGTACTTCGGAGCTAATTTATTCGACTGATTAAGAGATATTAGACAAAGTGTATCTCGCTGATTTTCTTATCCATTTGTTAATCGATTCAAGATTTTTTTGGCAGTTAACAAAAGATACAATATTCCAGAATATGTAAGCTATTTTTTAAAAATTTCACACAAGATTCTAGAAGGTGTCTGGCATTTCTGGTAGTTTAGTCCATGGTCCATGATGCTATTTTGGAAACCAATCCACTAGATGCCAAATCCACAATATTTTCTAAAACTTTTGGTTTATTACACAAAATAAATATGTTAAATACAAATAATACAACAATAGTTTTAATAAGTGTAAGAAGGGTTCTGTTCACCATAGGTGGATTAAATCAGGTTTTTATCAAATTCATGCATTGTTTTCCAAGAATATCAATGTGTATTTCACTCCCTGTTTCACGCTGCACCAATATTGACTTTTCCTACTCGTCAAGGCCAAGTGGTGACATAGAAATACTGATGAATGTATGCTCAAGCACTCCGGCAAATTATTTACATACAAAACATTGGCCAAACACACCATAACGTATTTAGTTCATTATACCGCGATCATAAAAAAAACTCCCACATCTACGCTGAAAAAGTTTTTCCCAGTCGTCTATTCCAGGCAACCCCAACAACCAGCGAGAATATTTGCGGTTTGGATGTTGCGAGCAGCAAGTTATAATAGCAGAAGAACACTACTGCGACACACTTTTCACAGCGATGTGTCATACAAGAGCACCAGAAGTTGGGAAAGTATGCTTTCGTCTCTCATCAGCAGTGCAAATTCCTACAGGGCAAGAACGCTTGCTGCTCGCCGTCCGCCGCTCGCGCGCTTCATAATAATTGAGTCCAGAATGGTGCCAGGGCAGAGGTTTTCCATCGTCGTCGTTTCGCTCTCTCTTGGCGACTATTCCATATAGGAGCGTGTCTGTTCTCGAAGGCGTTGCATTGTTAGACATTCACCGAAAGTGATTGGGTAGAAATTCTACATTATTTGATGTGTTTATGCTTGTATTCATCTACAATTTTATATGATATGCCTTGTTTTTTTTCTATACTTCTGTACTTTTTTCAATCTTTTTTTCGTTCCTCTTTCACTTTTTTAGGCTTTACATATTCCCATTTTTTTTTTCATAATTCTACATAATTTTTAATACCTGTTTATCTTGTTTATCTTTCTTTCTTCCAATATGTATATTACAATGTCCTTATCTATCCTACTACATCCATCTTCCTATCATCATATTTTCCTGTCATCTTATCGTCCTGTCATCATATTTTCAAATCTTCCTTGAATTATATCTTGCAATCTCCTAATATTCCTATCTCTTTAATAATCTTCCTATCTTCCAATCTTCATATCTTCATATATTTTTATCTATGTTCAACACATTATAACTCACGATTGAACGGAGTGATTATCTGTAAGATTTTGTAAACTATGTTGTACTAAATTGTCCATTTGTAGATCCTTCGAAAAAGGCTCAATACATGTAGCTGAAACGTCAGGTGTAGAGCATAAATCCGTTTATGATTACGCGAAGACTGAAAGCCGAAAATACCCGTAACATTTATCTTTTTATTTTGCTTAATTTCTGTGTTCCTACACTTATTTTCGAATTTCCCTATTTTGAAACCTTCCTATCTTCACCTAGTTTTATTTTCCTATCTTGCTGTCTTCCAATCTCCATGTCTTAGTATTTTCATCTTCCATTTTTATTTTCTTTTCTTTCCTCTTTTGTCTATTTTCTGCAACTTTTTATTAATAAGTAAATTTTGGTCAACGAAATACAGCAGTTTTCCTCTTGTGCGTCGTTGCTAAGCGGCAAATATTAAGTGAGACGCTGTACCCTCGCCATTGTGCCCTGTAGGAAGCTGATACTATTTACTATTTCATAATGTAGCAGAAGCCCAGCGTTGTGAAAGGGAAGAACTTTTCCCTTTCGCAAGCCATGAAAAAGCCAGACTTTGACTTGCGGTAGGTTACGAGTTTTTGGAGTGGAAACCTTGCTCCGTCGGCGTCGTCGCCATCATCATCGCCCTATCGTATTCCTTCGCACTCCCGAACACTTTTCCCATCATCATCCTGTGCATGAAGCTGCCGCCCCGGCTAGTGCTGATATAGATGAGGTCGCCTTGTGGGGCATCAAAAAAAGTTCAAATTCAATTAAGATTCTTCTGATGGCATGTGAAAATATCTTGATGGTCGGAGTTAGAGTAACATGCAAAATAGTTGTTACTGATGCGGGTTTGTGATTTTTGTGCTCTAACGGTGCGGGGAACAGAGAAACTCAATTCGAAACAGTTTTTCCTCATTACCATTTTGCACGCGGCCTTGCACGGGTGAAGTTAGAGTGCATTATGAGGCTTTGATCGCGGAGGAGTTTTCTTTTCATATTATGGGGACGCAGCTACACAGATAGCTGAAAGGGAATCCAACTGAGATGCAGCTTCTAGAAAAAGAAACATTGCAGTTAAAAGTGTAGGAAAACTTGTTGAACGCTTGGTTGTGAAGCAGATACAGTCCTAGTTGGATAGTTACTTCAATGAAAAAGAGAATCATATATAGTACACACACTTGAATCTTAGCTAGACGATAACAGATTGAGTTGTATCAAAGTATGTTTATGTTGCAGGAAAAAATAAGGCTTTCTGTTAATTAAAAAATGCTAACTTGAACCTCATCCTAAATAGAGATTCAAACACTTAACTGAACTTGCACAGACGCAATGAACTCCACGGTCTGCCGTGGGCGAGTGATTGCATCATCAATTCCTTTCCCCTTCCCCACATTATATGTAATGCAATCTAGGTATCAGGTATCAGGTATCAGTAGGTCGACTCCAGAGGCACGTTCTCCTCCATTTGAGAAATTTGTGCCATCACCATGAATACGAGCCTATTCATCATTTACCTGAGGGAGAGGGAAGGGAGGAATAAGGGATGGGATAGGGAAAGGGAAGGTAAGGAAATAGGGTCGACATAATCGCATAAGCGTACAACAACGGGTTCAAACAGCGCCCTGAAAAGGGCACTATAAAAAACGCGTGAAGCGTGAAGTAAGCCTATAGCTGCTTGCCACAACGGGTTCAGAACAACAGAAAATCCTGAAGATTCAGGCTTCTTAGGTCAGTTTCACTTAATCAAGTGTTTATCGAGTACTCGGAAACGCAGTTGAGCATGAGCATAGCATGAGCATAGATGACCGTACTATTCGTAGTTGCTACTCCGTGATTGACCAGAACAATCGAAGTTGCACAAGGAACCAACAGACGGAGCTTGGGAGTAGCTTACCGTCCTCAATGTGCATCTTCGAGAATTCCAAACTTTATTAGGTCAATAACGGCGCCGGCCACGTCCTTACGGTCATCGAGGAAGGAAAGGAATGTTATTATGACGTGCGTTGCTTACTAAAGACCGAGATCACCTCTGCGTCTCCACGTCTGTCATGGGAAGGACTTTTTGTTAATGGGGAGGGGAAAGGGCGCATGATATGAGTTCACTTTGGTAAGTGGAGTGATTCATGCAACCCTATTAATATCAAACCACTTATTTTCATTTGGACTAAAACAAAACACATGCCGACATCGAAGATGACGAACCATTCAGATAGTTTTCGAAGTGCGAAAATTAACGAAAGAGAAAATAAAGTGATTTGAACCAACGTGGCTTTGGAACTTGGGCCGACACTTGACGTGACGAACATTTCAATGTCTGTTGACTAAAATCGCAAAAAATGTTGTTTGTTGCATTTATCGTATCATAAATCGCCCCGTACGAAGATGAGCAGTCAAATAGACGACGACGACGACCGAATGAAAACGCGGCCTGTAAACCTTGCCTTAAAAAACTCACTAAATCACCCCGTACGAAGATGAGCAGTCAAATAGACGACGACGACGACCGAATGAAAACGCGGCCTGTAAACTTTTCCTCCAAAAATTCACTAAATCACCCCGTACGAAGATGAGCAGTCAAATAGACGACGACGACCGAATGAAAACGCGACCTGTACACTTTGCCTCCAAAAACTCACTAAATCGCCCCGTACGAAGATGAGCAGTCAAATAGACGACGACGACGACCGAATGAAAACGCGGTCTGTAAACTTTGCCTCCAAAAACTCACTAGGGTAGCGAACCACTTGGGCAGCGGCCGGTATTTTGGGCACTCTTCGCCACAACTCAGTCAACTCCAAACCAATCGACTTGCAATTTTGTACACGGCTAGATACTATACATATCTCATCGCGTTCCAAAAATTGTGTCAATTGGTTCAGAATTGGCTGAGTTACAGCAGAAAAGTGCCCAAAATAGGACCCCTGCCGAGATGGTTCCATTTCCCTATATCACCCCGTACGAAGATGAGCAGTCAAATAGACGACGACGACAACCGAATGAAAACGCGGCCTGTACACTTTGCCTCCAAAAACTCACTCTTTATCGAGTACTCGGAAACGCAGTTGCTTAAAAACTGGGTAGTTACATGTCAAATGATTCAAAGTTCCACAGTTGGATTATCAGCAAAGATATACAAGGGAAGCAGCCTGTTGTTGAGGCTTGTAATGCACAAAATCATAAGTAGGAAAACCACATTGAGTTATGGGTAACTCTCGCTGAGACCGTCCCACTATTTACACCATGTCTTCAAAAATGTTTAAGGTGGCGATTTTCTGAAAGTCCTCTCCAAAAAAGTAAGGAAAATGCATTTGGTTAATCAAATTGGTGGACCCCCCGTTAGTTAGAGCCACAAGCATTTTGGTGAACCCCTCGATTTTGGTCAATTGTTGGCTCATTTAAACCGTTATAACTCGAAAGTTTCGCCAGAAACCACTTAAAAACTATAGGTTGCTTCAAAGAGAAAAGATAGAGGTACTCTTTGCAGTTATAAAAAGTTTGGTCGGCCATATTGATTTCGGCCGCCATCTTGAATTTATGTACCAAAACATTTTTTTCATCATGTTGGCAACCACCGATTTTCAAATTTTTGCGTCAATCGAAAGCTGGGACATTTTTACACAACATATCAAAAATTTAGAGATGTATCTTTTTCCTATCAAAAGTTATCTGCACTTTTGTAAATCATGACACGTTTTCTCCATACATTTCCATGCGCACCGGCAATGACACGCAACAGCATCAAAGTTGGCGCCTGCTTGTATACACAAACGCACCTGCAGCAAAATTAGGGCAAATCGGAGGATCGTTCTCATTTTTTACTGTTTCTCAACGATGCGGGCATTTCTTTTTTAACTTTTTTGGAGTTTTAAAAAGCTGAAACTTTCAACTTTTCATTAGTGGATTCAGATTTAGAATAAATGTTCGTAAACACTGTGAAATAACGCTGCATTTATGTAAACAATCGACACCTGTCCCAGTGCGCAAAAGTGGCATGATTCGTAAAAGTGCAGATTACTTTTGATAGGAAAAAGATACATCTCTAAATTTTTGATATGTTGTGTAAAAATGTCCCCGCTTTCGATTGACGCAAAAATTTTGAAAATCGGTGGTTGCCAACATGGTGAAAAAACAGTTTTGGTATAAAAATCCAAGATGGCGGCCAAAATCAATATGGCCGACCCAACTTTTTATAACTGTAAATAGTAGCCCTATCTTCTCTCTTTTCAACAACCTATAGTTTTCAGGTGGTTTCTGGCGAAACTTTCGAGTTATAACGGTTCAAACGAACCAACAATTGACAAAAATCGAGGGGTCCGCCAAAATGTTTGTGGCTCTAACTAACGGGGGGTCCACCAATTTGATTGACCAAATGCATTTTCCTTACTTTTTTGGGGAGGACCTTCAGAAAATCTCCACCTTAAACATTTTTGAAGACATGGTGTAAATAGTGGGACGGTCTCAGCGAGAGTTACCCTTATCTCAATTGCGTTTATGCTACGAGATTCCTCAAAAGTGGTGGCAGGACTCTCGCATGGGGGCATCCACAAAGACACAATTTCCTAATCGCTGCTTGACATAATGCCGAGAAGAGATGTTGGTTTTTGAGCATTTGGTAAATCCAATAGACCATTCCCGTCTGACCTTACCCCCCTTTTTTATATTTTTCTTCGAAAGACAATTGGTTTTCATGAACATTGCCATTTTCGAATTATTTTTTTATGAATTCCTGATTTTCATACAATTTTTTGAAAACTCGAAAAATCTCTCCAATTTTAAATTAAAATCACCGTGCGAAGTAGTGTGTACACCCCTTGCATGTGGAGATGTTTTTTTACTGTGGAGAATAGGATTCCAACCCTACCGTCGTTCTGACATGTTTACATTTCAAACTGTCAAACCCCCATCGCCTCACCTCCTGGCTGGCTGATTGTCCACGAAGAGAGTCTTCGTCACAAATATCGTCCCCACGGTGTGTCTGGTGGAGAACATTAATTTAAAAAAATCGGTATCGCTAAGACACCCACCAAGCGAAAGCTAAGGGTCCCCCCTTTCATTTGAGACTTAAAGGAGAAAGTTCTATCGGCGGGTCTAGAACAATTTTTTTTTTTGAAAAAATATGATATTTTTTTAATTTTTTTCGAAGAACACATTTATGACAAAACACTGTTTTTCCATTGCAAGCATGATTTTCCGACGATATATTTTTTATATTATGTTTATTATTCTTCACATAAAAGCACAATAGTCCCATGTGAATGGGAAATCCAGTAGATGACAGTTTTGTGTTTATGGACAGTGTGGTGAAAGTACTAGAACAGTGAGTATAAAATCGAGTTATATGCTGTTCCTTTGAATTCCAATCTAGATTCCAATAATGTGTTTGCATCCTATGACAGATGCGTATACGTCTTTAGGGTCTCGTATTTGACTGGCACCAGCAGGTCACCAATCGACCACCTTTACAGCATATACCGTCATTTGGTTCTTCAGATTTGTGCTCTTGAAATTTCGGGGTGTGACTTCGTCATATATTCTTCTCAAACAGCTTTTTAACTTCAATGCGCGTCTGGTACTCAAGACACATGTTTTCTGTCGTCTTCTTCTTCTTCTCCTTCTTGTTCTTCTTCTTCTTCTTCTTCTTCTTCTTCTTGGCGAAACGTCCCTACAGGGACAAAGCATGCTTCTTAGCTTGTTCTATGAGCACTGTAGGAGATGTAATAAGAATAAATGAAATTGTTTGATTTGTTTGAAATTTTCTTATTTTATCTCCTACAAGCACTTTCACAGTTTTTAACTAAAAACTTCTTTTGCCAATTACTAGTTTGCATGTGTATAGCGTGTGATTTGCACGAAAATACTGCATGCTCATTTAAGTCGAGGAAATTTCCTTCACGAAAAGGTCCTGGACTTACCGGGAATCGAACCCGTCACCCTCAGCTGTGGCTTTATGGGCACTTTTCGTTATCAAAAACAAATCATCGGTAAACAAAATCGGTTTACTGTTCTGGTCACTCGTTGACGCCGGTTTCCATCTGGATGGTAGTTCATGAATATTTAAGAGCTTCATCTGATCAGCCTGATCTCTGGGTTTTGCCCGCAAATATTCAGCAACCTCAGCAACTTTATGAGAAGTCTCAATGATGTTCAACAAGTTTCAATGTACTTCAGCTTTAGTGCAAACAAACTGCTTGCCTTTGATCATTTTCCTGTATATTCGCCACCATTGAATGAGATAAATTTAAATGAGCAAGTCCGAACTTTTTTGTGGGGTAGTACTAACTGCTATCTCTGATATCTTTCAGAAAAAAGTTTTCATAATATCAACAACCTGCAAGTAGAAACAAGAACAAGTTGAGACATTTTCAATCCGTTCTGATTAATATGTATGTGCTCAGACATATGTACTTTAATGTCAAACATGTGTATATGTCAATAAAGCTGTAGAATTGAATGAAAAGTTGCTAACTCGTCTATAATGCCATGATGCTAGCAGAAGATGTGGAGCGGACCTGGTATGATGGTTAGAACACTTGACTATCACGCCGAGGACCTGGGATCGAGTCCCACTCCCAACAAACTCGCAAAATGTGAGTTCTGCCTTCGGAAGGGAAGTGAAGCGTGGGTCCCGAGATGAGCTAGCCAAGGGCTAAAAATCTCGTTAATACAGATTTAAAAAAAATAGCAAAAGATCAAACTATTGATAACCGACAGTTTAGCACGTTGTTCTTATTACATATACCGTTAGACATGTGGCATTAATTATTCTGTTTTTGTCAGTTGAGTAAGGCTACCTGTTCACAAAGATATACTGTTACTAATATTTTTTATGTCTAATTACCCGTTATTAGACAATTTTACTAAACAAATCTAAAACAGTGAATATTAACTGCTTTTGATGTTAATTGTAGCGGAAAAACACTTCTTCAAACACAAAACGTACTCTTTGGTTTGGTTTTCTTCGTCACTTAGGGGGTTCTTGTCGTAGTTGTTTCTTTAAAAGTAAGGAGCTATACCTTACTGCAATAGTCTAAATTAACTAAAAATGTTTAAATCTTAAGTACCATAAAGGTGCACAAATTGAACAAATTTCGGCTTGTGATAATTCCATCCGAGCCACGGCATACAAGGATATAAGACAGACCATCACATTGATAAAATTGGTGTGGAGTTCTAGATCGTTTTATTCATGCTTTTGAACGATTTAAATTACATCATCAAAAAACTTTCAGTTTTCCGAAATGGATTACCTTCCAAATGTTGTGCCCCGTTATCTGAACTACTTTGATGTATGTTCTATTTTTGTAGCCATTACTCGGCCTACTTTGATCGTAAAACTGTTAAATCATAAGAAACTGTCAATAAAAAATAAGAAAATTGCAGCCGCAATAACTACTTCCACATAAAAAGCGAAGTTTATTTGTATATATGCCCAGATACTGCTGAAATTCTATTCAACTGCCTTAATTTTTTTGCACTTTATGTCTAAGCAATATTTTGTAAGGAAAATTTTTAATTTTTGATTTGACCCGTTTACTCTTTTGAAAGGACACGTTAGTAATGGGCGACCTCATACAAGCCCATTTGGCTACACTCAAGGTTGAAAAAAGAAAAAAACACAAGCCTCAAAGATAGTAATATTTGAAAAAAAAAAATTGTTCTAGACCCGCCGATAGAACTTTCTCCTTTTAGTCTCAAATGAAAGAGGGGACCTTCAGCTTTCGTTTGGTGGGTGTTTTAGCGATACCGATTTTTTTAAATTAATTTTGTTCTATCAGACACACCGTGTCCCATTTCGATATTAACGGACCGACGAAAACAGAACGACGGCAAAGCTGCCAACAAAGAAGGCAGAGACACTTCATCTGTCCAGCGGATCACCTGCTGTTTCATCCCCTACTATTGCCAGTGCCACAGCAGGAGTATTGCTTTTTGTAATCAATTCATCCGGATCCAAGTCGGAAGAGCGGAAGTCTTCCACAGTCCTCACAGGTAGTGCCGGTGATTTAAGCTGCATCTAGTCCTGCACAACCACCTCCTAATAGTTCTCCTGTTTCCAGCAAGAAGGCTTTCGAGCAAAACGAGCTCCTCGCAGTATTCTACCTCATACGTTGCCGCAGCATGCCACGACATCCATCCCATGCCGCTCGGCTCTTGGCAGTTTCGACGTATCCAGGCCCATGCCATCAACCTGGAACCGGCACACAGGTCCTTGAAAACCTCGCCCCTTTCGATGGATTTTTAGATCAATTCATCGGTGTCTTCCTCACGAGGGTCATCTACCTACCACAGGAAGCCTCAAATGACCCACAGAAATGCAACGCGTTGCGGTTATGCAACCAAAGGAAATATTTTGATATCGGAAATTCCGCAACCGCTCCAGATTCCAAACTTTCCTGAATGTCTCGTGTTTAATTTCGTGTAGGAATAATCTCCCAGAAGGTAGCCAACTGCTCCCAACTGTAAGAATAGCAGAATTCATGAATAATTTACTGTTACTTTTCCAGGATTTCAAGCATTATAGCCTGATATGGACCGGGCAATATTCTCAAGCCTTCTTGTTATATTGTCCTCAGCTTCCAACGGCATAAATATTGTGAATTCCTATGGAGGTGAAATCACTAGAAGAACTATCCAGGAACCATATTACGTTTTTGCCCATATTATCCGAGCTCACGGGAGGGGAAAACACAAAATTCCTCCTGCAGAAAGGCTTCAGCGGCCAGTTAAAAGTTTCGGGGGATTCGGATGGAAGTGGAACCACCGTGGATTTCGACGATGCTACAACGAAAACTGCTCTGCCTTTCCTGGAAGTGATACCACCACCAGCAGTGAGCAGCGTCAATCCGGAAGTGTTCGTGGATGGAGCAGCAGCTCCATGTTCCGGCAGATCACCTCCGAACGGCTACGGAAGCTGCATGAGTGCACGGAAAGGCTACCAGGTGGAAAACGTGGATGACCGGTTGAAGACGATGCCTATCGATGAGTGTAGCTGCCATCGGGTTTGAAAATGGTTCAACTGTAGTTCTCATATAGGACACAAGCCACACACCGGGCTGCGGAAGAGGAGATGCTCCAGGAAGATTTGCTGTGAAAGTAGTTTAACGATGCTGAAGAGTAAAAAAAAAACGGTGAAGAAAACCAGGGCGTGATCGAAAGATACCAGTTTTGTTTTTTAATAAACGTGTTTTATATAATCAAACAATTTGAGAGAGATTACTAAACGTAATGTGCGTCACCTAGCAGTTCAAGAGGACTTGGTGAACCTTCTCAGACATGTTCTAAACTTGAAGACTATCTCAGTCTACTTAACATAATGTGCGTCACCTAGCAGTTCAAGAGGACTTGGTGAACCTTCTCAGACATTTTCTAACCTTGCAGACTATCTCAAACATCTAAACGTAATGTGCGTCACCTAGCAGTTCAAGAGGACTTGGTGAACCTTCTCAGACATGTTCTAAACCTGAAGACTATCTCAGTCTACTTAACATAATGTGCGTCGCCTAGCAGTTCAAGAGGACTTGGTGAACCTTCTCAGACATGTTCTAAACTTAAAGTCTATCTCAAACATCTAATCGTATTGTGCGTCACCTAGCAGTTCAAGAGGACTTGGTGAACCTTCTCAAAGACACATTTTATGACGTTGAAGAATATCTCAGACAACTAAACGTAATGTGCGTCACCTAGCAGTTCAAGAGGACTTGGTGAACCTTCTCAGATATTTTTTAACCTTGAAGAATATCTCAAACTAAACGTAATTTGCGTCACCAAGCAATTAAAGGAGACTTGGTGAACTTTCCCAAAGACTTTCTGAAAATCATTGAAATCAAAAATGACTCATGTTTTGCATTACCTACCTCATAAGACATAATGAATCTACTTACCTTTGACAGTTACAAGCAGCTACCAGCAGTTATCACGGAAAGTGCCCACTATCCATGCCCCAAATGGTCTATTTTCGGATAACTTGACAACAGGTTCCCAACCCAGCAAAACACCCTACCCCCGTATTATTTATTAGTAATCAGCAATAAGAACAATACACATTAAATAATTATGTATATAAAAAACTTCTCTAGTTGTGCATTAGCAGTAGGTATTAGTGATAATACTGGTATTTCTGAATGGGAGAACACGACACAGCGAAAGCCTAGGGGCAAGACACTGTGCAATCCGGAGCAACTCTGAGTAATCCTGAGAAACTCTTTTTGCTCGAATCCATTCAGGAACGTCTCTACGAAGCGGGAAATCAGGCAAGACTGCTCGATTTTTCACTGGTATCAGGCAACACTTCAGGAAAACCAGAGTGATCCAGAGCAATCCTGAGGAATTCTGAGCAACACTTCGATAACAGAGTTACTCTCGCTGTATCTGTCCTGCCCCTAGGCGAAAGCATTGATGTGCAGTATAACCCTGTTTGAATACTCTCAAAACTCGTACAATGGTCAAGGTGATGGCGTCTGAATAATATTTTGTAATAAAAAAAATCATAATATTATACTGTATATCTACAGTGCTAGGCATTAGTTCAACCACTGTCATCTCATTTGCTCACAAACTAGGACCCACCAAGCACGTCAACATGTTTTATAGCAAAAATCACAGAGGAATCTCTCACAGGCACTAGCGAAACCAGTGAAATAAGTACCACATACATTGAAAAATAAACTACACAGTCTTCAACAGAGGATAATAAATTAGTGGCAGAATTAGAAAAGATCGTAGATAAGGTTTTATGCTGATATGATGTTTGTCAAACACATTGAAAAAAATCATACGCACATAGTGCGCTGTGTTGCGCATTTGACTTTGACTAAATACGAAAAAGAGAATTACTTACCTCGAAACTTTGTGGAATATAAATTACTTCGTTCAATTTTCTCCGCTGGATCTGGTTCCGGGTCATTCGTTTCCAGTTACCCTGAACGTTGAGTGCTCTTAGGTCCTTTGCAACCACAAGTCTACCACGGAGTCGCAGCCACTCTCTGGTTCTTTATTGAATATTATACACCTGGCGTTCTTCCGACATCCCACTAGGCGTCACTTATGCTCGTGTTCTGGAGGTCGATGGATCACTCCGCAATTCGAAGGACTGTGCTCCGCCGAACCAGTAGCCGCCGAAATCCACCTCTTCGGAAAGTTGCTTGCAGCTGAGACATGAAGCGTATCCCTAACACAAAACGCTGACTCCATCCACTTACCGCCTAACTGATGAATGTTGATGCGTCTGTAATGGTTTGTAATATTGGTAATTAATTGTTATAAACAGTAATAAATTTATAGTAATTACCTTTATTTTATGAAATTGCAGGAAAACAACGTACTTTTTTTATTTTATTTTTTCCTTATCCTTTTTTTTCATCACCAACAATTTCCCCTTACCCTTTTCCACTCCCTTTTTTGGTTTCCTCCCTACATGTCCATTCAACCGTTTGCTCCGCTTGTCGACGGCGTCGCACTTCCCATTTGTTCCTTCTTTTTCTCCTCCCAGCTTTCTTTGTTTCGCTTGACATCGACAGCAGTCGCTTTTTTGGCTTGGCGATCCGCTCGGCATCCTCCGGCCGTTCAAAATTCGGCAAAGTTTTGAACCCCGGCTGCCCCAAGTTTATGTAGAACCCACCACTAACGAATTTCTCCTGCTGTGGGATCAGTGTGTCGAACGTTTCGGTGTTGTCGATGAAGGAATCCTCCTCATCACAGTCCACCCCGCGGTCGAAGACAAATAGATCACAAACGAGCCGACTTTCCGGAACTGCTATACGCCGTGCCAGTGCCGTATTTTTTCTCCAGCTCCCGGTTGATTCGTGCAATGTCGTCATCGTCGTCCGCGTCCAATATAAACTCATTCAACAGGGATTCTTTCTCCACTTTGCGTACACTCAGCCAAATAACCTTAAGATTTTAATAAGACCCAACTTATGAAACGGCCTTTAAATAATTCATAATGATTCGGATGAATTTCATAAGGCCACTCTATGACGTAAAATCGTTTCACAGCTTGGCTTTTATTCATGTTTAGCAACATGGTATTCTCAAGCGTCGGTAGCCGTGTGGATAAAACACGGGCTCGGTGATCCCGACGTTCATGGATCGAATCCGGTCTGCATCATTTTACGATTTTTTTGTTCTTTTCATAGGTCTATCTTATAAAATTTGTCATAGCAAGCACGATCAATTTTCATAAGGTATTCTTATGTCATCCATAAGAATTAGTTATAGCAAATTTTCATAAGGTATTTCGATGAATTTTGTTAGTTTTTTTCGCTGAGTGTAGGCGTTTCTGTTCCTTGTGCATTAATTTGGAACAGTTGAGCTCGGTAAAGCTTTGTGCCATCGTCGACTCGAACAACTCCAGCGCCAGCCAGACGGTTGTTTGTGGTTTGCTCCCGGAGCCGGAACAACTTCCTGATTCACTGCTGGACAGTCCCCAAAATTGCGAGGGTTTTAACCGTTATGTGTCCGACAATTTTTTTGCTTTTTTCTCCACCGTGCTTTTCAAATGGGCGCTGGGTACCCGGGTACCCTGTCGGCCACATAAGGGTTAATTGATCACATGCGCACTTCAAGTTTTGTACAAAAACGACGGAAGAATCTCAAAAAATGGCTAGGTTTTCGAAAAAGATATACATACTCGGGTAGCTTTACTTTTTTTTTCAACTGTTGTTGTTTTGATTTCGAACGGCGCGGATGGGAGTAGATCACAACAAAGAATATCAAATGTCATCATTGACAGTCAGCTGATTTCAAATTCTCCACATTTCTCCGAAAAAGCATAGAGGAGAAAGGGGCTCAACGAGTACCGTCTACCCCCGTTCGTTTGACCGCATCTAATCTGAACACTTTTTAATTTGACCCCCTCTAATCTGCACATCGTTCAAATTAAAAATGGCTCAAACTTCATTCTGCTAATGGAACGGGGTGAAACGGAACGCAGAATCAAAACAAAACATAAAATGAGGCTGCCAGCAGTGGGGTTATTCGTCGTCCACAGGGTTGCTAGATGTTCAAACGAAAAATGAACCCCGTTGGTTTGCATGAGGTGTCGTTCAAACCAACGGGGGTAGACGGTATTGTGAAAAACATTTGTGTAGGAGACTCTAGGGCTAAAGTGCTACTTCGCAGGTTTTTCATTGTTTTTCAATAGTTAGAGGCTTCTGAACATATGGGTTCCTTGGGAAAGTTTGTTCTATAAATTGGCGAAAAGCCGTAGAGCACATGAAAAATTTTCACGGGAATGGTCTATTGGAAACCATTGAAAGATAAATAGGACAATCCGTGCGGCTTCCAATGGGCCTTTTCATTTGACGTCTTAAATCAGCTGATTTTTCGGGCGTTTGACAGTTCTTCTATGAAGATGACATGTTCGTGTTAGCAGCTGTTGTTCAAACTTTGTAAATAAATGCATGCACGGATCTGTCACATGAAAAGGCCTATATGGAATCAAAAGGTACGTGGTCAAAAGTATCCTGGAAATCCAAGAAAACACCCGAACAAAATTGTTTTTGCATGAATGCTTTTCCGATATCGTAAACAACATTGTGTAAACAAGTCACAGTGGATTTTCCATTTTGGTTAGCATGTTGGTTCCCATCGAGAGGCATGTTTACCAGAAAAACATCACGGGTGTGATGCTCGACAAAGCGTTCTAATCATTTCAGAAGAAAGAGGTCAAATTCATACGACGCATTATCCACTTACGGAACAAACTTGACAGTATGACCCCATCAAGATTTGGGAATAGCAAGGCTGCAAACAAGCAGTTTTATCAAAACATTGTGGTGCTCGAGGCATAACACGCGAGATTGCCGTTTCAGTTTTACGGAAAGTAGCAAACATCGGTCAAACGCAAAATGCGGAACCATATAGGTGCATTACATCTACATAGAAATCCCCCCTAGGAAAGTAAGGTTCTTGGACCAAAGCTGTTCTTTTATGCTGAAGATTGATCTGAGCTGTCATAACCATAGCCACCACCCAAACTAGGTACGATCAAACTCTTACAATCACAACACAAGAAAAAAGAGCAGCGATAAAAACCAAGACGGTATCGATTGAAGAACGCCAGAGACGAATATACACAGAGGACACTGTGAAGAACGCATAATGCGAAGAGCCATATAGGAATAATTAAAGCTAACAAACAACATACTAATAATCCTATTCTTATTGGGCTTCGCAGTTGAGGCTTAATAAGGATAGCAGATTATCTCGGAGAAACACATGGTCAACTGCACCATTGCTCCGGTTAGTGCAGTAAGGGCAGAATACCTTGGAGGGCGCCCTAGTACTCCACAGGCTCCGTTAAGCGGTTAGTATTTTATTAGACCCCCCTAACCATTCATTCCTAGGCACGGTAAGCATATAGACGCATCACACCATAAATTAGGGGTCATCTGTTTAATGGACTCTTACCACCGGAACAGGCAGTCCGTAGTGTTATTCTTAGCCAATTGTGACAACTGCTACCGACACTACACAGCTATCTAGGCTGATCGAGAAAAGAAGTTAATATTGATGATCAACTTCATACGGACCCGAACAGCCGGTAATGCAATCTAATGTAACATGTATCTTACTTGCCTACACTTCCTCACTGAGGATGACTGTTAGTCCCAATCACATATCTCATTGGATTCTTTAACATATCTAATGATACTGGAGCAACAACAACGGGTGGTCAATCAAGTTCAGGCACAAGCTAAGTCAATATCCACCAAAAACATACGCCCGGCTCTGGCTACGTGTTTAAAGCAAACATAATCGTAATAGAAGTTTATCAAATAAACACCGAAAAATACGCAAGCGATCACAGAACAACATTTATCTGTATATTGTAGAATAAACTCGCATACTTCCAAAACACAAAGCTCAAAGTTTTCCTTTGCTGCCAGCTTGGATAGCTTATGCTTCGCATCTAAATAAACAAAAAGCGGAGCCCAGATAATGAGATTGTACATCTCCATGTCACCTGTCCGTCCATCCTCTGCGTCGTCTGTTTCCAGCAGTGCCGTAATCCTCTGGAAAATGGGATGCAAACGGCGTAGGTACATACTGTCCTCTGGATGCAATATCTTCTCTCCCAACGTAGGATCGCATGCAGCCGGGACATCAGTTGCATTCTTTCGCTGTTGTTGTCGGGTTGGGAATATGGTTTAGTTTGCTTTGGCTTTTGTCAAAGCTATCATGTACACAGCCGGAGAAGGAACAGAGAAGTTGTTTTCCGAGTTGTTGGTATTTTTGTTTTGGCATTGAAACGGGGCTCTGCTGTGCTCTGGCATCAGGATATGAAAGACAATGCTGAGAAAAAAAAACTATCTGAAGTTTCGCCTTGATGAAACCCGGGCATCATTAGGGAGAAGAGGAAGTGAAACTAAAGCTTCTTTAATACTTTCCTCATGAGTCCGATTTTCGGATAAAGTGTGTTTGGAGAATTTTGTTGTTTGTGTGAAAAAAGTTTTCGATATAATATTGTTTGCGAAAATGATTGGGTTTATTTTTGGTACATATAGCAATGACTTAGAGAATCGAATACAAATTACGTAATGCAAGAAACTTTGATCCAGCGGAGATTTTTTTAGTCCTGGGCACCCACGACGATGCGATGTGTAGGGTCCACTTCCGGAAGTAACTCTCGCAACGGCAAACTCCAGCTCTCCAGTTCAGTAGCTTTCTCCGGTCGTTCGTATTCACCAGACTTTCCACAGGTTCGCTATCCGTCGTCCGCCGACGCTCCACTTCTTATCGCAACTGTCACTCTACACGTTCATTCGTAACTGCTTAATTCGCACCATCTACACACTCAATGTAAACATAGAGAGTGCATGCCAGTACAAACCCTACACCCCCATCTTTCTTTAAAAAATGTTATGAACCTGACATCTAAACAATCTCTCTTGATGTAACACTAAAACTACAGACTCCCTTGAATTCAGCAAATTTAACCCATGCTCTGAAATGCAATACCAGCGTTATTATCACTCAGCATCCATCATTTACGCTATGCAACTCAATACTTGAAAACAACAATCCACAATGCCTCCGCTGGACTTTGGCCTGCCCAGTCGCAATATTCCATAAGCAATCTAACATCAAGGACCTTCCCCACCTTCTATTGGATATATCACATCCAGGAAGTCTCGAATACCTTACGATCGAGACGAGAATCCAACTCAGCTTCTCTGGGTTAGAAATTGCAAGCCTTATCCATTAGACCAGTGTTGCTCAAACTGCGACCCGCGGCATAGACGCTAAATCTCAATTTAGCCCGAGGTATACTTCAGCCCAAGCACACCTGCATTGGACTAATTGGAGATCCAACATTTGTCAAACACGAAAACACATCCGCGAAACCAGAAACAATTATACATAACCTTTCCCTCTTTAATTATCAAACCCCGTCACACAAATTATCAGAACAATCCACCAAACAAGACTCTGTGTTAAGCAGCTGCCATCAACCTCCTTGCATCTTTGCATGCTCCCCTACATCAACGTGATGTGACGTGGCTCAACTATTTTCGAATAACATCCCCTTGGCTTTTCAAACCTTTTCCAATTCTAATTCCAACCTTTTATCAATGAACAACAGTCAATAGCTTTGTCAATAGTTTCACATAATGTTCTCTTTTCCATGACAAGGAAAAAAAATAAGAGAAGCCACTCTATTCGTCAAAGTTCAAAGCCAAGGGCTGAAAAACTCTTTAATAAAGACAAATCAATCAATCAATCAAAGTTCAATAGAATTCTATAAGCCGTACTGCACCAATGCGTCAAGCAAGTGAATGCATGAATATAAATAATGTATTTATATGAGAGAAACTAGACAAAGTAGGACACAATGCCTAAATTCATAGGGCAATGCCTGTTTTAACACTCCAAATGTTTTAACTCTTCAACCAGCTGACTTTTTCCATTACTGCAGAGGTTTCCGGGTCGATGTGAGTTCCCACACTTAACTAATCCAAACAAAAACATACCTTAAGGATTTCTTTATCACCCAAAAATTTCAGTTTTCATGGCACAACACATCTTGGCCATCCACAATGAACCCAAACCTTGAAGTCACTATTTTCTCTTCTTAGTTACGTTTTTTGTCTGTGCCTTATACTCATTTGGCTTGATAGGAGCCACGTGTGTCACTCTCCGAACTTATGCTTCATTCGAACTACACACTGCTTTTCATAATATTGCTGACCCCTTCAGTGAACGGTGTAAGATTTATTAATCATAGACGTCAACTCCTTTCAACACTAGATACTTTATTTTTCAGCCAACTTCTCAAGTGCGCAATTTAATGACGCACAAAGTCCAACCAAATTTTCTCATTCCCAACCATCCGCGTACAGATAGCTAGCCAATCTTCAACAACCAAGTTTCAGCAACTCTTGGTATAATCAACAATCCATTCTTGAATCCAGCATCCGGGTCAGTAACAAAACATGTCTCGCATTCCCTTCCACTCTATGCACAAACCATCAAACATCACACGTTCGCTTGGTGTAATTGTGACAACTGTTGCATCAAATCCATAGTACTAGGAAAACCCTGTTCTCCTCTTCCAAGCCAGAATCAATGGATCAATGAAGCAAACTTTTCTAGCGTTCATCGCATGTAAACAAAGGCGCCAGCGTATATGGGCATTAACATTGTGACAGCAGTGGAGTTACGTCAAACACACAAGGCACAGTGGCACTTTCTGTTCGCTTCAAAGCGGCCGTTTTAGTTATTTTAGTGACCCATTATATACACGTATTACCCATTACAAGTACTTTCAAACCATGGAATACAATGATTCACGCCCGCACGTCTCTCGCAAGAACTATCAGGCGATAATACGATTTACTTCTTGTGCTCTCAAAGTCTTAAGTGCAACTTGGAATCTCTAAGTCATACCAATCTTCCTAGAGGCATCCTCAAACCATGGAAATACTACACTGCCTTCAAACACAACATGCAAGGCATCGCCTCTCTATCATCCAGCCAATCATCACACTGTTCCCAATCAATCACAAATATACCCAGGATTTCTTCAAGATGTAATGGAAGCACTTCCCAATTCCCAAGCACCCTATCTGAAGGAAGGTGCTTCTAAAGCAAATTACTTTATTCCCATGCGCCCCCAGCCATGGAAATGTTACCATGTTGTGGTTACAAGAACTGCCAAAACCACTACCAACTACTATTGTGTATTCAACGCACCCTTAAATCAGGCGCCCCCAAGCCATGGAATCACTACCTTGCTCCCAAGCACCCTTGCAGGGACTTTCAAGGTTAATCATTCTCTTTGATCGGCAACCCGCAACGATTGAATGTTTCTTTCGACCGGCAACCCGCCACGGCCTCGATTATAACCGGCACCCGCAACGGTTAAATTCCTTTCGACCGGCACCCGCCACGGTCTCAATTGTCCTTTCAACCGGCACCCGCAACGGTTGAATTTCCTTCGACCGGCACCCGCCACGGTCTTTTTGTCTTTTTTTAGCTGGCACCCGCAACAGTTAAATTTGCTTCGACCGGCACCCGCCACGGTCTCATGTGTTCTTTCAACCGGCACCCGCCACGGTTAAAATTTTCTTCAACCGGCAACCCGCCACGGTTGAAAAAAATTGTTCTGATAAATACCGATTGCATTCACACTTCTCCACTGAAACATCATACAAGCACGCTCTCTCAACGATCTGTCCAAAAATTATCCATTAACACCTGCATTTACAAAACACTGTGTCATCAATTCCGTGCAAATAATTGCACTTCCTCTTTTAATTTCCTGCCGAATTGTTGCACCGTTTCTCTCATCATCACAACACCAACCAACCTGCCAGAAATCCATCTGAAAACAAACACGTTCAAGGGGGCAAAAACATTCACCGTATACGAGGCCTTCCATCCCATCCTCGTCGCCAATTGTAGGGTCCACTTCCGGAAGTAACTCTCGCAACGGCAAACTCCAGCTCTCCAGTTCAGTAGCTTTCTCCGGTCGTTCGTATTCACCAGACTTTCCACAGGTTCGCTATCCGTCGTCCGCCGACGCTCCACTTCTTATCGCAACTGTCACTCTACACGTTCATTCGTAACTGCTTAAATCGCACCATCTACACACTCAATGTAAACATAGAGAGTGCATGCCAGTACAAACCCTACACGATGCAGAGGGCCGAATTGAAAGATCTCCATCCTGGACAATTGCCCGTAATCGCCTGGACCTGTGCCCAGGTCATATTTCTGTCGGTTTGCCTTCTTGATCCGTGCACCTATGTCGATCTTGGTGCCGCCATCGGCCGCCATTTGGCTACCAAGATATTGGAAGCTTTCAACATTCCCTACTGCTTGCCCACCTACCGTAAAACTGAAAGAGTTCACCGTGTTTACATCCAACGATTTGGTCTTGTTGACGTTGAAGGTAAGACCTGCCGCGAAAGAAGCGATTGGCAAGATCATCGAGCTTGTTCTGTATATCAGAGCGTCGTTAAGCTATATATTAGAGCAACGTCATCAGCCAATTCGAAGTCATTTAGGTGCTCCATGTTGATAAGCTGCCACAGCAACCCACGATTTGGTTCATGATCAATCCCACCCACTAGGATCTGGTCGATTACGATGAGAAACAGTAGCGGTGGTAGTATACATCCTTGCCTCACTCCAGCAACAACCCGGATAGGATCGGACAAAACAGTACTCTGCACGAAACTACTCTATACTGTGCTTCAATGAGGCCTACACGGTGTGTCTGGTAGAACAATATTATCGCAAAAAAAAGGCATCGCCAAAATCTTCGTTACTTGAAAATATAGGTTTTTAGCTTTCATTTAACGAGTCGATCAAAAAAATCCACCGAGGGACCTCGAACAACTTTTTCATTTGAAAATTTGTTGCTCACTGTGGACCATTTATTGGGAGGAAGTTATTGATGAACCACTTTTAATTTCAACAATATGGTGTAAGTTTGAAGTACTTTTCTTTTCCTAATACCATATATAAACAATGCATCATACACTTGGAAACAAGATTTATAATTTTGGCCTACGTGAATTTTGAACAAGAGACACATACTCTTTTAACATCAATTAATCGAACTAAACATGTAGTGACCTACAGATCTTGCCCCTCGTAACACATGGTGCGCCACTGTTTACTAGATTATAAAAAATATAAGAAGAATGTTTTTGTTTCAAATGCCTTCTGGCCGTTTCTTTACAAAGTCATTTTCTAAAAGCGCTTCTTGAATAATTTGATGTAAGCTTTTTATTTTTTAAATAAATTGTTTCCATTATACAGTATATACATATATATTGTATAGCAGTGTATTTTGCCACAGAAAGCAAGTATTATACCTATTATTCTTTCAGGAATAACAGCCCAACTCAAACAGATTTTGCTTCGAAATGTTGTTTTTCAGTTGAATTTGTGTCCGATATTGACTAACCAAAAAGAAAATATTTTTTCGTGAAAGCAATGACGGAGATATATACTGTATACTAAGCACTGTTCTGAGAATTATATCGGTTATTGAACAGCTTTTCAGTGCCAAAAAGCTCTATATATGCATTCTTAATGCTTATAGGCACTAACAGTAAGTACTAACATAAGCCTACAAGCTGTAAATAAGTTTGTCAGTGCTGTCACAGGGCTTGGCGCACATGACGTTTATCTCTATCAAAATAAATTTCAACGAAAGCAGACTGAAGTCGATACATTTTAAGATGAATGTTAACGGATCGGGATCGGGGGCACGGGATCATTTTTGTTATCATTAGAATGCTGCTCGGAATGCTGTTATTTAATAGATAATAAATATTTCCATTCCATGTAAATATTGCTTCTCCTGCATCAATTCTCGCATTCGTCACCACCGTTTACCACTAAATCATCATCCTCCCATATAATTTTGAACCGTCGACATGTCCAAACTATTTTGTTTTTCATGGTTTAAATACTAAATTGATCACATCGTTTCTATGGTGCATCGGTGGAGCAGATGGGAAACGCAACAGACTTGAACTTTCTATCAGGAACCCGGAGGACAGTAGGCAGAATCTGGATCAAGTAGCAGAAAAGCAACTTCAGTAGCGAAAGAAGTTAGAAAAGAACAGGAGATAAACAAAATATTGTTTTTCTTTTTTTCTTTGTCTCACTTTTGACAACTCTTGCTCCTGAGCCTGAGACTTGCTACGAAATTTTGAAGTTGGCCGTATATCAGCCGAATAATTCGCCAAAAGTGGCTTTTGAGCAGCTCTAAAAGAGGATACAGAGCCAATTTAGCGCTGTTAGCCAGGTTCTATATACGCCAGGTTCTATAACCGACTTAATGCCATTTTTACGACCTTTTGGTTACTTGGGAAGTTTATTAGAACTATTTGTGAAGAAATCCCACACATTTCATTTAATGTTCATTTGACTTGCAAATTGAAAAAGAAAAAGTATGCATTAAAGAACCTCAAATGTCGCAACATCGTGAAAACTAATGTCCAACGTTGAAGCTTTGGCAATTTAAAATAATGTAGCAATTTTTGACAACCATTGGAAAACTCTGCAAATATTAGGATGGTTCACAAAATCTGGGTTTACGCTTGTTGCATATTTGATTCTTACTCAGATTTCATACCAAAATGTTTTAATTATTCAGGCTATTCACGCCATTAATAGTTTCAATAGGAAGTAGTGTGAGAAGCAATCGGTTACAATATTTCTAGTGTCTTAACGATTGAATTGAACTTGAAGTCACGTGCAATCTTTGAAAAGGAATCTTTTAGAATAATATATTCTATGCCACCTTTGGATGTCTGATGTAAAACTATAGTGCATCCTATCGAGATAAATTTAACTTGTATTTACCCAATCGTAATAAACATGCGGGGATTTGATGCCAAAGTAGAAAAATGAAGCAAACCATACTAGAGATGGCGTGACAATTTTTTTTATTATGACATTGGGAGCAAACAATATTTAGGGGCTGTCCATAAACCACGTGGTCATTTTTTCCGGAATTTTACGTGCACGTGCTCTAAATCTGGCTAGAACTATCCTCTCATTAATAGGTTCCCACTTCATGAGCGCAACGTAGGCGTGAGCGCTGAATAGAAAACCAACTCCATGGTGGCGAGGAGCGTGCTCACCTCGTAGGCCAAAGTATAGCAGTATTTGACCCGACGCTAATCTGTGTTCTCCAAAGTTCGGCCAACGGACTTCGTTCAGTCCTAGGATCTCAAGCTTCATATGGCATGCCTCATTGGCTTGTTGTGCCAGTTTACCCTGCTGGGCTAGGGTTAATACATTCCAAGTTTCAATTCTTGTCCGTTGTTTCGAGCTAAAAGTCGTTGCCTTTGAGTCAGTTCGTCTGTAACGATTTTTGGTTTCGAAAACAGTAGGTTGTTGGCCTAAGGTCCCCTATCCACCGTAGTGGGGCTGCCAGTTTAGGTATAGCTTCCGGTGGAAGAGCATTTCATACTCAGCCACTGGATGCCAAAGCAGTCGCTGTTTGAGTAGCAACTTCTTGGTAAACGCTCGGTACGTATTTACCTCTTCAATCTAGCTGAAGTCAGAAGGACAACAGTGCCCAGGCTACCAGCTTAGCACAAAACTCTTAGCTGCCGGTCTTTGTCATCGCTTGACCCGTGGAAGCATGAGCTGGGAACTTGTGAGGTCCAGAGCTATGTTAAACGCTCTCCTTATCGACTCACCGTTTTGCAGCGCTTAAAAATACTATTGTTAACTACAAAATAAATACTAAATAAGTTTATTAAAAAAGCAAATAAGACTCAATACTTCAACTTCTCGTTTCTCGCTTGGTAATAAATGTTTGTAGGTATAAATGTGGTAAAAGTTTTGTATTCGTGGAGCATCAGGGTTGTATACGCGGTACAAATACTCAATGTTTATGTGAACTCTTTTTTTGAAAGTACGATTTCCATTGATTATAAACCTTCGTTATGTGAAGAACTTTAGCTAATACGTCAAAATTCACGATTAAAAGCAGTTTACTAATTCACGATGTTACACATGTTACATCGTATGTCCCGTTCCAATTTTTGATTGCATTGTTTCGCTCTCAAAGTTCGATTGTCGATCAATCAGTTCGACTTCTTTCACTTTTACCAAGTTGCAGAAACAGTCATTGATTGACGCTAGGTCTCCTATGCATTGTGAGCTGCTGGTAGATGAACATTTCATAGCCTACCCAAGTAACCATGACGCTGCATATAGAGCATTAATTTCGCTTTATAGTGTATTATATGACATGCGATGTAAAGTTGTTTTGTCATATAGGTACCATTAAAGTAGGTTTAAAGTCGAAAGTGGCGCTACTATTGTTGATTTAAAGCAAGCTTTACTGTGGCGATTGCTAAAGCATAAACAATGCTTGTACCATATAGCTAATGCAATGAAATAGTATGGAATGTATACTTAAGGCATCATGTCAACAAAAGAAAAAAAAGTATTTTTTCATTTTTCTGTCTATTTTTATCTTCTCATAGCTGTTCCGATACTCTCACTCTGATGTTTTTTATTCTAATTCGGGAATTGAACCTAGACTGCTGAAACTGGACTACGATGAAACTCGGACGCGCTAACGCTGTGCTACGACTACCATGCATTTTGCACCCGGAAAAATGTGCAACATAAAGTAACGCATACTCAGCTCGTGCTTTATTGATTTGTGTTTTCAGCAGCTCTAAGAAGTTGTGCTAGGGTCTGAATGCCATCAGTTATCTTACTCTCCCAAATTCATTCGAAAACAAGCGATTGCAGAACCAATTGATTTTACAAACGAAGATAATATAAGGATATAAATTAGTCTGTGTTGATTCTGCGTTTATTGTTTTCATACATGCACACTTCTACCATTTATTTTATGAAATCGGGCACTATATGTTAAATAAGGAGGTCAATACCTCAACCTCACATAATTTTTGTTCCCTCAGCATCTTCATATTTGTCTTTATGCCCCAACCAGAATAAAAAAAAACATACACAATATAAATTTTAAGCAACATCTGAGCATGATAATCCAAGTTCTACGCAGCAATCCATGAAAATTTGGGTTTGTTTTTCATTTCTTTTTAAATGGTTGTGTTTTTAAAAAGGCTGTACAGATTTTTTTCGAACTGATGTTTTTTTCTGTTTACAACTATGAAAGCATTATTAAAGGCATATATAAAGTAATAAATCCTTGCATTATTGATTGCCATGAAGCTTTTAACATGGTAATGCAATGAAGCATTAAACAACGTCCTTATAGAACTATACCGAACTGTCAAAATCTCATAATGCTTCAATGCTTTCATAATGTAGATTAAACGCTTTATTACTTGACAGGTGTAGAATAAAAGTTATCTCGCATTAGCTAAACTATAATACGATTGAATTAATGTTATGATATAATGCTTGTGGTTACTTGGGTACACACCAAAAATCGATTGAGGGTTTCAGCAAAATTTTGCTAAATTTTGCCGAGCTGAAGGTTTCAGCAAAAAAAAAACTGCTGAAATTCAGCAAAATTTGCTGATTTGTTCAGTAAACTCTGCTGATCACCAGAAACGTTTTGCTGAAATTCAGCAAACTCTGCTGAAAGTTCAACAAAAAATTTTGCTGGACCCTTCAGCTCGACAAAAATCAGCAAAATATTGCTGAAAGCGTTTGGTGTGTACCTCTACACCTGTACCTGTCTTTTTTTTTTTAGAATACTACTAGATAATGGTTTTATTATCTATATACCTGGGTAAGCATGAGATATGAACTCCTGAGAATCAGCGATTTGTTAGTCGCTCCTCCCAGGTTGTCGACTCACCATTTTGCAGTTCTAAAGCAAAAATTCAAACTGCATCATTGTTCGTAAAAGTATTAGACGTTACAGATATCAGAGAAACAAGCTTTCAACTTTTCTCAGCATTTTCTAGATGCCCATCATTTTCCATAAAAATAAACTTGAGGCACCGGCTGGAATAAAACTCTGGCCAAGAAAATCTCATCATGCACGACCTTCTGCTTTCATCCCCCGGCTCTAGAGGATTTTGCTAATGATATCGGATGTGGTGACGTGCACCTCCAACAGAAAGTTTTAAAACGTTCTTGAGCACCTTGGGGAGCACCACAGACGACAGAAAGACATGTTCAACTTAGCAGTTTAAGATGTCTATAAACCTAATATTATTATTACGAAAATATACGCAATGTTATCATCAATATGGTTCTGATACATAAAGATTCTGAGTGTTTGATTCAGTCTTTTTATATCAGATACATAAGTTGATACTTTCGCTCAAACGAATAGCCTAATAGTACTAGAGTCTTATGTATAGCTTAAGGTGGCATTTTGAAGGCAGTTCCTCCAGCCAAATCATGTTGCTTGATGCATCTTCAGTGGCGTCAACAACGTTAGCTCGGTGGCATAACAAGCAAGAACTTCAACGTCGTTCAACTGTTGCTTTGAGGGAGCAGCGCTAGACGGAGATAAACAATAAATTAAATAAAAGTTAACTTTTCTGTTAGTGAACAATTTTTTTTCTCATACTGGCTAATCGTTCCCACTGGGACAAAGCCTGCTTCTCAGCTTCTCAGCGAGAATCGAACCTCAGCATGGTAATGCTGAAAACCCACGTCTTTACAGCTGTGGCTATATGGGCCCCAAGAGCAAATGTACTTCTCGCTAATTTATTCAAAATTTGAAACAGTTGTTTTCGATTAAACACATTATTAGGCCTAACATTTGAAAAAGAAAAAAACAGTAGAATGCTGACACAAAGAAAAATTGTTGGAACTTAAATTTTTGAGCTGTATATTTAAAAGTCCGACGGGGGTATTCTTTGCATTTTTCTGCGTAATAAAAACAAAACCCAAGTCTCACTGATGCCAATCCCTCTTCTCTTCACCTGTTGTAGCCTTGCATTAAAAGACTAACAAGAAGAAGGATTTATTCCTAATTCGTCAAGTTTTTCCACCTCCATTAGGAGAGGAAAAAGAAAAGCAGATTCGAGCTAGTGTCGAGCTAGAAGATTATCGTCTCCGGCATTACCCACCCGTCGTCAGTGCTAAAAGTTGACGTTGGAGGTGGAATTATGCAAAACAGCTAAAGCTTGTCGCTCGCTGCAGCAAGCACGATGAAACTAGATAGCGCGGGTGGCATTTTGGAACGTCATTTTGTGTTTAAAACTTCCGTAAACATAATCTTCTGTACATTCTCGGGTAAAATATGTCGCAACTGTCGTTGGCTTGTTTGGAGGATAGCTGGTTCAGCTATCATTTCAATTATGCTTAATTTTTGAAGCTGTGCATAGGAATGAACTGAAAACACTCAGCGATGCAGGCTTTGTCCCAGTTGGGACGTACACCAAAAGAAAAGAGAAGATAGTACCCGAAAGTACGAGCAACAATATGCATTACCAAGAATTTACCAAACGATGTAAAGATTGCGGCCCCCTAAAACATGTAATCAACCTGTACCTAACACAGAAGTTTATTTTGCCCCTCAGATCATTCTAACAGGAATAAGCCTAGATGTCTACGTTCAGTCATCACAGCCACTTGTTTGTTCATCTGACATAACCGGACTGGATAACAATCTGTTGCAACGATGTATTTCCGCTGCTGTAAAACCCCACACGCACTATTCGGCTAGATTCCCAATTTCCACAAGTGGTCCTTGTGGAACGCCCCGAGGTCAGTAAATTTATTGCTTCACATTCGAATTTACGACCCTCGTTCCCGGTGCGGCGATGGCAGCGGCAACAGTCGGAACAGTCTAAAGTATTTAACAGTTTAATTAATTTAATTGCAATCGATACCCACTTCCTCCACACCGTCGTCGCCGACACCTCTACGTCAAGCGTTGAAGCAGGTCGACAGCTTAGCGGGGCCGGACCTGGTTTCTAGACTTACTGCTGCTGGTGGACGATAGTGGCAAGGAAAAACGGAAATTCGCTACTCGTTTCTCATCCCGTGTTGGCAAAGCGGCGGCAGTGTTTAGTCTCCGATGATGAATGGCAATTGCCTTTGTTGCAAATGCCACTGCGAGGCGACCAGCTCTGATAATGCTGCAGCCAGTTGTAGTGCAATGTTTAGTGTCCACGAGGACACTTCACAATGGTCTCATAATGTTTCTTGGGAGGACAAAACATCAGATTTTCCAACTTAAAGTAAGGATGAATGTTCAGACGAAAAGGAATATTTGTTTTTGAAGACTTTAGACATTGCTACCATGGAAAAACTGAAAAAAAATATTAAAAGGCTCTGGTGATCTGACAACATTCTTGTAAAAACATGTTTGTACTGTTAACTTTTTTTTTTGATTGTTAACTACTAAAACATTTCGGAACGATTTTTCCCAGGTAATGTTCCAAAACTTATAATCAATTTGCCAGAATTGTGGAAAAATTGTGGAAAAATCTAGAAGGAGCTTTCACAAGAATAGAAATTATGATGGATTTTTTTACTGAAATATCTGAAATATAGATTAAGGTGGAGCAAAAGTTCGACCACAGTTGAAAATTCATTTTTTTTAAACCGATGCAGATAAAAATTAATGGATACCGTGGGGTTACTACAATCAATGAGCTAAAACTTTGCTGAAATTTGCTAATTTTTTTACAACACGTTGTGTGAGTGTGCGTTTTATTCGATCTCTCCCTACCGCTAAGGCAAAAGTTTGAATATAGTGTTGGTCAAATTCTGCTAACCGTAACACAATATTTTGACATTTTAGTAATATGCATACACTTTAAGCACATAGAAACAGGCGTCACACTTCGCGCGCTTCCCTTCGATCACCTTTTTAACGGTTGATTTAAATTTTTGGTAGTTAGTCAATTGACCACTCACAGCGCTGGCATCGTTTTTGCTCCTGTTTGACATTTAAATCAATTTGGCGGTAGTGAGCGCCACCTAGTGATGACCCGGCCAAACACAATACGCATTGAGCGGTTACGCATTCGTGACGATGTTTTTTGAAGGAATTCGTTCTACGTGTGACGTCTGTTTTTCTGTGTTTGAAAGTTCGATCTGAATTTTATTCAAATAAGGGTTAAAATTGTCACACCAAAAATATGTTGTTTTCGTCAAATTTCAAATGTCTCTCAATTTATAAGTCAATATTTTTTTCGTTCTTGTCCGACGAACCAACGAACTCCTGAAGACCTTGTCCAGCTATGAAAGTACTATTTTGAAAATAAAATCTGATTGAATAGGACTGAAAGCAATTGACAGAAAATTATATCCTTAAAAAAAGGCCTCTGGCGCGTGGACGATTTCGACATCCATATGTTCAACGTTGTATTTCCAAAGGTATGTGAATGAAATCAGTCTATGTTCCTTTGCCATTATCAGATTAGTGGCTCTACTTTACTATCCAATAGATACATGCAAAGTTAATCAGTTCGAAGTAGGGGAACGATGACTTTGAAAACTGTCGCATTTTTTATGGGTCATACTGTACTAACAATATTGATCCCGAGTGTTGGTTACTGACCAACGGTACTTTAAGGGTCAATTCCGCAATTACAATCCCCGTATTAAAACACGTCAACAGAGTGTAGTTTAACGATTGATTGTAATTTTCCTGTTTAACGATAACAAATGTACATGAAATTGGATGTTTTAGCATGTTGTATAGTAAATTAGCATAAGTTGTGTTGTGTTGCATGTTTGTTTTGTACATAGCTATAGTCATGTCAATTCTTGTGTTTTTCGTATCGTTAACTTACGTTTAGTGCCTTAGATAGTCGGTTGTCGGATTGTCTACCTTCGGTTGTAGTTTAGTCGCTAGAATTCATACGTTTTATGTAATTTAGAAGAAATTCAATTAATAGTTTTCTTACCGTGATTATGCACAATTCTAATTCAAGGTTCACGGCAGTTGTAGGTTATACCTGTAGGTATTTCAATTACAAACCTAGTCGCAAGCACGAATTCATTATTATAAATGCGCATGATACAAGTAATTCACTCTAGATTTAAGTATTTACCTAGGAGATAGTTTAGATGTAGGAAATACCACTTAATTTAGGAATAATTACTCAGCAATAAGCTACACGTTTGTCTACTTTGTTTATCGTCGATTTTTTCCTTCTACTCACCGGTTGACAGTCAGTGAGCGCTACATGTCATCGCAATGAACGCTGATGGTGTGTGTGGTCCACGGTGTACATATTAAAGGTACGCGCTGGCAGTGCCAACACTCCCCCCGGTAAACGACCTAGTCGTCTACTTCATTTCGCGTCTTACCTCCAATACTGCTAGTTTAATTACTGGCCGTTCATAGACACCAGCAGCGGTCCTTACTGTTGCTGACCTGACTTCCCCATCTCGGCCCGGACGCGTCGCAGTCACTATTCCTTTAGGCCAACAGTTACGGGGGAGCTTGGGATCCACGATAACGACTACGTCGCCGACTTTAACCGGTAGTGCGCTGGAGTTGTACCATTTTGTCCTCTTCGTTATCTCCGGCAGGTATTCAGATACCCATCGTTTCCAAAACTGGTTGGCGATGATTTGTGAGGAACGCCAGCACTGTCGCACGACAGTATTACTATCGTCAAGGATCGTGAGAGGTTTGACGCCGTTTGAGCTCCCTAATAGAATATGGTTTGGCGTAAGAGCCGGAGCGGCGTCGTTTTCGACTGGGACGTGTGTCAGTGGCCTCGAGTTAACTGTGTTCTCAATTTCGAGCAAGGTATTATGCAACACCTCATCGGTTGGACGACGGGGTAGGTTTAGGGCCTTTAAACTGGCTTTCACACTACGAATGAGCCTCTCCCAACTACCACCCATATGCGGTGACAATGGTGGGTTGAACGACCAAGAAGTCTCGGAATCAACAAACTCCTTCATTATTTCTTCGTAGTTGAGCTCATGCATCACACGTCCAAGTTCTTTGCATGTCCCTACAAAATTGGTTCCACGGTCACAGTATATGTGACGAGGCACTCCACGACGAGCAATCATATTCCGAATGGCCATTATGCAGGAATCTGTGCTGAGGGAGTGCGCTACTTCAATATGCACGGCTCGGGTCGTCAAGCAGGTGGCGAGCATCCCCCAGCGTTTTTCCACTCTCCGACCGATGGCGACCTCCATTGGCCCGAAGTAATCAATCCCTACGTGGGTAAAGGGTCGAGTGTATGCAGCTAGTCTAGCATCGGGCAGATCAGCCATGATTGGAGCATGTGGCACAGCTCGATCATTTTTACAGCGTTGACAGTCTCTTCTTACTCTGGCGCAGCACACTCGAAGTCGAGAAATTGAGAATCGTTGTCGGAGCTCATTGATTACGGTTTCTTGTTTAAGATGGTGGTATTTAGTGTGGTAGTGGGTAATTATTAGAGTGGTTATATGGTGATCACGGGGTAAAATGATAGGATTCTTTGCTTCGTATGTAATGAAGGGACATTGTGACGTGCGTCCCTTTACGCGCAGAATTCCACTCTCATCGATGAATGGCGTTAACTTAAAAAGCGGACTACTTTTGTGAATCGGCTTATTTTGAAGCAGGCTGGCAATTTCGTCTGGGTAGCTGTCACGTTGAGCTTGATTCAGAAGATAATGTTCGCCTGCGCGTACCTCCTCCATGAACAATGGTCCGGTACGAGTAGGCTGCCGTTGGGCTTTGCGTCGACAGTTAGCCGGAAAACGAAAAAGATATCCGACCACGTTGAGTAGTCGTTTCCAGTTGGAATAGTTTTGAACACAAAGCGTTGAAGATGTTGCCGAAATGTGTGCAATCAGATGAGGACGAATCTCTTCTTGTGTGGCAATATTGGCATTTGGTTGTTGTGGCCACTCGTCTTCACTTCGCTGGAGGAATTCGGGACCGTTGAACCATCTGCTACCACTAGTTAGATTTGGACGCCTTTGCCATTTTGTGGCATCATCTGCTACATTCTCCTTCGTAGGCACCCAGTGCCACTCGGTTGCCTCCGTAGTGTCGAGAAGCTCGCTAACTCGATGAGCCACGAACTGTGTAAACCGACGGTGATCCGAATTAATCCAGCATAATACATCTCGAGAATCCGTCCAGAAACAGCGTCTTGTTATTCGAACAGATAAAGATTCAGTTATTGTTCGTGCTAGTCTTGCACCGAGAAGTGCGGCTTGCAGTTCCAGCCTGGGAATAGACTGGAATTTCAGAGGAGCGACTCTTGTTTTGGCTGTAATGAGAGTACATTCTACGCCATCATCGCCAGATGTTCTCAAATATGCTGCTGCAGCGAACCCGTTCTCACTTGCATCGACAAAGGTGTGTAATTCGAAGCTGATGTTATGCGAGTCTTGAACATGGTAGCATCGAGGAATATGTACGTTTTCTACCTCAGGTAGCACTTGCAACCAAATTTGCCACTTCAAAAATAGTACTTCATTGATCTCCTCATCCCATTGAGCACCAGAGCGCCAGACTTCCTGTAGTAGAACCTTCAGATAAATCAAAAAGTGCGCAATCAAACCAAGGGGGTCAAAGATTGACATGAGCACTCTCAGTATCAGTTGACAACCGTTCTTCGTGCGCGACACAAGTGTTTTCGTACAGCTCTACGTCCTAGTCCGTCGTTCCTGTTGTGTTGGAATTTTGCAGCCTTTGCAGGATGTCTACGCATAGGAAAAATACACTCGTCGTCGACTTTAGTGTCCTGCCACGACGACCCATACTGGACCAGATTGAGGAATTCCTCAAGGATGACTTAAAACTCGACCTGACCGACGTCAAGAACATCCAAATACACAATATCAAAAACTGCGTGTATATCGAGATGAATGACGCTGGCGTAGCCCCACGCTTACAAAAGCAACATCATCTCAAACATTACTACATCCACGAAGGAAAAACGTACTACATCCCAGTCTACGTGGATGGCCCCACGACCACCGTGAAGATCCACGACCTTTCACCACAAATGTCGAACGATATCATCGTGCGCCACATGCAGCAGTACGGTAAAGTCATCTCCATCGAAAATGATGTATGGAAAAATTTCTTCCCTGGGATTCCAAACGGCGTCAGAGTTGTTCGAATGAGACTGGAGAAGACACTACCGTCTCGCATTGTGATTAACGGTGAAAGCACATACGTAACGCACCCGAAACTAAACACACAATCATCAAGCAAGCCAACACTACTACCCAACTCTGCTGAAAAGCAAAACCGCATTGGTGATAAACAATGCAAAATTGTTGATCACCCATCGGTTGCGACTCTCACCGACACAAATGACGATGACAACGACGACAACGGCGGCGGCGGCGGCGATGAAGGTGATGATAATAGTAACAACGATACCGATGAGCACGACACTGAAACTGTTGAAACTGAAGGGGAGCCTGAGACTGCGAAGAGACGGTTGTCAACTGAAACGGACAATGGTAGAATAGAAGAGAACGTAGCAAAACGATCTTGCAACGAGGAAGAACAAAACGCTGAATTGGAATGGAAGGTTTACCAAACTAGATCGAGGAAGAAACAAGCCATGTAAATTGATTAATATTATATTGTGTTGATGTTTTTTTTTATCGACACGAATGCACCATAACGGTGTAAAGTGTCTTAAATAAATAAATCAATCAACTCTCAGTATCTCTCTCTTTGATGGGCGTCGTCGTCCTTCTAGAAGCGCTTCATCGTAGCGGGTCCAGCCTATTTTATACGTAAACGTGTCTTCCTCCGTACACCACCACAGCCCTAGAACCTTCTCCGTTGCCACCTCAGCTGTCAGATCAAGGTTTTTCTTCTCCACGTCCTCTTCTCCTAGTGATTGCAGAACCGTTTTGGAGTTGCTTACCCAGTTACGAATCTCGAAGCCACCTTGAGAATGGATGTACTTCACTTCATTCGCCAACCGTATCGCATCCTCTGCCGTTTTAACGCTTGCCAGCATGTCATCCACATAGTGTCGCTTGATGATAACCTCAACTGCTTGCGGATATTTGCCAACGAATCGTTCCGCATTCAAATTTTTGACGAATTGCGCACTACTTGGTGAACAACATGCGCCAAATGTCATGACGCACATCTCAAAAACAGCAATCTCACCAGAGCTGTTCTTCCAAAAGAATCGTTGACATGGCTGGTCCTGCTTCCTGATCTTCACTTGATGGTACATTTCACGTATATCGCCAGTTAGTCCAATTCGATGTTCTCGGAATTGCAGGAGTATGGATAAGAGCGAGCACAATTGATCGGATCGGGACCTTTCAAAAGCGCGGAATTCAGCGAAACACCATAAATCGTAGCAGCGGCATCCCATACTATACGTATCTTCCCCGGTTTGTTTGGATTGAACACAGGGAATACAGGCAAGTACCAGGAACGCTTAACGGTTTGATTTTCTTCCTCCTTGGTCAGCTGACGTACGTATCCTTTAGCTATATATTCCGCAATCTTCTGGTTTAAGGCTTCGGCGAGATCTGGATCCTTGGTCAAGCGTTTTTCCAGAAGGTGATATCGTCGCAGTGCCATCGGCCGACTATCCGGTAGGCGTGTGTTTTCATAGCGCCAGAGTAATCCAGTTTCGTAACGATCACCGCTGAATTTCGTTAGGGCTTCCAGCATACGGATATTGTTTTTTCATCTGTTCTGCATCCAAGGACTGTCGTGGCAGTTGAAGCTCCTTCACCGTCCGCACTTCGTCCAGTTGGAACCGCTTTGCCCCATCATATCTGCCAGCTATTGAAACTGTAGTTAGTTGCGATTCCTCCTCGCAACGTTCGGTACCGCCAGTCCACCGAAGGTAAAGCGGGCTGTCAACTCCTTCCAATTGGAGCTCACCCGCCAGGTCTTGATCCATGAGTGTCAATTTAGAACCTTCGTCCAAGAAGGCAAACGTCTGTACACTCTTTCCTTTTCCTTGGAGAGTTACTGGTAGATAACGGAACAAGGTAGAGCTGATATTAGAGCGATGAGTGTTGCATTCATGTTGTGTCGAAGTCGGTCCTGGTTGATTTCGTTGACTTTCGTTGATTACTGGATCTGCGTTTCTCCTGCTCTGATTATCGTTGTGTAGCAGCTCATGGTGCATCCTCGTACAACCGTTTTTCCCGCAAGCTGGGGCTTTACATCCACTGTTGTGTTTTCCCAGGCAACGCCGACACAAACTATAATCGCGGACTACGGCCCACCGAGAATCTCTTGGTAGCTCTAAAAACTGCTTGCACTTACTAATCGTCTCGCAACCTGACTTACAAACCGGGCACTCATTGCCGGTTTTTACCACAGTTTCTCCCAAGGACTTCGATTCCGTTTCGCTCGGCTCCGAATGCGCGTTGAGAAATCCGGTACTTTTTTTCGATGGCCGTGTATCGTTCCGCTCAAACTTCGATTCTGGGATGTTTGGGATAATCACGGTACTAGCTGCTTCTGCCAGGGAGTAGATCCAATTTCCGAAGGTCGCCAGATTGACTCTAGGAAGTGGTTGGCGGTATCTGGCCCAGTCCAGTTTGATAGACGGCGGTAATCTGCTAACAAGCTGATGCAATAGCGATACGTTATACATGTGCTCCTCCAACTCACATGCGTCCACTATAGCGCAAAAGTTCTGGACTTCCACAGCGAAATCCATTATTGTTTCGAGCTTATCTTCTTTCAAGGGAGGCAGAGCTGTAATTTTAGCTATCAGTGAATGGACAATAGCTTCGGGCTGTCCAAACCTCATACGAAGTGTTGCAATAACTCCTTTGACGTTTGACGGATGCATCAAACTGCTTTTCACCGCGTCGTATGCCTTGCCGGTCAAACTTTTTTGCAGCCGTACCGCGTTCTCTGCATCTGTGAACCCACACATCACTGTTGTGTTCGTAAAAGATGAAAAAAATATGGGCCATTCTTCTGGTTTTCCTGAGAAGCTTGGCAACTCCTTCGATATGGCTTGGCGAGCCGCTAGCTGCTTCTGGGTGAGCGGCAATGCATCGTCGAAATCTCTTACGGGTCGCGATTCTCTCCTGAAGCATGGAAGCCGTGAGGGTATCATTTGTTCACTAGTGTGATGACCTCCTACTGCGCTTGATACTGGAATGTACGGACGCGAATCATCCTGCAAACCCGTTACCATTCTGTCGGTCGGTTCTACTGTAGCACCTGACATAGCCCGCACAGAAAAAGTTCGTCCGATCGTGCGCTGATCATGTACTGGTAGAAATTGTTGATTTCTCTGTCTTTCCAAGTGGATGAGACTCGCCAGCGTTGCAGGATTCTGTGTAGAGTGCCTTTGTGGATCGAAGGCATCTGGGCAGGTCGGGATACCACCCTCTTGAAGATGCGTGTTTCCGCTATGCACCCAGTCGCGTACCCGGCTCATGGTAGAACTTGTCTTCGAACTTGCCTTGGAACTCGTCTTGGAACTACTTTCGCTCGCCGCTTCCTGCAAAAGGGCGTATTTTCTTTCCAAAAACTCCTTCGCCAACTTCTGTTCCTCCTCCAGCTTCAGCATTTGTAACTTAAGAAGGGTTCTCGACGATCTGCGCGATGAAGAAGATGACAACTCGCTCAATGCAACATTGCTCTCAGTTCCCTTGCTTGCAGGTCGATGTTGATCCTTGCCTTTAGACTTCTTCGCATCCTGTGCCTTCGAGCCATTGTTCGTATCATCGACGAGGGTTTTTGCTGAACTTCGCTGATTGGTTTGATTTGGCTCCATTGACGTCTGTTGATTTCGTGTTTCCGGATTGCCTCCGACATCACCGCTAGGTTGAAGTTGCTTACTGCAAGTAGATCCCGATCGCTGAGCCCATTTTGCCGACACGCACTTTGAGCAACTCCAGCTGTGATCCGCTACCTCCTCCGTCACTCCAACACATTCGAAGTGATGCCATTTGTCGCACTTATCACACTGCACCATTTCGTCCGTATCTGGGCCTCTGCACGACTTGCAGGTCCGACCAGCTAACGTTCGATCCGTTTCCGCCTCTCCTAATACTCCCGTGACCACTATTGACACTTTACCACTATCATCCACTTCATCTGTTTTCGATTTCGAGCTCTTGCTCTTTTTCGAAACCTTAGCACTTTTACCGGAACCGTGTGCATCGCGACTCGACATTTCCGAAGATATAAACGAAAATTACAAATTGTTGGTTACTGACCAACGGTACTTTAAGGGTCAATTCCGCAATTACAATCCCCGTATTAAAACACGTCAACAGAGTGTAGTTTAACGATTGATTGTAATTTTCCTGTTTAACGATAACAAATGTACATGAAATTGGATGTTTTAGCATGTTGTATAGTAAATTAGCATAAGTTGTGTTGTGTTGCATGTTTGTTTTGTACATAGCTATAGTCATGTCAATTCTTGTGTTTTTCGTATCGTTAACTTACGTTTAGTGCCTTAGATAGTCGGTTGTCGGATTGTCTACCTTCGGTTGTAGTTTAGTCGCTAGAATTCATACGTTTTATGTAATTTAGAAGAAACTAGCTGTACCCGGCAAACTTTGTCTTGCCTACTGTGTTTTTTTGGCATTTCAAGTTTCTAGCCAAGACCAAGTCCCCGGTCTGAATGTATGAAAGATCGATTTTCAAAAACTCTCAATTTTTCCATGTTTTTTGCCTCATAAACCTTCCTTGGGTGAAAACTAACAGAACAAAACTTACACGACCAAAATCGGACCTTCCGTTCGTAAGTTATGCGCGGTCCCACGTATGCCACTGCATTTTTATATATATAGATTCAATTAATAGTTTTCTTACCGTGGTTATGCACAATTCTAATTCAAGGTTCACGGCAGTTGTAGGTTATACCTGTAGGTATTTCAATTACAAACCTAGTCGCAAGCACGAATTCATTATTATAAATGCGCATGATACAAGTAATTCACTCTAGATTTAAGTATTTACCTAGGAGATAGTTTAGATGTAGGAAATACCACTTAATTTAGGAATAATTACTCAGCAATAAGCTACACGTTTGTCTACTTTGTTTATCGTCGATTTTTTCCTTCTACTCACCGGTTGACAGTCAGTGAGCGCTACATGTCATCGCAATGAACGCTGATGGTGTGTGTGGTCCACGGTGTACATATTAAAGGTACGCGCTGGCAGTGCCAACACCGAGGGTAGATAGTTCGATTAAAAGGCGCCATGGGGAAGTAACATCCCACCTGACTCAGGTCCTTTCAGGCCATGATTGCTTCCGACAGTACATATCTACAAAGTTTCGGGTTCTCCCGAATGTCCGGTTTGTGCTACGGCGGAACGTTTTGTTCGTGTGCCCGCGTTTTCGCACAATGCGTGACCGCATGCTTGCCACATGCAGGGAGGACACAACTCCGGACAATCTTGTCCAGAGGATGTGTATGGATGAGTTTTGCTGGAATGCCGTTTCAACGGCTATCACCCATATCGTCTTGGAGCTACAGAGGAGGTGGCGCGTGGACTCGGAGAATGGCTAGTTCAGATGCGGTACAAGAGGTGGTCCAGGGATTCAGAGTCGGCCTAGAATTTCATGCTAGTGCCCTGCGGTCGAAATCGACCCTTAATCGACCAGCGATTAAGTGGCCGCGGAAAGAACGTCCTGGTAGCATTGGTGTCGTATCGTAGGCATCGCGGATGTGGAGTTGACCCTGCCCGCCTTCCGAGGACATAGGGGGCGAAGAGGACCACTCGAGAAACTAGCTGAGCGCCAGCACACTCTCCAGAGTGGGTCATCGATGTTCGTTGTTTCAGGCTAAACAGCTAACCTTGAGTTAGCCCCCCTTTGAAGAAATCTTTTTTTTTTTGTTCCGGAAAGATGTAGAGTTTGGCGACCATGGGAATGTGTAAGTGTGTCGAGGAGAGAGTAAAAATTTCTATGGAACATGTTGGGTTACTTGGGAAGGGGATGTTCCCGCGTCAGAGTTCGAGTCTTTGGTCTCCTTTCGTAGGGCCGAAACGTTGTGTGTCTCAGATTATTTAAGAAACTGCAAACATATTTCGTCGAGAGCCAGAACCTTCACGAAGTGTACCGCATTGTATATGAATCTAACTACGCCCTACATCTGCTCCTGGTAAAGTACTAGCCGATCTGCGACGTCAAAATGTTGAAGCAGATAGATTTGTATGGGACGCACTCTCATAACTGTAACTCGAACATATCGGTGACGAACGCGTGGCTGACGTGGAGTTCCCTCTTCTTGGAAACATAAGTTTTCATGGTAGCCACCCAGGACCTGGTTATTGCACGAAGACGTGGGGGACCGCTGTAGGAAGTGCAATGCAATGGGATTGTTGGCAAATGGGATCAAAAGCTTGGTGTAAAGCACAACATGGTCGGCTGATTTATACCCTACAACAAGGCAGCTGCACTCGGTTTTGGAAAATAGTTGCAAAAAGCAATATGGGATTGCGAATGTCCTAAAAAAAATAAAAATGTTCAACCTACTTCATTGAACAGGACTAATGACATGATCTAGAAAAATTTGGTTGCAGACAAAACCGAAGCTGAATTTGTTGCGTACTTTTCAACTCGCGAATACTAACCCAAAATCGAAACTGTTTAAAAATAAATCTTCAATAGCGATGCAGTGTTTACCGACTAAAAGTTACCACTCGAAAATTACAATACAAGGCTTTAAAATCTCTAAACTCGTGGTGTACGATCTTTATCCTATTCTGTTCAAGTTGGGACAAATTTATGTCGCATTGGGTGTATTGTCGCAACAAATGCAGGTTGCGACATTGTCATTTCTAAGTGTAGAATTAGCTCCCTGTTAAAATACACATTAATAAAAAAAAAGATACCCAAACGGCGATACTTGCAACCAAATCGACCATGTGCTGGTAGATGACCGACATTTCTCGGACGTAATTGATGTTAGAACTTTTCGAGGCCCCAACATCGACTCAGATTACTATCTCGTAGTTAGTAAGATTCGAGCGGATAAGTGAGATCAACGAGAGCGATAATCTCAACACTCTGTGGGAGTCTATCCACGGAACGATGAGTACAGCAGCGCGGGAGGTGATAAGTATACTGCTCAAAGACGACCTAGAAACGAGTGGTTCGACGAGGAGTGCCTGAGCGTAACGGACGAGAAGAATGTTGCCAGAAGCCGGATGTTGGTGTCGGAGACCCGGCAAAACAGGGAGCGATATAGGGAAGCAAGAGTAGTCGAAAAACGAATCCACCGCAAAAAGAAAAAAGAGCACGAGGAAAATGTGATTGCTCAGGCGCAAGAGAGTATGAAACAGAATTATATGCGGAGATTTTACGAAACTGTCAATGGCGTGCGGAGAAAAACAGCGCCTTCTCCCGTCATGTGCAACGACCGTAATGGGAACTTGCTGACAGACAAGACAATGGTGGCTGCCAAGTGGAGAGAGTACTTCGAGGTATTGTTGAACGGTGGGAGTGGAAGAGCGACGGACAGAATTCGAATCGTCGATGACGGACAAGCTGTGGAACCTCCAACGCTAGACGAGGTCAAGACAGCCATTAGGGGACTGAAGAACAACAAGGCTGCTGGGAAGGACGAATTCCCGGCCGAGCTGCTCAAGCACGGTAGTGAGCAGCTGTATCAACTCTTACACCGTATTATATTAAAGATATGGGAGGAGGAAGAACTGCCTGTTAGTTGGTTGGATGGTCTCATTTGCCCTTTTTTCAAGAAAGGGCATCGACTGGAGTGCGCAAATTACAGAGGAATAACATTCCTCAATTCAGCGTACAAAATGTTGTCCGGGGTTCTGTTCCACAGTCTGAGGCCGATTGAGGAGTCCTTCATCGGCGAATTTCAGGCAGGATTTCGTGAGGGCCGATCAACGACGGACCAGAGGTTCACCCTGCGGCAGATTCTCGAAAAATTTCAGGAGTACAACTTGCAGACCCATCATCTGTTTATTGATTTCAAGGCGGCGTACGATTCAGTGAAGAGAAACGAGTTATGGCAGATTATGATCGAACATGGATTTCCGGCGAAGCTGATTAGATTGATTCGTGCGACGCTTGATGGATCGAAATCAAGTGTACGAGTTGCGGATGAAATTTCGTCATCGTTCGTAACCTTTGACGGACTGAAGCAGGACGATGCTCTTTCGAACTTACTGTTCAACATAGCACTGGAAGGAGCGATAAGGAGAGCTGGTGTGCACAGGAGTGGAACCATTGTCACGAAGTCGCATATGCTCCTGGGCTTCGCGGACGATATCGACATCATCGGAATCGACCGTCGGGCCGTGGAAGAGGCGTTCGTACCTTTTAAGAGGGAGACTGCAAGGATTGGACTTACGATGAACACCACAAAGACTAAGTACATGATTGCTGGTGTTCAACGTCGGTCCGGCCGTGGTAGTGGTGACGAAGTGGTGCTAGGTGGGGAAAAGTTTGAAGTTGTGGATGAATTTGTTTATCTTGGTACTCTAGTAACGTGCGATGATGATGTTACCCGCGAGGTGAAAAGACGGATTGCGGCTGCAAATCGGGCCTTTTTAGGTCTGCGAACCCAGCTGAGGTCCCGCAGGCTGCAAACGAAGACAAAACTCGCGTTGTACAAGTCTCTGATTCTCCCGGTCGCTTTATACGGTCATGAAACGTGGACGTTGAAAGAAGTTGATCGTAGAGCCTTTGGAATCTTCGAACGTAAAGTGCTGCGAACAATACTCGGTGGTAAACTGGAGGACGGCATGTGGCGGCGTCGCATGAACTACGAATTGTACCAGGTATATAAAGAGATGAGGGCCCATATAGCCGAGGCGGTAAACGCACGGGTATTCAGCATGACCATGCTGAGGGTGACGGGTTCGATTCCCGGTCGGTCCAGGATCTTTTCGTAAAGGAAATTTCCTTGACTTCCTTGGGCATAGAGTATCTTCGTGCCTGCCACACGATATACGCATGCAAAATGGTCATTGGCAGAGGAAGCTCTCAGTTAATAACTGTGGAAGTGCTCATAGAAAACTATGCTGAGAAGCAGGCTTTGTCCCAATGAGGACGTTACGCCAAGAAGAAGAAGAAGAAGATATAGAGAGATGGATATAGTGAAGCAAATACAACACGGCAGGCTGCGGTGGGCTGGACACGTAGCTCGTTTGCCGGAGGAACGGCAAGCTAAAATTATATTCAGCAGAGAACCAGGAAGGGGTCGTCGGCTTCGTGGAAGGCCGTGCACACGTTGGCTTTTTGCAGTTGAGGAGGACCTAAGATCTCTAACCGTTCAGGGCGACTGGAAGCGATTGGCCCTGGACCGAGGCTAGTGAAGGCGGATACTTCATTCGGCGTAGACTCACCGCTACGAGTTGTAGCCCATCAAGTGTCAAGTATCAAGTAAGTAAAAAAAGACCTTGTCATTATTGTTGCGCGATGGTTGAATTTTGATTCACTGAGATTGATAATTCCAGCTGAGTAAAAGAGCTTATCCTCAATTAAGTTTGTCCATTTGAAAACAACTGCAGGATCATAGTGCATAGGGGTACCCCCACTGGGAAAGGGTGGAACCCGTGTCCTGTGCTGCGGTGTCCGGGGCTGGGAAGTGCGCTGCCAACGAATGTTCACTCGAAGTCAGGGGTGAAAATGACTCGTAAATCATGTAACTATGGCATGTGCATGTCCCATCGGAACAAAAGATTGATGAATCTCCTTGCTGGAAATTGGACGTTTGGGTTTGTAAAGCTATGTGCATTGCAGAAGCACCGACAACAACGCTAACAACGGCAATTTGAGTGGTTTACAACTGACAGGCGCTCCTTCGAGTCGAACTGCTGCTGCTGCTGCTGCAAGGAAGCAACAACGGGTTGTTCGTTGTAACACCTTGCTTATCAGCATTCCGATCGTGCCACGTGGGTATGTCTGCCAAGTGGGAGAAAATCTGCAGCATGAGTTGTGTTTGTGTAACTAGCCTCATCAGAAAGAACTTATACCTGACAGACGGTGATTAATTGAGTCCGAAAGTTCTGGTGTATACCGCAGGGGCTTGATTGTTGAAGTGGGTCGTGGTCATATAGAATCATGCCACGTATATTCCGGTATATTTCACTTTTGCTACTAATAAGTAGACAGATTTTGTGGTCTTAAGAAATGAGACGAAATAATGTTCATCTTTATCAGATTTACCTTACATAAACGCCGGTTATGCAATCGGTTTCTATGGTCATAAGAATTGAACCACGCTTTAGGAGGACAACCTGCAAGAAATTGACGCATTCAAACGTCAATTGCTAAGTGTGAGCTTATGTGGTACCGTAAATCGGGGTAAAATTGATCTCCGGGTCGAAATTGATCAGACGTTTTTCCGTTAGATGAAGCATGATTTAAATAGTTTTCTTACGTACTTATATATCGTTTAGTATCTGATTCCTACATCACGATACTTGGAAGGAAACAATTTGAAGTACGATTGATCAAACTGAAAATCGTCTGATCAATTTCGACTCGGAGATCAATTTGACCCTGGTTTACGGTATGCATAATAGCGGTATATTGTGGAGCAAAGGGTATACCATAAGCTCACTGTGAAACCAGCATCCTAAAATTAGAAAGATAGAGTGGGCAGGGCATATTGTCAGAATGCCGATTAGCAATAATTCTGCAAAACTGTCATTCACAACAGTTCTGATTTAGAATGAAATTGGCAGTCGTAAAACGAGTGCCATGTCGTGATATTACTGGTTTTAATGTAATAATATGGTATACATACATGTAAACATGACTGAAAGTAATCATAAATCGCATTTAAATGTGGGTTTCCATGAATGTTCAAATGCATTGTCATTTCCATATAATAATTATACCGTTTATGATAATATACCGAAAAAAAATACTAGAATGTATATTTCAATTATACATTCTCAGAGAATTTGACTTTGTTGCTTAGCTCATTAGCTAAGCTGTCCAAATACTGTTCACAGATGTTCTTGGCAGGTCCCTTGACTATCAAAAACTTCAACACCAAACACTTGACGGAAACTTTCGCTTAACGTCTTCTGAACCGATATGCGGCACTAATAGGTCATGCTTCGGTATGCTGCCACCATAGAACCTTCCCTACTCAAACTGCAGTACTGAGGAAAAATTCTTCACCATCGAACAGTCACCAAAAACTGCTACGACTAAGACTGATCTTCTGTTCAAAGCTACATCCTCCGGTAGTTGAACGTCGTAAACCAATAAAGCAAAGTTTAAACTCCCTGCTGCTGGTACGATTCGATAGGGGTAAATTTAAATATAAATTGATTTTGTCACTCAACTGACTTGCACTGGACTTGTACCGCAACGGAGAAGAGTGAAACTTTCCGACGACTAACCACTGCACTGGGGTTTCGGAGCTCGGTTCGAGCGTTTATCTCGAATTGTTCTCAGTTTAGTTTTTGATTAACTCTGGTCTCAGTGCTACCTATACCAACCCTACGTTTTGAAAAGGAGGCAGGCGCTTTCGACCAGTCATGTTCAATTTACTCGAAAGAATTTAAGCTGTCACGATGATATGACAAACTTTTTGGCACCTCTCGAGACTCTCTAAACTTTGTTTCCCGTTTGCTTACAGATTGACGAAATAACGGAGGTAGAGCCTACGTCCATGGTGCTGCGATACTGCAAGGGAAAGGTAAGAGAACCGATAAGTATGACTTATCCGAAGAAGATGGATTTAGAGGTTTTAACAAGAAATTTAGAATGTAGGTATCTGTATGGTACAAAATTATTTCTCGAATTAGGTTTCAAAGATATCTGAAAGGTAATGAAGGGAGTTATTGGGAACCAGAGAATCTTGTGCGTAAGTATCACATGGAAGTGATAGAGCACCATCAAGCATTTTCTTCACTGCTGCTACTGGAGGCGATGCCCGGAATAGTACATAAACCAATTAAAGAATGTTGTATTCAATTCAGCGTAAAATGCTAAGCTTCTTTCAGACGCAACTGGGTCTCGTTTCCATAGCATTTTTTTAACTCCTGAACATCAGACATTATCAAGCTCATACAGCAGTGTGGCTTTGCTCACGCCAAAGTTTACTACTCTACACTTTTAGACCCCGTTCAAGTATCCCTATTCAATCAGCCGAGAAAAAATAGTTTGCAACATAACGTACACACAGGAATTTTTATCTAAATATGATGGGAAACGAAAAGTTGGCTGGAAAACGGTTAAACATGCCTCGGCTGTTTGACTTTTTTTTCACACGCTCTAAAGCTAGTTCTCCGACCTACCTACCAGACAGAAGCCCAAAAGCAGTCGACGTCGTATGCAGCTTGGAGCTGCATGCAGACGATAGATATAAATTTGAATCATAACCCTGTCGTGAAGCACACTCGTCGACAACAGCAGCCACGATGTCGACGAGTCAAACCGTTTTTTTTCATCTATCTCGCATGAGCCATGTTTACTGACAGCGCCTGACTGCATCAGTACTGTGGAACTTTCTGAAGGAGCATTCTACCGTACTATTATTATATGGGGTGCAAAGGGATGAAAAAGTTCATTTGCAGCTCATGAAGCATTTTATGCTTTGCTCGATGCTGTGCAAAGCGCTTCCCATTGAAACATTCTGCAACAAAGTGGAGTTCTACTCTGTGAAGTTTTCAATATTTTTTTTTTTCTTCTGCCGTGCATAGCTTTCTACTTGAAAAGAAGCATTATGTGGAATCTGCGAAAGCTGTCGTAAAACTTTCAGTTTGTTGAGCTTAGAAAGAGGGGAAAAAATGCGCCAAAGTAAGCTCAACTAAGTCATAAGGCTAAGAAGCTTTGATGGATGCTTGGTCATGGACGAGGGATTTTTCGAGTTTATGCGAGCGCGCATTTTCAACTGGCACTAAGTGCACTAGTAATATTGCATTATGTATATTCTCGTAGCTAAGTTTCTATTTGTTACACAAACTAATTGGGTGGACGGCAAATCTCAAACATTTTGAAAATTTCCATGCTCTTCTCATTATATTTTTGGCGATTTATTTAAGAGCAAACGCCTCAGAATCCCGTTTTTGCAGTACATCAGAACTTCAGGCCCACAAATCTCAAAAAGCAAGCTTCAAACGACGGAGCATTTTTCATTTTGTTCTTGCTCACGTGTAGAAAACTTAAAAAAAGATCAGGTGCGCTGGTTTTGTTAATGAAGAGGTTTGTGCGCTTCAAATCGTGAGTAGGTGCCAAAGTTCGCCATTGTGGTGGCCATTTTGGGAGTCTAACAAGTGTGTCCTTAAACGATATGAGATTCATCCAGTTTGACGATTGCGAAGTCGACCACATTTTTTTTATTAGGGCTCAACTTGACAACATCAACGTCACATCGACAATCGTATCTCTTGATAATAACTACTCATCACAGTGTTTTATGAGCACTTCCCCACAGTTATCAATTGGGAGCTTCATTTACCTACCAATGTTTCATTTTGAAATTGCGGTAAATAATATGCATGCTCGATTCAAAAGAAAAAAAACCTTTAACTATTCAGCATCCCAATAAACAAGGTCAAAAATGCTTTTCCTTTGAATTCGCAATGCTGTCAGCGTTTAATTGGAAACCAGCATTAAACCAACGGAGAAGTCTGACAGATACAAATATACTCATTATCCAGTGAAGTCAAAATATTTTTAGTTACAAAAAATCCTCGATTATATCCGGATCATACACACTTAGACTGATCTTGCTAAATAGAAATAAACCAATTTATGGTTGAAAATTTTTACATTGCGCGTTCCGCCGTAGACTATCGCACAAAAATGTAAAAAAAAAATCGCTCATTTGTTTGTGTCTTCTACAACAAATGGGGAAATTTGCTAAGGTTGTACAAAAGGCTGAAACACAAAAGGCTGAAACACAAAAGGCTGAAACACAAAAGGCTGAAAGAACAAAAGGCTGAATAACAAAAGGCCGAAACTCGGAAAGCTTAAAATATCAAAAGGCTGAAACCACAATAGGCTCAAATGATAATTCGACGCCGTTAATTTAAAAACAACCGTTCTCAAGCTAAATAATATCAAGTCCATGGTATGCTTTATTAATAATCCACATGATTATGGCAATGTTTCTCAAAAAATAGCCTACTTTCTATATATATATATATATATATATATATATATATATATATATATATATATATATATATATATATATATATATATATATATATATATATATATATATATATATATATATATATATATATATATATATATATATATATATATATATATATATATATATATATATATATATATATATATATATATATATATATATATATATATATATATATATATATATATATAACTATATACCAACAATCACTACAACAGCATAACTCGGAAAAAGGCCTTGTTTAAACAAGGAAAACATATCGAATTAGATAACATCAGTCACATTTTGTGTAATTTAGTGACCCTTATAGCCAAAGCGATTGGTGCGTGGGAATTCAGAAAGACCATGGTTTTCAGCCTTTTGTGATTTCAGTCGTGTTTTACGATTCTATAGTTCAGCCTTATGTTATCATCCCATAAAATGCAACCGCGCAACCATTTTTGCCCAACTTTGCGCGATATGTTTTCTCGCAACGCGTAATAACAAAGTAATAAAAACAATAAAAGCGACGATGGCGTGAGAAACTGCGTGAAGGGTTTCGATCTATCTGTCGAGTTTGTTTGAACCTCGCCGGGGACAAGACAAGGTAATGAACTGTAATGCATGTTGTTCTACATCGCCATGGAAGCCCGAGCAGAGGAGAATATCTTAACCATCACACCATAATCACAAAGCCTGTTTTTATATCATAACTAGCTGTCCCGGCAAACGTCGTACTGCCTGCCTACTGTGTTTTTTGACACACAGCTCCGTAGGGACGTCCCCCGCAAAGTCATCTGTATGGGAGCCCCCCGTTCCAGAGACCGGAGAAGTCCCGCACCAAGCTAAGAACCTTCCCCGGCCCCACAAATGTTCACATACAAAATTTCACACCGATCGGTTCAGTAGTTTCCGAATGCATAGCGGTCAGACAGACAGACGGAAATTCATTTTTATATATATAGATTTGTTATTATAGACTTATCAAAGTATTATTTTTATAACATGTTTTATTGGGCAATCTTATATCTTATGTTATGATCAAGTTATTGAAATTCATCCACTCAATAAGATTTCAAAAATATACTTTGTTGTATACCAAGTTTTGTTATTATTCTATTATTAAAAATGCACAAATATGTGATGAACTATAAAATGACAATAATAAGTTTTAAAATTCACTGCAAGATTCATTGTTATTAGGTTGTTATTGAATCTAACAAAACAAGTTATTAAATTTGTCTTCGAGGAATATTTTTTTGTTATGATTTTTGTTATTTTGCCGCTTATGACAGACAAGTAAATAAGATAATAAGAACTGTTAATAACAATAAAATTGCTGGTTCCATTATACAGATATTATGCCAAAATAACAAATTTTATTATGCTGTTGATATACTCTTCTACTCGGGTGATGTTATTCGACGTGTCGGGCTCAACAGCCGAGGCACGATTTTCGCGAAATCCAGCCAAATTTTCTGTTTTGCGGAACCCATTAACATTATCGCTAGACTTTTCAGACGATGGCAGAACTGTGCAGTACACCCGCCTGAAACGTGAAATAACAAAAGTCGGACTGACGGTGAACGAGTCAAAAACTAAGTATATGCTGGCAGGCGAAACCACGAACGACAGGACAAGCCTAGGCAGCAGTGTTACGATAGATAGGGGCAGTTTCGAGATGGTGGATGACTACATCTACCTCGGGTCCTTATTAACGGCAGACTGCAACGTTAGCCGCAAAATACGAAGGCACATCATTAGTGGAAGTCGGATCTATTATGGGCTCCACATGAAGCTGCGGTCGAAAAAGATTCACCCTCGCATCAAATGTACCATGTACAAAACACTGATAAGACCGGTGGTTCTCTACGGGCATACGACCTGGAATGTTCGAGGAGGACATACAAGCAATCGTGTGGTGGGTGCTTAAGACCATCTTTGGCGGTGTGCAGGAGAACGGAGTGTGGAGGCGAAGAATGAATTACGAGCTTGCTGAACTACGACGAACCTAGAATCCGGATGGTGGCAGAAGCTGGAAGGATACGATTAGTGGGGCAATGTGAATGCTGGACAACAACCCTGCGAAGCTGGTGTTCGCAAGAGATCCAGATGAACACGAGAAGACCTGGAGCGCAGCGTGCAAGATGGGCGAACCAGGTGCAGAATGATCGGGCAAATATGGGATGCGGCCGAGCATGGAGGACTTCAGCCAAGAGTCGAGTGTTGTGGCAAAGAATTGTTGGATGAGTTTTTTATGGTTGTATGAAATCCTCAGGTTCGAGATCTTCAAGATTAACCACCACCACGCCAACCAGAAGTCCTATCGCGACCAGTTGTACATCAACCTTGGCAAAAGAACTGCATTCGTGCTTTGTTTTTCCTCACCGTCGAGTGGGACCGCTACAAGTCTGTGTACCGTGTCACACAATAATGCTCCAACTGCATGAACTTTGGTCATGAACTCAAAAACTGTGGCGGAAACCATCCGTCACCTGCGTGGCTGTAGTCGCTTTGCCCAAATGCGTGAACTGCAACCCGGAGCATTCGTCGTCCTTTGGGTCTTGCCCAAAGAGAACTGTATATATTAACCAGCGTAACCTTCGCCCGAAGAAACAGTTAGTCGACATTGACCTGAGCCTCGACTCCTTCTCATAGTTGAATTCTGGGACAACGTTCTGCCGTCAAATATTCAGCAAGGATCCCAACAAGCAGCGCCAAAACCACCGGATGTCTTGACGCAGGTCATCAACCAGCGGATATCTCTGGTCACGGAGATGCTAAAAACGGGCATGCAAATGATGCAATGTGTCATGCGCATCTACGTTCGCGCTCAAGGTCATTAACGCCCGGTTGGTTGCAAAAAAAGAAGAACAACAAACGGACGTCATCGACTTCCTGCAAACTAAAGATATCGATGTTACATTCCTGACCTCAAGCCCGTCAAGAATCTCCGTCTCCCGAACCACACCATTATTTATTGCTCGTCTCGATCGGATAAGCAATCAAAGCGGCGGAGGCGTTGCCGTCCGCTGTATAGAGGCGTGAAATATATGATGCTCTTCCGGACTTCCACTTATCAACGATTGAAGCTATCGTAGTCGAGCTGGCACCCCTCGACTGCCCTATCATCTGGAACGTTGTACTGCCCGGCCCAGTTCAGGAATCCACGTGGTTCATTCGTGGCTTGAAGAACCACATCCAGAGATCCGCTACACGCTCAGAAAACCGTTCTGATAAACGTGAACAAACAAACGCAAATATGAGAACAAGCAAATATACACCGTGAACTGGAACTAGTTCCAGCTGTCAATATGGGCGTTCTAGAAAACGTGAAATCTAGTTCGGGGTGTACATTTCTTATTGTTGTTATCGTTGCTATGCATAGTTCACGTTTGTTCCCGTTGCCGTGATTAGGAGTTCACGTATATCGGAACGGATTTTTTTGCGTGTAGAGGCCGAAATTCATCGTCGTCGGGGATCTGAATGCCCTGCAGTCAATCAGGGATAATTTCCGGAACAACAAGTATGACACGATGATAGCACAGGAACTCCAAGTCGGGCACTGTGTCGTTCTCAACCCTGAATCACCAACCTTCTTCTCACCAGTCGATGTGGAATCCATTCTCGACATTATGCTGTCCAACATGGCGGACAACGCCACTGTCCCTCGAGCTCTGACTGAACTGTCCTCCCATTCAGTGGTGTTTGAGCTGGATAGTGAAATCAGTCTTTGTCTACAGCACCAACGTGCGAATAAGCCCATGATGTAGCGTTTCATCCCACCATCTCCAGACACATGAAAGTTGGTAACGATTGACTACGAAACTAATAGAATCATGTCTCTCCGTAATTTCGTTCGACGTCAGTTCCAGAGAACCCAACATCGATGTAGGGAAATATTATATAAGAAATTGAACAAGATTGTTACTCTCCAAGTTTCAAAGCTCAGTAGTAGATACAAGGAATTCCAAAAAGACATTCATGATATGCCTAGCTACTCAAAGCCCTTCTGGCATCTAGCAAAATTCCTGAAAGGCAAGCAGAAACCAGGGGGCCGTCCATATACCACGTGGACAGAAAATTCATGGTTTTTAACCCCCTCCCCCCTCCTCGTGCACAAGCGTGGACTTTTCATTGACCCCTACCCCCCTCCCCCAATGTCCACGTGGACATAAAAAAAAGATTTTTTTTTTCATGTTTTTAAAATAAATGGAAAAAGTGATTTTGAAAAGCTTTTTTTCTTAGTAAACACAATGCAATGTCTTAAATATAATTGAAAACTTTATAAAATACAATTATTCTATAGCTTTACACAGAATACAAACAAGTAGTACAAGTTTTCAACATTGTTTTTAATTCAGCTTAATGTTTGTGAGAGTGTGGGTTCGATTCCCGCTCCAGTTGGTGAAAATTTTTTCGTCAAACGGAAAATTCTTCACTAAGTGTGTTTTGTGTGATGTCTATCGAGTAATGCTAGTGATTGTTCAATGTTCAGTCTGTATAGCCTCTGGTTGAAGACGGCGTTTTTTAGAATATTTGTTCAATCTATGATTGTCTGATTGTTTTGTTGAGATAAGGTAATTTTAAATCTTAGATTTTTGTTGAGATAAGATTATATTTCTTAGATTCTTACAAAAAAACAAGATTTACAGCATCTAAATTGTATTGCTGAGGTTTAGACTTCAATATCCATTAGAAACATCTTAAATTTAAAAGTTTTTGAAAGAAGCCTGCAAATCCCTACGTGTATTTTGAAACATTGAAGTAGTTCAAAAATTGTATATGAAACTTCGAGAAATACATACAGCACTTCAATGGAAATTTTCTGACTGAAACACCAACATTTGCATGGTCTACACTCCATTTTAAATCTCCAGAATATTCCTCGATGAAGAAAACTAACTTCACTGCTTGGGTTTGCGCTAACGTAAAGTAAGAACCTCGACAACACTTATAACACGCGACGCGAGACAAACACAACACTTATTATTCTTACAAACGTTTTGTAAGAATAATAAGTGTTGTGTCTGTGTCGCGTCGCGTCGCGTGTTATAAGAAAACTAAGTAATTAGAAATTCTGAATTTAAAACAAATTAGCATGATTTTTTTTCCTTGAAGTAGTAACTTACAACTAAACGACAATGTATAATAAAATAAAATGTATAAAGAACTGTTGAATAGAATCTCATCAACAATGCGACATAATTGGTTTCGTTTGTAGATTATTGTTTCTTAACTTGTATGTCAATGTTGTCCACGTGGACATTTAACGAACCCCCACCCCCTCTCCGTGGACAAGCGTGGACTTTTCACTAACCCCCTCCCCCCTCCAAGCTGTCCACGTGGTATATAGACGGCCCCATCACTAATGCAAAATGGTCTAGAGGCCCTTCTGACCGCGCCATAGAAAAGCTAACTATTCTCCGAATACTTCTTGGTCTCTTACTGTCTGGCCTCGGTATTTGAAAGAATTTTCCAGCTTGCCGAATCCCCGAACAATTTTCACACAATTTTGAGCAAAAGATCACATTGGGTGAACTCACCATTGTGAGCATGAGCATGAGCATAGATGACCGCACAATTCGTAGTTGCTACTCCGTGATTGACCAGAGCAATCGAAATTGCACAAGGAACCAATGAATAGGGCTTGGGACTAGCTTACTATTCTCAATGTACACAGGTCGAGAGCTCTCAACTTTAATAGGGTCAATAACGGCGCCGGCCACGTCCTTACGGTCATCGAGGATGGAAGGGAATGTTAGTAAGACAAACGTTGTTATAAAGACCGCGAATCGCTGCATCTCCACGTTTGTCTCAGGAAGGAATTTTTTGTTAGTAGGGTAAGGTACATTGTCAGTCCGGGAGTCACCTATGGTTGGTGATATGATTTGACAATGGATCAATATACACAAACCGCCGTTAACAACCGACCACTTTTCGACGCAAGAACTAGCCAAAAAGAAAATTCTATCGCGCGTCTCCACTCCACTAGGGAGCAGAAACCTTTAGTCTATTCCACACAGAAATACACTGAACGCGACTCACTTGTCGGCGCCTGGATTTTTTCTCGACCGGCGAACCCGAAGTAACATTTTTCACTCTTTTGTGTAAATGCAAAAAATGAAAGAAAATATTTATTATCAACTAAAAGTGTATTGGAAACTAGCGCCGAAGGGAAGCGAAAAATTCGGAACCGACTCGAACCACGGCGCGCGCACACTCGTCCCGTCGTCGGAGCCCCGCAGAGAGAAGAGGAAAAAAAATCGCAAAAATCTAGCAAAGCGAGCGCGCGAAACTTTGCTGCTGCCGAACTACCGCACACTACTGACTGCTTGGCGTCCCGTCGTCGGAGCCCCGCAGAGGGAAGAGGAAAAAAATCGCAGAAATCTAGCAAAGCGAGCGCGCGAAACTTTGCTGCTGCCGAACTACCGCACACTACTGACTGCTTGGCGTCCCGTCGTCGGAGCCCCGCAGAGGGAAGAGGAAAAAAAAATCGCAGAAATCTAGCAAAGCGAGCGCGCGAAACTTTGCTGCTGCCGAACTACCACACACTACTGACTGCTTGGCGTCCCGTCGTCGGAGCCCCGCAGAGGGAAGAGGAAAAAAAAATCGCAGAAATCTAGCAAAGCGAGCGCGCGAAACTTTGCTGCTGCCGAACTACCGCACACTACTGACTGCTTGGCGTCCCGTCGTCGGAGCCCCGCAGAGGGAAGAGGAAAAAAATCGCAGAAATCTAGCAAAGCGAGCGCGCGAAACTTTGCTGCTGCCGAACTACCGCACACTACTGACTGCTTGGCGTCCCGTCGTCGGAGCCCCGCAGAGGGAAGAGGAAAAAAATCGCAGAAATCTAGCAAAGCGAGCGCGCGAAACTTTGCTGCTGCCGAACTACCGCACACTACTGACTGCTTGGCGTCCCGTCGTCGGAGCCCCGCAGAGGAAAGAGGAAAAAATCGCAGAAATCTAGCAAAGCGAGCGCGCGAAACTTTGCTGCTGCCGAACTACCGCACACTACTGACTGCTTGGCGTCCCGTCGTCGGAGCCCCGCAGAGGGAAGAGGAAAAAAATCGCAGAAATCTAGCAAAGCGAGCGCGCGAAACTTTGCTGCTGCCGAACTACCGCACACTACTGACTGCTTGGCGTCCCGTCGTCGGAGCCCCGCAGAGGGAAGAGGAAAAAAAATCGCAGAAATCTAGCAAAGCGAGCGCGCGAAACTTTGCTGCTGCCGAACTACCGCACACTACTGACTGCTTGGCGTCCCGTCGTCGGAGCCCCGCAGAGGAAAGAGGAAAAAATCGCAGAAATCTAGCAAAGCGAGCGCGCGAAACTTTGCTGCTGCCGAACTACCGCACACTACTGACTTTGGGTGAACTCACCATTGTGACCAAAATCTCAAAGAACATGAAAGTCCTGGGTTTTGACAGCATTTTCAATAGCCAAGTGTTCTGAAAAAAAAAAAAAAATGCCGAAAAGCACGTTCAATCCTTGTGAAAGTGTTCAACCGTTGCCAGGAAATTGAATACTACCCGTCCCTGTGGAAACAGTCCAAAGTGATAGTTATTCCTGTACGAGAGAACGCTTCCTTAAAGATGTTGTCCGATCAGTCTACTATCGTCGATCAGAACAATTTTCGATAAACATATCTATTTTAGGCTATTATGTCGTAGTCATTCAACGATGCATCAGCTTCACCACAATTCTAAAACCTTTTAAACCTCCTTAAACACGCTGAAACTCTTCCAAATTTTATGAAATCCCATTGTTCGAGTGTTGGACTGCATCGAAGAACTTCTGGGCAATGCATCGCCCATGAGAGACCCAAGGGAACTGAAGCCTCAGTGTGAATTAAGTCAGCGAGACACTCAGACGTAGTCAAGTGAACCAAAATTACAACCATGAACCAATTATATAGTTATTAGATAGAATAAATGTTTAGTTTGTATGTTAAATAAAGTGTTTGTGTTATGGACTATGAATAAAGTGTTAATTGTAATTGTTGAGCGTGGATAAATCTCGAGGATCCCAATCAATTATGCCCGAAATCGGTCAGCTAACCGTCCAATCCGATCAACGATCACGTCCGCATAAATAATCCCAAAGAATCGCATTCAAGCACTAAATACAGTCCACACTAGAAGGAAGGTAAGGACCAGCACCCAAACACCCATGAAACATTGTCTAATCTAATCTCTACCTTGTTCTAATCGTCCACTGGACTATTAAACTCCTAAAACCCTTCTGACCGGAACAGGAATCGAACCCACAGTCTCCAGCTTGGTGATCTAATGCTTATCTATAAGGCTAAATAAAGATCTCATTCATATAAAGAATATATTTTAGTAACAATGCATGCCGGAGGTTTCGGTGAATTCATAACATTTTACAGCACCACTAAGTACACAGTTACAACAGTGGACAATGGAAAGTAAAATTGCTAGCCAACTTCACACGTGGTCAAACAGTAGCCAATTGAGATATTGACTGCACACGAAAATTTCATCGGTGTGAAAATTATGTTCTCCTGTATTTAAAGAGCTATGGGCATACTATATTTATGTTTAATTATAATGATAATTTCCTCCAAAGCTGAAATTTGAAAAAGTTAAATCATATTTTAATCTCCTGCTTATGACTTTATTAAGCCATTATATTCCGTATCATTCTCATCTTCCTTTTTCCTGCACCAAATGGCCATCCTCGGTTTCCGTCTGGACCTGAAATGGGGCGTGAAAACATCGTCTGGCTGAATTAACTGTTTTTCCTCGTCGACTGCGACTGGTAACTATTTAAAAATTATTCCTAAAAAAATAAACTTTCAAGCAATAAAATTCTTTTCTCTCTATGCTTTCCACCAGCATGAACGCGCATGGGAAAAATAACAACCCAAAACCCATAAATTTTCCTCTGGAAACGATTCCCCAACCTACAACAAACAATACATCGACCGACGACCGTCGACGACGACGACGACGACGACGACGATGCAAACGGAACACAAAAAAAAAATCACCCAAACAACCAACTCGAACCCGGGCGTTCAGTTCCTTCGGCCGTACGTCTGCATCCTGGGCTTGATTGGACTGCGGCCAAACGCAGTCGATGTGGACCTCTGCACCCTGCTGGGTCACTTGCAGTCGATCATGGTGCTGATGCTGCTGCTGGCCGGCTATGTGCTGCAGTATCTGTCCGGATTTCGGTGAGTACAATTTCGGGGCAGGAACCCGCTTTTTATTTGACTGTCGGTATCTTTTGGGATGTGTCTGGTGGGGTTGTGGTGCCGGAGGCCCGTTTTTATGCTGCTTTGTGTACGGGGAGACGGAGGGAGACGGTTTCATGGATGCACGAGGGAAGGAAAGGGACCATCAGCCGACGCAAGTTGAAAATATGGGAATCGTATTTAGCCAGAATTATCGCTTTAACCCCTTCCCGTATAACGTATCGAAGCATGAGAGCTTACAAGATTTTGACACAATCCAAAAGTTTATTTTTACGCTGTTATGGTTTTCGAACGGAATTTCGACTTTTGATATGTGTACAGAGTGCTACTTCGAGTCAATTGAAGATTCTTTACCGGTAGTGCATTTAATGAAACAGTAAAAGCGCGTTGCTAAGGGAGTATCCATAAATGACGTAGCTTTTTAGGGGAAGGGGAGTCTTTGATCTTTCTACGCACCATTATTTCGAGCATTTCTTCTTTAGTGTATTTCCAACGGCAATTTCTTTGAAGAATTTATCGGCAATTATTTCAAAATTTAATGCAGAAGGAGTACCCCGAGCAGAAGAAAAAAGCTCAATAATAGCATATTTTGATACGGAGATCAAAAAGTGATATTTGTTTGTTTGAGAGAAGAGGTAAAAGTACTGAAAATAATTACTCAATTTTACTCCTGGAACATCAACATTATAGCACATTTAGCTCTTGGTAAGATCTAACCAATAGCAGTGAGCTATTTGATTGATCTTCAAATATTAAATTTTGATAGTTATTAGATGGTTCAAGAACAATTTTTTGCCATTTTTTTCAGTACTTCTACCTCTTATCTCAAACAAACCGATATCACATTTTGATCGTCAGTAATTGACCTCTGCCCGGGATGCCTGTACAGCTATGGATATAGGGGCGCTAATCAAAGTTTTCGGCAATTCCCTTAGAGCTTGCTTCGAAACTTTCTTTAAAATCTTCATCAGCATTTTCTTTACAAGTTCTTAGAAAAATACTTTAATTTCTTCTTTTTAGTAGGAATTTGTTTGCAAAATTATATTGTAATTCCTTCAGTAATTTTTCTGATAAGTCTTTCGGCAATTCCAAGAATTTTTCTATATGCGGAAATGAGGATTTAAATTTTTTCGACAACTCTATTTGAATCTTCAGCAATGTATAGAATCTTTTGTGGTTTTTTGTAATTTTATTTTCAGTTATTTTGGCAATTTTGTTTTCTGGAATTTAATCAGCAATTCCTTCGGCAATTCTTTTGAGAATTCCTGCGGTGATGGTTTTTGTACTGATTTCGACCAAAAATTTCTCTGACAAAAACTTCGGAGGTTTCTAGCGGGATTTTTTTTTGAAAAATTCTTCGAAAATGGGTCTCCAGTTAGCCTAGTGATTAAGGCTATGGATCGCCAATCCGGAGACGGCAGGTTCGATTCCCGTTCCAGTCAGGAAAATTTTCTCGACTCCCTGGGCAAAATGTATCATTGTGCTTGCCTCACAATATACAATTTCATGCAATGGCAGGCAAAGAAAGCCCTTCAATCAATAACTGTGGAAGTGCTCAAAGAACACTAAGTTGAAGCGAGGCAGGCCAAGTCCCTGTGGGGACTTGGAGCCATGAAGAAGAAGAAGAAGAAGAAGAAGAAAAAGAAGGCTTTGAAAATTCCTTTGCAATACTTTCTTCAGTAATTCTTTTAAAGAACTTTACCGGAGGAACTAACATTGTCTTTGAAAAATGGTTCGGAAATTCCTTTGGAAATAAGTATCTTTCGAAATTGCTTAGGCGTATTCTATGAAAGATCCTGCAGAAATTTAATTTCCAATTCATGAAATTTTTTTTTTGAATTTCTTCGACAACTCCAATAGAATATTTTTCATCAACTCCTTCAGGAATTCCTTCGACAATTCTCAGAGAAATTCCTTCGGCAATTTCTGTAAAAACTTCTGTAGAAATTCCTTCAACAATTTCATTGGGAATTTTACAGGCATTTTTTCGGCAGCTTCTTCGTTTTCTTTGGAAATTGGTTCGGCAATTTCATTTTCGGATTTGGTCTGGTTGTCGACCGGCCGTCGATGAAGCCGGCTTGATAACTTCCCACGAACTCGTTTGTTTTAGGTGACAGACGACGGAAGATGACCTGGGATAGCACTTTGTAGGCAGCATTCAAAATAGTGATCGCCCTGAAGTTCTCACATTCCAAATGGTCGCCTTTCTTGTGAATGGGGCAGATTCCTTCTTCCTTCCACTCCTCCGGTAGCTGTTCGATGTCCCAGATCCTGACTATCAGCCGATGCAGACAGGTGGCCAACTTTTCTGGGCCCATCTTGATGAGTTCAGCTACGATACCATCCTTTCCAGCTGCTTTGTTGGTTTTGAGCTGGTGAATGGCATCCTTAACTTCCCTCAGCGTGGGAGTTGGTTCATTTTCGTCCTCCGCTGCACTGGCGTCGTCGTTTCCTCCGTTGCCGTGGGATCCCGTGCCTACGTTCTCCACGCCGTTCAGGTGCTGATCGAAGTGCTGCTTCCACCTTTCGATCACCTCACGTCCGTCCGTCAAGAGGCCTCCGTCTTTATCCCTGCATATTTCGGCTCGCGGCACGAAGCCGTTGGGGGATGCGTTGAGCTTCTGATAGAACTTCCGTGTTTCTTGGGAACGGCACAGCAGTTCCATTTCTTCACACTCCGCTTCTTCCAGGCGGCGCTTTTTCTCCCGAAAGAGGCGGGTCTGCTGTTTCCGCTTCTGTTTATAACGTTCCACGTTCTGTCGAGCCCATTGCTGCAGCATTACCGCCCTGGCTGCATTCTTCTCCTCCAAAACCGTTCTGCACTCTTCGTCGAACCATTCGTTCCGTCGATTCCGTTCCACGTACCCGATGGTGCTCTCGGCTGCGTCGTTGATGGCTGCTTTCACTGTACTCCAGCAGTCCTCTAGAGGGGCCTCATCGAGCTCGCCCTCATCTGGCAACGCGGCCTCGAGATTCTGAGCGTATGCTGAGGCGACATCCGGTTGCTTCAGTCGCTCTAGGTTCTACCGTGGCGGTCGCTGGTACCGTACATTGTTGATGACGGAGAGTTTTGGGCGCAGTTTGACCATCACCAGATAGTGGTCTGAGTCGATGTTGGCGCCACGATAGGTCCCGACGTCGATAATATCGGAGAAGTGCCGTCCGTCAATCAGAACGTGGTCGATTTGAGATTCCGTCTGCTGTGGTGATCTCCAGGTGTAACGATAAGGGAGGCTGTGTTGGAAAAAGGTGCTACGTATGGCCATATTTTTGGAGGCGGCGAAATCAATGAGTCGTAGGCCGTTTTCGTTCGTCTGCTGGTGGGCGCTGAACTTACCAATCGTCGGTCTGAATTCCTCCTCCTGGCCTACCTGAGCGTTCAAATCACCTATGATGATCTTGACGTCGTGGCTTGGGCAGCGATCGTACTCGCGTTCGAGCTGCGCGTAAAATGCGTCCTTGTCATCATCAGTACTTCCGGAGTGTGGGCTGTGCACGTTTATTATGCTGAAGTTGAAGAATCGGCCTTTGATCCTCAACCTGCACATTCTTTCGTCGATCGGCCACCAACCGATCACGCGCCTCTGCATATCACCCATCACGATGAAAGCTGTTCCCAGCTCACGTGTGTTGCCGCAGCTCTGGTAGATGGTATGATTACCTCTAAACGTTCGCACCATGGTTCCTGTCCAACACACCTCCTGCAGCGCTACGATGCCGAACCCGCGGTCCTTCAGTAGATCGGCGAGTATGCGGGTGCTCCCAATGAAGTTGAGAGATCGGCAGTTCCACGTACCGAGTTTCCAATCGCAAGTCCGTTTTGTTCGCTGGGTTCGTTGCCGTTGGTCTCGGTTCGTATTATTCTGTTGCTGATTTTCCGTTACAATGGTTTTTTACGGCTGGCTCGTAGGGCCTGACACCAACCCCCTACTTTCCGGAGGACCATAGTGCACAGTTGAGCTTAGAGTCCTTTCCTGGCACTCGGACGTAGATCAGCCGCCCCTAACATGGGGATCAGACGCTGTTGTGAGCCGCTCCTCCTGGAGAACAGACGCTCAGGTTTACCGAAGCAAACCCCCCCCTTCCCTGTCAGCCTACGACCAAAGTTCCCACCGGGGTTGGTTACCCGATCTTCGCTAAGGTTGCTCATAGTTTCCGACCGGTACCGCGTGGAGGTAGGGATAGGAGTTGCTGGGCAGAGGCTAGTGGATCACAATGGGATCTGAATTGCGCAGCATACCCAGCCTTTACCGTGCCCGCCTCATATCTTAGCTGTTGTTTTTATCAACTAAGCTTTATAACAGTAAGGAAGCCCATAATATCCCAAAAATATATAACAACGCTTATTGTTCTCCTCCAACTACATTGGTAAGTACAGGGGATTATGTAACACTCATTAACGTAGTGGCACTGGCAAAAGCTATTATCACAAGTATAGACCTGAAGCTATTGTCTCCGAAGTAGTTTGGTTCATCTGGAATATCTCAAAACTATCTTGGAATGACTAATGAAATACCAGGGGGATTGCAGATTACAGTTGGATGTGTAATTATGTTATGCTATTACTTACGGTGAAAACACATGAAGTTTTTCTCTTAGATTTGAAGGACTTTGGTCCTAAGCTAACTGGCAACGCAGAAGGTCTAATACTTCGGTCCTGCGAGGACCACTCACACCAACCGACGTGACAATGCGATACCTGCAGTTTCTATAGCATCGCAAGACCAAAACAAAACCGATAACGAAACCTCAGATGAATGCGAGCCCTCAAAGCAGGTGAAGTGAATGTGCATTATAATTATTATTAAGATATTATATCGGAAAACCGTGAATTTATACATTATATACCCATCAAACTATCCCTTATCTAAGTGAATTTCGAGCGATAGTGAAGTGTAAGCCCGTTTATTGTCTATGTAATTATAAAATTCATTAACTAATGTTGACCCTAACTAGATAAATCATCACAATCGATTCATGCGGAAAAGAAATTAAAAAGAGTAATTTACTTAAATTAGTTGTCCACAACGAGTGGTCAGATTATTCCGTAAATATGTATAAGATTGCTAAATTGATTTGTAAATTCAGTAACCACTACTTCCCAAGACTGAATTGAGCCTACACTGAACCTAACGTAAATTCTATAAGCCTCCACCAAATTGTGAGTAGATACGTTCAGATTTGTTGAAATTTTCTAATATGAAATATATTTTAGCTTGAGCTGATTTGGAACTAAGCGTTTTAACTGCTTAGACCAAGCCCACTCATGGGCTCAATCAAGCGTTTTAACGTTAAGTAGGGCTCGAAAGCGAAAAGTTTACGTACGGTTCGTAGCATGGCTTAGAATATAGAGACACGCAAAGTACGGTCTCTATCCATAGGCTCGTGCGCTCTCTCGCGTTTAGCTCTCTGGGTAGCGTAAAGAGGAGACGAAAGAACATGAGTATGGATTTGTTGCCAGGTATATAGTTTCTAGAGAATGATTTTCTTGTTTTGTATAGGTAGGAATTTATTTTAGTTTGCATCAAATATTTGAAATTTTCAACCAATCAATATCATAGATCGTTACACGAATAACACAACAAATTGTCTGCTTTGCTTAAGTATGTTATGAATAAAGTTTTCGCTTCTTCGCCAATTTTAGGATCATGCATATCGAAAATATATTGATTTTCTCTTAAAAATAGTTACGATTGCTCATAATCGCACCTTTAGTTTTTGATTCGGCCGATCGTTTCGAAACTAATATTTGAAGAAATATATAGTGATTCAGTGAGTTTTGCTGTTTTAACACGTACAGTCATAGCACAATCATGGGTCACCCACAATTATGGGTCAATTCCATTTGAATTGCATGGTGAACTGTCTGACTAATAATTGTGACAGAGTGATCCATAATTGTGCAATGACTGTACATGTTTGAGCCGGGTTTTCTACGCAGCAAGTAAAGCTTGGTTTCGCACATTTAGAAAAATGTCCAAATAAATAACTCGCGAAGTTCGTTCCGACAAGTTTCAAAATTATCGTCATCCGACGCAGATTCCGGTGAGAAGATGTGCGTATTTTCTAATCCGAAAAGAAACTATTTGACGGTAATAAGTGATCACAAGATTTTCTTTCTTCACTTTCCGGGCTGAGATCCTCCGCTTTGAAAGAGCTGTGCCTCGCGTTTCGTTTTGTCGTGTATATTTCAAAAAGGCAAAAGAGTTTTGGTTTGATTGCTGTTTTTGAAAATGGTGGTCGTCAGTTTGTGGTTTATTAAATATGTATAAATTTTAAAATATAAATTAAATAAACGAGACAATAGGAAGAAAGTGTGCGAAATGGGTAACTTCACCGTCCACGCATCCTTCCTCCCCTGTAAATTCGAGAAGTACCTTGCCGAAATATTGTTCGTGCAGTTGAAAATCGGAATTTTTGACACGCGAAAATCGATTTTTCTTCTAAACCGTGTGTCGGACGTACGTCGGGCACAGTGCGTTGGATAGAGGGCCAGAACCGCTGTTCAGCGCACTACGTCCGACGTTACGTTTCACGTATGGATTTTGAGAAAATTCGATTGTCGGGCGTGGGGAAACTTCGGGTTTCAACTGCGACGGCAATAAAATATTCTGTACTCCAAGTATTTCGAAGAATCATCTTCGCGCGTAAATACAACGCAGTAGACCAGGCCGCTTTGATGCATGTGTCATATCTCTGATATGCTGCAAGCATCAGTATTGACAAGAAAAGTTGCTTTCCAGGGTGATTCCGCGTATGTATGAGATTAGATAAGAGTAGTTACGATTTTTCAAAAATGCATTGACTGTACCTAACTCAACTCAGATATCATAGAAACACTACAGTTATTTCTTTTTGTAAAAACTAAATCATACCGATAAAAATCTTAAAAAATGTAGTCGAGCTGCCAAGTTTCACCAATTAAAATAGGCGGTGTGCAGGTCTGCCATATTGTACGTTCCTCGTTATGGAAAAAGAAAGGCGTTGGATGTTAAAATACAACAATTGTTGTATGAAGTGCCAAAAAGGAGAGTGGGCTCATTATGTACTTTGACAAATACGCAGTCTACTTCAAACGCATAGAATCTGCTTCCAAAAAAATATTCATATACCAGCATCCAAAAGATCGCAATATATATTAAGATTTGCGAGTGATGCTTTGTAACTAAAAGGTTGTGACTGAGTATAGAATAAGCTGATGTTAAAATACACGTTAATGAAAAAAGGTTGCGCAAACTTATCGCAGACTGTTAGAAGACAGCTTCTACTATGACCAGGATTCAAGAATCTTGACCTACGCGAAGTTGTAAAGGAGACAACTACGTTATAAATGTGTTGGAAATGCAAGGGATGTAATTATTCAATAAACCTAATTATTAAAAAAGATGTTCATAATCTCAAATTCAGATAAATTTCTTGCAAGAAAGACAACATGAATATTGAAGAGATGGATATTATTTTAGATAAAAATTCAACCTACAAGTCATACAGTAAGCAACAAATATATTATTTTAAAAAAGATTACTTGAATTCCGGGATTAAATACAATCATAAATTATTGAGAAAATGATATCTTTAAACGCACCAAAACTGGTACAAATCTCAAAGGGAATTATTTATTTGAATTCAATTTTTACTAACAGTTTTCAGTCTTATCTAAAACCCCATCTTTCATAATATGAGCACAAATTATTATACTGAATAAGATTTGCAATAGCACCATAGAAATACACAAAATATTGCGATGATTTACAGAAGTGCAAAAAAACCGATGGTACGGAGGGAATAGAGACCACCGGTGCGCAAAGGCGACCGATCATTATTTTACTCACATGGAAACGAACGACCGGTGCGAAAATGGGTTGATAACGAAATTAAAAATCGTTAACTACGTGCTGTTGCGTGTGTAGTATTAAGCCCACGGGTGGGCTTGGTCTTAAAGAAGTGCAGCTACTTGCAGTTTTTAACAGATTTTATTAAAGAACAGCATAGAGGAACCTGGATAGTCATGGGTTTCATAAGGGAAGTTGTTTAAAAATTTCTTTGATAATTTTCGCATTTGGATTTTTTTTTTGCAATTTATTTAATAATTGATTCGGTTATTCCCATAGAAAAATCATTTAAATATTTCTTTGGGTACTGCTTCGTCATTTTTATTTTAAGAATTCCTATGCCAGTTTCTATACAAATTTCTTCATAATTAAATTAGAAATTTGTTCGCAAATTCTTCTGAGAATTTTCCGATAGTATTTTTAGACCTTCTGTCGGTAACTCCTTCTCCAATTGATTTGGTAATCCCCTCGGATATTCCCAAGGCAAGAAAATAAGAATGGAATTTTTATGTCAAATTTGTTCACGTTGGGTGTAATTTTCAGAAATTTTTGCTTTGTGTGATAACTGGCGTTTGACAGTGAGAGTGCACAAGTACGCCCCGTAGAGGGTTACGAAGTAATCCCTAACGGGCGAACCGCGGAGGCAAGGTCAGGTAATGGCAGAATGAGGTTTTTCTAAGGTGTTGCAAATCAACAGACTTCCTCATTCTATAAAAAACAGTCTCTAGTACCAACGGATGTTACACTAATATTTCTTCCCTACCCGATGACCATAAGGACGTGGCCGGCGCCGGCACTGACAATATAAAGTTCTGAAAGGTGCACATTGAAGATCGCGAGCTACACCCAGGCCCTATCTTTTGGTTCCCTGTGCAATTTTGACTGTTATTTATTACTACATACCAGCAATCGTCATGTCCTACTTTAGCTTCAAATATCATTCCGTCATAAAAAAAACCAATACACCAATCCCTATATTCATGAATCTCAGAGAAAATCAAGCTGACACATTTCCCAGCACATCATCGATTGAATGAATTCCATTCTTCCTAGATGGTTGCGCTAATCCGGGCAGTTGCCGGGGGTATTCGAGACCATTCTAAAGTTATACAGCAAATCATGCAACCATAAGCCAACCAGCCATCATCGTCATAAGTTTTGCTTGAAGCTTGACCAATCAGCAGAATCGAAAGTTGTGAATCGATTTCTCTGATGACAGTTGGTATAATAGTAGCCATCGTCCTCAAACTACTGCTGATTGGCACCATAAACTATGAATAAGAAAGAACTTTTCCCAACCGCCCTGTGGTACCGCCCAGCTGATACAACTTTGTAACATTTCTAACCCCCATATCTGCCGTGTCATCATCCCGTGCAGTCAAGTGGAAAAATGACAAAAAGTAGGGTATGCTTTTGATAGAGTAAAATATGAATATTTATACGGAAGCTCCAACTGCATGGGAATATGGGCATGGACAACGTTCCTTCCCGATGGGCCATCCAGCAAGCTAATCCGCCGGACAATGGACTTTCCTTCGGAACATGTGTACGATGATGGTTCAGTTCAGATTGCGGGATGGCGAGGCCGACCGGTGCGGTATCAGTTTTCCCGAAGGTCAGTGCTTTGTAAATTGACAGGAAAAATTATGCAATCCGATAAACATAAATTTTAATGTCACTGACTGTGACGGACCTGGATTGCGGATGGACTGAATGTTTCTATGACTAAATACCGGTGTTCATGTACGTAATACCGGAGATTCGGAATAGATAGGCTTGTTCTATAAATGAAACCGACAACCGTGCTGTGTTGTCTCCCCGCTCATATTGCTCCGATGAATGGGCATAGGGAGCAAATCAATTAGACCGTGATAAAGACCGTATTAAAGTTCCCATGTCCTTCATTACACTTCGGAACTGGTGGGAGCGAATGGTTCTGGTATAACACCCCGCTGGCATACATATATCTACGTACTACGTAGTCGGTACATGCAGATATATAGGATGGGGATGTTGATTTCCAGCTCTCTGGCGTGTCCATGAGGTACTGGAAGTGGGTGCTAATTATTTCAGTGCCATATGTGTAGTTGTTCATCGTCATGGTTGAACAGCTCAAATTAATTGCTCTATGGTTCAATGTTGAGAATTATGTCATGTGTATACTTGTGAATGCTTGTTAAAAGTCGGCTGTTATGACAGGTAACTAGAATAAACAAAAACGAAACAGAAATCCATTACCTATTTTAATTTCTATTATCAACAGAACTGGAATGGACAATTATTTCCCCCTAAGCTCGTTTACACGATAGTAATAAAACTGTGCTTGGGATATGACATCGCATTATGATGAGAAATGCATACATTCTTCAACTTTAGCCTCCCAAAGTAGTACATAACAGCAAGATACTTCTTCTCCGAGGAATCCAATAGACAACCAATAGAATTCAAAAAGGTATTTTTCGGCAGTTCTCATATTGCAAATGTGTGTCTTTCTTTTGGAAGGGGAAGGAAAATTTTAACCTCTTCCTTCCACATATCCTCGATAGATATTTCGTTTCTTCCATATACTTGGATACTTGATGAGCAACGATTCACTTTTTTAATAGACGCCCAATGCAGCATTCCTCTCCACTAGACTCGGTCCTGGACCAATAGTTATCAGTCCAACTACTTGACGTTGAGTTCTCTTATAAGTTCTCTTCAACCGCAAACAGCTAGCTTGTACGCGACCTTCCACGGTGGCTTGGCCATCGAGGTTTCGCAAGAGTAACCAGTGAATCAGTATCGCGAACAAGGGGAATGACGTATCCTTTGCTAACCGGAAAATTCGCATCGCATTTATGCGTTCCTAACCGTCGCTAACCGCTGCTAACTGAGCAGCAGCACGACGGTTAGCAACGGATAAATGCGAATACTTACGGTTAGCAAAGGAAGTGTCATTCCCGCTGATCGCGAATCTTGTCTTCGTCTACAAGCTACGGGACTGGAGCTAGTCAATGAGGCCATAGAAAGCCCTGTATTCTCAGCTGCAGTGCGCCTTTTCATCTCGCGGTGGTATCTTTATCGCACGTCACTCTAGCTAGAGTCTCAAGGTTCACCAGTTCTTCCACTCTTCAAATTTTTCACCACCTACAACTATTTCACTAGTTTCGTCGAAAAAACGACGTTTAAAAAGGCACGATTGCCTCTTCCACGGATCGACGATCAATTTCGATGAAATTGATAAGGTACATATGTGAAAAGCATGTGTCACTGTGTGAAGGTGGTGCTGCTACATTGCACGCCAGCACTTCTCATGGCTGGAGCCTTTGGTATTTCGGCAACTTTTCTACGGATAGTTGGATGGGAGACCAATAAAAGTTTTCGAGGAAAATGCTTATGGGGAGTTAAAGATACTTTAAGCGGAATTCTGGATGAAGATCTGTTGAGGTTCTAATGGGAACTTTGGATGGAATTTTTATTTGTACAGCACTAGGTTTACTATATAATTCGCAGAATTTATATACATTATCATTACAGCAGACAAATCTGAAGCATTCCTTCCAGGATTCCTCCAGAAGTTCCTACTGAGATTGCTTTAGAGCGGAACCGTCAGGGATTCCTTAGAAATTCGGTTAATTCTCCCATCTTCAAAAGTTTTTTTTAGCATTCTCAAAAAGAATTCCCTGAACTGTTGGCACGACTCTTCTCGGAATCCCAGAAGAAACTCTGTTACGTTTGTAAATTGTTGTGAACATTTTGTCTGTTTATTTTGTATGTTTTACTAAGGTTTGTACATTTGTCCCTGAAATTTAATGTGCATTTGTAGCGCTCCAAAAATTTCAGGAGCGATCCAGTACAAAACGCACAAGCCGTCCCCTAACACGGACATCAAATTGTAGACGGTCTTGTGTTGTTGCCCGAATCTGGATGCCCCCTTAGGATTAGAAATTCCTAGACCAAAACCAAGCTATGAACACAGCGACAAATGCTGTGAACTAAAAGGCGAACTGCCAAACAAAATACAATTCTAGGATGACTGATGGACCAAGAATAATTATGAAACCTCGTCATCCTGGCATTGGACTTCGTTATCTGTTTAGATAACTGGGCACAATTTATGTTATGTGTTGCATGTTTGTGTTTTGTGTATTTGTAATGTTCCATTTTGTTTTTCGTATCTAAGTTCCCAGATGTGGTGCCCGATACGGAAAATAAAATGTACATTTATAAGGTTCCAATGTTTTGTTACATTGGCGCCCAACGTGGGGCCTTGCGCATTTATAAGGCTTCAATGTTTTCTGTTACATTGGCGCCCAACTAAAAAACCCACGTTCAGTTTAAAGTTTAGTGTTTCTTTGTTGATCTATCTGGTTTAGTTTAGGTAAACTTAGAGTAGATCAAATATGAGTGTCCGCAACAGTAAAGATAGAGAAAGGCTAAGTACTTGGTTGATGGCAGTTCTTTGGCCGTTGTTTAATGGCGTTAGATCATACCCTTTGCTAGGATTCGCTGGCGTAATTAGTTTTAAGTTAGCCTGGTGGCAATTAGTTTAAAGTTAGCCTGGTGGCAATCAGTTTTAAGTTAGCCTGGTGGCAATTAGTTTAAGGTTAGCCTGGTGGCAATTTAACTCGCGGAGTTATCTGGTAAGCGTTTGGCTTACGTAATATGGTTAGTCTGGTGACACCAAATAAAATGATCATCGCTGCCATCAACCGACCACTTGGAAGGATGGTAAATAGGAGTTTTTTAGAATTTTTCAAGAATCGCGATTTCGATTCTTGAAAAATTCTTCCGCTGTTGCTGGTGTTGTGTTACGTTTGTAATATAGTTAATACGTTGTAAAGTAGTTTTAAGAATTTTCCATGGATTGCATTCTCCAATTCATGAAAAATTCTTCGATTGTTGCATGGAGTGTGTTACGTTTGTAAATTGTTGTGAACATTTTGTCTGTTTATTTTGTATGTTTTACTAAGGTTTGTACATTTGTCCCTGAAATTTAATGTGCATTTGTAGCGCTCCAAAAATTTCAGGAGCGATCCAGTACAAAACGCACAAGCCGTCCCCTAACACGGACATCAAATTGTAGACGGTCTTGTGTTGTTGCCCGAATCTGGATGCCCCCTTAGGATTAGAAATTCCTAGACCAAAACCAAGCTATGAACACAGCGACAAATGCTGTGAACTAAAAGGCGAACTGCCAAACAAAATACAATTCTAGGATGACTGATGGACCAAGAATAATTATGAAACCTCGTCATCCTGGCATTGGACTTCGTTATCTGTTTAGATAACTGGGCACAATTTATGTTATGTGTTGCATGTTTGTGTTTTGTGTATTTGTAATGTTCCATTTTGTTTTTCGTATCTAAGTTCCCAGATGTGGTGCCCGATACGGAAAATAAAATGTACATTTATAAGGTTCCAATGTTTTGTTACATTGGCGCGCCAATGTAACAAAACATTGGAACCTTATAAATGTACATTTTATTTTCCGTATCGGGCACCACATCTGGGAACTTAGATACGAAAAACAAAATGGAACATTACAAATACACAAAACACAAACATGCAACACATAACATAAATTGTGCCCAGTTATCTAAACAGATAACGAAGTCCAATGCCAGGATGACGAGGTTTCATAATTATTCTTGGTCCATCAGTCATCCTAGAATTGTATTTTGTTTGGCAGTTCGCCTTTTAGTTCACAGCATTTGTCGCTGTGTTCATAGCTTGGTTTTGGTCTAGGAATTTCTAATCCTAAGGGGGCATCCAGATTCGGGCAACAACACAAGACCGTCTACAATTTGATGTCCGTGTTAGGGGACGGCTTGTGCGTTTTGTACTGGATCGCTCCTGAAATTTTTGGAGCGCTACAAATGCACATTAAATTTCAGGGACAAATGTACAAACCTTAGTAAAACATACAAAATAAACAGACAAAATGTTCACAACAATTTACAAACGTAACACACTCCATGCAACAATCGAAGAATTTTTCATGAATTGGAGAATGCAATCCATGGAAAATTCTTAAAACTACTTTACAACGTATTAACTATATTACAAACGTAACAACTCCTAAATGAATTTCTACTGAGTAATTCTATAAACAAAAACTTTTAAATATATCCCGTAATAAACTCCTGGAAGATTTCCAGTAAGAACATCTGAGAGAATTCCAGAACGTCTCCAGAATATGAGAAGAATTTGCATTGCAGGAGGAAGTCGGGAAGGATCTCCGGTAGAAGAGAATGGAAGAATCCTGAATTATTTCTGGAGAAACCCGGAATGAGCTACTAGAGGAATATTAGAAATATTCATAGTGGAATTCCACAAGAATTTCTTGTAGGACAGATTTCTTGGATTAAAGCCTGAACAAATTCTGGGAGAAATTACAAAAGAAACTCCTGGAAGAATCTCGGGATGAAATACTTGTAGGAATCCTAAACGAGTCCCTGAAGCAGAGAGGGAGGATTCCCGGAAAGAATTCCTGACGGCTTCTTGGAAGTAGTTGGGTGAATCTTCAACTGGGGACATTAATGTTATTGGTTGGAAGTCTTATACACATTTTAGGCGAACTACTGCTTTCACGCTTCAAACTAAGACCAAGACGACGGAGTGAGAAAACTGTAGTTCGAATAATGACGAGACTACCGAGTCAATACAATCAATATCCCAAGTAAGCTTGGAAGAAATTTGCGAAGAAATAATGAAAGAAACTCCCGAAGGAATTCCAGAACGAACTCTCTTGGAATCAATCTTGAAAAGAACTTCTGAAACAATCCCTACAGATAAAATCCGGGCTAGAATGCCTGGTGGAACCCTCGAAAGAATACCTGGTGTAATCTCAGAAGAAAATTGTGCAGAAAGCCCAGATAGTTTTTTGGAAGGAGTTCATGACGTCATTGCTTGTCCTCCAGGAAAAAAATGATCCCGCATGAGTCCCGGAAGGAGGTAATGAGGGAGTCTCTGAAGAAGCTCCAGGAGGAATCGTGGATAGATTTTATGGAGAAATCCCAGTAGAAACTTTTGGAGGAATCCCAGAAGAAACACCTAGAGTAATCCAAGAAGGAATTCCAAAAAACAGCCTAGCGAAATGCCAGAAGGAGCTCCTCGATGTAACTCCTGGACGAATTATAGAAAAAACAATCCTGGAAAATCTCAGAAGGAATTTCTTCTGGTTTCCTCTCTCCCAATAGGTACCGGTTATGGAACTCCTGGAGGGACCCTAGAAGAAAATTCTGGTTAATGTCAGAATAAAACATCCTGGAGGAATCTCAGAAAGAACACCTCGGTAAATCTCATAAGCAGGAATCTTAAAAAGGAGAAACATATCCAAGGAGTTCTTTCTGAGATTCTTCCATGATTTATTGTTCTGAGATTAACAGCAGTTTTTAAGAAGGAAGAAACTCTTGAAGAAATACCAGAATGAACTCCTAATTAATATTAAAATAAATTCCTGGAAGGAATCCCAGAAGGATCTCCGTGAGGTACATGTGAAAGAACTACTAGAGGTATCGTCATCATCTAAGAAGAAGTATTCCTCAAAAGAAGAAGTATATATTCCTCAAAAGCTCAATGAGGAAAATCCAACGCAACTACTTGAGGAATTCTAGAAAAAGCTCATGGTATAATTGCAAAAGAAATACCAAGAGGAATCTAGGAACGATTTCCAGGATGAATCCGGAACGGTTTTGATAAAATTGTCGGTGTAATTAACCCTCTAATACCCAAATTTTTGATTTTGATCTAAATATCATTTTTCGTCATCTAAAATCGATTTAAACATGTTTTGGAAGATGATTCTTCTTAATTCTCGATTTCGTGTATTTCAGTTTTCGATTTTTCTAATTTTTATTTTTGAACATCCCCACAGTTGTGTATTTTTCCTGGAAGCCTATTTGGGGTACGGATTTTTTAAGATGAAAACATTTTGAGATTTTATGATTATTGTTAAAATATTTTAATTTTAATTTTTTTTCATAGAAAATTTTATTTTCTGTGTAATTTTAAGGAAAATAATTTTAGAGTGTATTCGATTCCCTTAAACTATAAAACTAAGATAGAATGATATGGGAAAAATTAAAAATATGTTATTTGTAGCGATTTAATACAAAATAAACTATGATTTCTAGAAGGTGACTAAAACATCAATTTTTCAATGATTTGTAAAAATGTAAATACGCTTTAAAATACACCAAAAACTATTTTGAGATATACATCTTCTTCTTCTTCTTCTTGGCGTAACGTCCTCACTGGGACAAAGCCTGCTTCTCAGCTTAGTGTTCTATGAGCACTTCCACAGTTATTAACTGAGAGCTTCCTCTGCCAATGACCATTTTGCATGTGTATATCGTGTGGCAGGCACGAAGATACTCTATGCCCAAGGAAGTCAAGGAAATTTCCTTTATGAAAAGATCCTGGACCGACCGGGAATCGAACCCGTCACCCTCAGCATGGTCATGCTGAATACCCGTGCGTTTACCGCCTCGGCTATATGGGCTATATACAAAACAGTCCTAAATATCAGCCAAAAATATAAAAATTTTGGTTTTCCACGAAACAAAAATTACAAAAATGCTCAAACTATACCCCGTCTAAAGGCGGGATTGGGTATTAGAGGGTTAATGTAATTATGGTAAAACTTCTGTGCTTCTTGAGAACGGAATTGCTGTAACATTTCCTCGCACTCCACTACTGCCAGGTGTCGTTTTTTTACATAAAGAGTTGGGTCTGCTACTGCTTATGTTTGCATCGTTTCAACCCGCTGATTCAGCTTAGAGTAAAAGGGTTTAATACGCCCCACCGTGGCAAAACGCCCCCTTCATTTTCTAGCGATTCTAGCGCTTTTTGCATGCGGGATCGATTGGAAATCTTAAATATTGATGATTAATTGCCATCAAGCTGGTCCGTTTGTTGATTGGTATAGAAAAGCAATAAAAATATCAAAAAGTCTGAAATCGAGGCTTTTGGCGTAATATTTTACCTCTTGCAAGCTGGCTTCATTGTAAACGAAGCTAGTTCTGTTCGCTTATGTTATTAAAGGCCCTCCTAGGATAAGCATGTGGTAGAATTATCCCCTGGTACAGTTTTATCACGGGGCTGGACGTTTTTCTTTTGATGGGGTGTATTGCCCCGTTTGTTTTGATAAGGTAAATTTTGGAACGTTTTCGGAAAACGTTTCAAAGCTTCCATAGCCGCCTCTCCAGAGGTAAAGTTCTCATGCAATACTTCACTAACATTAGAAACAACGATTTGCAGTGGACAATAGATGGAATAAGGCGCCAATTTTAGATATATTGCCATTTCTGCTTAGGGGGGGGGGGCATATTATATCTGTTTACCCTACTCCACCCGCAATTGGCACAGGAATCTCTTAGTTAATAACAGCGAAAGTGCTCAACGCATTGCAGGGACGCATTCCCAGGTGACCCGTTTCGCTAAGAGTTAGACGAATAAGCGATAAACACTCCCAGGTCTGCTTCATACATTAGGAGGTCATATAATCACTGAAATGTAATTCTGTTATCTCGTCCAGCAAATATAACCTTCATTTTCTCGCGCAACCTCGGTGGCCGACCATGTCATATATTTTCCCATCAAGGAAAACTCCGTTGAACAATGTGCATCTCACCGAGACTTAATCACAGTACATACATGTCAGCACACTTTGCATGTAGGTAAACCCAAGTGTAAGCTTCGCCGCAAACCACCTATTCAGCATCCATTGCTGTCGCTGCGCTTTTTCACTGCGCCATTGAAAGTATTTGCATGCAACGAAAAATCCGAAGCAAAAAAAAACCGCTAAAACGATGAGTTAGTATAGCTTTGCACTAAATGCGCATTAATTTAGCGTGTAAGCAAAAGTGTTCCAACTTCACATGGTTTTGGTCTGGTGCTGTCGACGTCATTCGTTCGCCGCTGCGTCGTTGTCGAGGTTGGGGAAAAAACCTCGGGTGCGAAAGAATGCAAATCCACCCAAACGGAAAATGATGAGGTGGCTTGCAAGTGGGAAATCCGGTGCTCCAGCAGAGAGAGAGAGAGATGAAAAAACTCAATTTACACGGGAATGCCAACTGCTAAAGTGTGGAAAAGCGAGCGCAATCCCGAACAAAATCCCCTTTCAACTCGTCCTCCCGGGGATGGTTGTGTGAACTCTAGTTTTGCTGGGGAAAGCTGTTTTATTCTTGCCCCAGCTCCTTCTTGTTCATGGGAATGCAAGATATAATATTAATATAACAGGAAAGCAATTCCGTTCGATGCCCACCATCGGGGCGATTCATATAAACTAACGCTGTAGCGAAAACAACAAATGTGAAAAAGAACAATGAATAAAAACTAGAATTAATCACATCAATCTAGACTTCTTTGGATTCTTGATTTTTATCTACAACAGGGTAATTGTTAATTGCAATATGTATTTTTAAGTAGCGACATAATCAAGGCTGTATCAGGCCATACTATTTCGCTCTCAAGCAGGAGACCTCACTCACTAGCCCATTAACGCAATTTCAGATAGCTTCGGAATGAAATGAAACTATAATTACTATGAAACTAGTAAAATATAACTGAAAATATCTATACTAAATATGGTTTTACGAAAGGTTTACAGCGTCTTTCTTAACATGTCTAATGGAGAAGGTGGGGTCTGACTTGATCAATGTTTAGCCCGCAGTTTATTGTTTAATTAACCTTTCGTAACTCGCGCGGTTGGCCACCACCGCCAGCACCACACTAACCCTGAGTACAAAAAGCGAGATTTTTTAACGTGTTGTACAGAATACAACAGCGCGATCGCTCGAGGGTTAAAATACTTTATATTCATCGCTGTTATAAAGTTTGTAAGAAGGGAGATCCAAAAATACATCATATAACATTTCTTTCTGAAATTAAATTTTGTGTAGTCGGGGTGTTAAGCTCAAACCCCCACAGAATGGGCTTGTGAAATAATTAAAAGGGTACTCTCACTGTTGTCAACCTAATTTAGTAAAAAAAACACCATAATCACAGCAGCGGATAAAGTGTCTCTGAGACATACGTCCCGTCCGGAAGGGACAAGAACGTAGAGCACATCATATTTCCAACTATCAGAGCATTAAATTAAAATAACAACTCCCTTAAACTGTGTTTATGATGAATTTTATTGTGTCCTTTGCTGTTAATGTAAAACGTTTTTATTGTGTTCCTCCTCTCATCCGAGATTTGAGTTGGGTTGATGTAAATATGATGCACAGCTAAAATAAACTTGCGGTCGCCGGTCTTACTAATGCGTCCATTAGTAACATTGGGGCTATGTCTAGCTGAACTGAAGAGCAAAGAAGAATAGGAATAATCATGTTCACAAGAATCAGGAATCCATAACCTTCTTCTTCTTGGTTTAACGTCCCGACTGGGACAAAACCCACTGCTCAGATTAGTTTTCTAAGCTATTTACTTGTTGTTAACTGAGAGCTTTCTCTGCCAATGATAATTTTTCATTGGAATATTGTATGGCACCCAAGACGGACCTCTATGCCCAAATAAGTAATCTAAATTTAACCAAGGTATATCAGTATATTGTTATAGGGTGTCCCAGAAAGTATGGGCACAACTTTGTATGGCGAAAATACAATAATTTTCTTAACAAACAACAATTTTTATATTTTTGTATTTTTATTAGGAGTATTTCAATTGATTCCTGTAAAGAGTTTATACATTAAAAAGGGTTTTTGTATGCAGAATGCTTAAAATGAAAAAACATCTTTTAAAACTTCTGCACAAACTACTTTTTTACGTTTTTTTCTAAATATCCAAATTCGAAACATTTTTTTCGAATTTTTTTCACATGATACATTCAAAAACATGTTTCCTCAGATGGTTGATTACATTTTTTTATAAAAATATGTTTTGCCTGTGCGTACGGGTATTTCAGAATTTTGAGAAAATTGAAAAATTCGCCTTTTCTATTTCTGGATAAGACATACCCACAGACATTCGAGTTTTGAAACATGTTTTGACGAAAATAAAAATTATTCAATCTACACTTTATAAAGCTGAAGCATTTATTTTACTTATAGTGAAATAAAAATGTAATTTTCTGCACGTTGTGATATATATTCATAAGCTTGTTTTCAACTATCAGGTTTTGGTGTTTCAAAAATATCGGTTTTGGTGTTTCAATTCATTTTTCAGGTCCAAAAGTATATGTTTTAAATTCGAACTACGGGTTGTATAATAGATACGCATGTAGAAATACACGGAAATATTTTTTGAAGTTTTTATCGAGCTCAATTTTATGCGTAAAAATCAATTTCAGGGTGGCCACCCAGTCGGGAATTTCGGGAAAACCGGGAAAAGCTCGGGAATTCGAAACCACCGGGAAAAAGTCGGGAAAACCTCGGGAATTGTTGCTAGTTACCGGGAATTTCCAAGATTCTAAAATTTGTACAGTCTCCAGAAGCATAAGTACGGGAATCTGTGGGAAACGAAACTGTTGAACTATATAACATAGTGGGTGAAATGGCGTGAAATCCATTCTTGGAAATTTTTATCTTGTCGTCGAGTCATGACAATTGAAGTTAATCATAATGAAGTTGCCTAACATCACAATTTGAACAATTTCAAAGATATGTATTTTAAAGAACATTCTATTCTGGTGGAAAGACTGGTTGGGACACATTCAAATATTTATAGATTCATATGTCACTTATGTATTTCAGGATTTACATGTTTCTGAAAACATCAAGCGTTCTCATAAAAGTTTTATAAAACATAACAAAAATTATAACTTCTTTCTAAAAAAATATCCTTGGGCAATCTCTAGGAGAATACTTGCTATAGTCTTTGTCCTTTGAGCGAAAAGTCTTTGAGAAATTTGGATAGGATGCTGACAAAATGTTGAATGAATGAATGAATTGTCCCAAGAATAAATTAAATTTAAAAATTATGAAATTCTGTTACTCATCCAGAATTTTGGTGAAAACATTCTTACATTTTCAAAATAGTTAGTGAAAAACAATTGAAACAATATTTGAAGGGATTTTTAGTAACTGATGGAATTCCTCAAAGCACGCAATCATAAAAGTTTTTCTAATATTTTGTTTGAAAGATTTTTGTTGTTTTTCATGAAGCTCTTGGATGTACTCATTTATTAAATTTGTGAATAAAAATATTCGGAGAAAACCGGAGTAAGTATCGGGAAAATCACTTTTTGGTAAAACTTTAGCAAGTCCCTGGAAAAACTCCTGTTTCTGCAAATTCTCGAGAATTTAGGGTATTCGTAGTTTCTAGTTAAACTACCAATTGAAATTCTCGCGGAAGTTCCAGTGAGTATTCAAAAGCATCTGGAGCAATATAGTTGTATGATTTATGGAATTAAATAATTCCCAAATAATGAATCTGCCTCCACATTTTGGGGGAAATACTTTCTCAAAAACTAATCTTTTAGGAATTCCTGACATATCTGAAAATGTGTTAATAAATTAGATCTCTGAGAACTTCATATTGCAATCGCTGATGAAATAACGGAATGCTAGACGGATGCTAAGATTTCTTTGATCTCTCAGAATTTACGATACCAGCCTAAGTAACCTTCCTGTTTTTCTGCAGTAGCCATTTACGCTACCATAAAGTTCGCCACTGGTTTTCTATTAAAATATCTTGAAAATGACCATCAAAAATACTACACTGAAGATTTCCCTAGAAATCGTTTCCAAAATTCTTTCACGAGTAATCTTTCCAGATATTCCACCAGAAGTTCATCCAGAATGTTTTTTTTTTCTGGGCATTCTGCTATTGCCTATTTTAGTTTATATATATATAAGTTTCCCAAACAAACTTACAAAGAATTTTTCAGAAGAGATTATTGGAATATTACTAAGAAATCCACTAATAATAAGTTTGTAAATCCTATAATCATAGTGTATTCTCTGAGAATTTCGACCCCCTCAGGATTATCTTTTTTATTTTTATTTGCTTAAACAACTGCATAATTTGTACTAGTTAGTCATTTATGAATTTAAGAAATCTTAAATGAAGATGTCGTAACTTCAATGCCCATCATTGGATACGAGACATACAACACATAACTTATATTCAAGTTCATATGAATACTATGTAAGAATTTGAAAATATGCAATATTAATTCTCTTAAGTTTTTCTTAGTAAGTTACGTTTAATTTTCACTGTAAATCATTCTATTTTAGAATCGGGAAAAATTCAAAAAGCTATCGGGAAAACCGGGAAAAACTCGGGAATTTTATTTACTGCTCTGAGTGGCCACCCTGCAATTTGTTAAGCGATGTTTTTCAAAAATATAGCAATTTGTGCAGAAGCTTTGAAGGGTCTTTTAGGGAATGTTCTGCCACATTCAAACGAAGTGTGAAATGCAAATTTTAATGATTGGCATTTGATGTTGATATATTAAGGCAGGATATGTGTGAACATAAAGTTTGTTTATTCATCCATTCTCAAATAGCAGAGCTGCAAAGTTGTGCCCATACTTTCTGGGACACCCTATATAATCAACAAATTGGGGGGTGGTGTGCTGTTCGGGCTCGTTTGGAAGTTAACCATCAATGTTAACTTCTTTTCCCGATCAGCCTAGATAGCTGTGTAGTGTCCGTTGCGGTTAGTCAAATAAGCTAAGAATAACACTACGGATCGCTTGATCCAATGGTAAGAGTCCACTAAACAGGTGACCCCTAATTCATGGTGTTATGCGGCTTTATGCTTACCGTGCCAAGGAATGAATGGTTAGGGGGGGTCTAATAAAAACCTAACCATAAACGGAGGATGTGGATAATTAGGGCGTCCTCCACAGTATTACGCCCTTACTGCGCTAACCGGAGTAATAGTGCAGTGGACCTTGCGTTTCTCCGAGATAATCAGTTGCCCTTCTTAAGTCTCAAATTTGAGGTTAAATAAGGGCGGGATTATTCAAATGTTGTAAATTAGCTTATATTACTACCTATATGGTTTCGCTTAATGCGTTTTCGCTATTGGCGTTTTTGATTGACACCGATTTGGTTTGTCTTTGATGTTTCCTTTTTGTGCTGTGATTGTGAAGAGTGTAATCCTGTCTAGTTTGGGTAGTGGCTACGGCTTGGAAACCTCAGATCAATTTTCAGCGTCAAAAGCGTGCATAGCCCAAGTGGCTCTACTTCAAAAAGTTAATTTTCGTAGGGTAACTTCTGTATAGGTTACTTGTGAACCCAGTTTTGCTTTTTTCATTATAAATGAAGTGTCGTGCCTCGAGCATGCTACATCTTAGAATAACGTTGACAGTATATTTCGACCTTTCCATTTGGATGCCTTCAAGCAAGCTCTCGTATTCAGCATCTTTTCGCTGATATTTGGCGGTATTGCTGCGATGATTACATCATCTTAAACAGCTCAAACATTAATTTGAGATGCTTCAGTTTGATGGATTACTTAGGTAGTACAGTTCATGGATAACTTAACATAGAATTGCACCTTAACCAACTCTGCATGAATTTGTCATGAGTTGACTGATTGGCATGTGTCAGATGAGGACCCAGCCAACCAATTTACACGTTTAACGAAGTTTACGACCGTATTGTGCGTGCAAGTAACCGTGAAAGTTTTATTGCATTATATGCGGCGAATATGTTCTATGCGTGCAAAAGTGGAGACGATATCCCAAGTAACAATTCCATCCATGTTTGGTTTTGTTTGATTTTTATAAATGTTTTATTACAGCAATAATTAAAACTCACAATTTTATGACAGCTTTTATGAAAACCATTAATAAAGTGTTTTATAGTATACTTGAAGACATCCATAAAGACAGATTTTACGAGTAAACAAAACTTTCCGATATGTAAACCTTCTGGCAATCATTATTTCCGCAATAAAACTGTTAAAACTCTCAACAGATGGCGATCCGTTCGATTAGTAACGACATCTGTTGGTGGAAAAGCAGAAACTACGACACTGCTAGGTTTATTGCGGTCATCATAAAAGTAAACTTGCTTTCGTTTTTTTTTCGCTGATTATGGTCGTCGCCATATTGAAGAATTAGCTTACGTGAATGAAAAATAGTTAATTTTGCTTAAATTAGCAATGAATTAATTGGTAGTTTGCAACCATTTTCATAACATGCTCACATAAATAAACTCTCTCTGCTGAGTTTTCTTGTGATTCGGGATAGTTTTACTAAATTCACAAATTGATTTATTTCATTCCAAGATGATAATATTCACTATTTTCGAAGCGCATTAATTTTATGATTCTGCAACCCCAATATTCACGGTAAATTCGAATGCGCATAAGCCTACCAGCACAATAACTACTAAAATAGTACTTTGAAATAATCGCTTTCTACTTACGAATGATGTATCCTCCTGAACTGTACGTGCCATCGAAGAAGCTTCTCTGCATCTTGAGCTGTCATAGTTTTTGTTGAATAAAAAAAACAACAACAATCGAGAATGGGAAATATTTCAACTAGGTTTTAAAACGGGTTTATTGCTACTCTTAATGCAATTTGCAAAACCTCTACGAGAGTGGTCCACTTAGCCGGAAGATACTCTTAAAGAGGTTATCAAGAGGTTTTGATGTATGATTTAGTTTTATTGCAAGTTTTATAAAATTGGTCATGAAGATCTCTTGTAGAGCCGAAAAAAACTTAAAATGTTACTTGGGATGCGTGCATTGACGGAACAAGAATAGCGCTATATGAATTGAAGTGATATCATCTGCCATTAACGATGTGTACAATATCGCGATGTTATGAATCGTATTATGCGACTTGTTTTTTATTAAAATAAAAAAGGACAATTCACGCCGCTCCCAGTGTCAAACTTATCACTTCTAGATTAACAACTGATACCTTACACTTAACACCACATCATTCTTATGAAATAAGCTGATAAATTTAGATGACACTCTAACGCATCTCAATGTTTTCCTAAATCAAACTGACTTACCTGTATTGTCCGAATATGGGTCAGTTCGGCAACCAACTCGAAGCTGAACGTAAAATTTGGCTATTTTTCTACCATGGCAGAGTCAAAAATTAAATCACCAGAGCCACTGATTGATTTTATGTTGAAAAATAGTGCACTACCGAATGCACGACAATCACAAGCAGGAGGCCATTTTTTCCTTGTTATCACATTTCACATCGCATCATGTACGCATAACAGGTTCTCGTTAATATGAGTTTGAATGTAGACGTAAACAAATTCGTTTATGCATTTGTACGAGTTAATTGACATACTAATGCAAGTAAATATGTCATAATAAGATGAAATCGCAAAATGCGATTTCGAATGTTATTTTGCGAATTTGCTGGTGTAATTATGCGATAATGTTTCGTTCATCGCTTAAAAACATCAAAATACCGTGTATTGCGGTGAATTTCGCACTTTGGTTGCACATAGTGTGAACAGTTATGTGATTGTGAGGTATATGATGAAATCTATGCATTTTTATGCGAGTTCTGGTTGGCTGGGGAGTCATTTGACCTTCTTTGCACTTTGCACTCATTCAAGATAATAAATAATCCACAATAGTACGCCACACATTTACTAGTCCTTTCTTGTGGATAGGAAAGACTATCCTTTCCTTCCACTTCTCCAAAAGAGGCAGGTCTGCTGTTTCCTCTTCTGTATGTATAACAATCTATCGGGTTCAATGCTGCAGCCAGTCTTGTAAACATTCGAAACTTTTCATTACCTGCTTTTCGTTGCCGCATTCGGGTTTCATCTTGCTCTGTTACACTCGTGCGCTATCGTTCCCCGTTACACACAACCGAGTGGTAGAACGAAAATCGATAAACATAAAAAGGGTCAAATCCATGTCGTCTGACACGATGACATTCGTCTTTTATTAAGCTTTTCGCATAGATTTCCGCCAGTTTCCATTATGAATGTTAACATTAGCTTATTTTTGCTTGTCAATTTGAATACGGCACTGACACACATATGGTCAAAACAGCTCTCATAATGGAAGAAGGCAGGAATAGCAAAAGCCGAAACAGTTTCCCAAAAACGCTATCGTGGACAAGTGCATTCATTTGACATTTTTGTTTTGTGCGGTAGTTGCGAATTTTGGAGACAAAGGTAGCCAAATTTCGACGAAAAGGTGTGAAAGACTGTGATGTCTAACAAGACTGCCTGTAGCATTATCGCGCGTGCTGCGTCCTTACCTCCTCCAAAACCACCCACAGAATCGACCCTTGATGCTCAACCTGCACATTCTATCGTTGATCTGGCACCGATCGATGTCGTTTATACGCATGTAGAGAAAGGATCAAGGTTTTCCGTTTTTGCAGAAACCATTTTTGAACACAACTTCGAAGAAGAAAGTTTTTTACAAAAACGAAAAACATTTTTCATCCTTCTTCTACCTTTGCATCATGGATCCTGTCATACAAACCTTCTGCAGCAGTACGATTTCGATCCTATGGTCATCGGCGAGGATGTGCTCCTGATGATACTAACCTTCACGTACTCGACTCCCGACAAATCATTTTCAAAATGCTGGCATTACGTCAATTTTCATCCGATTTTTTTGAAGTCCCTCTCAATCGATCCTAAATTGGTGCTAGCTTATTATACTCAAGTGACCATGTAATATCCGGAACCATTCCGGAGATATTGCGGATTGTACTGGGGTCAGGAGGTAGGGAAGGGGTCTGTTTTGCCAATTGACTAAAAGTGAATATTTCGCGTGTAATTGTGTTAGAGAGGCCCTCGCGGAACCTGTTCCAGGTGTCCTGGAGCAGCCATATCAGTTGATACATACTAGTAGATACATAGTAATTTGTTTCTGCCCTATTCATTCGAAATCATATAGATTGAAACGTCGCTCGGCACGTTTTGGTTGCAAACCAGAAATGTCCCCGATGACACCCCGTGTAACCTGTGCAATATGTTCCGGGGTGGCCATATTAGTTGATACATACTTCAATTTATCGTTTCTGGCTCAGTCATTCGAAATCGTGAAGAATTGATATGTGGCATAGCATCTTTAGGTTGAAAACCATAAGTGTCTCCAATGAGGCCAACGCGGAACCTGTCACGGAGATCTAGATGGGCCAACTTATCCAAATCTGGTTATCGCAGTTGTGTTTTACTGCTCGCAACAAAAATTTTGCTGGAAATCGATGGTTCCAACACAATAACACACGAAATAATCACTTTTAGCCATTTTGGCAACCCGCTGACCCCAGCACAATCCGGAATATCGCCGAAATGGTTCCGGATATTGCATGGCCATTTGAGTGTAATAAACTAGCACCAATTTATGATCGATTCGAGGGAAAAAAATGGGATGAAAATTGACGAAATGCCAGAATTTTGAAAATGAGTTGTCGGGGGTCGGGTACGTGAAGGTTAAGAGATCTGAAGTTAAAATTAAGAGAACCGGTGTTCCTGTGAAACCTTGCGGAATTAAATTAAGCTGGAAAAACTACTGCCGAAATCCTGTCCCATCAACAATTCAGGGCCAATTTTGTACCTTGAGTACAGTTCAACCTGATCACATTCTGGACCTATCGTCGGGCGTATGTATAGCCCAGATGAATCGGCAGTTCATTAATTTGCAGCTGATGACGGTCGATATCGAAACACCGGGCAAATAAACACGATCTCCTCCTGTGCCCAAATGGTTCCTCTCTAACGTGTTCGAACGGAAGCGAGAAACGAATGACGACACTCAAGCATCCATTTGAGTGGAACTTGTGGCACATTTGCGGGTGGGTCCGAACAAAAAACCCACTGAGCATGGGCCATTACTATCTCTGTGCTACTTGTTTTCCACCAGCAGGCAACATACCTACTACACGACTGGAATAACAAGGATATTAAAATATAAATGGAAATATGGAAATGGAAGAGGAAATGAATGGCTGGCTGGCTGAGTTCACTTCACTGCGGAGTGTACTTTTGCGGTTATTGCGATGCGGTTGCACAGAACGCTGGCTATGACCCACATGCATAGAGAGATGTTCTCCTCCTCTCGACGTAAGCTGGTGAAAATCTCTTCAAGAAATTTGTACAAGGCGAGTAGAAGCGTAATGCGCCTGAGGCTTTGCAACCACAGGTCAATTAACTATTTTATATTCAACTTTTGCATCCTTCAAAACTCCATTTTGTTAAAGGGCATTTAGGCCTTCAAAATAAGAATCTTGTGCATTAGCATATACAGTAGCAGAGATTGGAAATGTTGCGATTTGTGAAGCAAAGTAGAGCTCTAAGGTTCTTCATCATATGTAGTGGGGCAACAGTAGTAAAGGGAAAGTAGCGGCCAGGGAATGATAAAGATGTCAGTTATGATCTCTCTGCTCTCTGGCTCGATATATAGAGTCATTGGTCCGGTCGTACTCGTCGTCGTCGGGTGGTCGCCAGCTGGTTTTCCAAAGCTGGTCATAAAGAAAACGGTTGTCTATTTGCTACATCGTTTGCTGCTTCCTGCGAGTATACATGGCGAGTTTGGTCGCGTTGGGACCCACAGAGCAGCAACATAAGATCCAACTGAATAATGAAGAATCTGGAACGGAAGCTCGGATGAAATGTTTTGTGGCGTTATGAATGGAGTAGCAAAACTCTGCGAGGAATATAAATTGGATTGGGAGACCGAGAGATTGCAACTAGTTTATGTGATATAGTGTGCTGGCAACATTATGGCGATTCGTGTCAGTAGTGCTCGCAATCGTAAACATACGAAATTGTTAAATGTATCTATTGCAATATATTTTTCATCTTTGCTGACTTTTTTTCTGGTAAAATTATGTTTTCCTGATTGTTCATATCCATATCAGTTTAGTGCATCCAAACGTCAAAGACAACATCAGGCTTACACGTTGAACAAAACTTACTTTCGAAATAGGTCAACGTGTTTATCGTTATTTCAAACACTGATGTTTCCAACACGCTCCTATGCAAATTCCGCCGGAAAGCTGCATCTATTAAAAAGCAAAATAAGCTTTCAAAGTGCAAACACAAAATAATCCACCAGTACAGAGAAATGTGAAGAAAGCCAGCTGCCACTAAATTTAGAAAGTGGAAACCGTGCATGGGTAATGAGCTTTTCAAGAACGACACTTCTCTCCAGCAGCGTTCCTCAAAGAAAACCTCACTCAAGTCTTCGCATACCATGCCGAATAAAAATAAAAAAGCCCGGGCTCGGGTAAGAGCACTCCATCCAACCACAGAGCCAGCCACAACCACAGTCGGTCAGAATGGGGCGAACGAGGGCAAGCACTAACCGCACACAATCAGGAATGCTCTAATTTTTTAAATCGTTTGAATACCACAGTAAAATAAGTTAAATTATGGACGGTTGTGACTGCCGGTGGCAGAAAGGTGTTGGAGAAACACACCGAGTTGAGTATTTGTTTACCTATGTTATTTCCTTCGGAAATGGAAGAAACGATGATTGCAGGGTGAGCGAGCATGGATTAGCAGGTAAAACTGGGATTCTCACGTGCTAGCTGGCGATTACGAAAAAGCGAGGTATTGTACCCCCAGCTAAGGTACAGATGTCCCACCTAAAGTTGGCATGGAGTATTTGCACAAGCTTACATTTCGGGCAAGAAAGGCATCGTACACAAATTACGTAACGCTATAGCGGGAGGGGGTGGGGGAGTACAGCGTAGCGTTACGAGCCATACTAAATATTTTTGGTTTTCATACAAAAAAGCGTTACAAGGGGGAGGGGGAGTCTAAAATTGCCGATTTTAGCGTTACGTAATTTGTGTACCATGTCAAATATGTTTCTAGAGGTGGAGTTTGTTTCATTGGTTAGGTGTACGGAATATTTTTAACATTATAATCAACCAAATAGCATCCAAGTTGTGTGTGGTTTTTCGCTTCTCACACATGCCAAATTAAAGTTTCCTATCCCCGAAAAAAAACCTGGGGCTTGCTCAGTTTCACTAGACCAGTTATTTAGTCTCGTATCTTATTCCAATAAATTCTATTCCAGTGCACAATGCACAGTGGTGCGAGGGCGTTGAAAACCTAAAAAATGAAAATGCTTTTCACGTAGATGTAATAATTTAGTCACTTTCAGTCCTGGGCACCCACGGTGGTGCAGAGGGCCGAATTGAAAGATTTCCATCCTGGGCGATTGCCAGCCATCGCCTTGACCTGTCAACAGGTCAAATTTCTGTCAACTTGCTCGATTTCGTTGTTGAGGCTACGCCGCCATGAGCCTCTGGGTCTGCCTCTGCTGCGATGTCCTGCTGGATTCCAATCTAACGCTTGCTTGCAGATTTCGTTTCCGCCTCTGCGTAGAGTGTGGCCGACCCACTTCCACTTTCGCTTCCGAATTTCTGTCGCTATTGGCTTTTGATGACATCGACGAAGGAGCTCCACGTTGGAGATCCAATTGTGAGGCCACCATGCACGAATTATACACCGCAGGCATCTATTGATGAAGACCTGCTGCCATTGAGTGTTCTCCACTGAAACACACCAGGTTTCACTGGCGTATAGCAGAACAGATTTCACGTTCGAGTTAAAAATTCGGATTTTGGTGCGTCGACTAATCTGGTTGTTTCTCCGTACGTTTCTTAAACTCGCAAAAGCGGCCCTCGCCTTCTCGATCCGTGCACCTATGTCGATCTTGGTGCCGCCATCGGTCGCCATTTGGCTACCAAGATATTGGAAGCTTTCAACATTCTCCACTGATTGCCCAGCTACCGTAAAGCTGGAAGGGTTGACTGTGTTTACATCCAACGATTTGGTCTTGTTGACGTTGATGGTAAGACCTGTCGCTGAGGAGCGATTGGCAAGAGCATCGAGCTTGCTTGCATATCAGAGCGCCGTTCAGCTAAGAGAGCAACATCATCAGCCAATTCGATGTCATTTAGGTGCTCCATTGTAATGGGCTGCCACAGCAATCCACGATTTGGTTCACGGTCAATCGCACCTACCAGGATCTCGTCGGTTACGATGAGGAACAGTAGCGGTGATAGTATACATCCTTGCCTCACTCCAGCAACGACCTGGATGGGATCGGAAAAAATCGGACTTTGAGAACGATACACAGTAACATGATGCCCCGCCAATTATCGCATACAGTCAGGTCACCCTTTTAAAGTACCTTTACTAAGACGCCTTGCATCCAGTCGGCCGGAAATGTCGCGGTTTCCCATTTGTTGCAGAATAATTGATGCAGTAGTTGTGCGGATACTACGGGATCAGCTTTGAGCATCTCAGCTGATATGCGATCGACCCCTGGGGCCCTGTTAGATTTCATACTACGGATGGCTGTTTCTATCTCCTGCACTGATGGAGCTTCGGTGTTGACACGGGTAATGCGTCGAACCCTTGCACAGTGGGAAAAAACCGATCCAAAAAGGCACCTAATTATTGCGGCTGATTGCGATCTTTGAAGCCCATCTTTTCCGAATGGAAAAATGCCAAGGAATCGATTGGTGATAGTTTCATTCGCCGGAATTGAGTGTAAGTGTCCATTTTGCCCCATTTTCCCCTAAAAAACACTATTTTTCTGAATTAAATAATGGTTTCAACTGATTGCGGCTAACCAACCAATTTTTTATTGATGTAGAATTGACAGGTGCATTCTATGGAGAATACCTCGATCTGTGTCTTTGACTGGAAGTGCCCATTTTGCCTCATTTTCCCCTAAAAATACTGTTTTTCTGGATTAAAAAATAGTTTCAACTGATTGCGGCTAACCAACCATTTTTTTCTTGATGTAGAATTTACAGGTGCATTCTATGGAACACACTTTGATTTGCGTCATTGAATGAAAGTGCCCATTTTGCCTCATTTTCCCCTAAGATACTATTTTCCTGAATGAAAAAATTGTTTCAACTGATTGCGGCCAACCAACCAATTTTTACCTGATGTAGAATTAATCGGCACATACTTTGGGGTGCACCTCGATATATGTCATTGACTGGAAGTGCCCATTTTGCCTCATTTTCCCCTAAAAATACTGTTTTTTTCTGAATTAAAAATTAGTATCAACTGATTGCTGCATACCTACCATATTTTTCTTGATGTTGAAAAGGAACATTTCATGAGACACACCTTGATTTGTTTCATTGACTGGAAGTGCCCATTTTGACCCATTTTCCCCTATAAATAAAGTTTTCCTGGATTAAAAATAGTTTTAACTGATTGCGGCTAACCAACCAATTTTTACCTGATGTAGAAACAACCGGCGCATGCTTTGGGTACACCTTGATCTGTGTCGTTGACTGGAGGTACCCATTTTGTCTTATTTTCCCCTAAAAATACTATTTTTCTGAATTATACAATTGTATCAACTGATTGCGGCTAATTAATCAATTTTTACTTGATGTAGAATTAACCGGCACATACTTTAAGGTGCACCTCGTTCTGTGTTTTTTGGGTGGTTGTGTCCATTTTGCTCCATTTTCCCCTAAACTACAGATTTTCTGGATTTAAAAATAGTTTCAATTGATTGCAGATAATCAATATTTTTTCCTGATGTAGAATCGACCTATGCATACTATGGGATACACCTCGCGCTATGCGTTAGTCTGAAATTGCCCGTTTAACCAATTTTCCCCTAATTAGTTCCAACTAATTGCGGTTAACCAAGCATTTTTTCCTAATGTGAAATTAATCGATGCATTATGACTAGAAGTGCCCATTTCCCCCTTTACCCCCTAAAACACTATTTTTCTCGTTTGAGAAACAATTTCAACTTATTTAAGCTAACAAGCTAACAAGCTAAGCAATTTAAGCTTACAGCTTAAGCTAACAAAACAAGTTTTTCCTCATGTAGAATTGATCAGAGCATATTGTCAGACAAACTTTGTGTCATTGATTGGAGGTGGTCATCATGTTGTCCTTATTTCCCCTAAAACGCTGTTTTAGTTGGTTGGAACAAACTTTTTAACCCAGAAAACAGTATTTTAGGGGAAAATGGGGTGAAACGGGCAATTTCAAGCTAACGCATAGCGCGAGGTGTATTCCATAATATGCATAGGTCGATTCTATTTCAGGAAAAAATATTGGTTAGTTGCAATCAATTGAAACTATTTTTAAATCCAGAAAACCCGTAGTTTAGAGGAAAATAGAGCAAAATAGGCACCACCACCCAAAGACACAGAACGAGGTGTGCCCCAAAATATGCGCCGGTTAATTCTACATCAAGCAAAAATCGATTGGTTAGCCGCAATCAGTTGAAACATGTCTTTAATTCAGAAAAATAGTATTTTTAGGGGAAAATGGGGCAAAATGGATACTTCCAGTCAAAGACACAGATCGAGGTGCGTCCCAAAGTATGCGCCGGTTAATTCTAAATCAGAATGAAAATGGTTGATTAGCCGCAATCAGTTAAAACTATTTTTTAATCCAGAAAAACATTATTTATAGGGGAGAATGGTGCATAATGAGCACTTCCAGTCAAGGACACGGGAAGAGGTGTGCCTCCAGAAATGCACCTGTCAATTCTACATCAAGAAAAAATGGTAGGTAAGCCGCAATCAGTTGATACTAATTTTTAATTCAGAAAAAACAGTATTTTTAGGGGAAAATGAGGCAAAATGGGCACTTCCAGTCAATGACATATATCGAGGTGCACCCCAAAGTATGTGCCGGTTAATTCTACATCAGGTAAAAATTGGTTGGTTGGCCGCAATCAGTTAAAACTATTTTTTAATTCAGAATAACTGTATTTTAAGGGGAAAATGAGGCAAAATGGGCACTTTCATTGAATGACACAAATCAAGGTGTGTCCCATAGAATGCACCTGTAAATTCTACATCAAGAAAAAAATGGTTGGTTAGCCGCAATCAGTTGAAACTATTTTTTAATCCAGAAAAACAGTATTTTTAGGGGAAAATGAGGCAAAATGGGCACTTCCAGTCAAAGACACAGATCGAGGTATTCTCCATAGAATGCACCTGTCAATTCTACATCAATAAAAAATTGGTTGGTTAGCCGCAATCAGTTGAAACCATTATTTAATTCAGAAAAACAGTGTTTTTTAGGGGAAAATGGGGCAAAATGGACACTTACACTCAATTCCGGCGAATGAAACTATCACCAATCGATTCCTTGGCATTTTTCCATTCGGAAAAGATGGGCTTCAAAGATCGCAATCAGCCGCAATAATTAGGTGCCTTTTTGGGTCGGTTTTTTCCCACTGTGCCTTGGCGGATCATGCTGAGCTGTTGATGGCGTGACCGACACTTGAAAAAGGTTTCCAAAGTGCTCGAACCAGCGTTTCAACTGGTCAGCCGAGTCGGTCAGTAACTGTCCAGACGTGTCTTTCACGGGCATCGTAGCATTCATCTTAGTCCCACTAAGGCGACGTGAAACATCGTATAGGATACGAATGTCGCCGGAGTTTGCGGCTTTCTCGCCTTCGTCGGCTAGGGAGTCCGCCCACGCTTTTTTGTCCCGCCTACATGAGCGTTTCATATCCTTCTCGATAGCTGAATAGCGCTGACGGGCTACGGCTTTGGCTCCTCGTGTTTTCGCTCGCTCTATCGCGGCTTTGGCGTTCCTTCACTCCTTTATCTTCCTCCAGGTATCATCTGTGATCCACTGCTTTCTCCGGGTACGTAGCTCACCCAAATTATTTTCGCCGGTGGCGATGAAGGCGTTCTTAATGGCGCTCCATTGATCTTCTACGCTTCCACCTGCTGGAATATCCGCAGCACGGTTCTCTAGCTCCTCGACGAAGAACTTTTTCACCGCAGCGTCTTCCAGTTGGCGTGTGTTGAACCGGCGCCCGATTTTTTCCTTCTGTCAATGTCGGCGCTACGTTTGTTACACACATCAAGAAGGCTCCGTCTCTATTTTCGGCTGATGCAGATGTGGTCGATTTGATTTTCCGTGCCGCCATCACGGGAAACCATGTCACTTTGTGCACTGGTCGATGAGGAAAGACCAGTGAAAGAGCGATCCCCCAACCACCATGTCATTGTTGCCACAAAACTCTGCAAACAGCTCTCCGTTTTCACTCATTTCTCCGAGACCATGGCGTCCCATGACGTGCTCATATTCCGAGTTGTCGTTACCAACCTTCGCGTTGAAGTCGCCCATGAGGATCTTGATATCACCTTTCGGAATCTTGTCCACGACAGCATCCAGTTGACTGTAAAAGTTCTCTTTGTCTTGCAATTCGGCAGCCTCGGTTGGCGCGTAGCATTGGATCATGGTAAGGTTTCGAACCCGTGTTCTAAACCTGGCTACAATTATTCTCTCATTAATAGGTTCCCGCTTCATAAGCTCTGCGTGGGCGTGAGCGCTTAGGAGGAAACCAACTCCACGGTGACGAGGAGCGTGTTCACCTCATAGACCAGAGTATAGCAGAATTTGACCAACGGACTTCACTGAATCCTAGGATCTCAAGCTTCATACGGCATGCCTCATTGGCTAGTTGTGCCTGTTTACCCTGCTGGGCTATGGTTAATACATTCCAAGTTCCAATTCTTGTCCGTTGTTTCGCGCTAAAAGTCGTTGCCGTTGAATCAGTTCGTAATCTTTCATTTTCGGAGGCAGTAGGTTGTTGGCCTTAGGGCCCCCTATCTACCGTGGTGGGGCTGCCACCTTAGGTATAGCTTCCAGTGGAGAAGCATTTCATACTCAGCCGCTGGATGCCAGAACAGACGCTGTTTGAGCCGCACCTCATTGGTGAACAGGCGCTCGAAACGTACCTCCTCAATCTTGCTGAAGTCAGAAGGACAACAGTGCCCAGGCTGCACACACTACCAACCAGCTAAGCACAAAACTCTTAGCTGGCGGTCTTTGTCATCGCTTGACCCGTGGAAGCATGAGGTAGGAACTTGTGAGGACCAGAGCTATGTTGAACGCTCTCCTTTTCGACTCACCGTTTTGCAGCCCAAAACATGGTTTGTAGATACGCAGATTTGGTTTATTTGAGCTAATAAAAGCAATTCTGACGACTTTTTGTTTTCGTGGTCACCGAATACGTTAAAGAATAGTTTGATACCATGTTGACTTGTTCTGTACACGTATTTAATTATCCGCTTACTGGACCGCTGCAACAAGATCAAAAAAAAAATATAAATGCTGTATGTAACTGGTTGCGACTTCTAAGACAAGTAGGTATCATGCCTGTCGGATACGGATGGGATGGTCGGAGCTCCGTGTGGGAATGGGAAAGAGCGCTTCTTTTGATGTTTCGTGCACAGCAAAAAAAATCTTGTGATATCACATCATTTTCGCTGCACATCAGTCGCGTCGTAAAAGTGATGTAAACAATTACATCATTTTCATACAACAAATTAGCCGCCGCAGCTTGAAGGTGGGTCTAGCAATCGCTAGAACCGGATCTATAGATGAATCATATATAAGTAAAATATTGGCATGGATTCGTACATTGATCCGTAGATTGTGAGGCATATCCCTTACCTCTCGGCTATTTCACCGAGTTAGAAGGAAGGTGATAAATATGATACTGTTTCTAGGTTTCTGCTGGAATGGGTTTGTTGATACTTTCCGGTGCCTACCAGGGTGTGCATGGTGAGTGTGATAATTGTTGGAAAACGATGTAACCGAGTGAAATTACGTTCGAAAATGAATACATCACCAGAAATTACGCGCCTGGATATTACAAAATTATTTGCTGTGTGTAGGCAACAAATTTAAGGTTCTAATAATTGTCTAAAAAGCAACTGAAGTATAACGATTGCACACCGGTAGACACACCGAACTACTCATTGCACTAGAATATGTAATGTACCTATGTATGCTGCGGCGTTTACAAGCGAGTGGATGAACACTCGTAGACATGGATAGAAAGCACAAACACTTCCCAAAGGGTAATTTTGGGGTGTTTTAAACCCCGTCATCATGCGATACGGACGGATCGAGCAATGGAGCAAACTGATGATGCAGCTAGTAGCACTTTGTGGGGCCTGACTGGTGTCTTCTTTATCTTTCCGTCTGGGTGTCTCCCCTTTTATAGGGGCGTCCTGGTTTAAGGCTCGCTTTCAGTTTTGTTTTCAAATATTTTTTCCCGGAGGCACGGCGACGGCACAGCTATCGTGTGTGTGTATGCTTGCTTAGTCACATGGACGAACCGCAGAGATAATCTGGAAAATGGTGTGGCTTGGAAGTACTAACTGCAAGTTGGGAAAATTGTTTTGTTTTATGGGGTGGCACAACGTTGTCTGATACCGCTCCCGGTTTGTTGTCTGTTCTGCTTTTTCGTGCTATTTCTTGTGGAATTATAATTTTCACAATGTGGGGATGAGTGGCTTGTGACAGCACTGGAGGTCGGCGGTGATTGTAATTAGGTAAGCATATATTTGCATACAATATCATTATTTGCAGATGTTGCACTGGTTTTGGCTGGATAGTGTTAGCTACACTAACAAAGCATAGCTATTAAGAGGGTCATTAAACAAGTCTAACAGAGCAAATTGCAGTAAAAACTATAGTTACTGGTTGTAGATCAATTCGCAGAAAGCCGTTCCCATCAATTTTATTTCCCAGAATGGGACATGGGGAATGGGTTTCTGGGAAATGGCATACACGTTACTTGTGGCAGCCAATTAATCGCCCCATAGTAAATTAAAAACTTTCCATAAATAATTCGAAAATTGCCAATAAATAAATAGGGGTGGAAGCAATAATAAACTATAAAAGTTCCATAAACAATTCAAAAAGCGCATTAATAAATCAAAACTTCCTATAACTAATTGATTTTCGAGCAATAAAAAATGTCAGAATTTCCACAAATAAATCAACAATTGCAATAAAAAACTATATTTTTTTCCAACAAAAAATTTCGAACATACTACATCATAGAACTATGATAGAAAAACTGAAACTATTGTGCAATTTAACAGACAATCGTTTGCTGTCCGAACTCGCTAACGCTCGTCGGACTTTAAAAAATGATAACATCTCTGTTTGCATTATACCGGGCAAATTCTTAGATCTGTGGATTGCCTTGAACCGAATCGACGCAGTTACGGCGCATCAGATTTCGGAAACTTCGGCGGCCTTCTGCCGCCTCAGTTCCTCAATCCTCTATGCGGCTTCGCCGCATGGCTAAATCGATACTTTTACTTTGCACATTAGTTTGTATTTATTGCTAAATTTTCAATTGCTTTTTTAATGTTTTTCATTTGGAAATTTTTAAATTATTTATGGAAAAATCACTTTTATTTATGGGAAATTTAAACGTTTTTGTTGGAAAAAATATAGTTTTTTATTGCAATTGTTGATTTATTTGTGGAAATACTGACTTTTTTTATTGCTCGAAAATCAATTATTTATGGGAAGTTTTGATTTATTTATGCACTTTTTGATTTGTTTATGGAAATTTTGTAGTTTATTATTGCTCCCACCCCTACTTTTTTATTGGCAATTTCTGATTTTGTTATAGAAAATGATCACTTTTTTATGAGTCGTTTATATTTTACCCGTTACTTGTTGGTACAAGGGTTCCTGATTCTGACTTCACATCACTTTTCGCATTAGAAGCTACTCATCAGTAAAGGTTGTCTCTTTTGTTTATGTGCGACGGTGTGATAATAGTGCCCTGAAGACTACACCTTATGATCGCTCCTTTGAGTGAAATGTTGAACAGTTAATTTGAAAGTGCATCATCCAGCTCCAATCAATTCTAAGTTGCACATGAAGTAGACACTTCGACTACGATTTTAACGAACTCTTGATTTTGTCCGTCCAGCGATTCACGTTCATCACAAATATTCATTTACGTACAGTGTTTTTGTCACAATATGGGTTACAGAAAATCAACGGTAGTAGGTACGCCACAATACTCAGTTTGTGTCTACCGCTCTTCATCTTCGGTCACCCCAGAGCTCGCCAAATCACGCTACACCTGGACCGCCTAAATCGTGTTCTCTACACTTCACGCCTTCTTGTCTCAACCGAATCAGTAGCAATACCAGTTTTGCGGTGTTGTTGTTCGGCATTCCTGCAACATCACAATAAACCATCAGAATATCGTTTACTGCGATGCAGTCATACTTCGTATAAGTTGATTTTTAGTTTTATACGACTTTACCAGGCACACCGCAATAAGTTTAAAAAAATAACATATGAGGTGAACATTCCCAGGTAACTAATAAGCATTTAAATAGGCAGCATTCCACCTTCGAATGAGTGTAATCAGTTTTTGTATCTTTTAATTCCGCCCTATGTTGCTTATCCTTTGACAGATACTAGTGGATAACTGGCACTGAGGAAGATTACGAGTGGTAGTCGGAATACGCGTACCGTAAAATGGGGTGTTAAGGGACGGAAAAATTTTTCGTCCCCATTAATTTTTGGGTTCTACTTCTTAAAACTTTCAGGAAACGCAGTACGATCATTGTCTTGCTGCCTGCTACGCATATAGATTACAAAATTTGACGATTTTTTGGAGAAATTGAAGATATTTAACAAAATGTGCGAATTTTTGGAAAATATGAAAATGGGGTGTTAAGGAATTTAAGTGAATGAATGTAAAAGTTCTTTTATTTCAAAGAGAGATTAAAATTGATTGATTGTTAACAGTGACTGTAATATTTCTTGAACATCTCCGAAAAAGATTATCATGGTCCTGAAGGTGCAGGAACAGTTTCATTGTCATCTACCTTTGTATATGAGTTTTTTTTGTTAAAGCCTCTAAATCTGAAAAAATGCCGTCAATTGTACCTTAGTGGCTTCAATTTTTTAACAAACACATTATTCACAGTTACTATTTGGAGTAACCAAATTGTATAGTTCAGCCTGACCAACAGGTTGTAAACTAAGGTGGTGTATTTACAGTTTTTGTTCACTTAAAAAATCATTCATATTGAAATGTTTTATACAGTATGACCCATAAAAAAATGCGACAGTTTTCAAAGTCATCGTTCCCCTACTTCGAACTGATTAACCTCGCATGTATCTATTGGATAGTATGATAGAGCCACTAATCTTATAATGGCAAAGGAACATAGACTGATTCCATGCAAATACCTTCGGAAATATGGGGGTGGAAGCTCAGGTAAAATATTATCTCCTGGGCGCCCATTAAAAACACCACCCCCGGCGAAGACTGGCGCTCGAGCCTAGCTATTTAGCACTGTAGTTGGAGGAAATGCCAATGCAGAACCCGTAGCTTCCGGGAAGGTAAGCCCAGCTCCCTGGGTTAGTGGGTTGGTGTCAGGCCCTGCGAGCCAGCCGTAAAAAAGACTAGCACCGGAAAATCAACAAGAGAAGAATGCGAACCAATGGCGACGACCACAGCGACGAAAAGGGACTTGCGATTGGAAGCTCGGTACGTGGAACTGCAGATCTCTCAACTCCATCGGGAGCACCCGCATACTCGCCGATATACTGAAGGACCGCGGGTTCGGAATCGTAGCGCTGCAGGAGGTGTGTTGGACAGGATCTATGGTGCGAACGTTTAGAGGTAATCATACCATCTACCAGAGTTGCGGCAACACACGTGAGCTGGGAACAGCTTTTATAGTGATGGGCGACATGCAGAGGCGCGTGATCGGTTGGTGGCCGATCGACGAAAGAATGTGCAGGTTGAGAATCAAGGGCCGATTCTTCAACATTAGCATAATAAACGTGCACAGCCCTCACTCCGGAAGCACTGATGATGACAAAGACGCATTTTACGCGCAGCTCGAACGCGAGTACGACCGCTGCCCAAACCACGACGTCAAGATCATCATAGGGGATCTAAACGCTCAGGTAGGCCAGGAGGAGGAATTCAGACCGACGATTGGAAAGTTCAGCGCCCACCAGCTGACGAACAAAAATGGCCTACGCCTCATCGATTTCGCCGCCTCCAAGAACATGGCCATTCGTAGCACCTTCTTCCAGCACAGCCTCCCGTATCGTTACACCTGGAGATCACCACAACAAACGGAATCGCAAATCGACCACGTTCTGATTGATGGACGGCACTTCTCCGACATTATCGACGTCAGGACCTATCGTGGCGCTAATATCGACTCCGATCACTACCTGGTGATGGTTAAACTGCGCCCAAAACTCTCCGTTATTAACAACGTACATTACCGGCGGCCGCCCCGGTACGATCTAGAGCGACTGAAGCAACCGGATGTCGCCACCGCATACGCGCAGAATCTCGAGGCAGCGTTGCCGGACGAGGGTGTGCTCGATGTGGCCCCTCTAGAGGACTGCTGGAGTACAGTGAAAGCAGCCATCAACAACGCCGCCGAGAGCACAATCGGGTACGTAGAACGGAGTCGACGAAACGATTGGTTCGACGAGGAGTGCAGAGCGGTTCTGGAGGAGAAGGATGCAGCGCGGGCGGTAATGCTGCAGCATGGAACCCGACAGAATGTGGAGCGATACAGACAGAAGCGGAAGCAGCAGACCCGTCTCTTCCGGGAGAAAAAGCGCCGCCTGGAAGAAGCGGAGTGCGAGGAAATGGAACTGCTGTGCCGTTCACAGGAAACACGCAAGTTCTACCAGAAGCTCAACGCATCCCGCAAAGGCTACGTGCCGCAAGCCGAAATATGCAGGGATAAGGAAGGGAGCCTCCTGACGGACAAACGTGAGGTGATCGAAAGGTGGAAGCAGCACTTCGACGAGCACCTGAATGGCGAAGAGAATGTAGGCACGGAGGACCAAGGCAGCGGAGGAAATTACTATGTTGGTGCAGCAGAGGACGGGAACGAACCAACTCCCACGCTGAGGGAAGTTAAGGATGCCATCCACCAGCTCAAAAACAACAAAGCGGCTGGTAAGGACGGTATCGCAGCAGAACTCATCAAGATGGGCCCGGAAAAGTTGGCCACCTGGCTGCACCAGTTAGTAGTCAAGATCTGGGAAACCGAACAGCTACCGGAGGAGTGGAAGGAAGGGATAATCTGTCCCATCCACAAGAAAGGCGACAAGTTAATGTGTGAGAACTTTCGAGCGATCACCGTTTTGAATGCCGCCTACAAAGTGCTATCCCAGATCATCTTCCGTCGTCTTTCACCTAAAGTAAATGAGTTCGTGGGAAGTTACCAAGCCGGTTTCATCGACGGCCGGTCGACAACGGACCAGATCTTCACCGTACGGCAAATCCTCCAGAAATGCCGTGAATACCAGGTCCCAACGCACCACCTGTTCATCGACTTCAAAGCGGCATACGACAGTATCGACCGCACAGAGCTATGGAAAATTATGGACGAGAACAGCTTTCCCGGGAAGCTGACTAGACTGATAAGAGCAACGATGGACGGTGTGCAGAACAGCGTAAGGATTTCGGGTGAGCTATCCAGTTCATTTGAATCTCGACGGGGACTACGACAAGGTGATGGACTTTCCTGCCTACTATTCAACATCGCCCTGGAAGGTGTTATGCGACGAGCCGGGCTCAACAGCCGGGGTACGATCTTCACGAAATCCAGCCAATTTGTCTGTTTTGCGGATGACATGGATATTATTGCCAGAACATTTGGAACGGTGGCAGAACTGTACACCCGCCTGAAACGTGAAGCAGCAAAGGTCGGACTGGTGGTGAATGCGGCTAAGACAAAGTACATGCTGGTAGGTGGGACTGAGCGAGACAGGACAAGCCTTGGCAGCAATGTTACGATAGACGGGGATACTTTCGAGGTGGTAGAAGAATTCGTCTACCTCGGTTCCTTGCTAACGGCTGACAATAACGTGAGCCGTGAAATACGAAGGCGCATCATCAGTGGAAGTCGTGCCTACTATGGGCTCCAGAAGAAACTGCGGTCAAAAAAGATTCACCCCCGCACCAAATGTACCATGTACAAGACGTTAATAAGACCGGTGGTTCTCTACGGACACGAGACATGGACGATGCTCGAGGAGGACCTGCAAGCACTCGGAGTTTTCGAGCGACGGGTACTAAGGACGATCTTCGGCGGTGTGCAGGAGAACGGTGTGTGGCGGAGAAGAATGAACCACGAGCTCGCTGCACTTTACGGCGAACCCAGCATCCAGAAGGTGGCCAAAGCCGGAAGGATACGGTGGGCAGGGCATGTTGCAAGAATGCCGGACAACAACCCTGCAAAGCTGGTGTTTGCAACTGATCCGGTTGGCACAAGAAGGCGTGGAGCGCAGAGAGCACGATGGGCGGACCAGGTGGAGCGTGATCTGGCGAGTGTTGGGCGTGACCGAGGATGGAGAGCTGCAGCTGCAAATCGAGTATTATGGCGGCAAATTGTTGATTCAGTATTATCATGAATTTGATGTGAACTAAATAAATGAAAATGAAAATGAAAAACCTTCGGAAATATAATGTTGAACATATGGATGTCGAAATCGTCCACGCGCCAGAGGCCGTTTCTTAAGGATATAATTTTCTTTCAATTGCTTTCAATCACATTCAATCAAATTTTATTTTCAAAATAGTACTTTTATGGCTGGATAAGGTCTTCAGGAGTTGGTTGGTTTGTCGGACAAGCACGAAAAAAACATTAACTTATAAATTAAGAGACATTTTGTGAAAATTGAATTATTTGACAAATGATAATTTTTAGAAAATATTATGTTTTAAGCATGAAATTGTTTTTAAGTACATAGTATTTGTACAAATATACTATATTAACAATATAGGTCACTCTTACGAAATTTTGGCGACACCTTTTTAGTGAATGTGTCGCCACCAAGCGGCAGAAGAGGTACTACTACACACTAAATGCATGCGCTATCCGAATGACGTTTATTCTGTCGTACTGCCATTGCATGGTGGGGATGCCCATTTCTTTTCAAATAATCGATTAAACAATAATCGATTTTTTTGAACTTCTCAAATTAAAACAAATGGCGACAAACATTACTAAAGGTCCAATCTGCAAAAGAGAGGCTCTCTTTCTTGTGATTCTCTTTAAATTATTACGATGTTACAGTGGACATTTTGACAACTTGTGATGTGTAGATCGGAAAAGGATTGTTTAATCTACTTTCCGACGCAAGAAGTAAATCAAAATTTATAAATACAAGCACGTTATAATGCCGGGGCCCGTGGTGTAGTGGCTACACGTTTGCTTCATAAGCAGATGGTCATGGGTTCGATCCCAGCCCCGGCACTTTCGGCAGTTGCTCTTTCCCCCTGAGAGCAGCTGACACTGACCCTCTTCTGAGCCCATGGCTCAAATGAACCCGGATACTTGGACATCGGCGAACGGCAACCCATAATGCACCCCCAATCGGACTGGAGACAGGAACAACCAATAGTCACACATCAACATCATTCTCATCATCTCATCATTCTACCATGATAGGTTAGAAAGTGAAAGCAGCGCAACGGCCACCAGTTCGATGTACTACAATTAGAAATAGAATACATTTAGGCGTTGTACAAAGTGTATGTACAGCTTCCAATTGGAATCGCTCACGCAGTGCTCTAGTGGACAAAAGAGCTGTAAATTAGGTTAAGTGATTCAAGAATAAAAAATAAGCACGTTATAAACGAAACAGAGGAGACTTAAAGAGAGCCTCTCATCTGCACTTAGGACCTATAGAAATGTTCGGCCTGAAATGTATCTTCTTCAACATTTTCTGGTGTGATAAAGACGAATTTGAATGTCCTCCAATAGTAGAGGGGCTAGGTGAGATAAGGTGAAAATCGTTTGTTTACAACAAAAGTTCATTTTTTTTGGCTTCAAAATTAACTTATATTCCGCTCTATAAGTGACTATTTTCCATTTGCAATGGCCTCAATTATCATTCTCAATGTCCACGCCGACATTAGACCGGCCCAAAACAAAAATGTCGAAAAATTCCACGGGGCACCCTCCAGAATCGTGCCTTTGGATGAGAAGAGCAATCTGTGAAAATTTCTGCTCAATCGGTTTAAAATTGAGCTGGCGCAAATGAGTTGAAGGTTTGTATGGGATTTTCAGTCCAAATATATGGATAGTTGGATAGCGTACAGTCTCTCACTCAGTACGCTGGTTCAACGAGTTCGATTTAGCTCAGAATTGAAAGAATGGTAGTTGATACCCTAAGGAACAATTTTGTAGAAGACCATATCAGTAACAAATTTTGAAAACGACGTATAATGCATGCTATACCATTGATTATACGTCGTTTTCAATATTTGTTACTGATATCATGATAAAACTTAATTTAGTTGCAGTTTCAGCTAACGAAAGCAGGATGAGGACATCTTCCCCTGTTTACTCTCGGTTGTTACATGCAGCACGTGTTTGCTTTTCGAAACTTGCTCTCTACATCATAGGCGGCTATGTTGTCCTTCATTTCAATTGCTCACGCACGTGTGCGGGTATCGAAACAATGAAGAATCACATAGTTGCCTATGATGTAGCGCGCAAGCTTCGACCGACAAACACGTGCTGCATGTAACAACCGAGAGTAAACAGGGGAAGATGTCCTCATCCTGCTTTCGTTAGCTGAAACTGCAACTAAATTAAGTTTTATCATGATATAGTCTTCTACAAAATTGTTCCTTAGGGTATCAACTACCATTCTTTCAATTCTGAGCTAAATCGAACTCGCTGAACCGGCGTACTGAGTGAGAGACTGTAGGCCTTCCAATTTCCCATATATTTGGACTGAAAATCCCATACAAACCTTCAACTCATTTGCGCCAGCTCAGTTTTAAACCGATTGAGCTGAATCTTTCACAGATTGTTCTTCTCATCCAAAGGCACGATTCTAGAGGGTGCCCCGTGAATTTTTCCAACTTTTCTTTCTCTCCATACAAATGTGGGCCGGTCTAGCCGACATACATCGGATTGGCCAGCTATCAAAAAATCCGGAAGATTGTCCGCCGAAGGCAAAGCAAGTGCTTTTCAATTTAATCACATAAGTTGTTCGTAACCCAAGTAACAGCACTAGCTGAATACCCAAGTAACACACATGTTATATAAAAGTTACGACAGCGCAAATTTTGGTTGTATAGAAGTTTATTTTACGTTATTCCAACACAATGTTAGAATTACGTAAAATAAACTTCTATACAACCAAAACTTGCGCTGTCGTAACTCTATTATAACATGTGTGTTGCTTGGGTAACAGTTTCTTAAGCTAATGTTTGCTTAAGAGTTGTTTGTTCCACTTTTGTACAGCAAAAATGTTTGTTGGGAAGTACCTACCGGATCTAAGCGCATCTAAAAGAGAATTAAATTTTCTATCCAAAAAGTGCTCGTTTGGTTTTCTACGATGCGGGATTTGATAATAAAAAGTGAAAAAAGTGCACTTTGTTTATACTACGCCATACCACTGTTTGGCGGAGATACTCTTTTCATAGGGTTCTCATTCCTGCGACCAGATGCGGAGGGCTCTGACAAAAGTACAACTCCGTCAAAGCGAAAGATATAGGTAAAGTGAACTTTTCTCACTTTTTATCGAGTTCTGCTCCATAGAAATACAAACGAGCCATTTCTGTACAGAGAAGTAAATTCTCTTCCAGATGTGTTTAGAACGATTTTGATTACATTGAGCAGCTCTTGCTATGCCTCTGGTTGGTGATCTTCCGGATTTTTTTAAGCTTTTCAATCCAATATATGTTAGCGTGGGCATCAAGAGTGATGATATTAAAAGCCTTGTCAAAGGGAAATAGCAACCACCAGGGCAAAATATTAGTTAATTTTGAAGTAGAAAAATTTAATGTTTGATGTAAACAAACGATTTTCTCCTCATCTCACCTAGCGCCTCTACAATTGGGGTCATTCGAATCCTCTATGGATGTATTCGTAGATGTCATCTAATGAAATATTATTTTGTTTGCGTATATTGGAAATCGATTATTTATTAATCGATTATTTGGGAACAATAAACTTCGACACCCCTAACATCTTTTTCGAGAAATGTTGCATTGCACGGTGAACTAAAATTGATCAAAATACAATTATTGACTTTTTCTGACAACAGGTGGTGCTGTAATCATTCGTCAACGGTGTCTCCATGTCGTTGTATGTGAAAACGCGAAGTGACCTATATTGTTAATATAGTATATTTGGGTTAAGGCTATGGATTGCCAAACCGGACGCGGCGGGTTCGATTCCCGTTTCGGTCGGGAAAATTTTCTCGACTCCCTGGACATAGTGTATCATTGTGCTTGCCTAGCAATATACAAATTCGTGCAATGGCAGGAAAAGAACAGGGGAGTAAGCTGGCTGTCAACTGGGAACAAATTGCGTCTATCCTCTATTGAATTTTAGTACCATTAGAAGGACGTAACGGCCAACCAAGAAAATACCTATTTTCGTTCGCAAAATTGATTTTAACACCGTTTTATCATGCTAAAAGCAAGTCAGCATGTGATTCAAGCAAAATTCCACACATTTTATTGAGATTATATTGAAAAAAAATATTCCGAAAAAAATCAGTGTTTTGTTTTCGCCATTATGAAATATTTTCCTCTACTCTCGCTTGTTTTTGTTTTCGTTTTGTTTGGAGTGCGGAAATCGGTTGAAAATTGAAAACTCCCAGAGCGGTTCTGGTGCTTTAATATGAGGATAATTTAACACTACACTGCCGTGTGCAGCATAGTAGTCCCATGTTCTATGGGAATCCCTATTAACATGGGACAAGTATGCTGCACACGGCAGTACAACTCAAGAAATTTCGATAATTACCTAAAAAACTGAGCATCAGCACCAAAAGGAAGAGAAAAACGCTAATGTTTTTACTATTGTTGATGTTTATAAACAACTAAACAAAAGATGTTTACAAATTAGAATCAACAGCAGATGGGCATGTTTGGGTGGGCGTAGAGGGTAGGATCTACCACCCCTGGTAAAGAAGGCCCTTCAATTAATAACTGTGGAAGTACTAAAAGAATACCAAGTTTTCGAATGGTAGGCCAAGTTCCAGTGGGAACGTAGAAGAAGACATATTGGCCATAGGTGGAGATTTCATGGATATTTTATTCGTTCACACTGTTGTTCAGCTTTACTTAGACTGACTGAATAGCAGCGCCCAAATGACCAGGAGTCGCATAAGGATGCACGCAGTACCTTACCCAAGTAACCATGACGCTGCATATAGAGCATTAATTTCGCTTTATAGTGTATTATATGACATGCGATGTAAAGTTGTTTTGTCATATAGGTACCATTAAAGTAGGTTTAAAGTCGAAAGTGGCGCTACTATTGTTGATTTAAAGCAAGCTTTACTGTGGCGATTGCTAAAGCATAAACAATGCTTGTACCATATAGCTAATGCAATGAAATAGTATGGAATGTATACTTAAGGCATCATGTCAACAAAAGAAAAAAAAGTATTTTTTCATTTTTCTGTCTATTTTTATCTTCTCATAGCTGTTCCGATACTCTCACTCTGATGTTTTTTATTCTAATTCGGGAATTGAACCTAGACTGCTGAAACTGGACTACGATGAAACTCGGACGCGCTAACGCTGTGCTACGACTACCATGCATTTTGCACCCGGAAAAATGTGCAACATAAAGTAACGCATACTCAGCTCGTGCTTTATTGATTTGTGTTTTCAGCAGCTCTAAGAAGTTGTGCTAGGGTCTGAATGCCATCAGTTATCTTACTCTCCCAAATTCATTCGAAAACAAGCGATTGCAGAACCAATTGATTTTACAAACGAAGATAATATAAGGATATAAATTAGTCTGTGTTGATTCTGCGTTTATTGTTTTCATACATGCACACTTCTACCATTTATTTTATGAAATCGGGCACTATATGTTAAATAAGGAGGTCAATACCTCAACCTCACATAATTTTTGTTCCCTCAGCATCTTCATATTTGTCTTTATGCCCCAACCAGAATAAAAAAAAACATACACAATATAAATTTTAAGCAACATCTGAGCATGATAATCCAAGTTCTACGCAGCAATCCATGAAAATTTGGGTTTGTTTTTCATTTCTTTTTAAATGGTTGTGTTTTTAAAAAGGCTGTACAGATTTTTTTCGAACTGATGTTTTTTTCTGTTTACAACTATGAAAGCATTATTAAAGGCATATATAAAGTAATAAATCCTTGCATTATTGATTGCCATGAAGCTTTTAACATGGTAATGCAATGAAGCATTAAACAACGTCCTTATAGAACTATACCGAACTGTCAAAATCTCATAATGCTTCAATGCTTTCATAATGTAGATTAAACGCTTTATTACTTGACAGGTGTAGAATAAAAGTTATCTCGCATTAGCTAAACTATAATACGATTGAATTAATGTTATGATATAATGCTTGTGGTTACTTGGGTAGTACCTACATCGTATAATGTACCATTTCAAGTTACTATTTTTATATGTAAGGTATGTCCCTGTACCCAGGTAATCAATAAGCAGTTAAAGTGGCATTTATTCAGCACTATATGCGCCTTTACAGCAGGCTATTAAATGCCAATCTGCCGTATATGCGCCATAAGTGCTGATAAAATGCTTAACCTTCATATCCGATTGTCAAAAATGCTAATTTCTCCACACCGGGATTCGATCTCTTGACCCTCGGGTTGATGATGGTACAGGACCGCGCTGCAGTATAAGCTATAGATATCAGATAATGGGCGTTGATTTTTTGATCTATTGATTCAACACCAGCAGCTATTTTGTTTAACCCCGGGCTCGGGCATGTGTTGATAGTTAGCATCAACCGCGCTGCAGTATAAGCTATAGATATCAGATAATGGGCGTTGATTTTTTGATCTATTGATTCAACACCAGCAGCTATTTTGTTTAACCCCGGGCTCGGGCATGTGTTGATAGTTAGCATCAATCACGGTAAATGAACCCGGGAATATGTTATGTCTCATAACTATAGATCCAATCAATATTTTTGAATAATCGGATATGTAGAATGAATTCGATTCATATTGTTTTCTTGTTTAATTCGTTATCTTGAGTAGACATGAGAAAAATAATAATATCGATATTACATGTGTTCTCGGAATCTGATTATAAACTTATATAAACTCCCTTGTCTCATAACAATAGATCCAAGCGAGAATTCATTCTAGTTAATTAAAGCTACGCAATACATTCAACATATTAATAACGAGTAGGCTCTCTTTTGTTCTCAATAGGCTCAAACAGCGTATCCAGAATACTTTAAATCAACTTTTAGGACGAGGTTGCTAGAGTACAAAGATGGCCGTTAGAATGACTACCTTTAATTTTTCTCGGAAATTCTGGAGCACAAATCCGGAGATCCGACAGGTAAATTGATCTGAAAATGCTACTTGTTGCTTGCTCACTTACATTGAGCACCGAGTTATTTTAGATCAAGACGATTGTTTGGAAAGTGAACGCTGGTGACCTTTACCTTAATGGGCAGATGCTTGGATTTTATTCCACGTTCAAACAACTGCACGATTTAGATATGGAATACTTCCGTACGGTTTATTTTATTCATACACTACTTTATAATCAACCCTACATATTCTCAATTGAATTCTGGTCAGGATAAGAAGCTGACCATTCCTTTATCTGAATATGCTTTTCACGAAACTAAGTCATGATTCCTTAAACCGTGTGAACAGGTGTATTATCTTGATGAAACGTTTAATTTTTTTAACGGCATTGCTGCAAAAAATGGCGGCAGATACTTCTTCAGGTTCAAAAGCTCAGAGCATTCCTGAATATCCGTCCATTTGAGTCGACAGAACCCCTCCCCGAGAATTGCTTGAGAAGTAACGTAATTGTTTTCGTGAATCTCTCCAGTATGAAAAAAATCCATTCGGTCGATTCAAGCTGAATTTCTTTTCGTTCAAAAAGATCTCCCAAGGTGTCAAATATGTCTTAAGAAGCCAATCAAATAAATTTTTTAACAAATAACCTTTGGGTCTTTGCATCTTGAAAGGCCGAACCCTATCTCGATGGTCCCTTAAATATCGAGATGCGCAGAAAGAATTGTAATTTTTAAAGAGATCGAAATGAAGAACCAATTTTCAAACCTCTGTAACTAGGAATAACCTTTACTAAACAGATAAAACTTCACCTTCTTAGAGTAGTTTGCACCTTGGAAACCAGGTAAAAAAAAATATATCGACAAATCGAAAGAAAATCTAGAAAAAAAAACCATCGAGATCCTAAACACAGGGAGATATCGAGATAAAGTAATATCAACCATCAATTTAAATAATTTCAGCTTCAGATATGTATTATGCATGCGGCATATTATACATTGAAGTTTACACGTAACAATCGCCGAAATAAAATAAGCAAAGCACCTAAAACAACACGTTGGTTAGGTACATCGAAACACTTACATGTATTGGATCTATAGTCATGAAACAAAGGGACTTTAGTTTTTTTCATTTATATGTGTATACATCATGTGCATGAATGAAATTACATGGTAGTGTGTGTAAGGCACATGAGTAATCATTATGGTGTAGTGCATGAAATAATCAGTTGCACTTTGAATAAATAGAAAATAAATTTTGGATGGATCTATAGTTATGGAACAGAGTGTATATTTGGAGAAGCATCTTTATTCTTATTGGTAGCAGTAGCATTTAAGATGCTTTTAACCAAAAATACCGTGCATAGCATTTGCAATGCTATGCAACAGTTGTCAGATGCAGTCTAGTAAACATTCGACACTTTTCACTACCTTCATTTCGGTGCCGCAGTCGGGTGTCAGCTTGCATAGTTACATTCATGCGCTACCGTTACCTCTTACACACAACAAGAGCAGTAGGACGAAGATCAAGAAACATAAAAAAAGAGTCAAATCAATGTCGTCTGACACGATGACATTTGTCTATTTCTAGCTTTTCGAATGGATTTCAGCCAATTCCGATTATTTATGTTGATATAAGTTTATTCTTGCTTGCTTGCTTGCTTGCTTGCTTGCGGACCCGCCGCGTCCGGTTTGGCAATCCATAGCCTTAACCCAAATATACTATATTAACAATATAGGTCACTTCGCGTTTTCACATACAACGACATGGAGACACCGTTGACGAATGATTACAGCACCACCTGTTGTCAGAAAAAGTCAATAATTGTATTTTGATCAATTTTAGTTCACCGTGCAATGCAACATTTCTCGAAAAAGATGTTAGGGGTGTCGAAGTTTATTGTTCCCAAATAATCGATTAATAAATAATCGATTTCCAATATACGCAAACAAAATAATATTTCATTAGATGACATCTACGAATACATCCATAGAGGATTCGAATGACCCCAATTGTAGAGGCGCTAGGTGAGATGAGGAGAAAATCGTTTGTTTACATCAAACATTAAATTTTTCTACTTCAAAATTAACTAATATTTTGCCCTGGTGGTTGCTATTTCCCTTTGACAAGGCTTTTAATATCATCACTCTTGATGCCCACGCTAACATATATTGGATTGAAAAGCTTAAAAAAATCCGGAAGATCACCAACCAGAGGCATAGCAAGAGCTGCTCAATGTAATCAAAATCGTTCTAAACACATCTGGAAGAGAATTTACTTCTCTGTACAGAAATGGCTCGTTTGTATTTCTATGGAGCAGAACTCGATAAAAAGTGAGAAAAGTTCACTTTACCTATATCTTTCGCTTTGACGGAGTTGTACTTTTGTCAGAGCCCTCCGCATCTGGTCGCAGGAATGAGAACCCTATGAAAAGAGTATCTCCGCCAAACAGTGGTATGGCGTAGTATAAACAAAGTGCACTTTTTTCACTTTTTATTATCAAATCCCGCATCGTAGAAAACCAAACGAGCACTTTTTGGATAGAAAATTTAATTCTCTTTTAGATGCGCTTAGATCCGGTAGGTACTTCCCAACAAACATTTTTGCTGTACAAAAGTGGAACAAACAACTCTTAAGCAAACATTAGCTTAAGAAACTGTTACCCAAGCAACACACATGTTATAATAGAGTTACGACAGCGCAAGTTTTGGTTGTATAGAAGTTTATTTTACGTAATTCTAACATTGTGTTGGAATAACGTAAAATAAACTTCTATACAACCAAAATTTGCGCTGTCGTAACTTTTATATAACATGTGTGTTACTTGGGTATTCAGCTAGTGCTGTTACTTGGGTTACGAACAACTTATGTGATTAAATTGAAAAGCACTTGCTTTGCCTTCGGCGGACAATCTTCCGGATTTTTTGATAGCTGGCCAATCCGATGTATGTCGGCTAGACCGGCCCACATTTGTATGGAGAGAAAGAAAAGTTGGAAAAATTCACGGGGCACCCTCTAGAATCGTGCCTTTGGATGAGAAGAACAATCTGTGAAAGATTCAGCTCAATCGGTTTAAAACTGAGCTGGCGCAAATGAGTTGAAGGTTTGTATGGGATTTTCAGTCCAAATATATGGGAAATTGGAAGGCCTACAGTCTCTCACTCAGTACGCCGGTTCAGCGAGTTCGATTTAGCTCAGAATTGAAAGAATGGTAGTTGATACCCTAAGGAACAATTTTGTAGAAGACTATATCATGATAAAACTTAATTTAGTTGCAGTTTCAGCTAACGAAAGCAGGATGAGGACATCTTCCCCTGTTTACTCTCGGTTGTTACATGCAGCACGTGTTTGTCGGTCGAAGCTTGCGCGCTACATCATAGGCAACTATGTGATTCTTCATTGTTTCGATACCCGCACACGTGCGTGAGCAATTGAAATGAAGGACAACATAGCCGCCTATGATGTAGAGAGCAAGTTTCGAAAAGCAAACACGTGCTGCATGTAACAACCGAGAGTAAACAGGGGAAGATGTCCTCATCCTGCTTTCGTTAGCTGAAACTGCAACTAAATTAAGTTTTATCATGATATCAGTAACAAATATTGAAAACGACGTATAATCAATGGTATAGCATGCATTATACGTCGTTTTCAAAATTTGTTACTGATATGGTCTTCTACAAAATTGTTCCTTAGGGTATCAACTACCATTCTTTCAATTCTGAGCTAAATCGAACTCGTTGAACCAGCGTACTGAGTGAGAGACTGTACGCTATCCAACTATCCATATATTTGGACTGAAAATCCCATACAAACCTTCAACTCATTTGCGCCAGCTCAATTTTAAACCGATTGAGCAGAAATTTTCACAGATTGCTCTTCTCATCCAAAGGCACGATTCTGGAGGGTGCCCCGTGGAATTTTTCGACATTTTTGTTTTGGGCCGGTCTAATGTCGGCGTGGACATTGAGAATGATAATTGAGGCCATTGCAAATGGAAAATAGTCACTTATAGAGCGGAATATAAGTTAATTTTGAAGCCAAAAAAAATGAACTTTTGTTGTAAACAAACGATTTTCACCTTATCTCACCTAGCCCCTCTACTATTGGAGGACATTCAAATTCGTCTTTATCACACCAGAAAATGTTGAAGAAGATACATTTCAGGCCGAACATTTCTATAGGTCCTAAGTGCAGATGAGAGGCTCTCTTTAAGTCTCCTCTGTTTCGTTTATAACGTGCTTATTTTTTATTCTTGAATCACTTAACCTAATTTACAGCTCTTTTGTCCACTAGAGCACTGCGTGAGCGATTCCAATTGGAAGCTGTACATACACTTTGTACAACGCCTAAATGTATTCTATTTCTAATTGTAGTACATCGAACTGGTGGCCGTTGCGCTGCTTTCACTTTCTAACCTATCATGGTAGAATGATGAGATGATGAGAATGATGTTGATGTGTGACTATTGGTTGTTCCTGTCTCCAGTCCGATTGGGGGTGCATTATGGGTTGCCGTTCGCCGATGTCCAAGTATCCGGGTTCATTTGAGCCATGGGCTCAGAAGAGGGTCAGTGTCAGCTGCTCTCAGGGGGAAAGAGCAACTGCCGAAAGTGCCGGGGCTGGGATCGAACCCATGACCATCTGCTTATGAAGCAAACGTGTAGCCACTACACCACGGGCCCCGGCATTATAACGTGCTTGTATTTATAAATTTTGATTTACTTCTTGCGTCGGAAAGTAGATTAAACAATCCTTTTCCGATCTACACATCACAAGTTGTCAAAATGTCCACTGTAACATCGTAATAATTTAAAGAGAATCACAAGAAAGAGAGCCTCTCTTTTGCAGATTGGACCTTTAGTAATGTTTGTCGCCATTTGTTTTAATTTGAGAAGTTCAAAAAAAATCGATTATTGTTTAATCGATTATTTGAAAAGAAATGGGCATCCCCACCATGCAATGGCAGTACGACAGAATAAACGTCATTCGGATAGCGCATGCATTTAGTGTGTAGTAGTACCTCTTCTGCCGCTTGGTGGCGGCACATTCACTAAAAAGGTGTCGCCAAAATTTCGTAAGAGTGACCTATATTGTTAATATAGTATATTTGGTTACGAACAACTTATGTGATTAAATTGAAAAGCACTTGCTTTGCCTTCGGCGGACAATCTTCCGGATTTTTTGATAGCTGGCCAATCCGATGTATGTCGGCTAGACCGCCCGGATAAAAACTAACCATAGGGTGTATGGTGAAAACCATTCCTGCACCATACAGTGTACCAGCTACAATAAAGTGTATTGTAATGAAATGGTTCGCTATACTATACATTTACATTGAATTTTTATGTAACAATATATTATACTGTTTTTCTTACGTTTGAACCATTCACTTTTCGAAACATTATTTTTCCGTGAATTTTTAATTATTTATTCAGTTTAAGATTTTTTCCGTGCTTTGTTTTGTTGCTGTTTGTGACTTTTTTGATGCAAAGGAAAGGAAAGAGAAAAAAATGAATAAGTTGAAACATCAATTTAAAGTCAATAACATGTTTAAATCAGTGGTAAACCAGATGTCCTAAGAACTGCAGGTCCAAGAGATATGGCGGGCTAGGTGTGTAGAGTGCGATGAGAGAAATACGAATGTAGGCCAACCCCAAAAGATGCAGGTCAGATTACCGTAAATCAGTAGATGAGTTCAACACTATTCTTTCTGTACTTGCATTTAGGAGAGTTTTCTCCTCTTCTCTCATGTGAACTTGCCTTCGACCACAATCGAATTAAATGCGATTGACAAACTTTATCTTTGACGTAGAGCCATCTTTAACATATGGACTGGACTGAACACTGAAATGACTTCTAATATAGGTTCGTCTGTGGGTTCGCTTTTTAACCTAACTTATATTTGAATCGAACTTGAAAGTTATCTCATGAGTTGTTATGTATTTCAAACTTTAGTCAAACTTGTGCCTCAATATTGCAATAACGGTTAAGCACGCTGTAATGATACTTATGTACCTCGTCACCCACTTCATGCAGCTACATTAGTGGTCTAATAACAGTTCCATCATGCCGCTCAAAGTGTTGCCACAAATAATGCTTAGTTTGCAAAACCCGATTATTTGGCTGGTGGGGCATGGGAGCCTAAGCTTCAACTGTTAATGCAATCAGAGACTACTCAGACTTAGACGTGGGCGATCCTATATATGAAGGGTTATCCAAAACGCTCTAGAGAATTGCCAAAGCGCATTCTAATAAATCTAATAAGCCTAAGATGCCTTTAACAGGAGAAAAATGACAAGATAATATAACAATATATGGTTTATGTAATGTAAAATAATACAACATAATAAACAATGGTTCTCTAACTATTCCAAAACCATTTGATTAAATGTTTAACCAGTAGTGAAATTACAATTAAAAACAATTTATTTACGGTACGTTTTATTGTTTGAAACGATTTATATACCATACAAAGTACGGTATATTTAAACCCACGTATCAGAATTTTGAACAATTCATTCACAATATAATGTATGGTTTTGCAAAAAAATATATATGGAGAAAAATATTTTTTTACATTGTTACGATTCTTAACAACCCGTATAGTATATTGTAAAAATCTTATTTACAATTTACTGTATGGTGTTCTACATTACATTTTATTGTTTTTGTATTTTTATTTTTACAGTGGTTTCTATTGTAAAAATATGGTTTTAAATAGTACTGTTACAATACAACGTTCGGTTTTTCTACTGTATTTTTTATTCGGGCGGCCCACATTTGTATGGAGAGAAAGAAAAGTTGGAAAAATTCACGGGGCACCCTCTAGAATCGTGCCTTTGGATGAGAAGAACAATCTGTGAAAGATTCAGCTCAATCGGTTTAAAACTGAGCTGGCGCAAATGAGTTGAAGGTTTGTATGGGATTTTCAGTCCAAATATATGGGAAATTGGAAGGCCTACAGTCTCTCACTCAGTACGCCGGTTCAGCGAGTTCGATTTAGCTCAGAATTGAAAGAATGGTAGTTGATACCCTAAGGAACAATTTTGTAGAAGACTATATCATGATAAAACTTAATTTAGTTGCAGTTTCAGCTAACGAAAGCAGGATGAGGACATCTTCCCCTGTTTACTCTCGGTTGTTACATGCAGCACGTGTTTGTCGGTCGAAGCTTGCGCGCTACATCATAGGCAACTATGTGATTCTTCATTGTTTCGATACCCTCACACGTGCGTGAGCAATTGAAATGAAGGACAACATAGCCGCCTATGATGTAGAGAGCAAGTTTCGAAAAGCAAGCACGTGCTGCATGTAACAACCGAGAGTAAACAGGGGAAGATGTCCTCATCCTGCTTTCGTTAGCTGAAACTGCAACTAAATTAAGTTTTATCATGATATCAGTAACAAATATTGAAAACGACGTATAATCAATGGTATAGCATGCATTATACGTCGTTTTCAAAATTTGTTACTGATATGGTCTTCTACAAAATTGTTCCTTAGGGTATCAACTACCATTCTTTCAATTCTGAGCTAAATCGAACTCGTTGAACCAGCGTACTGAGTGAGAGACTGTACGCTATCCAACTATCCATATATTTGGACTGAAAATCCCATACAAACCTTCAACTCATTTGCGCCAGCTCAATTTTAAACCGATTGAGCAGAAATTTTCACAGATTGCTCTTCTCATCCAAAGGCACGATTCTGGAGGGTGCCCCGTGGAATTTTTCGACATTTTTGTTTTGGGCCGGTCTAATGTCGGCGTGGACATTGAGAATGATAATTGAGGCCATTGCAAATGGAAAATAGTCACTTATAGAGCGGAATATAAGTTAATTTTGAAGCCAAAAAAAAATGAACTTTTGTTGTAAACAAACGATTTTCACCTTATCTCACCTAGCCCCTCTACTATTGGAGGACATTCAAATTCGTCTTTATCACACCAGAAAATGTTGAAGAAGATACATTTCAGGCCGAACATTTCTATAGGTCCTAAGTGCAGATGAGAGGCTCTCTTTAAGTCTCCTCTGTTTCGTTTATAACGTGCTTATTTTTTATTCTTGAATCACTTAACCTAATTTACAGCTCTTTTGTCCACTAGAGCACTGCGTGAGCGATTCCAATTGGAAGCTGTACATACACTTTGTACAACGCCTAAATGTATTCTATTTCTAATTGTAGTACATCGAACTGGTGGCCGTTGCGCTGCTTTCACTTTCTAACCTATCATGGTAGAATGATGAGATGATGAGAATGATGTTGATGTGTGACTATTGGTTGTTCCTGTCTCCAGTCCGATTGGGGGTGCATTATGGGTTGCCGTTCGCCGATGTCCAAGTATCCGGGTTCATTTGAGCCATGGGCTCAGAAGAGGGTCAGTGTCAGCTGCTCTCAGGGGGAAAGAGCAACTGCCGAAAGTGCCGGGGCTGAACCCATGACCATCTGCTTATGAAGCAAACGTGTAGCCACTACACCACGGGCCCCGGCATTATAACGTGCTTGTATTTATAAATTTTGATTTACTTCTTGCGTCGGAAAGTAGATTAAACAATCCTTTTCCGATCTACACATCACAAGTTGTCAAAATGTCCACTGTAACATCGTAATAATTTAAAGAGAATCACAAGAAAGAGAGCCTCTCTTTTGCAGATTGGACCTTTAGTAATGTTTGTCGCCATTTGTTTTAATTTGAGAAGTTCAAAAAAAAATCGATTATTGTTTAATCGATTATTTGAAAAGAAATGGGCATCCCCACCATGCAATGGCAGTACGACAGAATAAACGTCATTCGGATAGCGCATGCATTTAGTGTGTAGTAGTACCTCTTCTGCCGCTTGGTGGCGGCACATTCACTAAAAAGGTGTCGCCAAAATTTCGTAAGAGTGACCTATATTGTTAATATAGTATATTTGCTTAACCACTAGACTAACTGGAGGCCCAATATGTACAGATTTTAAAATACTGGAGAACACAGTTATTCATTTCTAAGTGAAAGCTCTGATATTTCTGTTCGAATTCATTCCATCGACAGTATGTGCAATATCCTCTTCCAGTAAGGGCCGGAAATAACCACAACCACGTAAGTGCAACACTGGCACATTGTGGGAATTGTGTGCTATATATAGTCATACTCGGACTCACTTACCAAACTTTTAAACTGCCACTGTATTAAAATAATAAAGGGATTATTAATATTTATGACCAAATTTGAATAAAAAATGTTGCAGCTCAACCGGCACCACCGGCTTATCTCGTTTCGTAAGCTTTCAGTTGTTATTTTTCCAAAAGTGGTTTATTATTTTTCCTTTGGTTCTGGGAAATGGCCACCGAGTGTGAGTGGCATTTTCTTGCTCGCTGGACCATCATCCATGAGGGGGCATGTGGGACCGGACAGCCATTTGAAATTTGCAAAAGTATTTTACTTTTACATTAGTGGTCTGAACATTATTTCATTATGAGTTGCTTATTCCGAAAACAATGTTAAATATATCGCTATACAAATACTGGAATTCCTCTCCGTGCATCAAAGAGTAAATTGATTTTGTAAAGTAATCAGAACCCGACTAGAAGATTCCAACAAAAATATAACATAATTATAACAAACCATGATACGTATATCTCATTGTGATATAATCATGTTTAACATCATTGGTGTTTAAAAATATTATAACTCAATTGTATCATATTGTGTTATAAATGTTGTTCAATAATTCATTGTGAAGTAATTTAGTTCTGATTCTTTGATATTCAGAACATCATTTTACACAATTGTATCAAAATATGATAGAAACTAGTTTTATTGAAGCTTAAATTTGTATCATATTGTGTTATAATTTTGATCTGATTCTAACAAAATAGGATATTATTTTGGTTAGACCGGTGTACTTTTTGTTACAGTTTTAGTTATTTTAACATCATCCTGCATCTAGTTTATAACAAAATATGTTATAGAAAAACTTCATAACATCATAACACAATGTATTATAAACTTGATATATTTTTCTAGTCGGGAATTGAGATGACTGCAGACAAGCACAATGCATTATTGTAAAATTACTTCTTCGCTGTAAATTTGAATTTCATATGTTTAATTAGTGCCGTAATTCATGGTGATATTTTTTATCTGCCGGAATAGTAGTTCTTGTATTTTTACAAGCAAGAAATGCAGGTTTTATATTTTTTATCGAATACTGTACTGGTTCTCTCTGTGGGAGTGGAACTATTGCAAGGATTGTTTGTGAAGGGCTTATATAGCCGACGTGTTTAGCACACGGTTATTCAACATGGCCATGCTGAGGGTGACGGAGTTGATTGCTTGGTTTTTCGTAATGGAAATTTCTTTGACCTCCGCGGGTATAGAGAATATTCGTGCCTGTCACAAGAAGTATACCAAAAGGCCTTTGACAAAGGAAGCCTCCAGTTAAAAACTGTGGAAGTGTTCATACAAATCTAGGCTGAGAAGCAGGTCATGTCCCAGTTGGGACGTTATCCAAGGAAGATGAAGATTGTTTGAGGAGTGGCAAACATATCCAAATAAGTTTATTTATCTTAGTTTAGATTTCGTTGTGATTCATATCTGTAAAATACTTACTCTTGTAATAATTGGGGTTCCTGACTGCAAATTTGTTGTTTAAATTCTCATATAGCATGTAGGGTATGTGTGCCATCAGTAATCTCATGCTCCCATATTCATCCTATTCGAAAACAAGCGATTACGGCACCGATTGATTCCGTTCTTTTTGTTTTCATGAGTGCTCACTTCTAACAAAACCAAGGGAACCAATACCCTACTTGTTGAATTATTGAAATATTAAATTTCTCTTGGTTGTTCAATTGACATAACGGACTACTTGTTTTAACTTGAGACCAACTGAAGAAGACTCTCTTTCCATGTTACCCCACATTCCCCATTACTCAGTATTGTGAATTTTTCGGACAGCCAACATCCAGCATCAGCGGGTGACAACCACCAACATATATGTGACTGCTGGCTGAAGCCATCCTTACTTTGCCGCTTCCGTGAAGCAGTCAGTATATGGGAGTGGGAGTTGGTATACGTCGTCGTCGTGCAATGAATAGTGATTGCTGAGTTGGATTTTCTCGCATCACAACTATGTGATCCGGAAAGTTTTTCATCGAACACAGAGCTGCCCGAAATCCAACCAATGCACATCCACATTCATTTCGGGATGATCTCGCCCAGCAAATCCAATTCCACATCTCATCATAAACCTGAGCTCTTCCCTGCCGGGTTGGTGCATTTGATTTTTTTCGTTTTTGTTGTTTACGAAACTTTAAAATTTTTTATTATGGTTTAGGCCAGGGATGTGGTAGTTCAGAAGCACAACTTTTTAAGCAGGATAATTAAAATTCAAGTGAATGTTGAATATTTTGGCATTTTTTATCAATTCATGGGCAAAATTATCATTATTTAACTATACTACCGTATTTTGATGATTACTGTTTTTTAAGCTTTCGATGAAAAAAAAAACAGAATCTCAGCAAACACATAAATCTTAGCAGAAAGAAAATCGGGTACTTAAACATATTCAGATAAATTGTGTTTGAACCGGTAAATTTTGATGATGTGTGAGTTTGTGTTCGAGTTCGGGTCGTTGGGATCAGCTCTATCCGGACTGCTATCCCGCTTGAACTGAGAGCGAGAGATCGTGTACGTTTGGTTTGCGGCTGCTAGGCCAGGGGGAGGGAACTGGAACAATGCTGTTGATTGCGTGTGCTTGGCGCGAGAAAAACCACGTTTCGTAGAGCTGTGTTTTTGAAATGAACCAGAGCAAAACAAAGAGAACCTATCGGTTCTTTTAGGCTCTATCTCACAGAAGCATGTAAACTAGTGACCCGTCTCTGCCTGTAAAAGATCCACGGCTCACTCACTCACTTTACTGATACGAATCTTTTGAACGGGTCCGGATCTGATTGCCCATCTCTAGTGTTCTATATAGAAGTGGATCCCAACGTTTTTTTTTAATTTTATTTTAGACGGATTATGCTTTCACAAAGCTTTTCAGAACGAAAACAATGACGAAAACGATTAACACTTCTAATTCCCTGAAAAAGATGTAATAAACATCGAAACGTCGAATGAAGGAGAATATCTAATCGTTTGATTGCAATTGTGACTGCTAAGCCGAAAATCGTCCCAGGTTTTTTATAACCATCTTGATCAGCAACGGATAGCTCTTCATGTCCTGATCAACTTTACCTAATAAGAAATTTCTCTATGTAAGTAGTCTAAATCTCGAGATACAAAAGTTTGAAATGTTATTATTCCTGATATCCTGCTCAATTTTTCCGAAGACGATAATCTTTAATGTATCCTGGCGCGAGCCTGGGGATCTCCAGTTAGCTTAGTGAACAAAGCTTTGAATCAAATATTTCATTACGCTTATAAGAAAGTTCGCTTAAACTTTTATACAGAAAACATGTTAGTTGGGAATCTAAGAATGGTTCCAGCTTATGCTACGTATACTACGCATTGCCAAACTTCTCTTGGAGCTCACAACACGAGAGCGACGGTACTGGCAATGGCTGTTGACACAACCAACCTCTAATAAAGCAAAATGTTTCATGGTCACTAGCGCCACCTACTGGAGCAAATATGTGCTAAATTACATACTACCTGACCCCCTCAACAACTTTGCAAAAGTCGCTAATCTTACAAAATGCTTCAATTCCCCACGGTCGCTGGGAGTAAATGGGTTAAATTTTTTTTTATTACATTTTTATTAAGTTGACTCATTTTGGATCCCACAAGAGTACAGGAAAAGAGTAATACTGCAGAACAGACATCACTTTTTTGACTATCTGATAACAAAACAAAATAATAGGTAGCTCTGTCATGTCAATCAAATCGCTAACATCAGTTCTACAGATTAGCATGTTTCGACAATGTATTGCATTATTTGCTCACACGAGGCTTAATGTGACGATTCAGATCTACATATCGTTAGTGTTAAGATCATTTCTAATTTAGGAAAGTTCATCCTCAAAGATGGCAAATGAAAAAAATAGTGGTTGCCTGTCCTAATTTGAGCTTGAACTGTTAATTTTTTTGGTTTTTGATTTTTTTTTTTATTAAATATCGAAGCAATATTTTCAAAATCGGTTATCATACACAGTTAGAGGAAGGATCGAGCTATCTCCTGGGGTTTTTTTTTTCAGGTGTAAAACTTTCACCAATTTTTCAAAAAACATATTTTTTTGAAATTTCATTCAAATAAGCTTTCCGTAAAACTGAAAAATATTTTCCACCTGAAAAAAAAAATAGATGATATCTTGATCCTTCCTCTAATTGTGTACGAAAAGCGATTTTGAAAATATTGCTTCGTTATTTCAGGCCAAACATATCTAAAGGTTCTATCTGCAGAAGAGTGGCTAGCCATGGCTCTCTTTGGTTTCCGTCTCTTTCGTTAATATCTCAGCTGTTTGTTTGTATTATGATTGTCGCCTTGCGTTGAACGATGGTCAAAACAATCCTCTTTTGATTTGTACCGTCGATGGGGGTGACAATGGGTCTGGGGGGTGAGATTGGGTCAAAACGGAGAAACATAAAATTTGAAATAGCTCATCAACTATCGCTAATTTATATAGAAAACTTTATATTATTTCAAAGGGGAGATGTTTTTACACGTCATGATGCAGAATTAGATGTTTTGCAATAATCATTTTTTGTTGAATTTGTGGCTAAACTTATATGATGAAACTACTAGTAAATCATTCTGAAAAAAATTCTCCTTCATAATGTTTCACACAAGTACCTAACCATAAATTTTCTTAAAAGTGGTTAGCTGTAGATATTACCTAGTTGATGCATCGAAAAAAGCGGGCTGTCGCTGCTCTTTTTATTTTAAAATTCAATATTATCGACCCTATGTCAAAATATTAAGAATGGGTTTGGACGGATCCTCTAATCATTAGCTAATCTTTAGTGTACTGCAATATCGTAAGCTCACAAAACAGACTTAATAGCGTACTTTATCTCCACTTATTTTTGAAATTTTAAGGAATTATCGTGAAACTACCAGACGGTATTGGGATCCAGGAAATACAGGGGCTACAAAACCGGTGACATAGCACAATGTCGGAAAGTTTTTTTTTGGTTTTTATTTCTGTGTATTTTAACTAATGCCAATTCTACATTTCAATGTCGGAAAGCAAACGAGATGCGACATACGTGATTGCTTATTGAGTATTTAACTTGAACTTTATGAATTAAGACTGGCATATAAAGATCATTCATAAAATAGATAAAAATACTAAAGAACGAAAAATAAGTCTACCGTTGTACTAGGACTCATACAAAATTTATAAAAAAAAATCCTTTAAATATTATTGCGGGAGAGGGTCTAATAATGTGAAATGCTGTGCAACATAACATTTGAACGACCCTTGAGATGGAGTGATTTGCTTTGGCAATACAGGGGCCAATGATCATGTACATAAGAGTTTATAACGGAGGGTTTGGATAAACATTTATTATGCAGTATACTAAAAATATCATGTTTTTTCGATCAATCTTTCAATGCGCCCCTCCCTCCTCTCATGGAATTTGAAACTTTAAATAAGGATGATTATGGTATCTAAAAATAGTGATACAACATACAAACTAAAGAATACAAACGTTATTTTATCAAATTTCAACCATTTTTTCGGTTGTATTAGCCCACCTAAAAGGGCTTACTCATCTTTTAAAATTATCTAAGTTTTTATTCGTCATGGTTACATTGTATTTTAAGTAAGTTTACTAGATCTGATCAATAAAATAAACTTATATTCTCAGATAGGCGATTTCGAATACTTTGACCCATTCTCACCCCCTCTAAGGGGTGAGATTGGGTCAATTTTCAATCATTTGTAGTTTAGTAAGCAATTCATATAATGTGATACTTTCTTGCTAAACTATCATTACCACATAGAAGAGTATACATCCCAAATAAAAAGTTATTCCGACTTCAACTGCATTTGTTATTTAACAAACAATCTTTGAGTATCGTTTTTTGACCCATTCTCACCCCCAACGACGGTACTGCAAAAATAGTTGAAAAGTGTACCATTACATTGCAATAATTGAAAGAAAAAGTGAACAAAGAGAGTCTCTCAAATGCAGATAGGACCTATTGAAATGTTTGGCCTGATTTAATAAAAAAAAATCAAAAACCTAAAAATGAGAAAATGCTTCCAGTTTGCTTTCAATATCCATCGATTCAACGTATCCCATGAATGTTCTATTTCAACTTACCAATCTTTACAATTGAAAATCAAGCCATCAATACAAAATGTTTAAACTTTTTTAATTTGATTCCATTCCAGGCGCGACCGTGGTTTTTCCACACTGGATCCACCACCAACAGCCACCGGGATGAACTTCGACGAACTCCCACAACAGCTATCGACAACCACCATCAGCACCACCAGTGGCCCCGCCGTAGTAACCACATCCATTCCGGGGGGCCTTGGTTTTGCAACCGTTACCACCGCTGCTGGCTCGATTATGAAGACAATAATGCTCAATACCAGCGAAATGATATTCATTTACATCATTCCTACGCTGTTACATCTCGGTGGATTTGTGATCGCAATTTACATTTACCGCTTCGCCGATAACGAACACTTGCAGTGTTTGATAGAAAAGGTATACCTACGGTTTAATTATAGCCTAGGGGCGGAAAAGCAGTTACCCGGCGATGATGGGCTGCCGGTAGTACTGCACGCACATCGTGTACCGAGGGAATTTCTGTTCGATCATGTCTAAATTTAGTCCTTTGTCATTTTATTGTGCAACCCTCTGGAGTAGTCGTGTTAAATTGCATTATGGTTGCATGAGGAACATTTGCCTGCGCAATATTGTATAATCATGTCGTACTCACCAGTATGTGCAGATAATGAGTCCTCAATTCACTTTTGTTTTTATTCAAGTACATGCCTGAAAGATGTTATGGATATTCAACTGTTGAAGATTCGAAAGAATTAACATGCATACTTCATCATTTAACGTTGAGCAAAACAACTACAATTAATAATAATTTAATGGGTGAGTGTAAACAGCATAATATATGGTGTACAACTTGACCCTGTTTCACACCTTCTGAGCCAGGCCCATTCATTTCGAGTCCGTTTTTATGAAAAGTTAGTGAAATGGAGATGTATACTGCCGTGTGCAGCATAGTTGTCCCATGTTCTGTGGGAATCCCTATTAACATGGGACGAATCTACTGCACACGGCAGTACAATACGTATCCCACATATACATATTGCGCAAGGGGGCGGTAGAAACAGAATGGCTCACAATGGTGGGTGCCTCCCACTGCACTGCACTGGAGCTCTCAGTCGAACCGGTAAGTGGCGGCAAAACCGTAACGTGGTTGCATGCAAAGCGAAAAACAAACATAAATTGGCCCGTCGACGTGTTTAAAAACCGATGTACAAGCCGGAAATGGTCTCTGGAAGGCTGAGGTCAGAAAGCGCCTTTTTTTTCTCGCACAGTCCCGTGAACTGGCTGATTTTCCACAGGTTTCGCAAAGTTGTGCGCCAACACCGGGACCCTCTTTCCTGATCCAGGGGGCAATTATAGCAACCAACGGTCGGAATTCAGCTATTGAAGCATTCTTTCGCCCATGGGAAAGTTGGGTGTGTGCGACCTTGGTGCACGATGATGGGCTTGATTATCATTGTAGTGTAGGTAACATACAACAGAAACAAGGAAAGAACAGGGGTAGACGAGGAAAATTAATGGGAATTACATATTTGCTCGGATGGAAGCGTACTGGATTCGGAAAATATAACCAATAATTCGCCAAAATAAGCTCATCGTCATGGCAGAGAGGAAAATTGCAGTCATTAAAAATGTACGCCGATTTCCACCGTGACGTGAGGCATTGATCTGGTGAAATGTGTCTCACGTAGAAGCATTCCCAAAATAAATTCATGTGACATACTATAGAGTAAAAAGCGATTGGAACTACTCAGCGACGGAAACGTTATGGTTAATTGGACGTGCAGTGCCAACGAGTGACGAACGAAAAAAAAAATAGTAATGACCACTGACGAGCCGCCTGGCTCAACAGAGAATGTTACAGGGTGGCAAGAGCAAAAGAGAAACGAATCCGAATCAACAAGAGACGGCAACACGAAGAGAGTGTGACTGTTGAAACGCAAATAAGCATAGATCGGATCGGAACGAAATGCGGAGGTTTTATGCAACTGTCAATGGTGCGCGGTACAAGACTGAGCCATTTCAATGAATTGTTGACAGATAATATAATGGTGGCAGCCAGGTGGAAAGAACGCATAGAGTTAGGTGGGGCAAAAGTTCTCCCTTAGTTAAAAATTCAATTATTTTCTTAAAATCAAAGCAGATAAAAATAAATGAATACCGTGTGGTGATTCTACCATCCATAAGCTAAAAATTTGCTGAACAAAGTTACGTCAAATGTCTTTTCAATTTTCAGTTACAACATTTTTTGTATGTGTGTGTCTTATTCGAACTCTTTGCCCCACCACTGGGGCAAAAGTTCGAATCTAATGTTTGTGGAATTTCGCTACCCGTAGCCCACTATTTTGACACTTTGGTAATAGGAATACCCAAGACCAATTAATATTTGATGTTGGAACTGGAATACACTTTAAAATTCGATCTGGATTTTACTCAAATTAGGGTTAAATTTACTACACAAAAATTACTACTTTTCGGTCAAATTCAGAGAAAGCAACATTTTTTTTCAACTTTGATCGAATACTTTCACTAATTCCATCATTTTTAGGTATAATATGGACATTTTGCAGAATTTTAAGTTTTTACCTAGAGTTGCCATGTGACTCGAACTCTTGCCCCGCTATGTGTAAAATATGATTTCCAAATCTTTTTTTGCAAAAAGTTATACATGCTGAAGCATCTTCAAAAGATACCTAGTAACGCCCCATCACATGTTACAATTTCTTGATCAAAAACCAACATTTTGTTATAACTTTTCGAAATACTGATCAGTTTTCATAATTTTTGGAGTGAAAGACTCTTTTTAAAAAGGCTTCGAGCAACCTTGACTCGCGAAAGAAACAATTTGAATTGAGCTCAAAAACTTCAAAAGCAACTCTTGCCCCACTCGAAGTTTTGCCCCACTTTACTCTATAATATTTATTGAATAGTAACAATAAAGGTATACGCAGGATCAAGATTAGCATAGTTGATGGCGGTTAAGCAGTGCAACCAGCAACACTGAATGTAGTTGAGAAGTCCATTAACATTTTGGAGATATAGCTGCAAATGTAGTGTACACCACTTGTTCTTCACTCGATTCCGCGTTTCTATGTACATTATGTACCGTCGATGGGGGTGACAATGGGTCTGGGGTGTGAGATTGGGTCAAAACGGAGAAACATAGAATTTGAAATAATTCATCAACTATCGCTAATTTATATTGAAAACTTTATATTATTTCAAAGAGGAGATGTTTTTAAACGTCATGATGCAGAATAAGATGTTTAGTAATAATCATTTTTTGTTAAATTTGTGGCTAAACTTACGTGATGAAACTACTAGTAAATAACTCTGAAAAAATTTCTCCTTCGCAATGTTCCACACAAGCACCTAACCGTAAATTTTCTTATAAGTAGTTAGCTGTAGGTATTACCTGGTTGATGCAATGAAAAAAGTGGGCTGCCAATGCACTTTTTATTAAAAAGTTCAATATTTTCGACCCTATGTCTAAATATTAGGAATGGGGGTGAGATTGGGTGACGGCTTTTCGGGCCCGTATGAAGTTGATCACCAATATCAACTTCTTTTCCCGATCAGCCTAGATAGCTGTGTAGTGTCGGTAGCGGTTAGTTCAACTGGCTAAGAATAGCACTACGGACCGCCTGTTCCAGTGGTAGGAATCCACTAATCAGGTGACCCCTAATTCATGGTGTTATGCGGCTTTATGCTTACCGTGCCTAGGAATGAATGGCTAGGGGGGTCTAATAAAAACCTAACCGCAAACGGAGCCTGTGGAGTACCAGGGCACCCTCCACAGTATTTGCCCTTACTGTGCTAACCGGAGCAATAGCGCGGTGGACCTTGTGTTTCTCCGAGACAATCAGCTGCCCTTCTTCAATCTCATACTTGAGGCTGAATAAGGGCGGGATTATGAAGATGTTATTAATTAGTTTAGATTTTCACCTACAGGCATACCTCGATAGTACGTACACCACCGCTTCGTTTAGTGTACGTACTATCGAAACGTACGTACTATCGAATCACAAATTTTTATTTCAAATTTCATTTTCAAATCAAAGAATGTTATTTCTAGAACGTCAGGATTGCCAAAAAATTACATGTTGCCTAAGGGTCCGTTTTTTAATTACGTAATTTTGCTTGTTTAGGATCCTGTCTTTATTGGAAAAATCTTCTTGTGCTCTAGAGATGCTTCGTAGAGGCATCTCGTCTCTGGGAACTTATATTGATTTTATTTGAACTATTTTTGAGAATCATCCAAACTGGTCTAGATATAATTAAATCGATCTAGATCAGTTATATCTTGTTATAGAAACATTATAGAATTATTTTCTCCTGCAATATTTATTGCCGTGATATTTTTAAAACCTTCTGAACATTGCTCCTTCTAGGACACCTCCAAGAGTTTAATTTTTTTTCGAGAAGGGATTCCTAGAGGTATTTCGGAGCTCTTGGAGGAATCCCGGAATTCTGGAAAAAAATTTTCAAGGAAAAATTATTTGATGAATCTTAGAAAGAATTCCTGTAGGAATCTCGGAATGAATTTCTGGAGGAATCTTAGAATTAATTCATGGAGAAATCCCGGAACGAAATTCCTGGAGGTATTCAGGAAGAAATTCCTGAAGAAATCCTGGAAGTCTCGAAAGTATTACAGAAGAAATTCTTGGTAATGTTTCGGAAGGAATCTCTGGAGAAATCTCTGAAAGAGACCCTGGAATCTCAACAGGAATCGTAGAAGAAACTCTGGAAGAATCCCTAAGGAATCCCAGAAAGAATTCCTGGAAAAATCTCGTAACCAACACTTAGAGGAATTTCGGAACTGAAAGAAACTTGAAACTTGAAGAAATCCCTAAAGCAAGCGAAAAAGCGAAATGTCTTTCCCCGAATCCCACATTTCGGGTTCACCCAGAAACAATTGAATTGGTACAGCCTATAGGACAATGCAAGCCGCGGTTGCTAAAGAATGTTTTCCTAAGTTTTTCATGTTTTGTGACCTTTTTGTTTACGTTCGGACTTCAAGAGATTTCTTCGAGAATTTCTCAAAAAGTTCTGGAATCCTCCAGGAATTACATCCGAGATTCTCCGAACCAAGCTCCGAACAGTTTCTTTCGGGATGTCTCTGGATTTGTTTTTTTTTTTGGGCATCCAGATGGTATTCCTGTTAATTCTAACAACTTCACCCAGAATTTCTGTAGGAGTTCTTTCGGAAATTGTATCAGAAATTCTTACCGAGATTCCTTCAAAAACTCCTTGCAACAATCCGTAAGGAATCCTTACTAAGGATTTATTCCTGGAATTTCATACGAGATTCTTTCCGGAGTATCTTCTGGCAATTCTTCGGGAATTTCTTCTAAAACCCTTCCAGAAATCTTACAATACCCCTGACAAGAGCTTCATTCAGTATTCCTCTAAAAGCTTCTCCGAGATCCCTCCAGGAACTTCTCCCGGTTTTTTTTTTTCGGGAGATACTTCTGATTTAAGTATTCCTTCTGGGATTCCTACAATAATTTTACCAGGTAAACTTTCTGGGATTTTTCCAGGATTCTTTCGGAAATTCCTTCCGGGATTCCTCCGTGAATTTCTTCTGGATGACTGTCAGGAATTACTTTTCAGGAACTTCTTCCGGGATTCCTCTTTGAGCTTCTTCTAGGAATTCTTTCAGAAACGGATTCCGGTATTTCTTCGAGAACTTTTTCCAGGAATCATCTAGGGACTCTTTTTTGGTTTCTACCAAGAGCTCCGTCAGGAATTCTTGCAGACGCTTCTGGAATTCTTTCAGATGTTTGTAATGGAAATCCTTCTGGAATTCATTATGGATTTTTAGAGTATTTTGTTTTTGGTAATCCTCAGGAGTTTCTGTAGGACTTTTTTGAATAAACAATAAGCAACTTAGTTACAGCTCCCTCCTAGAGGAATTATAGAATAAGTTTGTGGAGAAACCACGGAAGGAATACCTGGAAGAGCTTCAGGAAAAATTACTAAGGTAGAAGGAGTAATGCTGAAGGAATCTCGAAATTAATTTCTACAGAAATCCAGGAGTCTCTGGAAGAATCGCGGGAAACTTCTTGGAACAATCCTGGCAAGAGTTTTTGACGGAACCCCAGGTGGAACCTCTTAAGGAATCTCAGAAAAAAAAACTCCTGGGAAAACTCCAGAGGGAACTTCTGAAGGAATCCTAAATAAACTTCCGGAAGAATTTTATTAAGAGCTTACGGAATCCCAGAAGAACGCTCTGGAACAAATTTGTGGACAAACCACGAGGGGAGTCCCGGATGGAATTCTTGTGGAATCCCAGAAGGAACTCCATGAGGTGAGCCACCATCAAGTTATAAAACAGCACACGCACGTATACCCCCAAATCCAACCACTCATGATAAGCTGGCGTGTTTTTGTTTTAATGCGAGAGCTGACGATTTTTTTTAGTCCGAATCGTTAACAAAAAGCCACGAAACGTCAAAAACTATGAACATTTTCCTTAGCAACCGCGGCATGCAGTGCCCTACGGCACTCAAAGTTGTTTAAATTTCCGAACTCATGGAAAACTGTCAAATATTGTATACGTATCGTACAAAAACATTAATTGTAGGAAAACGAAAAACAATAACAAGTAAGTGAACTGAAATCAATGGTTTGGATAAGTAACTTAATGGGTTTGATTCATGTTTTGGAGAGCAATCTTCGCCGAGAAATTTAGTTTTTTTATTACGACACAAAATAGAACCATCATGTGCCTTTTTATTTTATTACAACGTTCTATTGGTGAAGAAAGCGTTCAGTTAATAAATAACTGTGCAAGTGCTTATTGATCACTAAGCTGAGAAGCAGTCCTCCCCAGCTGGGATGTAACGCCAGAATGATGATGCCAGATATTATGACTGGCAGAAAATATCTATGTAAAGCGAAGAATACTGCAATCATTACATCAAACGTATTCGTTCATGTCTTCCATTTCGCTACATTTTAAAACTGCTTATAGGTTCCCAAACTTTTGAGGTGCGCGACCCCCTTTTGTCAGTTGACGTGCTTTCGGCGACCAACCATAGAAATTCCCTCATTTGTTGTCTGTTACAATCAGGCCCGGATTAAGGATTGTGGAGGCCCAGGGCCCGAGCGGATGTGGAGGACCCTCGGAGAGATGACCTTTTTTCCTCACTTTCGAACAGTACTAAAAGGTTTTTGTGGGGGCCCTAAAATGTGGGGGCCCGGGCCTCACCGCCCCCCCCCCCTTACATCCGGCCCTGATTACAGTAAATTATTCGACTGACTCTCGCGACCCGCTGGATGAAGGCCGGCGACCCCCCTTGGGGGTCGTAACCCACAGTTTGGGAAACCATGACTGAAAATCCGTGTTATAGGAGTCCGCATAACACAAATTCATAGTATCGGAGTCTCTGCTATACGTCTACTAATGATTCGAACCCATTTTTGTAGATTAAAAATTAAATAAATTTTGTTGTACGTACTATCGAGGCAAAATGTACGTACTATCGAGGGTACGTACTATCGAGGGTACGTACTAACGAGGGTACGTACTATCGAGGTACGCCTGTATATGGTTTCGCATTATGCGTTTTACACAGTGTATTCTGTGCATCCTCGCCTTTGGCGCACTCAATTCGATACCGATCTGGCTTTATTGTTGCTGTTCTTTTTTGTGCTGTGATTGTTAAGAGTTTAATCTTGCCTAGTTTGGGTAGTGGCTACGGTTAGGATAGCTCAGATCAATCTTCAGCACAAAAGAACAGCAACGATCAATCTTTGTAGACTTATGCAAAATGGTACAGCCCAAGTGGCGTTAGTCCAAGAACCTTACTTTCGTAAGGGGAATTTCTATTTAGGAAACCTTGTGAATCCGGTGTTTGCTACTTTCAGTAAAAATGAAATGGCAAACTCACGTGTCATGCCTCGAGCATGTGTGCTTGTCAACAACGCAATTGTTGCTACACTCATCTCTGAACTAACTACCAGAGATGTATGTGCTATCATAATAGATGTATCTGTTGGAAACCTCAACAGGAAATACGTTTATTGTTCGGTTTATTTACCGCATGATGAACCATCCCCTACGGATGCTTTCAAGCAAGTCATTGCATACTGCACTTCAAAAGGCCTTCCGCTAATTGTTGGTAGTGATGCTAATGCTCACCATATAATCTGGGGCAGCTCAGACATCAATTTGAGAGGCTCCAGTTTGATGGAATACTTGAGTAGTACAGATCTTGGATTACTTAACATAGGCAACCGCCCAACCTTCATGGTATCTGGTAGAGAGGAAGTGTTAGACATAACGCTTTGCTCTAGCAGAATTAGTCATGAGCTGACCAATTGGCATGTGTCAGATGAAGAATCTTTATCTGATCATCGTTACATCTTGTTTGAACATGTGAATTTTACTTCGCAAACTTTGCGTTTCAGGAATCCCCGGTCAACCAACTGGGATCTCTTTACCGATTTGGTTGCAGCCAAATTTCATGGATACTCACCATCAATTGACACTCCAAGTGATTTAGATGATGCCGTTGATACTACAACGGCCTTCATCATGGAAGCTTTTGAAGAAGCCTGCCCTCTGCGGTCTGTGAAGACCACAAGAGGAACCCCTTGGTGGAACTCCGATCTGGCGAAGCTCAGGAAACAATGTAGAAAGAGTTGGAACAGACGACGTTCGGCTGGATCGGAGGCTTTCAGGTCGGCTCGCAAGGCCTACCAGAAAGCTCTTCGGTCTGCTGAACGATCCGGCTGGAAAAAACCTTTGTACAAATGTTTCCAGTCTGAGTGAAGCCAGTCGATTGAACAAAATCCTTGCAAAATCTAAGGATTTTCAAGTGAACGAACTTCGTTTGCCAAATGGTGATTTCACTTCCTCTGATGAGGAAGTTTTAGATTGTTTATTCAGTACACACTTCCGCGGATGTGTGGATATTACATCTTCGGATGAACCTGATGTCTTTTCTTGTAGTTATGATTCTTTAGCTTCGGCTTGGAGTATCATAACTTTAGAATCGATTGAATGGGCACTTAATAGCTTTGCTCCTTTCAAATCTCCTGGGGCAGATGGGATTTATCCTATTTTGCTTCAGAAGGGATTTGATCATTTCAAACATGTTTTGAAACAACTACTTGTTTGCAGTTTTGCTACAGGGTATATTCCCAAATCCTGGCGGGATATTACTGTGAAGTTTATTCCGAAAGTGGGTCGCGCGTCGTATGAAGAAGCAAAGAGCTTCAGACCTATCAGTTTGACCTCTTTTCTTCTGAAATGCTTAGAACGCATTGTGGATCATCACATCCGTGATGTTTATCTGGCCAATGTGCCTCTTCATGTGAACCAACATGCTTACCAATCTGGAAAGTCCACTGTGACTCTTTTACACAAAGTTGTTTACGATATCGAGAAGGCATTCGCTCAAAAGCAATCCTGCTTGGGTGTTTTCTTAGATATCGAGGGTGCCTTTGACAACGTGCCTTTCGATGCCATATTGGAAGCCGCACGGGGTCATGGTATATCTCCAATGATTTCCAATTGGATTCACCAAATGCTCAAAAACCGACATCTCTTCTCGACATTGCGTCAAGCGGCAATTAGGAAATTGAGTGTTTGTGGATGCCCCCAAGGGGGAGTCTTATCACCACTTTTATGGAATCTCGTAGCAGATACGCTATTGAGGCAACTCAATAATAGCGGTTTTCCTACTTATGGTTTTGCCGACGACTACCTAACATTGTTAGTCGGTATGTGCATCAGCACCCTTTTCGATCTGATGCAAAACGCTCTTCAGGTAGTTGAGGGTTGGTGTCGCCAATATGGCCTTTCGGTAAATCCGAGTAAAACATCTATTGTTCTTTTCACGGAAAAGCGAAACCGTAATGGTGTTCGAACTTTACGTCTCTTTGATTCTGAAATCAATGTGACTGAACAGGTAAAGTACGTTGGAGTCATTCTTGATTCCAAGCTTTCCTGGACACCTCATGTTGAGTTCAGAATCAAGAAAGCTTGTATGGCCTTCGGGCAATGCCGGCGAACCTTTGGTACAACTTGGGGTCTAAAACCCAAGTATATCAAATGGATCTACACAACTGTTGTTCGGCCAATATTGGCCTATGGATGTCTTGTATGGTGGCAAAAGGGCGAAGTGAGAACGGTCCAATCAAAGTTAGGCCATCTCCAAAGGATGTGCTTAATGGCGATGTCTGGAGCGTTCTCTTCAACTCCCACGGCAGCGCTCGAAGTTCTCTTTGACGTTGTCCCACTACACATTCATCTCAAACAAGAAGCACTTTCTTGCACTTACCGTCTATGGGTACTCGGTTTACTAGAGGAAACTCCTGTGAACCGCAGTTCAACACACACCTCGTTGTTTCCACTTTTGGTGAATTGGGACAAAGTTGTCCTTGCTCCAAGTGATCTTACAATTGCTTGTAATTTTCCATATAGGACATTTTCCACGAAATTCCCTTCCCGGGAAGAGTGGACATCTGGTTATCTGGAGAGAAGTATTTCAGACGGCATCGTATGTTACACTGATGGCTCCCTTCTAGAAGGTCGAGCAGGTGCTGGTGTTTATTCTCGTGAGCTAAGGCTGTATCAGTCTTATTCACTTGGCAGACACTGCACCGTTTTTCAGGCCGAAATCTTTGCTCTTATGTGCGGAGTGCAATCAGCACTTCAGCAGCACGTAATGGGCAAAGTAATATACTTCTGTTCAGATAGCCAGGCTGCTATTAAAGCACTTGCTTCGGCCAACTCCAGGTCGAAGATAGTTATCGCTTGTCGAACTCAAATTGAGGAGCTGAATTCAGCAAACGCTGTTCACCTTGTATGGGTACCTGGCCATTCTTCCATCGCTGGAAATGAATTGGCTGATGAGTTAGCTCGCACTGGAGCATCACATGACTTCATTGGCCCTGAGCCAGCTATTCCGGTATCCAAGTGTTGGGTGAAGCTTCAGATTGACACCTGGGCTGCCACTCAGCACAAACAATACTGGAATAGTTTGGAGTCATGTCGTCAAACAAAATTGTATTGTACTGAGCCATCTCTAGGGGTGGCAAAGTATCTAACAAATCTGTCAAAGCAGAATTGCAGCATGCTGGTCAAAGCATTGACTGGCCACTGCCGACTCAGTTATCACATGGCGAATATTCAGCAAGCTGATTCATTTGCATGTGATAGCTGTGAATCCGATTATGGAACTTCGTATCATTTGATATGTAACTGTCCAGCTTTTGCGCAATTGCGTTTCCGAGTACTCGGGAAACACTTATTAAGTGAAACTGACTTCAGAAACCTGAATCTTCAGGACGTTCTGTTGTTCTTGACCCGCTGTGGTAAAGAGCTATAGGCTCTCTTTACGCTTTATGCATTATCACAGTGCCCTTCTCAGGGCGCTGTTCGAACCCATTGTGGCACGCTTATGCGTTATTACAGTGTCCTTTTCAGGACGCTATGTGAACCCATTGTGGCACGCTTTTGCGAGTATGACGATCCTATTCCCTTACCTGTCCTTTCCCATCTCCTATCCTTTCTCCTTCCCTTCTCCGTCAGGTAAATGATGAATAGGCTCGTGTTCATGGCGATGGCACAAATTTCCCAAATGGAGGAGAACGTGCCTCTAGAGCCGACCTACTGATACCTGATACCTGATACCTGAGATTGGGTCAAGCAAGTTATCTAGTGTACAAAACCTTAACTAAAAATTCAACTTGTTATACAGTCCCCATTTGACTTTAAAGTCGTGCCATGTTTACCGTACCTTCATAAAAGCACGCTTTTTTCGAAAATATGTCGTCGAAGTGTCAAGCGAGTGTGTTCATATGTTTAGTGCCCAAAATCATTTATAAAAATACACCCATGCGTTTGGATAGCTTTTCTAATCATCATCTAGCCTTTAGTGTACTGCATATTCATTTCAATGTTATTGCGAGAGAGGGTCTAATAGTGTGAAATGATGTGTAACATAATATTTGAACGACCCTCTATCTTGAGAGGCCAATGATCATGTACATAAGAGCTAATAACGGAGGGTTTGGTTAAACATTTCTTATGCAGTATACTAAAAATATCATGTTTTTTTTTTCAATCAAACTTTCAATGCGTCCCTCCCTCATTGTAATCTTGCCCCTCCTCTTTTGGAGGTTGAAACTTTAAATGAGGATGATTATGGTGGCTAAAAATGGCGATACAACATACAAACGTTATTTCATCAAATTTCAACCATTTTTTTCGGTTGTATTAGTCCTTTTAGGTGGATTTATCATCTTTTTAAAATTAGAGACGAACCAGCCAAGGGCTGAAAGTCTCTCAAATAAAGATAAATCAATCAATCAATCTTTTAAAATTACCTAAGTTTTTATTCGTCATGGTTACATTGTATTTTAAATAGATTTACTAGATATGATCAATAAAATTAACTTATATTCTTAGATAGGCGACTTTGAATACTTTGACCCATTCTCACCCCCTCTAAGGGGTGAGATTGGGTCAATTTTCAATCATTTGTAGTTTAGTAAGTAATTCATATAATGTGATACTTTTTTGCTAAACTATCATTACTACATAGAAGAGTATACATACCAAATAAAAAGTTATTCCGACTTCAATTGCATTTGTTATTTAACAATTAATCTTTGAGTATCCTTTTTTGACCCATTCTCACCCCCAACGACGGTACATGTGATATATTTCAATGGAAATTGCACAGTATTCTTTGTTTGGGTTGGGGCTATTAGATAGAAATGTCTCATATCCTTTCACAGCTGCAACATAGATCTCTAGGTTATCCAAACGTCCAGAAGTTTTGAACTTTGTCTACTGAATACAAATAGTTGTGTTTACTTTTTAAATCACTTAAACTTGATGAGTTACATTCAAATATACATTTTGAAACATGAAATATGACCTGGTGATGTTCTAGGCAACTTAAAATAGCTCTGGAGTTCGGTTTGTAAGGCCTTTAACTGTAATAGTATATCAAACTAATGTATGAATGTCAGAACTGATTTCATTAGATCCATACATGTAATATGAAAGACTAACTGCACATCAAAGGCGATACATTAAGCCATCCAAATCATTCTAGAGTTAAGGCCTTTATATCTACACCCATAATAAAGCATCGGGTGCATTTCAAACTTGGTATAGTGCGTTTCGGTAGTCATAGAAGATCAGTTGAATCATATGATACTTCTACACATCATAGAGGCATCCTGGATTATCCGAACTATTCTTGAGTTGAGTTGAGTTGAGAATTATGTTTTGAATTTGAAATGCTATATCTACAGAAGTGCAAAAACATCAGAGTTTGCCCATTTGATTCATACACATAGTGCAAGCAGGGAGAGAAGTTTCCAGAGCATCAGAGATATCTGAGGTCATCTTCAGTATTATGTGGTTAAGAATTCAGATCTACATATGTGTTCACCTGATTTAGAGATCAGTGATAGATTCCTTCTTTGGTATTAGGCAAAGCTAAAGAAATATTAATAAGATTTCTTCTGAATTTTTTTAGCGCATTCATTGAAAATGCCTTGTACCCCACAATGACCACAGTTTATGGATCACTCAATTGATCAACATGGTGATTCATTAATATTGTACAAAATTACGGTGATTCATCGGTGTGGGGTCACTGTACTTGTGAACACTTATTACAAGCTCTTAGAAAAATAGGATATTTATTAGAAGAGTTTTGGCAGACTTGTTCAATGACTCTTATCGAATATCTGAGACGGTTGTTGCTGGATTCAAGGTGAACTCGCTGGCTAGAATAATAGAAATTTTAGTTTCAATCCCTTGGAATACCTTACAATAGTTCAGTTGTTCTAATCAATACGAATTATTTTTCATGAACTAGGTAATGAATTTAAATTTAAACGTAAATATGCAAGACTTTTCTGAAGTGCTGCGGTGCACTTGTTTTGGCTTCGCGGTCGGTGCACCAAGTGCGCCACGGTGCACGATCTGAAAAACCCACTGATCTAAATGGAAGTGAAGTCATATACAATTCTTGTTGCGTTATACATGTCAGAATAATTTAGTTGAAACTTTGATATACCCATTCAATTGTTGGCTGGGATTGATAGAATATCCTGAAGATTGCAACAGGGATTCCCTCAAGATTCTTCCTGAGTTTTCTCCTGTGGTTCCTTTGGGAATTTCTTCAATGGCTTTTTTTTGGAATTCTTTATGTGTTTTATCCAGGGATCTTCTGGCCTCCCATAATAGATCCCTTTCAAGATTGTTCAAAGAGTTGCTTCCGTATTCCTTCATTGAATTATCCCGGGCTTGTTTATTTGATTCGTGTCGGGTTTCCTTCAGGAATTCCTCCCGAGATTCTTTTAAGGATTCTTTCAAGGATTCCCCGGATTTTTTTTCACTGATCTTTTCAGGGATTTCTCCTACGATTTCTTCATTGATTTTTCCCAGATTTTCATTTAGGGATTGCTTCCACGATTCTGACAAAGATTTCTCCCGAGGGGTATTCTTCCAAAAAGCTTTCAATGATTCATCCAAGAACTCACATGTATGCAGTGCATAGAGTCTGTACAACGACTATGTTGTGTTCACAATATCTGAAAATTTTAATGTGAGCTTCCCACATTATGCAATACTTCGCCTCACTTTGCCTATGGTATAAAGTTAAGTCAACATGAATACTAAAGATTTTATTAATGGATCGCATAGACCGCCACCTAGCGATAACAATCCAAAATTTTAGATGTCTGCATGCATTTGGCCAAGTTTTCCCATATTAATTTCAAGCACTTTAAGCGCCTCCTCAGACTTAAGGTGAAACTGGAAGCATTTCCTCATTTTTGTTTTTTTTTTTATTAAATAATGGAGCAATATTTTCCAAATCGGTTTTCATGCACATGTCGAGGAAGGATCAGGGTATCTCCTGATTTTTTCCCTAGTGGAAACTGTACCTGGATCCTTCCACTGCATGTGTATAAAAACCGATTTTGAAAATGTTGCTCCTTTATGGGTAGTAAGCAGATTGCGAGAAATTTTTTGGCCTATCTTGATGCGTGAAAAATTCAGGCAAGAAAGGATTAAAATATTACGTTCAACTTTTTTTGGGGAAATTTGGACCCCCCCCCCCCCTTTGTCACACATTTTCCGTATACCTAATACCTAGCCTAATACACGTACTGTCACACTTTTGAGAAAGTTGTTCGAAATGTATGTTTTTCATATAAATGTGAACAACCCTAGTGTGTGCTCTTTTGACTGTAGAATTGTCAATATCGCTCCGATTTTTATTCAAATTCGACAGCGTTCAATTATTATTATATATATTTTCAATCAACGTTTTATTTGAAATTTATAGCAGTTTGAATATCGCAATACAATAAACCATTTGTGCTTAATCAGACTTTGTGTCACTTAAAAAACTGTAATAATAAATTTTTACACAATATTTTTACATGCGTACTTTACAAACAGTACATTTTCATTGAAACCGGTTTAGTTTTTCTACTTCTATTTCTAAAACATTAAAAATGTGATTTATTTTTTGTTTCATTTACTCAAAGATCCCAAACGTGAGGTCTTGCTTCAACTTTATCTCCGCTAATAGGTACTTAATCGATTTTGATAAAAAAAACGTTGAGACGAAACATCCAACGGCCAAACAACCAACAAGATGAATTCAATTCAACATTTCCAGGATATCTCTATCTTTCTCATGCCCTCAGTTTCTTCTATTACTTTTGATAGATGTTCACTCAAATTCAAAAAACCCGCTCTATTTTAACGTTCTGACCACCAGCACCATATGATGATTGTATGTACTCACGCGAGCTTTTTTAACGAGTAACAAAATGCGTGACTACTGAGAAGGGTTTAAATTTACCGGAAATGTTTTCACGTGTTTATATTTATTTGGTGCAAACAAAGAGATGGTCTTTGAGTAAAGAAACGCTTTAAATTTTAATCGGTTAATAAAATATGACCTCGTTCTTGAAATAAAAGGGATTTTCATTTATGTTTCGGCTGTTATGAAAAATGCATTGTGGGAAACATGTTCACTAGCTTACACCACGTAACTACAGACGGTCTCATGAATGCCGTATAACTGTTTGATAAACCTCTTGTGCGCCTGACAATTGGAACTGCCATCTAATGCAACCACCCCCCTGCTTCATTGGCACTGCACTCGGCTGGACCACTGCCGTCCATTAAAAATTCATTCGTCCAACCGCTACCGCACTGTCCGCTAATCTTCTTCCAGGTTTTCATCCTGTGCAACATTCCCCGCCGGTTGGTGGTGACATTGTGGGTCTACTTCATCCTCGGAGCACTCTGGCTGGCTGGATCCACGGCGTACATCTATCTGCTGACGTTGAAACATTCGTACGTCATCGCCCGGCTTCCCTCCCGGTGGAGCTCGTGGGATGAGCTGGATCCCACCGACCGGGACTATGTTCGAATTTTCCTATGTGTCGCGCTGTTTTTTCACGACCTGGTCCAGGTCGTTATCATCATCAGCTACAGTCTTATGTGCTACTTGCTGCGCTGCTATCTGGTGGGACTGAAGGAAAAACTGCTGCTGCACACCATCGAGCCCCTCAACTGGATGCGGGTGAGTATTAACTAGTTTTTTTTTATTCGGGAATTACTGGGATCCATTAGTAGGACTTAATTTTGTACCGTACTCTTTTTTATTGAAAATTATGATTACTCTGAGGATTTGGTTTATCTCTACAATTCATTAAACTTATTTGATGCCTGCGAAAAAGGATTGTGTTTTTTTTTCGATAAGTTTGAATCCAACCGTTTTTCGAGGACTAAATAATCCATTAAGCTTACTAATGCATCACTGCCGCAGTGTACGGTTTGGGTCAAAAATAACCCTTATGCACAAGAAGGGTTAAGTAAAGATGACGGAAATTGATCTGCGGTAGCACTTTGAGAGCGACATTCAAAGTAATCATCGCTAGGAAGTGTGTTAACAATAAATATTTCAATTAATGCTTTTCTTATGAATGAGGCAGATTACTTTTAACCTCCACTACTCCGTTGGGTGTTCAATTTTTGGTAAAGTGCTGCTTGCACCTTTCAACCATTTCGGTTTCGTTTACCAAAAGGCTTATTTCACAAACTGTTTTCCTTTTTAAATCTAACAGTTCTTCTTCTCCTTTTTCTTTTTCTTCTCCTTCTTCTTCTTCTTCTTTTCTACTTCTCCTGTTCTTCTTCTTCTTCTTCTTCTTCTTCTTCTTCTTCTTCTTCTTCTTCTTCTTCTTCTTCTTCTTCTTCTTCTTCTTCTTCTTCTTCTTCTTGGCATGACGTCTCAACTGGAACAAACAGCCTCTCAGCTAAGTGTTCTAAGAGCACTTTCATAGTTAAAAAAACTGAGAGGTTCCTCTACCGATGATCATTTTGCATGTGTGCACGATATCGTGTGGCAGCGGCAGGCATGAAGGTTTTCCATGCTCAAGGTCCATGGCCTTGCTCAACAAATGACAAATTTTGATTTAAGGCGAAACTGGAAGTATTTCCTCACTTTTTGGTTTTTGATTTTTTATTAAATAACGAAGCAATATTTTCAAAATCGGTTTTCGTAAACATGTGGAGTATGGATCAAGGTTTCTTCTGATTTTTTTTTTTTTGTGGTGGAAAATGTTTTTCGTTTTTGCAGAAACCATTTTTGAACATAATTTCACAAAAAAATGGTTTCTGAAAAAATGGAAAATATTTTCCACCACAAACAATTCAGAGGAAACCTTGACCTCTACATGTGTACGAATACCGGGCTGCAAAACGGTGATTCGATAAGGAGAGCGTCCAATATAGCTCTGATCCTCACAAGTTCCTACCTCATACTTCCACGGGTCAAGCGATGACAAAGACCGCCAGCTAAGAGTTGTGTGCTTAGCTGGTAGTGCAGCCTGGGCACTGTTGTCCTTCTGACTTCAACTAGATTGAGGAGGTACGATCCGAGCGTCTGTTCACCAAGGAGCTGCGGCTCAAACAGCGTCTGTTCTGGCATCCAGCGGCTGAGTAAGAAACGCTGCACCACGCCCAGCTAGATCCAAGGTGGTAGCCCCATCAGCGTGGTCGTCCCAGTGTTGGTTGGGACGTTAAACAGAACTGGCACGATGGCCCTCCGGCGAGACAGGAGTGTTGGCGTAGGCCCAATAAGCCACCCGTAAAAATCCCCATTGCGAATAACATAGGAGAAAATACGGCTCGATACAATCGGCAAAGACCCACGCGACGAAATAAGGACTACGATTGGAAACTTGGAACATGGAATTGCAAGTCACTAGGTTTCGCAGGATGTGACAGGATAATCTACGACGAACTACATCCCCGCAACTTCGACATCGTGGCGTTGCAGGAACTTTGTTGGACTGGACAGAAAGTGTGGAAAAGCGGGCATCGAGCGGCTACCTTCTACCAAAGCTGTGGCACCACCAATGAACTGGGAACAGGATTTATAGTGTTGGGCAAGATGCGACAGCGTGTGATCGGGTGGCAGCCGATCAACGCAAGGATGTGCATGTTGAGAGTTAAGGGCCGTTTCTTCAACTACAGCATTATCAACGTCCACTGCCCACACGAAGGGAGACCCGATGACGAGAAAGAAGCGTTCTACGCGCAGTTAGAGCAAACATACGATGGTTGCTCGCCGCGTGACGTGAAAATCTTTGTCGGCGACATGAACGCGCAGGTAGGAAGGGAGGAAATGTACAGACCGGTAATCGGGCTAAACAGCCTGCACGCCGTATCGAATGATAACGGCCAGCGATGCGTAAACTTTGCAGCCTCCCGTGGTATGGTACACACTTAGAAATTGTGAAATTTCCACGAAACGGAATCACCAAAAAACGTAAATGTTTTCAAGACTGAATCACAAATTGGACTCAATTTTACGCGCATCATGTAAGTGCTGGTTGGTTAACAAATCCGTTTCACCAGAAACGTAGAATCAGTATCACGTTCATCAGCCACCTTCCAACTCGGTGAAATAGCCGAGAGGTAAGAGATGTGGCTCATGATCAGGAGATCCGGAGTTCGAATCCCATGCATGACGATATTTTACTTTTTTATGTTTTATCTGTCAAATCGGTTCTAGCGATTGCTATAGACGCTAAGAAAAAATAAGTTTTATTTTGGGGTGTCTTGAAAGACGTAAATTTACATGTTATAACCTCTAAATTTGCGTTTTTGAAGATGCTCGTATATGTCAGGTTCAGGACACTTAAAATTACATGATATTTTCTAGGTGTGTAGTCCGAAGCACCTTCTTCCCCCGCAAAGATATCCACAAAGCCACCTGGAGATCACCCGACCATCAAACAGAAAACCAAATAGACTACGTTCTAATCGACGGTAAATTCTTCTCGGATATAACCAACGTCCGCACATACCGCAGTGCGAATATAGACTCGGATCACTACTTAGTCGCTGTATGCATGCGCTCAAAACTTTCGACAGTTATCACCTCGCGTCGAAGTCGAACGCCGCGGCTCAACATCGAGAAACTTCGTAACGTAGAAGTGGCTCAAGACTACGCGCAGCAGTTAGCAGTGGCCCTACCAATGGAAGAGCAGCTTGGCGCAGCTACACTTGAAGATGGCTGGAGGGACAACCGATCCGCCATAGGTAGTACCTCGGCTACAGCACTAGGCTTCGCGACTCCGAATCACAAACCAGTACGACTGGTATGACGGCGAATGTGAACAGTTGAAAAACGAGAAGAATGCAGCATGGGCGAGAATGCTGCTACACCGTACGAGAGCGAATGAGACACGTTACAAACAGGCGCGGAACAGGCAGAACTCATTCTTCCGGATGAAGAAGCGCCAGCAGGGAGAACGAGATCGCGAAGCAATGGAAGAGCTGTACCGCGCTAAGGACACACGAAAGTTCTACGAGAAGCTGAACCGCTCGCGCAGAGGCTTTGTGCCACAAGCCGACATGTGCCGAGATAATCACGGGAATATTCTCACAAGCGAGCGTGAGGTGGTCGAGAGGTGGCGGCAGCATTACGATGAGCACCTCAATGGCGACGTTGCAAGTACCGAAGGTGGCGTGGTAACGGATCTTGGAGTATGTGCACAGGACGAAAGACTTCCGGCCCCTGACCTCCAAGAGATTGAGGAGAAGGTTGGCCAGTTGAAAAACAACAGAGCCGCTGGAGCAGATCAACTATCAAGCGAGCTTCTAAAATACGGTGGAGAAACACTGGTGAGAGCACTACACTGGGTCATTACCAAGATTTGGGAGGAGGAAGTATTACCGGAGGAATGGATGGAAGGTATCGTGTGTCCCATCTATAAACAGGGCGACAAGTTGGATTGCGGGAACTATCGCGCGATCACACTACTGAGCGCTGCCTACAAGATACTCTCTCAAATTTTATGCCGCCGTCTATCACCGATTGCAAGAGAGTTCGTGGGGCAATATCAGGCTGGATTTATGGGTGAACGCGCTACAACGGACCAGATGTCCGCCATCCGCCAGGTGTTGCAGAAATGCCGCGAATACAACGTGCCCACACATCACTTGTTCATCGATTTCAAATCGGCATATGATACAATCGATCGAGAATAGCTATGGCAGATTATGCACGAATATGGATTCCCGGATAAACTGGTACGATTGATCAAGGCGACGATGGATCGAGTGATGTGCGTAGTTCGAGTATCAGGGACACTCTCGAATCCCTTCGAATCTCGCAGAGGATTACGGCAAGGTGATGGTCTTTCGTGCTTGCTGTTCAACATTGCTTTAGAGGGTGTAATAAGGAGAGCGGGGATAAACACGAGTGGGACGATTTTCACGAAGTCCGTTCAGCTGCTTGGTTTCGCCGATGATATTGATATTATTGCTCGTAAATTTCAGACGATGGCGGAAAAGTACATCCGACTAAAGAGTGAAGCCAGGCGAACCGGATTAGTCATTAATGTGTCGAAGACAAAGTACATGATGGCAAAGGGCTCCAGGGAGGAATCAACGCGCCCGCCACCCCGAATTAATATCGACGGTGATGAAATCGAGGCGGTTGAAGAATTCGTCTACTTGGACTCACTGGTGACCGCCGACAACGACACCAGCAGAGAAATTCAGAGGCGCATTGTGGCAGAAAATCGTGCTTACTTCGGACTCCGCAAAACTCTACGATAGAATAAAGTTCGCCGTAACACGAAGTTAACTATCTTCAAAACGCTGATTGGACCGGTCGTCCTCCATGGGCACGAAACATGGACCCTACGTGCAGAGGACCAACGCGCCCTTGGAGTTTTCGAACGGAAGGTGTTGCGTACCATCTACGGTGGAGTGCAGATAGAAGACGGAACATGGAGAAGGCGAATGAACCACGAGCTGCATCAGCTGCTGAGAGAACCAACCATCGTCCGTACTGCGAAAATCGGGAGGCTACGGTGGGCGGGTCACGTCATCAGGATGTCGGATAGCAACCCGACTAAAATGATTCTCGAGAGTCATCCGACCGGTACAAGAGACCGTGGAGCGCAGCGAGCTAGGTGGGTCGACCAAGTGGAGGACGATCTGCGGACCCTACGCAGAGTGCGGAACTGGAGACAAACAGCCATGGACCGAGTGGAATGGAGGCGGCTACTATGTACAGCAGAGGCCACCCCGGCCTTAGCCTGATCGGTAAGCGGTAAGTGTGTGCACGAAAACCGATTTTGAAAATATTGCTTCGTTATTTAATAAAAAGTCAAAAACCAAAAAAAATTAGAAAACCCTTCCAGTTTCGCTTAACGCCAAGAAATTCTCTACTTTCTCGAAACAGTTTTCAAAGTTTCAAGTACCTACTAGAAGAATATAGATAATTATCTCCATGTTGGTACAAAGAGAATCAAAATCGACAGCACGGACACAGAAATATCGTTCAATGAAATACAAGAACCACGGTGTAGATGTGCGTGGAATGTGTCAATAGCTGTTAACCACATCATTATTTTTTGGTTGCACATGCTCCAACATTATTTCCATACATAAGTGCTACGTTTTCCAAAAGAAAACTCCATTTAAAATATGAAGCCGTAACCCTAAATCTAGCAGTGAAATCCAGAAGAAAGACGTCGAGTTCGATGAAGCGGTTTGTCGATTCCATTGAATTTTCAGGCGAGTATTTGCGCTGCTTTATTACCAACTCGAACGAACATTCCTTCAGAGCCAGATGTCCCCTCGTAAAACTTTGATAGACCATCCAGCTGCTGGCTAGTGGCTGGACGAGCTTGGAGTTCGTCCACTACTACTGGCGGAGCAAGATTCTAATGCTGAAAAATTAATGACTTTCAAGCAGCTTAAGGAAAATGGATTCTCCCGATTCCGGACATGTCTTTTGTGCCGGAGCTGCTAGAGAAGCGAACGAAACTAAATTCAACCACCTTCTTCGTCCGATAGTTGCCCACTGTGCTGGGAAATGTGCACAAGCTACTGCTTAGTATGATGAGGGTGGGGTGAGTGCTTCCATTATATTCCCTCGAACGACTCATCAGCTAGCTTTCTGATACAGTACCGACGACTACCAACCGCTCCTCACCACGCTGCTTTCCGCCCCAGAATCGATCGTACAACGGAACTGCATCTTGTGTATTTATACCCATTTATAGCGTTTGATATATTTTGTTCCATTATGCGAACCAGTACGAAATGTATGTTTATTGTTTCCTCGTCCTTTTACGGATACTAAGAAAACTTCATTTCGTTTGACTGGTGCTGGTGCACACACAATCGGGCTGTTTTATCCAAAGACTCTGTACGAGTACGTTCTATGTTGCAAGATCTGAATCGAAAGTAGAATCTCCGCTCCTTGGATATATGACCGAGAGCGGAAATAAACTTTTCCATCGTCATTTATTTGCTCGGAAAACGGTAGTAAATTCATTTATACATTTTACACATATCCTATGGACGACGCATCTTCTTGAGTATCGTCGTTTGAGTTGCGCAAGTAGCTTTGTGATATGTGGGTGCACTGTTCAGCATCAAACGGTCATAAGTGGAATTATATGTTGCATTCCTCATTTTGCTTCGTTGAACAAACTGTTGCACGCTCGCATCCAATTGTCGAACAACGTGGATTCGTTATTCAGCCATTGCAAAGAAAATAATAACTACAAATACAATCTCTCTACAATCTCAAAAGAAATTCATAAAAATTCCCGAGCAGTAATACTTATGATTCTTATGATAGTACTTTCGTGCAAAATGTCATCCGCTTTTATAAAATCGTTTGAACTCTATCAGAGCTGATCTGATGCGAATATTTTTCGGGTTTCTTGTGTGCGATATTAGACCGACCCACACTTGTATGGTGAGAAAATAGTTATTTATGCAAGAAGTTGCAAAATGATGATTTTTTTAGCACGAGTTGTACATTTATCCAACGAGGCTTGCCGAGTTGGATAAATACAACGAGTGCTGAAAAAATCGAGTTTTGCAACGAGTTGCATATAAAGTTTTTTGTAATTACGAAAAACACCCATCGATTACCATCTTTATTTTCCACACAAACACATTCTTAGATAACAGGCAAGCGGGCTTCCACGTGCTTTAGTCTATTATCCAATCAAGTAGGGTAAAAGCTCCCTTAGTGGAGGTAGTACCAATAGTGGTGGTAGTGGCAATTTAGCACTATTTCGACCAAAAAGCTTGCAATTGACATTTTTAATAGATGCATCATACCTAACTAATAACATTAACTCCGTTTTATGTTCAGGATTTGGCGAAAAACCTATTTTGAATAATTATTTTCCTTAACTTTTTTGCTCCTTTGCACCTATAGTGGTGGTAGTGTTCCTATAGTGGTGGGTCCCATAAGAATTCAATGGGATGCGCCACTATAGGAACCAATGTTAAATTTTACCTCCATAATAGGAACCGTGTACCTATAGTTGGTGCAAGTGATTTATTAGCAAAAACTGAAATAATCAATGGTTTTTACATTTTTCCCTGCACATTTTCATGAAAAACTACCGATTAACGTTTTCAGACTTTTTATTTTGTGGTATTATCAATTTTAATCAATTATATTAGTACAAGGAGCTACTAATAGCATCACTATTGGTACATTTACCCTAGGCATTTCAGTAGGCCTGCACACGGTGTACAACATTTAGAAGGTGATACCAGCGGCGTCATGATCGCGATTTTTTCCGCAGTCAAGTTCGAAGATTGTGAACAATCCTCGGTACCCACTTTACGTAAGTTATGTTTAGTCCCTTACTGTCGGAGCTGTCAGATCGGTGTAACACGCTAAATATAATTTACACAAAAGGCAATTTACACGGAAAAAAATACACGGTAATGAATATTTATTGGGTACCGGGCAGGACACACAAAATTTAATGGTTTTCTTTGGTACATCGAGGTCTTGAAATTAGTCTATGGTGATACCTTCCGGAAATCTGACAGTTTTTTGATGACGCAATTTAAATCGTTCAGAGGCGATCTAGTACTCCCCATCAATTTGATCATGTGAAGAACGATTAGAATGACGTCACATGTTTACATCCAAAATCTATGTTTACATAGGTTACTGGCCTGCCTTGTGATATTTATGCCGTGGTCCAGTTCAGTCTGGCACTTAGCCTGCAAATTCTGCAATAAATAATACTGGAAATGAACTGCAGGACGTGTCTAAACATAAAAGAAATATACTTCCGGCTAATTCACTTAATTTGTTGTGTAAAAGAGTGTGAACAAATAATGAAATTGGCCATTCAAACAACAGTGCCGAAAAGTATTTCTTTTCGGCACTCTTACACGCAGAAAAATAAATTGTAAACACAATTAAATTCTAGTTCAAATCAACCGATTTTTCTGTTTACTATAGAGGCAAACTGATTTCTAGTTCAAACTGAACTGTTCTATTGTTTGATAATACAAATATTTTCATTTGTCGAAATTTTTGACAGTTTGTTAAAAAATGTCTCTGTTTACATGGTATTTTCAACATGAAATAATGGATTGATTCAAACGACTGCACTTTTGCCACTAACAAACCCGGAATGTGATTGTGTTGGTGACGGCAGCAACTGCGGCAGCTCGGAAATCTATTTTTAGACCGTCGGTAAGCGGATGGGGAGGAGAACGACTAAAAAAAGACAAAAAAAGGCGAAACCGATCAACTTTTTGTGCATGCTGTCGTGAGTACCTGCGCGTTATCCATCACGGCCAGAGTTGCACTTGGAAGTTGGCGTGATGGATTTGCTGCGTTGCGGCGATGTTGTGGTAAGCCTTATATCAAAGATTTTTAAACAAGATAACCCACTCTTGCATTTTCCATACTATCGAAAGGCGAACAGATTCGTTTGACGACAGCGCCACTTGCATCGGGAAATCGAACCATTCCAACAAATATAATCGAGTTAGCTGTGATTTTTTGCTGCGTAGTAGACGTAATTTCGGCACCAACATTTCAAAAGGGTGTAACTGCATTAACGAACAATGCCTTCTGACAAAGCTGTGGAGCGTATCCCATCCCTCCACTAGCACAAATAGAAAGATAAAATCCTCCTCTTTCGATTAATGGATGTGAATTGCGTGGGATGAATGAAATACGACCCACAGCTCTGTGAGAAGGCATTGGTTGCAAAAGCAGTTACGCCCTTTTGAATTGTTGGTGCCAATTTGAGAGAATCGTAGGTTGAAGTTGCCCAGATCTACTCAAAGCAAAAAATCAAGGTTCATTTTTCATGTAAAAGAGCATAAAACTCGATTATTTCTGGAATAACCTCAAATTCGCCATACTTGATTTTCAACCTTTAAAGATACAAATCAACAAAAAAAAATCGTGAAAAACAGATCACGATCACAAAAGATGATTGCAATCATTCAAAATTCACAATTTGCTCAAATTATGGTAGAAATAAATAATTTTCCTTAACTTTTCGGCCTCCTTGCACCCTATTTCGCCATAGTGTACCAGTTATGACAAATCCCATAAGGAATGCATGTAAATAGTGCGAAGTGGAACCCAAATTAACAAATGTGTCCATAACTGGTACAGGGTTCCTATCATTGGCACACGCCGTAATAAATACTAAAAGTGGTTTTGGTTCCGTTTTTATATTTTTCCTGTGAAGTATGAAAACTAATCAATCATTTGACTTATTATTTACATTCGTCGGTCTTCTTCTTATTTTTGTAGAAAAAGTTTTTCTTAGGTAGTGCGATAACTGGTACAGGCACCCTATGTGGGAATTATGTTAGGGTTCTTTTTTTATATATCTTCATATTGGTTGATGCACAGTAGAGTGGGGCTAATTTCAAAAATTCCCTCCGATATATGATTTCCCAAGTGGAAAGTTATCTACTAGTCAAAATAAGTCAGCTGTACAAAAATGAGCGATTTCGGTTGATATCTAGGGGTGGCGCAAAGGGTACAAGTGAAATTTTTGCTAGAACAAACCTTTAAAAATCATTTCAAATTTAATTCTTAAACTTATGTTTTCTAAACTAAATCGGTGATTCTAGAACCCAATTGGGCCAAATTTGTGCTCAAAATTGCGATATCTCCACTGGTTTCCGAGATATTCGAAAAAAAATGTCATATTTTGGTACCCAACCCAAAAAATACTGAAAAACGGCATTTTTTTTCAAATATCTCAGAAACCAGTAGAGATATCGCAATTTTGAGCACAAATTTGGTCCAATTGGGTTCTAGAATCACCGATTTTGTCTAGAAAAAAAAGGTTTGAAAATTAAATTTGAAATGTTTTTTGAAAGTTTGTTCTAGCAAAAATTTCACTTGAACCCTTTGCGCCACCCCTAAATATCAACCGAAATCGCTCATTTTTGTACAGCTGACTTATTTTGACTAGTAGATCACTTTCCACCTGGGAAATCATATATCGGAGAGAATTTTTGAAATTAGCCCCACCCTAATGCACAGGGTAAGGTCCGGATAACTCCCCACTGTGATCATCAGAACGCTCACTGAATCAGACGTACCGTATAAATTTTTGATCTGCGTTATAACGAGGATATTAGCAATAAACCCTACCGTGTTATTGTTAATTCTGGCTATACCAACCAAATCTAATCAGTAGGGCCTTTACGGATCTCGGTTGAGATATGGGTTTTTGCTATGCCAGAGAATTGTTCTGGTTACGCCAAAGCTTGGTGTCTCTTTATGTATGCATTTACATAAAACGGATCGGAGAGTAACGCATTTAAATCTGGACGCACTCACAACTTGATGTTCTTGGAATATCCCATGAGGAAGTCATCATAAGACAGAACCCTTGTGGAACATGGGCTAGAGTAGCTATGAAAGTAATATCCCCACGAAAAACTCTGAGTTATGCCCGGGCTTTAAGCAAAAGATCTCCGATTCTTATCGTAAATCGTAAATGTAAACTAACATAACTAACTTGCACAAAAATTGCATTCATGAATACCAGACAGTTGGACGCGGTACTTCGGATCACCAAAAATATGACGTCCTGGAGCTTGTCCAAAGTTTTCATTGTTTATCCTTTTCTTTTACAATCATAGTCACCCGTTGGTTACCTGCAGTAAATTAGTTCGACCGCGAGTCAACCGTGTCGCTGCTGTCGGTAAAATGTGTTCACCAGTTCAGCGCCAGAGTCGGTCATATTCTTAATTTATCATATTTGATTATTTAGATGTTTGAGTGCTTTCGGACCATGTTTATAGTTTTTATTTTGTTGAAACAAATGAAATTTGTGACATTATATGAAATGATGGAAATCGGTTGTTTTTATCTATAAACTCCAAATGAAAACAATTAAATATAACTTTGGAATAAGTAAATTCTCAGTTTGAAAATCATCCATGCATTTTATTGTTTTAAACATGCACCATTTTTCTGCGTGTAAGAGTGCCGAAAAGTAGTACTTTTCGGCACTGTTGTTCGAGTGTGGAAAAGTAGGCCTTTTTACGGTATTTTCGCTGATGGAAAAGTGTGACTTTTCGCAACGTAATTACAAAAAAAAGTTTTCAAAATTCACGGAGCACCCTCTACAGTCGTGCCTCTGGATGAGAAGAACAATCTATGAAAGTTTCAGCTCAATCGGCTTATTTTTAAAGCTGGCGCAAATGAGTTGAAGGTTTGTATGGGATTCTCAGCCCAAATATATGGGAAATTGGATGACCTCCAGTCTCTCATTCAGCGCGCTGGTTTGGCGTGTTTGATTCGGCTCAGAATTGAAAAAAATAGTACTTGCGCGCTACATCATAGGCAGCTATGTAATTCTTCATTGTGTCGATACCCATCTACGTGCGTGAACAATTGAAATGAAGGACAACATAGCCGCCTAGGATGTAGCGCGCAAGTTTCGAACGGCTAACACGTGCTGCAAGTAACAACCGATAGTAATCGAAGTCAGAAGTCCTCATCTAGCTTTCGTTAGCTAAAACAGCAACTAAATTAAGTTTTATCAAGATATGGTCTTCTACAAAGTTGTTCTTTATGGTATCAACTACTATTTTTTTCAATTCTGAGCCGAATCAAACACGCCAAACCGGCGCGCTGAATGAGAGACTGGAGGTCATCCAATTTCCCATATATTTGAGCTGAGAAGCCCATACACACCTTCAACTCATTTGCGCCAGCTCATCCAAAGGCACGATTCTAGAGGGTGCCCCGTGGAATTTTTCATTTTTTTTTATTTGGGCCGGTCTAGTGCGATATATGTAATTTTCACAAAATTTGGTTGTGTATTTATTGGAGTTCAGACGATTATAGCAGTCCAGATATCATTTAGAATAAGTCATTTGTTTGAAGTATGTTCATTCGTATTCAAGCTATCGTCAAATACAGACCTTCTTTACACATTACCAAGAAGTTCTGGACCCAGGATTACGCAAATGGCAAACAGCGGAAATACGATGATTGAGAGGCTGATTGGCAGAGAGAACTGGACGACCTGGCGTTTCGCTGTCCAGACGTGCCTCGAAGTAGAAGATTTATGGGAAGCGGTCGAGCCCAAGAAGAAGGATGATGGACCTTGGAAGTTGTTGATCCGGGAAAGACAAGAAGGCTAGAGGGAAAATCATTTTATTCTTGGAACCGGTGAACTACTAGGTACCATGTTCGAGATGCAACCGCAGCTCGGGAAGTTTGCGCGTTTGAAGAGACAGGACTCACCCGCGAAGTTAGATTACTGTACAAGCTTATAAGAACCGAGCTGGAATCTTGCGGATCAAAGGAGAGTTACGCTAACCGGATGATATCTACTTGCCATCAACTAAACGAAATAGGATTTCAAATTCCGCAACGATTCATTGGAGTTGGCAGGGATGCCATATATACAGATATATCTGTATTATACAGATTTTTGAGCATTCGTACAGATTTCGTTTCATGTGAATTACAGATTTTTGAGCTAGAGAGGCTATTTTATTTTTGTATGGGATACGCAGGTGGAATTGTGAATTGAGTTCAAATCAGGAGCGGACTGGAGACTGCCACATTTGTACGATGGGGAAGGAGACAAAGCTGAAATTCAGTAAGCAGGGATCAAGAGCCACCGATATTCTCGAAATTGTTCATACCGACATTGCTGGACCAATGGAAGAATCGTCACTTGCAGGAAGCCGCTACTATATCACGTTTATAGATGATAAATCCCGCCGAATGTTCGTGTATTTTCTGAAATCTAAATCCCAAGATGAAGTTCTGGACAGTTTCAAACAATTCCATGCGTTAGCTGAATGTCAGACTGGCCGCCGATTGAAAACGTTGCGCAGCGATAATGGTAAGGTATATAGGTAACTCTCGCTGAGACCGTCCCACTATTTACACCATGTCTTTAAAAATGTTTAAGGTGGTGATTTTCTGAAAGTCCTCCTCAAAAAAGTAAGAAAAATGGATTTGGTTAATCAATTTGATAGACCCCCGTTAGTTAGATCCACAACCATTTTTGCGGACCCCTCGATTTTGATCAATTGTTGGCTCATTCAAACCGTTATAACTCAAAAGTTTCTCTAAAAACCACCTCATAACAAAATGTTGTTGAAAAGAGGAAAGATTATTTATATAGTTATAAAAACATGGGTCGGCCATATTGATTTTGGCCGCCATCTTGGATTTTTATACCAAAACTGTTTTTTCATCATGTTGGCAACCACCGATTTCAAAATTTTTGCGTCAATCGAAAGCGGGGACATTTTTACACAACATATCAAAAATTTAGAGATGTATCTTTTTCCTATCAAAAGTAATCTGCACTTTTGTAAATCATGACACGTTTTCTCCATACATTTCCATGCGCACCGGCAATGACACGCAACAACATCAAAGTTGGCGCCTGCTTGTATACACAAAGGCACCTGCAGCGAAATCAGGGAAAATTGTAGGTTCGTTCCCGTTTTTAACTATTTCTCAATGATGCGGACATTGCTTTTTAAACTTTTTTGGTGTTTTGAAAAGCTGAAACTTTCAACTATTCATTAGTGAATTCAGATTTCAAATTAATGTTCGTAAACACTGTGAAATAACGCTGCATTTATGTAAACAACCGGCACCTGGCCCAGTACGCTACAGCGTCAGGATTTACAAAAGTGCAGATGATTTTTGATAGCAAAAAGATACATCTCTAAGTTTTTGATATGTTGTGTAAAAATGTCCCCGCTTTCGATTGATGCAAAAATTTTGAAAATCGGCGGTTGCCAACATGGTGAAAAAAACAGTTTTGGTATAAAAATCCAAGATGGCGGCCAAAATCAATATGGCCGACCCAACTTTTTATAACTGTAAATAGTAGTTTTATCTTTCCTCTTTTCAACAACATTTTGTTATGAGGTGGTTTTTGGAGAAACTTTTGAATCAACTATTGACCAAAATCGAGGGGTCCGCAAAAATGGTTGTGGCTCTAACTAACGGGGGGTTCATCAAATTGATAAACCAAATGCATTTTTCTTACTTTTTTGAGGGGGACTTTCAGAAAATCGCCACCTTAAACATTTTTGAAGACATGGTGTAAATAGTGGGACGGTCTCAGCGAGAGTTACCCATGTTAACGGATTATTTCAGCAGTACTTGAAGCAGGCAGGAATCAGGCATCAGACCACAAACGATTATACTCTCGAACAAAACGGATTGGCGGAGCGTGCAAATCTGACCATTGTGGAGAAGGCGCGGTGCATTTTATTTGATGCCAAATTATCGAAGTCGTTTTGGGCGGAGGCTGTAGCTGCTGCGGTTAGTGAAGCGTCGTGGCCGTACGGTTAGCGTCACCAAGCGCATAAACGTACCATGCCATGGGGTGAGGGTTCGATTCCCACTCCGAGTGATGATACTTTTCACAAGAAATGCTTCTTCCTCGTGTCCACTGATGCTCGTAATATGTGTTGTTGTCCGTTGTCTAGTGTTTAGTTTCGTTCAGTCTGTACAGCCTCTGGCTGAATACGGTGTCTGGGTCTTTTTATACGTATTGTGAATCGATCTCCAACCCGTGGACATGATCTGACGCCGGATGAAAGGAAACCCGATATTTCGCACATCCGTTTATTTGGTACGAAGGCTATGATGCAAATGCCAAAAATGAAACGTAAAAAGTGGGACCCGAAGTCACGTGAATGTATGCTGATTGGTTACGAGGAGGACACCAAAGGTTACCGTTTGTATGATCCCAGGGCAACATGTACTTTCAAGAGTCGTGAAGTGATATTTCATCAATGAGGCTGGTCCGGAGCAATGCCAACAAGGACGTCCGGATAAGAAGGCAACAATGATTTCGTTGGAATACTCTGAAGCTCCAGTGAATGTCCAGGGTGCTAATCCACCCGAGGATCGTGTTGGTTTACCTGAAGTCAACTAAACAGTTACCCAAGATCTTGGACGTGGAGAATCTGAAACTGAAGATGAATACGAAGATACTAGTGAAGGCAATACATCCACAAACACGCTGACAGAAGTGACCGTGTTCCCTCCGCTACAAAATTCAAATCCATCTTGGTCACGGACTTTGAGGCGCAGCGGACGGGAGCACAATTTCCCCGGCAAGTATAAAGATTTTACAGTTAATTGCAAAGCGCTTCCGGCTTCCAACATTTCACAAGTCTGCGACGATGATTCCAGTGTTTTCGGCGAGATCTTCCTGGAAAGTGTAATGCGACGAATCGAGCTCAACTGCCAGGCCACGATTTTCACGATTTCCGTTTATTATGCGTGCTTTATGGACGGCATGGATATTATCCCCAGAACTTTTGAAATGGTGACAGAGCTGTACACCTTACTAAAACGCTAAGCGGCAAAGGTCAGATTGGTGATGAATGTGTCAAAAACAAAGTAGGGTATGTGTGCCATCAGTAATCTCATGCTCCCATTTTCATCCTATTCGAAAACAAGCGATTACAGCACCAATTTACTCCGTTCTTTTTGCTTTCATGGGTGCTCACTTCTAACAAAAAATACAAAAATAAGAAACAAAACAAACAGCGCTTCAATCCTTTGTTTTTCGTGGGATGAAAATGGAAGTCACATGCTTAATAAGGGAACCAATACCCTACATGCTAGCAGACGGCAGGATTCGTCTAGAAAGTATAGGTACGGTGAACGGGGATACCTTCGATATAGTGGAGGAATTTGTCTAGCTCGGATCCTTACTGACGGCTAACAAAAATGTGAGTCATAAAACACACAGGCGCATCACCGGAGAAGTCGCATCTTTTACGGGCTTCAGAAGAAACTGCTGTAAGAAAGATACCCCCACCAATTGTACCACGTACAATACACTTATAAGCCCGGTGGTCCTCTATGGACATGACACATAGACCATGCTCCAAAACGGGCCTGTAAGCATTCGGAGTTTTCGAGCGCTTCGTGATAAGGGCGATCTTCATCGGTATGTGACGGTGGAGGATGAACAAAGAACTCACTGCACTCTACGGCGAATCCAGCTTCCAGAGATAGTGGCCAAAGCTGGAAAGATACAATGGGTAGGGCATGTTGCAAGAATGCTGTACAACAACCCTGCAAAGTTGGTATTCGTTTCTGATCCGTTTGGCACAAGAAAGGGTGGAGCTCAGAAATCACGATGGATGGACCAGATGGAGCGTGATCTGACGAGCATTGAGCTTGATCGAGAATAGGAAGAGGTAGCCAAAGAGTATTGCTGCATACTAAATGTTGTTGATTTGTGTTATCCTAACTGTTATGTTGTGACTGTGTGAAGAATTAGCATAAATTAAAATTCACGAACAAAAAAGAAAAAAAAATGTTATGTTGTGCATACATACACTCAGCGAAGTAAACTACCGAAATTCATCAAAATATCTTATGAAATTTAGCCATAACTCTAAAGCAGCGGTTTTCAGATCGTGCACCGCGGTGCACTTGGTGCACCGCGAAGCCATGACAAGTGCACCGCAGCACTTCAGAAAGTGCATGTTTAAGTTAAACTTCAAATTCATTACCTATTTCATGAAAAATAATTCGACTTAATTAGAGCAACTGAACTATTGCAAGGTGCTCCAAAGGATTGAGAGTAATTTTCCCATTATTCCAGCCGGCGAGTTAACCTTGAATCCAGAAAAAAACCGTCTCAGATATTCGCGAAGAATCATGGAACAAGTCTGCCAAAACCGTCCTAATAAATATTATATTTTTTCCAAGAACTCGTAATGGATGTTTAAAAGTGCTTACCCTACAAGGCATCTGCAATGTATCTTCAATGAATGCGCTAAAAAAAACTCAGAAGAAATCTTACTAATATTTCTGTGGCTTTGCTTAACACCAGAGAAGGAATCTATCACTGACGAAATCAGATGAACACACAACTCTTTCCGAATTCACAAGAGTGCCTGGAAGGAATTTATCAAAAATATTGTCAGTATATGCCAAAGTTCCAAAAATAAAGCTGCCAAGTGTCTTGCTAGAAATTTTTCAGAAATCCAGTAATAGTCTTGGAAATTTCCTTGGCGATTTCCTAACCTCAAACCTACCTGTCCAACGAACGTAAATCCTTGAATTTTGTCATCAAATTAGCTCGTAGTTTGTAGAAAATAACGAGAATTGTCGTTTCTGTCCATTTTTAATTTGATTCAGATTCTGAATTCTCCGCAAATTCCAGTTTTAAAGTCGATGAAGAGGGAAAAATAGAGGTTAAGAGACGCAACTGCTAGAAATTATTCAGAAGTCTTGGAAGGACTTCACCGAGGTTCTTAAAAACAAAACACCACTAATTCGGCTCAAGTTCATTCAGTGTTTATAAAGATCTTGTCTGAAAGTTTCCAGAAACATTGTGAGCAAGAAATATTCTAAGTCGAATAACTGTGACACTCCACTATGCTCCGATAAATGATGAAAAAACGTAAGACAGTATCACGTCATAACTAGTGTGGGAAAAACTAATGACGAGTGTATGCACCTTGGAATTGCTATGAAAAATTCGACAGCTTTTTGACGAATTTGAAATTTTTTTTTTTTAACAATAATGAACATGTGCACCGCGGAGCGATTTATTTACAAAAAGTGCACCGCGAGCCGAAAACTCTGAAAACCCCTGCTCTAAAGTATGGATGCCATAAGAATACCTTGTGAAAATTAAACATGCTTATTATGACCTAATTACATAAGATAAACTTATGAAAAGAGCAGAAAAATCGTAAAATGGTGCAGACTGGAATCGATCCATGAACGTCGAGATCACTGAGCTCGTGCCCAACCCACGCGGCTATCGACGCTTGAGAATACCGTGGTGCTAAATGTGTATAAAAGCCAAACTGTGAGTCGATTTTGCGTCATAAACCGACCTTATGAAATTCAATCTAGCCGTTATGAATTGTTTAAAGACTATTTTTTCATAACGAAGACCTTATGATAATTTTAGGTTTATTTGCCTGAGTGTACATTTAGTATGATCCACAATAACATAGACCCACTTACTCATAATTTGTTCGCGCTTACGCCACTCTTTACTGTTTGTGTCTGGGAAATCTTTTCCTGGCAAGGAATATTCTGAATCATGCAACACTCCGTTAGTACACAGGGTCAAATATTTGTCCAAAAAGAAACCAATGCTCAAACATCTTGTTTGACTCGATCGAATTTTCATTAGTGTCAAACAGATGTTGTTTCTTGAGTTCTTTCCTTGTCAAATATTTGACCCTGTGTACTTCAGGCCTTACCCTACTGTTTAGGTACTTTTTGCGTTGAACAATTCACTCCCGACAAACCCCTTCTTATTAACCGGAGAAGTATACTACATTTTACTATTTAACCAAAACCTTAACCAAGACCAATCAGAAGAAAAATAAATAGATCTTACTAAAAGTAGTGCGGAACCATGTAATTCACTGCCAATACCAATAAGTTCCAACCCATTTCATCTTCCGTTTGCCTATAATTCCGTACGATGCATTTATAGCTCCGGAAACACAAGACACTTTCCTAAAAGCGTTCAGTGCGGCATATTTCTCCCTATGGCAGCAATTGCGCTTACTTTCGCACCCGCTAGGCAAACAGCCAACGGAACCGATCCACACCGAGATTTATTGCAACATTTGGAAAATTTCTCATTATGCAAGCGCCATACGCCATAATTAACGGGTCTTTTGTTGCCCAAAAGTTCAATATCCACACACCTCCTCTCTGTCTCTAGGTCTCTAGTCCTCTCTGGTCCGAGGAAGGCGGAAAACAGAAAGCCATAAAGCAGAGCTGAACGTCCTCTCCTAACTAAACGAAGCCAGCTTGGTGCCTTCAGATAGGTTGGCGGCAGAAATATTTTCACGCCAAATGCAAATTCGATTTCACCGAGTAGACAATGGAAATACCAATGTCGCAATAAAGCACACGCACTAATGCCAAAAACTGTCGGTCTAGGCGAATCGAACGGCAGTGAGTAGGTACCTACGCATCGTTCTCAATTTCCGGGCAAACCATGCTGCGACCGATATACGCCGGCACAGCAACTACGTACCCTAGAAACCAACTGGAAATGTGCAGAATTCAACGCAGAGCCCTTTTCAACTTTTGACTGGACTAATAGGACTTTCAATTATGGATATTTTCCACATAATCAGCATCCTAATCTGTCGAATAAATAAATCAACAGAATCAGATTCACAGTTGTGTTCACATTGTGAATCGTATGAGGGCAACATAGGTACATTGTACCTGGGTGGGAGAAACATTCTCGGAAACAGCATTTCGTCTTGTATGCGATACAGGCAAAACCTTTTAGGGCAGATGTGGCTGATAGAGTGGATTGCTCACGAACATTGATGGAAGTTTGCCAATTTTGTTCCCCTCTGTTGCCGTTGTCGACCTGGTCTGGTAGAAGCGTCCAGGATCTGTTGTACAGGATGATTTTATGTTGGTGCACGATTCGGTTTGTACTTTCTACTTATCGACATTTACATATGTTTTCTGTCTAGTAAAAATTTCAATAAGAATTTAAATGGAATCTATCGATGTATAATTACTTTCACAAATAAAGACGGCACCGATATAAATTAAGGCATTCTGATGGATGTTCGTGAATTATAATTATAGAAGGATTCTACGAATTACACGGATTTTTGGTCAGAGACTAGTTATGGATTTAGTTTAACCTTCCGAAACTCACGCAGTCGGCTACTACCGCTAGCACTGCTTTGGTGCTGTGTACAACAAGCGAGCTTTTTCAACGTTTTGTACAAAATACAACAGCGTGACTACTGGAGGGTTAAAATCTTTCCAGAATTCGTGTCCAAATTCCTGCATTACTCCTGTAATTGTTATCGAGATTTTTACTTGAATTTTCTGCAGGGTTTTTCCTTAAGTTCGTTTAATTTCATTTCTTCAGCGTTTTATAACAATCACAAAAAAACCCTCGCCACTCGGTTCGTGATTGCAGCACGCCAGTAGAGTGCAGCGAGCTCGTGGTTCATCCTTCGCCGCCAAACACCATTCTCCTACATACCGCCCAAGATGATCCAAAGCACCCCGCGCTCGAACGCTTCGAGTGCTTACATGTACATAGTGCAGGTCTCGTGCTTGTAGAGAACCACCGATCTTATCAGTGTTTTGTTTGCGCTTCACGTTTCAGGCGGATGTACAGTTTTGTCACCGTTCCAAATATTCTAGCAATACCGAATATCCATTTTCTCCGCAAAACAGACAATTTGGCCGGATCTTGTGAAAAAAACACCATGTGGCAATCCCCGACGACATCCGAAGGAACTAAACAAATCGCCTGTGTAATGGCAGCTCATTCGGTGAAGAAACCGAACCGCCTGATAGGGATCTCAAGTTTAATTGAGTACCTACAGAGCAGGCCTTGTATGTAACCGATACGCCAATAAAGAGCAGTTTTATGTTGACCATGAACGTACTTGGAAGTCTTTCACTATAGCACTAAGAATGTTCCCATTTTATCAAACTTTTCTTGATTATAACAGTGTCGACGAGGTGAAATTATTTTACCAATTTCATCGTAGACTTCACGACCCTTGGTGATTTTTGCTTTTAGCGTGAATATTTGCGGCCTTGGTCAAATTTGGCGAAAAGCGTGCAAGTATTTTTTTTCTGTTTGGTTTGTTTGAGTGCATTTCACGACCACAAGCATTTATGTGCTTTTGAAGTGAATTTGGTGACATTCCTTTTTATAATATATAGCGCATTTAGTTCACCACTGGACTATCGCACTAGTTTTCACGAGTGCGAAAACGCTAATAAAAGTGCGCGATTGCATCATATCAACTCGGTGTCTTCAGAGCACTTGTTCACCATAGATTGAAGAAATAGTGCGCCGAAGACATCAACCTGATTTGATGCAATCGCGCACTTTTATTTACGTTTTCGCACTTATGAAGTCGCAGTTCGCAGTCCAGTGGTGAACTAAATGCGGTATATTTCACGTGCATTTTGTGTAGTGAAAGTGTGATATTTTCTTGAAAAACATGCAATTTTTATCTTTTTCGGTCGATTTGGTGTTTTTTTTCTTTGCTTTGTGAGGCATCATTGTTTTTTGACGTCGAGTCTGAGGATCTGCAGGCGAATTTGTTTCACTGTTTTGTTTTACAATGGCCTCTTTCATGTTTCGCGAAGCTTGTGTGGAACGGTGCATAAAGGTGACATTTTATTTTATTCCATTTTCCATTTTTTTTTGTGTTTGCTTTATGTGGATCAATTATATTTTCTGTGATTGAACAAATTAATATGTTTTGCATTTTGTAATGACCACTTACTTTTGTGAAGCTTTCATACATTAGTGCATGAAAAAGCATTTTTTCTTTTGATGTTCGGTGCAGAATGGTTTTCAATATTTTTTCTTTTTTTTTGGTATGTCGCAGTCGTTTTTTTACCATTTTATATTTTATGAGAGCATCGTATTTTTTTTTTCGCTTTAAACGAGGTTTAAAACAGATTTTTATCCTCCATTGTTTTAACCGTTGCATTCAACGTTTACGCATACCATTTTCTTTTAAGCGTGAGAGCGCCGAGATCGCTGATTGTCCATATTTCACTAACGTGAGAAATGAGATTTTAGTTGCGATCAACTGTGGTATACTTTTTTTTGCGATGGTGGACGTCCGTCCTGCATACCCGAGAGTGACTACCGTCGAGTACTAAAAATGGAATGGGGCATATCGTTTGTTTAAGGTGAATTTTCGGAGTTTATTTACGTTTTGTCGTACGATTGATCATCTGTAAGCGTTTTGCTGTGCCTGCTGTGCGTTTGAACTATTTTGCGATGAGCCTGAGGATCCAGATAATGAAACTACCGACCACACGACGTCTGCTAGATTAATTCTGATGGTAGGCCATTCATCGAACAGCGCCGTAGGAGATGGACGCAGAAGCAAATCACGTCCAAAAGGGAGGAAGACATGTACACTTCATTGCTGTTGGATGGATGTTTATTGGACTGGCTCTCCAACTACTACCAGGACTTCAGATGCTTCAGATCGACGGTTTTGTACCGCGTGATCAATAATCTGTGAATGGAGTATAAGTGAATGATAGAAAAAAAAACATGCCATACAAATTGCGCATTACTGAGAAAATTCAGTTATCGAATAAGAAAAGAAATGTATGTAATTTGTCCTAAAAATGTAGGGTACTTGAAAAGTTTTATAAAGCTTATCGAAATGATTGTTAATTCCAATTTTGCCATTGTCTTAACTATAGGAGGAAGGAGTTTAATTGAGTACCTACAGAGCAGGCCTAACCATAGAGCAGGTGTAACCGATACGCCAATATAGAGCAGTATTATGTTGACCATGAACGTACTTGGAAGTCTTTCACTATAGCACTAAGAATGTTCCAATTTTATCAAACTTTTTTTGATTATAACAGCCTGAAATCCATACGAAGTTCTTAACACCGTCCATCGTCGCTTCGATCAGGCTATGATCCTCCTGGAGAAGCCCTTCTCGTCCACGATTTCCCATAGCTCTGTGCGATCGATACTGTCGTTCGCCGCGGCGCATCGCCTAGAAGTCGATAAACAGGTGGTGCGTTGGGAACTGACATCCGCAGCATGTTTGAAGGATTTGTTGTACGGTGAAGATCTGGTTCGTTATTAGCTGGCCGTCGATGAAACCGGCTTGAATATTTCCTACAAACTCATTTACTTTGAATGAAATACAACGAAAAATTATCTGGGATAACGCTTTATAGGCGGCACTCAGAATTGCGTAAAGAAGTTCATAAACTCCAACTTGAATCCTACTTTCCATTTCTCCGGTAGCTGTGTGATCTCAGATATTGTTGAAATATATACTCGCAACATCTTCAGGCGTTCCTCCTTGCAGACCTTCCCCCATTTCTTACTGGATTATATCCGGGATCTCAGCTAGGAATCCTCCTGTGATTCCATTTAAAAATTCTTCCCAAAATTTTCCCGGTTGTAATCACGCAACTCCTTCAGTTATTCTTATAGGTGGCATTTTTTTCCTTCTAAACCATAGGGGGAGAATCTGCTCAACAGACTACAGGCTTGACAGAATCTCCCTCGCGAGAAAATGAGGAAGCGATTTCGGCGATTTTCTGAGGAGAAAAAATAAACTCAGAAATCACAACGCAAATCCTCAACAGCACCGTGCGCGAGCTTGCCGCGCAGCGAGGAGTTCGTCCAACACTCATAATTGCTTGTTGTGCTTCTCATGTCCACTCACACTCAAAAAGCTCTCGCAAGTTCCACTCCCATACAAAGAAAGACTCTCGAGGCAAAAATCGCACTCTTTTATCCGAAATCATCATCGACTCTATTTGCATTACCTTCTTCCTCGCTCAATTTTTAAAGCCTCTCTCTTTTTTTTTGTTCTTGGCAAACGACTAGAATTATGTTGATCGGATGAATTTGGCACTCTCAGTCTTGAAAATCAAACGATTTATTTGATTCTGCCCGACGTTTTGGCAGATTTTTTCCCTTGAAAAAGGGCACATTCCATGGCCGAAACGTCGGGCAGAATAAAATAAATCGTTTCATTTTGAAGACTGAGAGTGCCAAATTCATCCGATTTATTGCCTCTCTGTTTGGGATTCGTTCGCTCACTCGAGACGAGGCAGAAGCAAAACACCGCTCTAGAGTATGTTGCAAAACTCGTTTGATTTTGAGGAGAATTATCAAGCCTGCAGACACCCTAACACTGCATAGGCGAAACTACTGGGGGTGCCGGGGGTGCCAGGCACCCCCTAGAATTTAAATGCATTGCTGTGAGATATGGGGCGATGAATGATGAATGGATAAACTAATGAATATTTGTTTGTGGTGCACCCCCTGGAAAAAATCCGTAGTTTCGCCCATGCCTAACAGGAAGGTTAGCGTAGTGTGGGGTTAAGGCCGTCTTCTAGGGGAACTGCGGGCATAACGCCCCCGGGGGCTAAACGCCTTCACGCGATTTTATCATATTGTGGAGGTTTCCGTTAGATGCAAGCAAACTAGAACTCTAACTGAGCAGCTGAAGACCAAGAACGGCTGCTATTGTCGAAAGAAAAGCGTGAAAAACGACGATTTTCCACATTTGGAGAGGTTCCCTAATTTGCAGCGCACAGAAATTAAGACATTACGCGCTGATTATATGAAATCAACCCATGAAACTACCACGCGCCTTCTTCTTACTCCTTCATTTGCTGCTGGGAAGAGTTCGATGGAGCCCCTTGGTATTTCACAACAAGCCAAAGCGGGAAATGCCAGCAGGCGTTTTGCCGCACCCAAAAAGGCGTTTTTCCTCCTGCACTTTTCCGGCACCTAAAAAGTAACACTTTTTTGAATTGTTTATTTGAATGGGAAATGTTGTGGGCACGCGGGACAAAAGTTGAAGTCTCTTAGGTAAAGGAGTAAACTGCTCTCCAAGGCAGAATACGACCTTAAAATAAGCATCATTTGAGGTTCATGACCACATATGCTTAGCCGGGCCGTTATGCCCCTCTTTCCCCTACAACAAAAGTGAAAGCCAGGACTACTCTCCTCGACCCATTAAACACATTCTTATGGTCACCAAACCCTTCGTCTCTCCGGAACCACCAAGAAGGCATTGCTTCAGAGAGGGGCTAGTGCACATCGCACCCTCAAGGTTGGGGCGACGCCTGCAGCAACGAACATCGATGACTCGCTTTGGAGAGTCCATCACGGTAACATGCTGGCGCTTAGCCAGTTTCCCGAGTGGTCCTCACCACTCCCTTTGTCCTCGGAAGGCGGGCAGGGTCAACCCCGCCCGCGCCATACTGCTGAGCGGACATCAAGAACTGATGCCCACATGCAACCCGATCTGACCTGCCCGCAAAGGAAGGGTATCACTACCCTTCAGGCCCTATCAGATGCATCCGTAGGTTGCAGACAGCAGGGTCTCACCTACCCCGACCCTTGCCGGGGACCCCTTTCCAACCACGGGCTCGGATCCAACCCAGTAGACCGACGCCACGACAGCACCGCTACCGGGACTTCCTCTCTGCGGCCACTTAATCGCTGTAAGGGTCGATCTCGACCGCAGGGCACCGGTATGACCTACGAAGCCGACTTCGAACCCCTGGACCACCTCTTGCACTACATCTGGACTAGCCATTCTCCGAGTCCACGCGTCACCTCCTCTGTAGCTCCCAGACGATATGGGTAATAGCCGTTGAAACAGCGTACCAGCCAAACTCATCCCTACACATCCTCTGGACCAAATTGTCCGGAGTTGTGTCCTCCCCGCATGTGGCAAGCATGCGGTCACGCATTGTGCGAAAACGCGGGCACACGAACAAAACGTGTTCCACCGTTTCCTCTAAACCATTGCACACTGGGCATTCGGGAGAATCCGCATGCCCGAAACGGTGTAGATACTGTCGGAAGCAACCATGACCTGTAAGGACCTGTGTCAGGTGGAATGTAACTTCCCCATGGCGCCTATTAATCCAACTATCTACCCTCGGTATCAACCTATGGGTCCACCTTCCTTTGGTGGAACTGTCCCACGCGCGCTGCCATTTGACCATAGAGGCCGTCCTGACAGTCCTGCGTATGCCTCTTGTGCCGCGCATTTCGAAGCACTCCATGTCCTCACTGATAAGAATGCTGATAGGCACCATACCAGTAATGACGCAGAGAGCGTCGTGTGACACGGTACGGTACGCGCCCGCAACCCTCAGACACATAAGCCTGTAAGTATTTTCCAGCTTCCGTCGGTAGCATTCAGTACTTAGCGCGGTACCCCACGCCGGGCCGCCATACCTATAGGTATGGTAAGTATGGACGTAGCAACACTAGCCAGAAGCTTGCGCTTACTGGCGTACACCGCTGAGCTATTGGACATCATCCGGGACAGTGCCGCAATAGCTGTGGAGGCTTTTTTACAGGCATAATCGACGTGGCTACCGAAGGTAAGCTTATCGTCGATCATCACGCCCAAGTGTTTGACAGAGCGCTTAGACATGATTGTGCATGTTGGGGCAGGTTCGGGATTTCCGGTGGAATTTCTCGGGTAGAAAATCGGATTGCGGCTGTAGAGTTGCTCTATGCTGCGCGGGTGGTGGTGGCATAAGATAATGAGCTACTTCACTTTCCACAAAGCTCACGGTGTTGCAGCTAACTGCCACTAGGAGGATTTCTTCTGCACGGATAGAAACTTCTGACACTTTATGGAACACTTTACTAACTTGGAACTTAGATTTAGGCACAATTGGAGAGTACTTTATTTCTTGGAAGTTCAATTTGGACTAATTTTATTTTATAATTTATGATCTAATGAAACCTAACTGCCTACTACTACTTACAGCATTTTAATTTCACGCTATTCATTTCTAGCACTACTACTACCATCTAGCACTCAATTGCAGTACTAGAGCAAGGTGGGTTCGGCGCGAGCCTATAGAAATATATTGGAAACTAATTGGGAACAAACAGTGCACTCTCCTACACTGATGTCCGTCTGCTGCACCGATTGCATGTTGTTAACAACCGTCATCTCTGTCTTGTGGTGAGCCAGCTCCAGTTTCCTGGACCGCATCCACGCCTCCACAACCTTGATCGAGTGGTTGGCAGTCAACTTTACCTCCTCGATCGTTTCACCGTAGACTTCGAGCGTAATATCGTCGGCAAATCCGACAAACACCACTCCCACTGGGTACTCAAACCTCAACACCTCGTCGTACATGACATTCCATAACACCGGACCCAGGATGGAACCTTGCGGGACTCCTGAGGTTATGTGAAAGCACTTCCAACCCACCTCCGTGTCGTAAACTAGTACGCGATTCTGGAAGTAGCTTCCGAGAATCTTGTACAAGTACTCCGGTATCCCCAGACGCAAGAGCGCATCGGCAATAGCAGCCCAACTGGCGCTATTAAATGCATTCCTTACATCCAGAGTCACTACCCCGCAGAAGCGAATTCCCCTCCTCTTAGGCTCGAGTGCTTTCTCGGCGGTTTTTGTAACCGACAAGATAGCGTCTACGGTGGACCTCCCCTTCCGGAAGCCATACTGGTTGCTCGAAAGACCATTTACGCCCTCAGTGAACCTCAACATTCTATTGAGGATGATCTTTTCGAGCACCTTCCCCGCCGTGTCAATCAAGCATATTGGTCTATATGCCGACGGGTCTCCGGGTGGTTTCCTCGCCTTTGGCAATAGTACCAGGCTCTGCCTCTTCCATGCATCTAGGAAAACTCCCTCGTCCAGGCATATCTGCATAGCAGACTGAACATCTCGGAAGCCTCTGCAATAGCTACTTTTAAGGCCAGGTTCGGAACTCCGTCCGGACCAGGGGCGTTACCTACGCTAAAGGACTTTGCTATCCCCGCAAGTTCCACATCGGTGACCCTCTCCTCATCGTCAGCCCCAGTCCTCGGCTATCCTACGAAAGGAGGCCAAGTACTAGGATCATGAAGCGGAAAAAGCCCCTCGATGATCCCCTCCAACATCTCTGGAGATTGCTCTGTAGGAGCCATTACACCTCTCGTCTTGGCCATCACGATCCTGTAGGCGTTCCCCCACGAGTTCACATTGGCACTCTGACAGAGACTCAAAGCATGCCTCTTCTAGGTGGCATTTCTCTCATATCAATATCCTAACTTTCATATATACGACGTGAGGTTAATAGCATCACCTACTCATACTAAACGATCGAAAAATGAGTAGATGATACTAACACTTTCATACCGTAAATTTCAGCGTCCTTGGAGAAAACTATAGATAAAACACTAATCTTCAAGTTTGCAGAACATCATATTCTAACATTAGGATTTCTCAGCAGAGCATGGGTAAATGTGTCAAATCTATGATCGAAAATATCTTTGGGTTCCTTCTTAGACTTCTTCAAGAAGTCTAGGGATTGCATCAGCAATCCTAAGCGAATTTCTCCTGGGACATCTTTAGAGGTTCCTCCAGTGATTGTTCCAGTGCTTTTTCGAGGATTTCCTCAGGAATTTCTTCAGGGATTCCCAAAGGAATTTCACCAGAGATCCTTCTATGAATACCTGCATCCTTTAGAGATTTCTCCAGGAATTTCTTCTTATACTCCTTCAATAATTCCGCAAGAGATTGCTCAAATAATTTCATTTGGAATCATTCGAAATATTTCTGCAGGAATTTCTCTCAGACAATTCTACCAGAGAGAGGTTATTCAAAAATGGAATTCCTTCAAGATTTTTTACAAAAAAAATACTTTTGGAGTTCATCCTAGGATTCCTCCAGTAATTTGTCTAGAAATCATTGCAGACATAGATTTTACAGAGATTCCTTCACAAATTCTTCCAGAAGCTCGTTTAGAAACTACTGGGATTTCCTAAGCAACTTCTCATGGGAACGCTTCCGGGATTCCTCCTGGGATTTCTTCGGGAGCTCCTTCAGATATTCCTCCAGAAATTCCACCAGGTGTTCCTCCAAAGATTCTTCTCGGGACTCTCTCAAGAATTTCTCCAGCGTTTCACTCGGGAATTTCTTCTGGGATTCTTTCAGGAATAGATCCAGGGAATATTTTAATAATTCCTCCAACTCTTCCTGAAACTCTTCTTGGGATTCTATCAGGAATTCCTCCAAGAGTTCTTTCAGAAGCTCTTCCAGGAATGTATCCAGGTAGTCTCCCATGAATTATTTGAGGATTTCTTTAGGAATTCCTCTTGAGATTGTTTCCGGGATTCCTCCTGGGGTTTCTTAAGAAATTCTTCCAAGGATTCCTTCAGGAACTGGTACAGGGTTTCCCCCTGGAGTTCCTCCAAAAACTCTTCTTGAAATTTCCATTCCTCCGGGCATTCCTCCAGGGATTCCTCCAGGCATTCCTCTAGAGATTCCTCTAGCGATTCCTCAAGAAATTCCTCCAAAAATTCTTCAAGGAGTCCATTCCTCCAGGGATTTCTCTAACGATTTCTCCACGGATGCCTCCAGAAACTCCTCCGGGAATTCCTTTAAACATTCCTCTAGAAATTTCTCCGGGAGTTTCTTTATGAACTTCTCCTTGCATTCCTCTAGGAACTTCTCCAAGAACTCGTCCAAGAATTCCTCCAGGAATCACCCCAGATATTCCTCCAGGAGTTTTGCTAGGAATTGATCCAGGATTGGCATTTGGGAGGCTTTTATGGGCCACATTTTCTGAAATTTGGGTGTATAACTTAACTTGGTTGGGAAGAATTTGAGGCCAACTCTGAGATTAACAGGTTAATAGAAACCATAACGAAGAGAACAAAAGTACCAAAAATATGTAAATTCCACTATATAGTTAAAAAAAATAGTAATTTTGTTTGATTTTATATATTGCCTTTGGCCCATTTGTGGGCAGTTTTCATATCAAACCGTACAAATGGTAACCTTTGTAAGATACATTTACATAACTCACGTGTGCACATCAGTTTCTCCCAAACTACATATTCCTTATGGAATATTCTTGTACGATGAAGCAGAAACACGATGCATTCACAATTGTGATTTATCGCAAGGGCTTAATTCATTCCCACGTATATTGCACATTACACATGCATGCATTTTGTCTCGTAATGTAATCTGGACAGATAATCTCTCACACACAGCTTTCTTTTTCTTCCTTATGATCATTACCTCCCTCCGGCGAATCTCGTTGCTATGTGAAATCCCAACCGGACCGACCGAAACGGCTGCCGTGGAAATGCAGGAGATTTGTGAGTTCCGCAAGCTGTTACATCATCTGAATGCGAAAATCTCGTTGCCCGTCGCTTGCCTAGCGTTACTGAACCTGAGCTACACGTTTTCCAGCGTTGCCCATCTATTCCAGGACATGAATTCCTGTCCAATTAGAGTGTTCAGCTACACCGTTGCCAACGTGCTCCTGTGGCTGGTCATCTCGTTGACGCCGTTCTTCCAAGTAAGTATACATACTGATGCTGATGCTAGACACGATCCAAATGCAAAAGCGCTAATGCATTCGGCCAGATATACAGTTATTCAAAATAGCAATTTTCGAATGCATCGTTTAGTGACGGTGAAGCTAAAAAGCGTTCCATTCGAAAATCATTCAACGCTGCACGGCTTGTTATTCGAAAATCAGCTTATAAAGCTCTTTGCCAAAAATTCATTATTCAAACACCGTTTGCCTAATCCTTTCCAGCCTATGTGCCGAGCAATGTCGACGAGTGGCTTTTGAGGTCGCTTGAAAGCCATGTTCGTCTACCATAGCTACTGCTTGCAGCCTTAAATGATGCTACTGACTACCATTGCGCTGTGGTGGGTACTTGCGAAGCCTATTCAGAGTAGAGAAACATCTCCCACAACATTCGTCGAACTTTTCCGCCCTTTATAACAACGGGCCACGCTATTCCCCAGTGCCTGCTCGCTCACGTACCTCCCTATTCTCCCAAAATGAAGGATTCGGCCATTGTGTCATGTGTGTTTTATGTGTTTGGCTCGAGTGCACCGCCGCCATCGACTGACCGAGGGATGCATCCACTGTGTGTGGCTGGTCGTCAGTGACCAGTGGGATTGGAATGCAGTTGATAGCGATCTAAAATAAATTTGGCTCTTGAAGCCTTTGCTCTTCCCGTTCGGATGTTGAGCCACCGGGAAACGCTTAAGCACCAACTAAATGTGTCTGTTCAAACTGTTCGGCACTACTTGTTCGGATTGTACGTTGCTAACGAACCGAATCATAGCATAAATCAAGTCGGGAATGGTAGAATACGAAAATAGGATTCCATTAATGTGACCTAATTTGATTAGGATGGGCGCAGATTTATTGACGAAGATTAAATATTTGCTTGGCAAGAAATCAGTTGAGAAGTCAGGATGTTTTAAGGAGATTTGAGTCAATTTTACTTTTGTAGAAACCTGAGGGCCAATGGGGATTCTTTCAGGATCTATCAATTTTCTCCAACATTTTTATATTCTACCCGAGCAGAAGGGAATAACAACAGCATAAGAAGCTGTGTTATTTTGGCAAAATAACTGAATAATAAAATCGATTATTTCTAAATTATTGCCATAACATACAGTCAGGTTTATTTTTACGCGGTTTTGATTTACGCGGCCGCGTAAATGAAAACTCCATACAGAAAAAAATTTCATCGTCTTATTTTTGCATGATTCGTCGAGAAATGGTGAGACTTTTTTTACGCGGTTTTTCGAAATTTGAACTGAGTTTTTTTTTACGCGGTACGTATCCCCCGCGTAAAAAAAAACCTGACTGTATTGTGTTATAAACTTGTCTGTCTTAAGCAGCAAAATTACAAATTCCATAACAAAAAAATGTTCCTGAAAAACCATTTCAATAACTTGTTTTGTTAGTTTCAATAACAACTTAATAACAGTGAATGCGGAAAATATTTCGATAACAAATTTTGATATTAATATGTTATTGATAATAATCGGAGAGCAGAATTTGCTATGATATCAAACTCGTTACTAAATAAGTTATAATACTTATTATATAAAATTATTCGCTTTGTCTCACAAAAATAACATGAGGTTCAACTCTGACGTAAGAAATATTTTCAAATGATCAAAAAATACTGTAGCTGGAGCTTTTAATTAGTGATCCTCAGCCTAACTGTCTTTGCGGGCCAAAATTGAATTTTGAAAAGAGACTGCGGGCCGCAAGTAATTCAACAGGATATTTTCAACAATTTTCAATATTCAACATGATTTTTTTTTAATATTGAACACGAGCAAAGAACCAAACAACTTGAAGTTATCAGGACATTTTATTTTACTTGGAAAAATCTTTAAAAAACTGTGAAATTTTTTGTGACTTCTCGTGAATTTTGAGAAATTTTAAAATGATGTGCTGGGGTTTCAGGGTTTGGAAGAAATTCCGAAAAACTGCGTGGAGATACTGTTGTGGAAATCCATTTTTTATGTTTTTCTTGCATAATTTCTTAGGAATCAAATGAGGAAAAACCTGCAGACATGATTTTCTGAGCAATGTGTGCTAGTATTTGTAGTCGATTTGAATAGTAATTTAAAAAAATCACCAAAAGTGTTGCGAGAGTGCTATGTTCCCCTTAATTAGTCAGGGACGTGATCAGTAATAACGACGCGTTCAGTTAGTGGTTCGACTACGATTGCTTCTTTATTCATAATTCAGCCTTAACTTAGGGTCTCCCTCGGTGGTGGCTACGTGACCCTTTGTGCAATCTCAGCATAATCGCATTCATCGCTTGGGCGGTCATCGCCCGGGTGGTATGATTGCAGTTATGTTGAGCTTGTGTTTTACATTAACTGGAGTTGTTTATTTATCAGCACTTTATGCGCTGCTGCAGGACCGTATCCACCACAAGAGAAATGAAGAGTATATTGCCCAATCCCTGGAGCTTTTAGCGGAATTCCAAAAGTTTAAGCAACACTATCTTTTAAGAGAAATTGTAGGCAAAAATTCAATAAATTTTTTGGAATGGTTTCCTGGTAGAAGTACCGAATATGAAACATATCTAATACAAGGATTTTTGCCGATAATAACAAAATGTAAATTATTTCAAGGCCGTTACATATATTTACTTCACTTTTTGTCCCAGCACTCTTTGACTCGCGTTATTTAAAAAAAAACGTCGTAAAAAAGTCAAGTCACGGTCCTGAGTCAAGTGTGGTCTTGACTTTTTTACTCGTGTTTTTGAAAAAAGGGAGATTTGTTTACGACGGTTTTTGAAACAACGCGGTTTTTTAGGACGGACCGTGTAAAAAAAACTTCAGTGTATTTATTATTTGAGCGAAACACACCGTTCAAATATTTTCGGATCAAAATTCAAAAAAGTATTCTTTTACAGTTTGTAAGACTTTAAAAATTTTACTTCTTTTGAAAAACTCTACATGATATTGGCAAAATTTCAGGAGGTAATATTCATTCTCATGAAAGTTTTTAAATATGGTGAAATTTCTGATTTTGATTATGGAATCTATGCGTGGGCCACTTTCTAATACTTTTGAAAATCTGTTCGCGGGCCGCACAAAACGTGGTCGAGGGCCGCATGCGGCCCGCGGGCCGCAGTTTGATGACCAAATTAATTCATTCTAAGCATAGGCGCCAACTTGTGATGTAGTTGGGGGGGGGGCGAAGCTCTCCAAAATTGGACAAAGTTCATTTTTTTTCACCTCAATGCACTAGTTTTCACGTAAATATGCCTAAATTAGATGAACTGCGTCGAAATATTCCGAATTTGATTGGTTTTGAGAGGCCTCGCCCCCCCAACTACGTCACAAGTTGGCGCGTATGATTCTAAGAGATTTGAAGTCGCAAGATAATCAAACATTAGTAATTTCTATATTATTAAATACGACGGGCTTCGATTTCCACCACTTTGTAATTTATAAACTGTTGTACTTTAATTGTTTTGAAATCAGCACGTGTACTTAAAAAAGTTTGATCGTCGATAGCAATTTGTGACTTTTGTTTTGTTTTTTTTTCAGCATAGAAACTGATTTTTTTTAGAATGCTCAACAGTTTTGCAGAAAATTTTTGGGATATTGGAAAGATTGTTTTAATTCCTCCGATTTTTCCCTGGATTCAAGAATTATGTCGACTATTCCATCTGGATTCTACAAGGATTCCTCCAAAAAATTTGCTTTGATTTCTCCTGAACTTCCTCTGATGATTCCTACAGTACTTTCACCAGAAATTTTTGCAATATTTTTTTTCTAAAACTCTAAAATTCTTCCAGAAATTTGTCGACAGATTTGGTCATGGATTCTTCCATAAATGACTCCAAAAATCTTCCAGAAATTTCGTCAAAAGTTCTTTGACAGAATCTTTCATGGATTTTCAAAGACTCCTCCAGAATCCTGCATAGAATCCCTTCAAGGGTTTCTCGAGAATTTCCTGTGATCATTAGTCCTGAACTTCATCTTAAGATTTCTCTGAAAATTTCTTTGAGGATTTCACCAGAAGTTTTTTCGAAGGATTCTCCAGGAGTTTTTCAAAAGATTCTGCCAAGAATTCTAATAATTGCTCAGAAGAATTACATTCGGAATTTCTGAGAAAATTGCGCCAGTAGTTCTCTTGAAGACTTCTCCAGGGATTTATCGAAAGGTTCCTCCAGAACTTCCAAGTGCTTATCCGAAAATTATTTAAGGAATTCTTAAAAGGAGTCGTTTAGAAATTTCCTTCTTAACTGAATACAAAAAATGGAACAACACAAAGGGGCAAGTCATAATTGTCGAATTGTTGTTGTGATTTCAAAACTTGTTACTGTTTTGCTATTGCTGATAAGTTGATAAATAGTACAACAATAACGAACTTGTACTTCAACAAAACATGTTATTTTAATATAATTTAGTTAATGTATATCAAGAGCTTGATTATAACAATATGAGATTGTCCAAAAAATTTGTTATGGAAAAGCTATGCCTTGATAATTTAATAATAACAAAATAAGATATAAAAACAGGTTATGTGGTTTCGTAGTTATTAACTTGCTATTCGCCTCTGCTCGGGTATTTTATATTTATAAAACAAAATCTTCCACGAATGTTATCTGAATTTTCTTCAACAGTTTTTTTTTCGAAATTTGCATCAAAGATTTCTTCAAAAGATGCAATGCCAGATTTTTTTACAGATACTGGGAGATTCTTATAAAAATTCCCCTAGGATTTTCCTGTAGAAGTTCAGGAAGTTTTCCAGGGGCCCTGTTTCAAAATAATTGTTAAAATTCCCCAGAGGTTTCTTCAGGTATTGCTTAAGGATTCTCTCAGGCATTTACTTAGAGATATCTGTATCAAATTTTCAAAAGTTTCATCTGGTATTGCTTTACTGGTTCCTCCAGATGTTGCTTAGGATTTTTATTTTCACAAATAGGGATTGCTTAAGATTAATTCTGCCTTTTCTTCAGAGATTCTTCCAATTTTTTTCTGGAATTTATCTCCAAAAATTTTTTTCTGGAATTTCTCCAAAGATTCTCCAGTTTTTTCAGGTATTCTATTGAAGATTCAATGGAAAAAAATGCAGTATCGTTTCTACAATTTCTTCAAATTTCTTCAGAAATTCTTAATCCGTTCTACAGGAATCCCTCCAGATATTTCCCCAAGCAATTTTTCCATGGTCCATGGTTCCAGAATCCCTACAGAAGTTTCTTTTCCTAGGAATGTATGTGGTGTCTTAATGAGTTTCTTCAAGTATTCTTCCTGGGAATCATCTGGGACATCCTCTAGAGATATTTTCAGAAATCATTAGGTGTTTTGAAGGCATTCTTTGAGACAATCCTTCAGATACTTCTTAGGAATGCCTTCAAAAATTCTTTCAAGAACTCTGCCAATTATTTTTGTACAACTTCTGAAAGAATTTCTGAAAAAAATCTCTGGCAAAATATCTAAATCCTAGAAAAAAACCTCAAGGAGTTCCTGGAGGAACCTTTGGAAGAAATTTCTAAGGAAAAAAAAAGGAATAGGAATTTATGAAGGGTGCTGAACTTACTGAAAAGATCGTAAAATTCTGGAGAAGTTTCTTGAGATGTATTTGAAGGTACAGTGTATCAAAAAATTGTCCGTACAGTACTTTTGTCGGCTAAAATTACCATATTTCAATGTACTTTTTCATTTTTTGATGTGTTATAGCTTATACCTAAGGCTTTCATATGCAGCTATGTTTGAAGTTTTATATTAACTACATACAAAAAATTTGAAAAATCTGTATTTGTTCAAATATAATTTAGTAATTTATCGTTTTTTGATCATTAAAAGTGTCATTTTCCACTTCTTGAAACTTTCTTAAGGCCGCACGGGACGACGTGTAATTTTTCCTATCTTCCCTCTCTTTCTAACAATTTGCCTCGCGATTTTGAAGATGCAAATATCAATTTCCACTGCACTGACGTAGCTGAAACTTTAGTCGATTGTGCACCACAAGTGAGCAAATGAACGATCAAATTTCTAGCCAATAATATGAAGTAGATGTTGAGATTTGCATCTTAATAGCAACAGAGCAATAGCGGACGATTCAACCACCGTCCCGTCCGGCCTTAATGTAATAATGTTATACAAGACCTACTAAACCACATATGCAGAGTAGGTCCCAAGATTGAGTACTAAATGTTCATGTATTAGTGTTCTCTCAAAAAAGTTCTCTCAAAATATTGCATCCAACATTCTTCGAAATATAGAGTATTAAATAAATAAATAAATAAATAAATAAATAAATATAGAGTATTGAAATTTTGTTTAATAAACCATCAAGCTTTACTAAAAGTTCTATAACTTGTACCAATGAAGCTTCAATATATGGTTTATAATTGGTAAAAAAATCAGCGTTTTGGATTGACGTACTAACAAGTTATGAACATTTGAATAAAAATATAATTTGACGAAAAATTTGATGTGCGGACAATTGTTTGATGTATCTCTAAAATAAATTCCAGAAGAAATCACGAGGAAGAATTTCTGAAAAAAAAATCCCTGAAGTAATTTCAGAAGAAATCTTCACTAGAATCCCTGTGGAAATCCCAGGATGTACTCTTCACTGAATAACTCATAAGTTCCCAAACTTTCAGGTGTGCGACTCCCTTTTGCCAGCAGACGTACTTTTCGCGACCCACCATGGAAATTTCCTCATTTGTTGTCTGTTATAGTAAAATATCCGAATGTACCTTGCGACCCCCTGGATGAAGGCTGGCGACCCCCTGGGGGTCGCGTCCTACAGTTTGGGAAACTATGCTCTAGATGAATATCTGAAGAAATCCCAAGGAAATTCGTGAAAGAATCCCAGGAGGTATTCCCGAAGAAATATCTGCAAAAAAACTCTTTGTTAATTTTGTGGAATTCCTAGAAAAGTGAGGAATTTTGGAAGAGTTCTGAACCACTGCTAGAAGTAATGCTAAAATTGGGAAATCCTGCATGATTTCCCAGATGACCCATTGAAGAAATTCTTAGACATATTCCTGTGGGTATTTTCAATCGAATCCCTAGAACAATTCTTGAATAAATCTCTGGCGAACTTCTTGATGAAATATCTGTACAAATTTCTGAAGGAATCCCTGGAAAACTTCATTGAAAGAATTTATGAAAGAATCTTTAATTCCTATAGAAAATTTTGAAAGATTCCTTGGAGAAATTTAACACAGATTTTCTAAACGAATTCCTAGAAGAATTTCTAAAACAATCTTCCATGAAATTTCTGAAGGAACCCATAGAAATCTACCTCAAATAATTTTTGGAGACATTTCTGGGGAGAAATTTCTTAAGGAACCCTCGGAAGAATTTCTGAAGGAATCTTTGGAAGAATTTTTATAGTTATGTTCTTTAGAATATATAAATCCTTGCAGACATTTCTGGCGGAATCCTGAAGTTTTGATTTTCTGAACAAATCGCTGGAAACATGTCTGAAAAAGTTCGTGCGTGATTTCCTTTAACAATTCTTGTGGATTTCTGAAAGAATCTGGAGAAATTTCTCTGAGGAAATACATGCACGCTTTTGTAGATAAATTCTTTGGGGAGTTTCTGGAAATTTCCTCTTTCAGATGAATTTCTGAAGCAATCCATGGAAGATATTCTTGAAAAACTTTCAGAAGAAATTCATGAAAGATCCCCCGAAAGATTTTTCTGGAGGATTTTCTAAAAGAATGGAGGATTTCGGAAGCAATCCAAAGAAAAAAATGTTAAGTTGTTCTTAAATTGATTTCTTGGGTAATCTCGTGAGCTTCGTGGCCGAGCGATTCGCGGCGTTATTAGCATTTCGAATTCTGCAGTCGCAGTCACTGTCTGTACCGTCTGAACGAGCACATTCCGGATCGGACACCGCTGCGTTAATCCTTCACTTACTTATTCAACGGCTCACCACCGCTGAGTTCCACCACGCTTAACATCTTCTCTATCTCTAGTATTTGGCATAGCACGAAACATTCGCTGAGGAGCTGTCGGACCTAGCAAACATAGACCGTGTTGCCAGGTCTTCAGCACTAAAGTGGTTGTGGTTGAAACCCTTCGTAGAAGAGGACGGTGAAGTACTGTCCGCGTCGGTCTCGGTGGTCATCTGCGAGAATCCGCACTATCCAAATACCCGATTGTTCCTGTGGGGTGTAAACAACGATAGTGTCATTCCCTTTGCTTGTCCTTCCCCTAGCAAGCATCAGTGACAGCAAGCATCATGCTGAGGTTGTCAGAGTGATGCTGCCTCATTGACGAGTGGAGCTTTGGCGGAGTAAGTCGCCTTGATCGTGAGTCCCGTACAATGCCAAGTGATTCTGCTGTAGTAGATGACTGGGAGCGGATTGTTCCGGTAAGTAACGCGATATTCACATTGGCGATCCTGCCAGGAGCAATTAAAATTAATCCAAAAGTAGGTAGAATCTCTTGGCATGAAAACAGCAAGGGGAATGACACTATCGTTGTTCACACCCCACAGTTCTGTCCGTCAAATATCCGCTGTCTGTTCTACTGGTTAGCAGATTACACGTAAGTCTACTGCACACATGTCCGCAACTCAAAATAGGGTCTCGCCACCAGAAGTTCTGGATCCTTGGCGGCAGAAATCTCGTAATACTTGTCGTCCACCAAAGCCACATTTGTTTCCGATCCAAGCCCACTCTTGTCCAGCATAGCACAGCCAATCTGCTGATCTCGCGAGCTAAGCTAGTATGACACTGTTTGACCAATGCCAAATATTTGACCACTTTTGACAGTTAAATTTTGACCAAGGTGTACCTGGCAAACAAAAATATTTGTCACTCTCGAAAAACGAATACGGACAAACAGAGCCAAACAACCTGCCAAAATTTATCTGTCAAAACTGGTCAAATATTTGGCGTCTGGGCAAAGAGTGTAATAGCACCCTTACGCCGACGCTTCTGTTTTTCGTGTGCGGGGTCGATTATTGTAGACCGTTCTACAAAATAAAAATGATAAAAAAGAAATAAAAACCACTTTGATTGGGTACCTTGCTGATGGACACCTTGCTTGCCAAAGAGCTGACAAGGTGACAAAAATGACGATTTTTCATCAAATTGCACCTAATTTATCGTGTAATATCTCGATACCGTAAACCGGGGTCAAATTGATCAGCGGGGTGAAATTGATCATTCGGGTACTACATTGTAATTCCATACTAGGAACCCTTAAGCGTCGTAATGATCTTAAACTTTTTACGTCATCTGGTTCGTAGATGTCTAGAGATGAGTGTAGACTTTTTTTTTTTTAGAAAAAAGTTAGTTTTGCCTTATTTTTTTGAAGAAATTGCAATGTATTTCTCATTTAGCTGAAATCATTGCTACCGAACAATCGATTGTTAATAGGACTGGTCGTAAATTCTCTGTTTTAACATTTTTGTGCAGCATTGGTTGGGACGTTATGTAGCTATTCAGAACATGAAATAGTTCAAAACAAAGTTTATTTTATGATGAAATAGTCATTTATTGTGTTAGAAATCATTTGTTTCAAATGAAATTGCCTATCTTTAGGCGTTTAAGGGGGAAATTTCAAAATTTAGTTTTGCATTTAAAGTATTAAATTCACTAGTTGTAAGATTTTAAACGCGTTATTCGGTTTTAGAAGAGCAAAATTAAGCGGAGAAGCAAATTTTCCTTTTCAACCGATGCTTAATTGTATACTGATCAATTTCGCCCCAAAGTGACATTTCATTTTTTTTTTATTTTTGGAGTTACTTAATTTAAAGTTTAAATTTATTGAACAAAATTCTGTCACATGGTTCCATGGAGATCCACTGGGTACTGGTTTTACAGAAATTCTTTTGGCAATATTTGAATTGCCACTGATGTTATACTTAAAAGTTGTTTTAAAGTGATCAATTTGACCCCGGATTACGGTAATTCATATTGTAACATGTATAAAACTACACATTTCTATGAAGGGAAAGTGTATCATTTGTAGTTAATATTTTTTGGCAGCCATCTTGAATTTGGCCGCCATTTTTAATTTTGTCATTAAATCGCGATTTTCGCTGTGTTCGCAAGGATCGATTCAAATATGACATTCATAATTTTTCGGGAGTTTTAGACCTACCCCCCCCCCCTTGCCCCCCCCCCCTCTGTCACGCTTTTTTTGTATACCTACTACATAGAATGTTACACTTTCTCGAACCCCTTCTACCCCCTAAACGATGGACGTCATATTTGAATGACCCCTACCCACCGATCCCAAATCTGAGCTCATCATTAGGAAACTGAGAGTCTAAGCTTTTCAAAACATTAAAATATTTAGGTGAGCATTGACCGCAACAATAAAATAACGATGAAAATGTGAGCGAATCTTCTATTTTCCTATACATTCTCGCGCGCGTATCTGATCGTGCGATAATGGGATCGACGGAATGAAAAATCGTTATTTTTGTCACCTTGTCAGCTCCTTGGCAAGCAATGGTCCCATCAATTAAACCTAACAAAAGTGGTTTTCATCCTTTTTTGTCATTTTCTAGCGAATAAACAAGAAAAAATTCAATTCCTAGACTTTATATAAATGGCGGCCTGGTTTCAGCGAGAATTATCCAACTACGAAACCGAAAGCTTACGCGGCCATTTTCGTCTGATTTCCAACCGATACTGTCCACATCGAGCTAGTTAGCAACCTGTCACTGTCAACTCCTGCGTTCCTAGCTACACTCTGTCGTCTCATCGTACGTCGCTGAATGGTTCAGCTCCACTCTGACAACTTCACTGCCCCCATAGGTGCCTCGTATGCTCTTAACAGTTTACTGCATGTTGAAGGTGTAAGCCACTGATCACCAGCAAAATTTTGATTGGTGCTCAGGAAACGAAGTCTCCTGGAAGTTTATTCCGCTTAGCGGGCTACACTTTGGAGGCCTCTGAGAGGACACCCACCTGTAAGAAACCACATTTTGAAGGTCGTCGACAACATCAATCTTGTGGTTCATAGGAAAAATTGAAAAATGACGCGTGTTTGGGTCATGGGGCGATGGGGATCTCGGTCGCGTTGCATTGTTCTAAGGAAAAAGTTAAAAATGACGTGTATTTGGGACAGTTGTGATGGAGATCTCGATCGGGTGGCATTAATCGGCGGAAAAAATGAAAAGTGACGCGTGTTTGGGGCAGTTGCGATGGGGATCTCGGTCGCGTTGCATTGTTCGAAGCAAAAAGAGAAAAGCGCCACGTGTTTAGGGCAGGTGCACATTGTCCTCCCTCGTGAAGTGATAATGCATACTTGGTAGCCAACAGTATTGCAGAAAATTGAAGGAGTCAAGGAGTGTGTTACTACCGATTACGCCCACGCATCTATGGCATGGACGTAATCGTCACGTCCCGAGCCAGCTCACCTCTTATTTGCCTCTCAGGGTCAGCACACGTGCTCGGGAGTACTCACCTGCAACAGACCTGTAAAGTTCTCAACCTGAAACAACTTTCTTTCAGCGTTCGCACAGAATCAAATAGCAAAATTCAAAGGAGCCGTCCATATACCACGTGGACAGAAAATTCATGGTTTTTGACCCCCTCCCCACTCCCCGTGGACAAGCGTGGACTTTTCATTGACCCCTACCCCCCTCCCCCAATGTCCACGTGGACATCCGAAATTTTTTTTTTTTCATATTTCTTAAATAAATAGAAAAAGTGATTTTAAAAAAGTATTTTTAAATATTGTTTTTTTTTCTTCGTAAAAAATGTCTTAAATATAATTGAAAACATGTACTGATTTATCGACCGTATTCTATAATTAACTTGATGATTTTGTGGCTATATCGGTCTCTTTCTACTCATAAGTATAAGGGAGTAGAGATCAAAGTGGATTGATATGAAATGAAATGATAGATATGATAGAATTCGCTAGGTAGCGAACAAGTGTGAAAATTTTATAGAAGGTGAAATTAGGCAAGTAGGCCATGTATTGAACGAATACATCGAATGCGTGAAACTTCTGCCATGCGACCTGTGCTTTTAAACAGATCGGCTTGGTTGGTAGTTCATACCACCTTACCAAGACTGGCAAAAGTTTCAGGCACCCGATTGCCTATGTATTGTTCTGTTTTCATCACAAATTCTATCGATCGGTAGCTTTTTCGGAATTCGCACTCCGTTCATAGGAGTATGCCTATATCGCGGCGTGTTCTTCCTATTAGCTTTTTCGATCTTATTAGATAGAACACTTTTCTTTTTGAGCCAAACTTTTCATATCATGTACTGATTTATCGACCGTATTCTATAATTAACTTGATGATTTTGTGGCTATATCGGTCTCTTTCTACTCGGTCTCTCTACTCCCTTATACTTATGAGTAGAAAGAGACCGATATAGCCACAAAATCATCATAATTGAAAACTTTATAAAATACAAATATTCTATAGGTTTAAATATAATACAAACAAGTAGCACAAAAAAAAATACCTACAACATTGTTTTTAATTCAGCTTAATGTTTGAAAGTGTGGGTTCGATTCTTGCTCCAGTTGGTGAAAAATTTTCGTCAAACGGAAAATTCTTCATTTGGTGTTTTTTGTGTAATCGCCGATTGTCTAATTGTTTTGTTGAGATAAAGTAATTTTAAATCTTAGATTTTTGTTGAGATAAGATTATATTTCTTAGATTCTTACAAAAAATAAGATTTACAACAACTAAATTGTATTGCTGAGGTTTAGACTTTAATATCCATTAGAAACATCTTAAATTTTAAAAGAAACTTACAACAAAAAGATTTTGAGATAAGCCTGCAATCCTAAATGTATTTTGAAACTTTCAAGTAGTTTAAACATTTGATATGAAACTTCCAAAAATCCATACAGAACTTCGATGAAAATTTTCTGACTGAAACACCAACATTTGTATGATCGACTTTTCGAACCCTCTAAGCAGAATACCTGTCAGTTATCCGACACTGAGGAAGCTTACACGTGGTAGTCGAAATACGCGTATCTGTCAAAGGATAAGCAATTAGGGCGGAATTAAAAGGTATGAAACTGATTACACTCATTCGAAAAAAAAAAACATTTGTATGGTTTACAATCCATTTTAAATTTCCAGAATATTCCTCGATGAAGAAAACTAAGTAATTAGGGTTTGTGTTCCATCAGTAATCTCACGCTCCCAATTTCATCCTATTCGAAAACAAACGATTACGACACCGATTGATTCCGTTCTTTTTGTTTTCTTGCGTGCTCACTTCTAACAAAAAATACAAAAATAAGAAACAAAACAAACAGTGCTTCATTCCTTTGTTTTTCGTAGGATGAAAATGGGAGCCACATGCTTAATAAGGGAACCAATACCCTATAAATTCTGATAATTTAAAACAAATTAGTCTGTAAATCAATACCATTATTTTTTTTTTCCTTGACTTACAAGTAAAAGACAATTTGTTGTCAGACATAATTTGTTTCGTTTGTAGATTCTTGTTTCCTAATTTATATGTCAATGTTGTCCACGTGGACATTTGACGAACCCCCACCCGTGGACAAGCGTGGACTTTTCGCTAACCCCCTCCCCCCTCCAAGCTGTCTACGTGGTATATGGACGGCCCCTAATGGAAATACCAATCCAAGAAATTTATTGAAACTATTCCTATTGCTCATTCAGTTTATTGAAAAAGACTCTTGATTCACTCACTTTGCTTCGACACCGATGTCCTCGTCATAGGGTCCTCCACGTGATACAGGATCGCTTCACTGCTGGTCACTGGAATGCTGCTACTCTGGATCGCTTCACCCTTTCAGGGCCACATATCAAGGTGCTATACCGTGTGGTAACGTACGGCTTGGTCGTATGGTAGCGGACGACCGTTCAGTACTTCTGGCAGCGGAAACACTTCACTATCGGTCTATTCGAGAGGAATTACACTTAGCTCGTCGTGCGACACCTTAACTACGCGGTTCACTAAGCTTTCGGATAAAGTTTTCCTGTTATGTCGACTTGTGACGTAGAACCGGAAGACGACCTCTTAGATCATACACTGGCCTCAGCGTTTGGCGATTAGGAGGACCAGAATTGCCGCAAAGCGGTCACTTAAAGCACTGACTCTCACTTTTAATGTTCGGACGAGCTAAGTTTGAGGAGAATATACTCCGAAAAATGTCATTAAACTTCCTCGTGATATCAATCACTACTGCCAGAACTAGAACTTTCGGTTTAGATTCGCGAGTAAAAATCACTAGTTGGACTTCACTCACCGATATACTTCGGTTCCCAGGATAAAAGAGACTCGATGCTGGGGCTGGGCATGCTTATATATCTTATAGGTAGAAGTTTTGGACGCATCAGCTGATAATCATCCGATTCTACTTATTCTGCTTAGGGTACTGGTTCCCTTATTAAGCATGTGGCTCCCATTTTCATCCTACGAAAAACAAAGTATTGAAGCGTTGTTTGTTTTGTTTGTTATTTTTGTATTTTTTGTTAGGAGTGAGCACCCATGAAAACAAAAATAACGGAATCAATCGGTGCCGTAATCGCTTGTTTTCGAATAAGATGAATATGGGAGCATAAGATTACTGATGGAACACATACCCTATATCATTCCGTGGATGGTATAATGGTATGGTCGAAGTTTTGGCCCCACAAATAGTCCCATGTCGTCGAGCAGTTGAATGATGAGTGTGTTTCGAGCAGCAGAGGCAATCTATGTGAGTAACTAACTTCGAAATGTCCTATCGACAATTTGCAATCTAGTATTACATTAAACATTTTAGTAAGGTAAAGTGTATTGTGGACTTCCATAATGGTTTGTTATTAAATATTATATAATCCAAATTAGGTTCGTGCGTAAAATTTACATTTAAATTCAATCATAGTTTTCTTATAGCAAATCGAACACTGAAATTAACCCTCTAATACCCAATCCCGCCTTTAGACGGGGTATAGTTTGAGCATTTTTGTAATTTTTGTTTCGTGGAAAATATTTTTTTTTATATTTTTGGCTGATATTTAGGACTGTTCTGTATATCTTTAAAAGGTTTTTGGTGTATTTTAAAGTGTATTTACATTTTTGAAAAATCATTGAAAAATTGATGTTTTAGTCACCTTTTAGAAGTCATTGTTTATTTTGTATTGAATCGCTACAATTAACATATTTTAAATTTTTCCCAAATCATTCTATCCTAGTTTAACAGTTTAAGGGAATTGAATACACTCTAAAATTATTTTCCTTAAAATTACACGGAAAATAAAATTTTCCGTGAAAAAAAATTAAAATAATAATATTTCAACAATAGTCATAAAATCTCAAAATGTTTTCATCTCAAAAAATCCGTTCCCCAAATTGGCTTCCAGGAAAAATATAAAAGTGTGGGGATGTTCAAAAATAAAAATTAGAAAAATCATAAACTGAAATTCACGAAATCAAGAATTGAAAAGAATCATCTTCCAAAACATGTTTAAATCGATTTTAGATGACGAAAAATGATATTTAGATTAAAATCAAAAATTTGGGTATTAGAGGGTTAAGAAATCTTAGGTTGAAACATTAGTCAAATGTTACAAGTGGTAGCGGTCATCCGACGACATGGTACTGGGTGAGATCATTCCGATTTTTTTCTTTATAGGTATCCTAGAAGAAGTTGGGGTAATTTCGCCAATGCGTTGTCATGAGGACTCCTGGAGTCTGGTAATATTTGCAAATTTAACTTGTAGCTCTGGTGCTGGGGCACTGCTGGCCTAATATTGAAACGATAAAAATGTTGGAAGCAAGTAACTGCAGTTCACAACAATCATTGAGCAAATTAAAAATAATTGGCCTAATTACCTCAACGGCTGTCGATAACCCGTCAGCGCGCGCGCTGTTGTAAAAAGTACAACACTACCAAAAAACATCGCTTTTCGTATACAGCGCGAGCGCAGTGCAGTTTCGGTTTCTTGATGGCGCGCGTCCTGGAAGGTTGAAGCCAAGAGGAAGAGTCCAATAAGAAATATTTGGAGAAATCCCAGGAAACCATTAGGATTTGCAGGAGGAAACACCGAAAAAACGTCTGCAAGGCTCCTAGAAATATTGCCTTGAAGAATCCCAGCAAGTTTTTAAAGGGAACCCCGGAGAAAATTTTCTAGAAGAACTCCGGGAGATATTACTGTAAGAAATTCTGGAGGAGTCCTAGGAGAAATTGCTGGTAGAACCCATGAGAAATTTATGAGAGAATCCCTGGATAAAATATCTTCGATAAAAATTCCTAGAGTAATCACTGGAAAGTTTCTCAAAAAGTCACAGGAAAAATCTTGAGAGGTATTCTTAAAAGGACTCTGGGCTGGGGTGTGTCATTGTAGAAATCGCAGCAGAAATCCTAGGAAGAATGGCAGGAGGGAACTATACAGGAATTTATAGAGAAACCCCATCAGGAATGCCTGGGTGAATCCAAAGAAAAAGTCTTTGGAATGCCTAGAGAAGTCCCTGCAAGAGCCGATAGAGGAATTCTGGAAGAATCTATAGAGAAGGCCCTGAAGGAATCGCAGGAGGAAATTCTGAAGAAATGTCAGGAAGATTTCCAGCTATAATGCTAGGATAAATTCGTAATGGCTTCACTAGAAGAATTTCTGGACGTATCATAGTAAGAATTTCTGAAGGAATTGCTGGAAGAACCGCAGGAGGAGTTGTTTGAGGTATTCTTGGAGGAAGGCCAAAGGGAGTTTCTGCAGGAATTCCATGTGGAATTTTTGGAGGAATCTTTGAATAAAATCTCTGGAGGAATTCCTGGTAGGACAACCAAAGAAATTTCGGCAAGATCCCAGCAAAAAAAGCCAGGAGAAAGCTTATTAAGGAAGAATAGCTGGAAGAACCGCAGGAATTGCTAAAGGAATCCTAGCTGGAATATCTGGAGCAGCACTTCCCAAAATTAGTTTTCGTGGCGCCCCCACGTGTCGCAGGCTCGCTTTTTCTATTCCTTTTAGCGAGCCTGCAAGAGGCTGGTGCGCCGCGAAAACGGAGTTTGAGAAGCGAGGATCTGGAGGTATTCCTAGAATTCCGGACGGTATCGAAGAAGTAATTTTTAGAGAAATCCTAGAATCAGGAATGCCGGGGATATCCTAAGAGAAGTTCAACCAACAAATGCCTGGAGGAATACCAACACTTCTCCTTGAAAGAATCGGTAAAAATATTCTGGAGGAATCCCTGATGGAATCGCAGGAGGAATTTCTGGAGGAATCTCAGGAATTTCCCGAAAGTATTGCAACAAGTAAGTATGCCAGGTGAAATCCCTGGAAGTATGTCTGAAGCAGTCCTAATGGGAATTGCTTGAACAATTTCAGCTGGAATTCATGGAGGAAGGCCAATAGAAGTTTTTGGAGAAATCCTCTGTGGAATTTCCGGAAGAACCTCTGGAGGAAGTCCTGGTTAAATCCTTGAAGAAATCTCTGGAAGAATCACCGAAAGGATTTTTAGAAAAATCCCAGGGTGACTTTCTGGAAGAATTTTCGAATGAACTTCCCTGGTAGAATTCCTGAAGGTACCACAGTGAGAATTTTTGTTCTAAGAGAAATTGCTGGAATCCTAGCCACAGTTCCCGGAGGAAGGCCAAAGCTCCTGAGGAATTTCATGAGAAATTTATGGAAGAATCTCTGAAGGAATTCCTGGAAGAATCACTGGAGGAACTTCTGAAGGGATCCACCAGGAATTCCTGAAAAAATCGCAAGAGAAATTTTTAGAATAATCCTTAGAAGAATGCCAAGAAGCACCATAGTAAGAATTTCGAAAAAAAAAATCCTTCAAGAAATCACTGTATGAATAGATAAAGGTATTTCTGGAGGAATCCATGGAGAAGTCTGTTGATTGTTCTTACCAATATCCAAAACGCCAAAACGTACAACAGGTATGTATATAAGTAATTCTGGGTGTGTTTAAGTTTTATTCGAATGTGCCATTAATAAATATTGGAATTTATTGTGCGAAATTTTAAATTTTAGGTGACTGTCAGGGAAAAAATGTAGGAGATGCCAAATTTGTTCTAGGGGGTGCCAGGCACCGCTGGAACCCCCCTAGCTACGCCAATACACACACCGTTCTCTTGCACGCCACCAAAGATCGGTATTAGCACTCGTCGCTCGAACACTTGAAGTGTTTGCAACCCGAGCAGAAGCGAATAACAACAGCATAAGGAGCTGTGTTATTTGGACAAAATAACTGAACAATAAAATCAATTATTTCTAAGTTATTACCATAACATATTGTGTTATAAACTTGTATGTCATAAGCGGCAAAATAACAAATTCCATAACAAAAAAATGTTCCTGGAAAACCATTTCAATAACTTGTTTTGTTAATTTCAATAACAACTTAATAACAGCGAAATCGGAAAATATTTCAATAACAAATTTTGATATTAATATGTTATTGATAATTAATCGGAGAGCAGAATTTGCTATGATATCGAACTCGTTATTAAATAAGTTATAATACTCATTATATAAAATTATTCGCTTTGTCTCACAAACTCGAATATGAGGTTCATCTATCATCGAAAAATACTATATTCAGCTTTTAATTCATTCTAAGAGATTTGAAGTCGCAAGATAATCGAACTTTAGTAATTTCCATATTATCAAATAAGACGAGCTTCGATTTCCACCTATAATTTATAAACTGTTTTACTTTAATTGTTTTCGGAGCACGGTTTGGAAATCAACACGTGTACTCGAAAAAGTTTGATCGTCGATAGCAATTTGTGGCTTTTGTTTTGTTTTTTTTTTCAGCATGAAAACTGAAGAATTTTTAGAATGCTCAACAGTTTTGCAGATTTTTTTGGGATACATTGGGATGCATTGGAAATTATTACAGATTATTACAATTTTTCTGGAAACTTTGTTTTAATTTCTCCGATTTTCCCTGGATTCAAGAATTATGTCGAATATTCCTCCTGGATTCTACAAGGATTCCTTAAAAAAATTGCTATAATTTATCTTGAACTTCTTCTGATGATTCCTACAGGACTTTCACCAGAAATTTTTGCAATATTTTTTTCTAAAATTCCTCTATTTATTTCTCTCAGGATTCCGTCAAAAACCCCTTTTATGTTTATCAAGTGACTTTGTCATAACATTCTTCCAGAAATTTGTCGACAGATTTGGTCCATAAATGGCTCCAAAAATCTTCCAGAAATTTCTCCGAGAGTTCTTCGACAGAATCTTTCATGGATTTTTAAAGACTCCCCTAGAAATTCCTCCAGAATCCTACATAGAATCCCTTCAAGGATTTCTTCAGTATTTCCTGTGATCCAGAATCCTGAAGTTCATCTTAAGATTTCTCTTAAAATTTCTTTGAGGATTTCACCAGGAGTTTTTCCGAAGGATTCTCCAGTAGTTTTTTAAAAGATTCTGCCAAGAATTCTAAAAATTGCTCAGAAGAATTACCTTAGGAATTTCTAAGAAAATTGCGCAAGGAGTTCTCTTGAAGACTTTTCCAGGGATTTATCGAAAGGTTCCTCCAGAACTTACTCGAAAATTATTTAAGGAGTTCTTAAAAGGAGTCCTTCAAAAATTTCCTTCTTAACTGAATACAGAAATGGAACAACACAAAGGGACAGGTCATAATTGTCGAATTGTTGCTGTGATTTCAAAACTTGTTACTGTTGTGCTATTGCTGATAAGTTGATCAATAGTACAACAATAACTAAACCTGTACTTCAACAAAACATGTTAGGGGCTGTCGATTAACCACGTGGTCATGAGGGCGGGGGGGGGGGTTCGGCCAATTAGCATTTTGTATGGACGAATAAAAAAAATAGTATGGACAAATGACCACGCGGGGGGGGGGGGGGGGTTAGGATGTCCCAAAAAAATGACCACGTGGTTTATGGACAGCCCCTTATTTAAATGTTATTTAGTTAATGTATATCAATAACTTGATTATAACAAAATGAGATTGTCCAACAACATTTGTTATGGAAAAACTGTGCCTTGATAATTTAATAATAACAAAACAGAATATAAAAACAGCTTATGTGATTTCGTAGTTATTAACTTGCTATTCTCCTCCAGTGTTGCGAAATGAGCGAGTACTCACACATCTAGTCAAACTCACTCATGAGTATGAGCAGTACACCTTAAACTCACCGTGAGTATTACTCACATTTGAGTAAGCGCTGTATAACTCACACTCACTCGTGTGTATTGACGTGCACATACTCACTCACGAGTATGCTTTACTCATATTCATACGGTAATCTAAAATTTATCTAAAGGCTTGGAATCCTATCAAACATTAAAACGGTATGTTTTATTGGAGACAAGGTTGCTTGTCAATAATTCTATTGTTATTTTTTTATTCTAGTGAATTGTAACTTACTGCTAGTTCTAAGCGCTCCATTAAGGGCGGTCCTGAAGAGGTCCCCTTTGAGCCCAATAGCTCAACGTGAGGGCTTTTGTTTGAACTTAAGGCACAAATGAGAATCGCATATTATCCAAAACTGAAAAAGCACTTTTCTCCAGAATGTCGAGAAAGTGAACGAAACCAGCGTGTCCGATTGTCATAATGGACTAAATAAACAATTGGACATTCTTTTTTTTTCGATTTGTGGATCGTTATGGGAAAAAGTGCTTTTCTAGTTTTGGAACATATGCCATTTTCAATTGAGCCTTAAACCTCTTGTAGACAGAGATCAATCCCCTGAAATGGCTGGCATCCACATATAACTGGCGTGAAGCCAAAAATTTGGTGCAGGACGTGGTGCTGATTTGAATGGGCGGTTGCATTGAGCTGAAAACAGTGATTTTTTTCTGTTAGTGCAGGCGTGACATTCACATATAATTGAGTTCAGCGTTGTTTTAAATGGACGAAATGTATTTTCATGCTTGTGCGTCTTGTAAATTTAACAAAGAACACTAAACGCATTGAACAAATGTGTAAACGATCGTTTCTCAAATGCACGATAATTCGTACGACGAAGTTCGCTTCCGCACGTAGCAGATTGAAAGGCAGGCTGAAATTTTGTAAACGAGCCCGTGACACCCCACCAAAGGCGGCAGCTTCAAGAACTAACGCTTTCTTCAGGGGGTTGGCAGAGATAGCAATTAAGAAAAAGTAATTTTACGGAATCGTGTGGTATGCTCCATTGGTAGCCGATTTGACAGTTCGATAGCAGCAGACTAGCATTTAATGACCTGCTGTAAAGGCGCATATAGTGCTGAATTAATACCATTTTAGCTGCTTATTGGTTACCTGGGTGTGATTACTGGCCATGTTACTGGTATTAATTTGCTCGGCAATTTTTTTTTCTTTTTAGGTCCGAGGCTCATATAATTAGGGTGGTCCAACTTTATATGAAAAAAAAAACTAAGACTTGAAAAAGCTCATGATATTCCTTCAGAATTTGTTCCTTTTGTCACCCATAAGTTTTGTTCCAATTCTATCAAGTCTAAGCACTTTTTTATGAAACATCCAGCAATAGGGCACAAAATTGTACCGGATTCTAGCAAAAAATTGCTTAAAAATCAACAATTCGTTTTGCTGGTTTTTGCTGTGCTGGGTGCGTTTAGTGTGTAAGTTTCATGTTCGAAAGTAGAGCACTCAAGTAAATTTACTGTTTTTTGTAAATTTTAAATTACAAACTGATCAAGTATTTAGTATGAGGAAAAACGTTACTTTTCCTTACGGAATAATAGAACGGACTATTTTTCCGCGCAGAAAAACTACAGCTCTTTTAGATTTACAAGGGAGGCGTTACCAGTGTAAAACTTTTTTCCTTACTTGTCTGCTCAAGTAATTTTGAAGCGAAACCACTATTTGGCCATTACATGCCCTATCTTTTTGCACAGTAATAGAAACTAGCCATATGGAAAAAAAACGATCAAATGTATGCAGAAAAGAAAAGTTTTAAATGTTTGGACCTACGAGATGCTGTAATTGACCCTACCAATTTTTATTTGAATTTGAATGTAGGTAAATATATGCCAAACATCTTTATTGAATACCGTAAAGTGACCCGACGTATGCGAAATAGTAGTTTACGCAACAAGGTGCAGAATGTAGATTTTTACAGCACGAGTCGTACATTTATCCAACGAGGCTTGCCGAGTTGGATAATTACGACGAGTGCTGTAAAAATCGAGTTCTGCACCGAGTTGCGTACAACGTTTTTTGCAATTTCATAAATTACCACTTGAGGATAGTTTTTAACGAAACTTTTTCATCCAGCTGGACACTGATGTTCATAGTCATGTTTAAGAAAGTATGATCATAGCAGGTTATACTGCGCAGTTGTCACAATTTTTCAAAACTGCTTCCAGAAAGCATCAAGAAGTTGATCAAAACAGAAAACAGTGCTGTAATGGTTCATTACGCAACGCAAATCAGTGCTGTAATGAACCATTACAGCACTTTTAATTGTGTGTGGGAAAGTAGGCCTTTTCCTGTCAAACTTGCGTGAGGTAAAACAGCCTATTACGATGAGAAATTGCAAAAAAAGTTATACCCTTAACAAAGTGTGGCGAAATATAGAGATTTCCTAATTGATGATATTACTTTGCATGCGTAGGTAAACAATAAGAGTTTTAGCTTATGGTGCCAAAGCTCTCGAGCAGATCCACCTTTCCTCGAAAACTGTGCCTAGTATATAAATAATCACCATTGCAGTACAGAACAAACGAAAGCATCATTTCAAATCAACAAAAATAACTTACTCACTAAACTCACCGTGAGTAAAATGAGTAACTCACGCGCGAGTAATGACGTCATACTCTCGCGTGAGTATTACTCACAAGTGAGTAATACTCACGCGAGAGTCTGACGTCATTACTCACGCGTGAGTATACTCATACGTGAGTAACTCACAGCGTGAGCATTACTCACAAATGAGTAAGGTGAGTGAGTATTTTTTTCTCGTGAGCATGAGTTTCGCAACACTGTTCTCCTCTGCTCGGGAAGCCCTCCTTGAGCATGGTTCAAGTCGTATATCCGTAAAGAATCACCGATCTTATGAGCGTTTTGTGCATGGCATATCTGATGTAGGGTTAATCTCTTTTGACTACAGTTTCTTCTGGAGCCCATTATACCTAGGCTCGTTTTCCACTGATGATGCGTATGGACACTTGCGAATTGATAATGGGCTGGTCAGATTAAACGAAGCGAATTGTAGTCTAACAAGTAACAAGTACCTTTATCATACCATAAGAACAAATAATCCATCACGTTCGCTCTCCTGCCCAAATAGAATTCTGGTATAATTTAATACGTTATCCGTATCCACAAATTATTTACCTGAATTAAACTCGTAATCTGCTTAGAGCATTTGCGATTTTATTCATTCGAAACAAGCACTCAACTTGCTCCTCGCGTTGAGAGCGTAGAAATTAATTTGAAATTATTGTTCGAACATCCCAGCAGCGCAGTCAAATGGAACAGGCCCTCCTGTCGGCTTTAGTCACTGGCCGCAATTTGCGTATTGCATCACCAAACGCCGCCGAAACTCGCAAACCAACTCTCGTCACCATTGTGAGTGCGTCAGCGAAATCAACTCCGCCCAACCATGATGCACAGAGGCACAAGACCGCAGTTCTATTCCACGCCACGTTTGAGCTTAGCGTGGCAAAGTTGTGTGAACGCAATTAAGCGTGGCAGTATTAAATTAAATTATTTTTCGAAACTAAATCCCACCACATATTTTATGCATCCCGTGTTGTTGCTGTGAGCCGCGCTGCATGTGTTGTGTATCCCAAATCGTCAGGAGTGCTTTCGTCGCTTGTTCTCGTCGGTTTCGGCACGGTAGGCTGAAACAACATTTGGGGAAAACCGCACAATATCGCGAGCTGAAGCTCACATATCACGAAACACCCGAAGCGAGCTAAACGTGCGGTGGTTCCTGTGGGGCCCTCTCTCCCGTGCCGCATAGTTTGATCCCGAAGCAGGAAGTTTTGCACCCAGGAGAACACCAACCTGACTCTACGCACCGCATGCAGTAGCTGGCAGAATACCTACTCGTATAATGGTGGCAGAGTGTGGTTGCTCTGTCATCAGCACTCTCAGGTGGAAAACGACCCGGAGGCACTGAAACTAGCGGCCTTGTGGTCCTTGACCGCTCTGGAAGAGTACGATAAACTACGCGAACCGGATACATAGTGGGGTGCTTTTGCTGGTGCAACGGTATCCATCTATGGAATTGGATTTGCCACTAGAACTCGGTATCATCCGACTCGACCAGCCGGCTTACATTAGTTAGGTCAGGTGGTTGCGAGTCAAGTTGGTTAAGCTGCCCGGGCTGACACGTCGACCTGTATGATACACGGCATGAGTGAACGATTACCTACGGTAGCGTTTCTAATTCAGCCTCTCTCACGAGGTTCAACGGGTGTCCGTAACTTTACCCCTGTGTGATGGTGGGTGATTAGGACCATCTAATGTAGATTTGGAATGATTGAATTGAATAAAATCCATGTTGACTGTTAGGTTAGACGCCAGGATGTAATTTTATATTAGGCATTAGGCCTGCATTAATAAATTCGAGGTCATTTCACAAAAGATAGTTGATACCTTCAATGCATCTCTAGATATGTTCAATTTTAATTACACGATCTCCTAATTTCCGCAGATTGTTTTATACAGTCATTACAAAAGACTACTAAAAACCGCAATGAAAAGTTCTCTTCCAAAATAACAGTAGAAACCATGACCAAAGCTGATACATTTCTCTAACAGCGGGCCACTACAGTAGCTTAGTGGTTGGTATAGCATGCCACACTATCTTCAATATCATCCTCTCTATCCCTTCCACCGATACCCCATTAGGGATGCAACCTGACACGCAATCCCAATGGCTACACACGTAAAAGAGGTATGGGAATAATGAAGAGTTCGTGCTTTCCATTCAAAACGACTCCTCACGAGATCACACTCAACGCGTTTGACCAAACTACAAGTTAGAACGTATTCTGAGCTGGTACACGACACTGGCAGTAGAAAAATAGTAACAGTCAGTGGTGAATGTCAATGCACAGTGCAAAACGAAGGTTGCCGTCGCACTGTGGACGAAAATGAATAATTTTCTTAAGTCTGTCACTTTTTTTTCACTATTCCTACTAGGTATATTCCTGGAACCTGTCGTCACAGACAAACAGACGTAACACTTGCGAAACTTCCATCGACCACGCTTTTAACAATAATTTTAAATTTTCATAGTTGTGGCTTTCACAACCATCGTTTTTCTATGCGTTTGACGTTTCACACTAGCGCTTTCTGTTGACGATATTGCACAACACAGTGATTCGTGCAACTTTTCCACCAGATGACGGTAGTGTAAACTGGGCGATGGATTTCCATGAAAATCGTTCAAGGTGTTACGTCTGTTTGTCTGTGCTGTCGTTTTATTACTGTAACGCTCTTCCTGGAATGGGGTGGGGATGTGCGTTGTATAATGGAACATCAAATTTCAGACCAGTCGTTTGACCTATGCTGACATGCTTTTAGCGATATGATTTAGCGTTTATCACACCCGTGATGTTCATCAGTCTAATATGCATCTTGGTGCAAACTAACATGCTCATCAAGCAGGAAAGCATAAACTTAAAAATAATCTTTCTTGCGTTGCAATTCTTTTTTTATGACTGGCTCGTAAGGCCGGACACCAACTCCCTACTTTCCGGAGGACTACAGGAGCGAACAGTTGAAGAGTCCTTCCCTGGGGCTGGTTCACCCACCAGTGAGGCAACGGCGGGTAGTTTAATGGGTGCGAGTGGAGCAAGTGTGGCGCACGAAGCGATACAGTGCCAACTGAGAAACACAGATGACCGGTACAGACCTCACGCGGGCGCTGAACCGCAACAGGAGCGGACTACCAAAAATGTTGGTAGTTGCCAAACAGCTGGATGAGCTGTTTAGCCGGCGGAGCTGTTTAGCGCTAGTGTAGCCCGCGGAGCAACATCAGCAAGGACCTGATACAGGGCCTGCCGAAGCTCCGCAAATCGCTGGTTCAGGCCAAAAAGAAGTACGATCTCCTGGTAAAAGAACGAAGAGCTGCAAACGCGAGCAAGGAATAACGGCCCACGCAAACGGACAGCTTCCTCTTTGCGGGTAATGCGACAATGCAGCGCGATACCATGCAGCTCTCCGAGGCCATAGCGGAACGGTCAAGCCGCCCTACGGCTCTAGCTGCATGGTCGAAGCCTGCTGAAAAGTCACGGCCCAAGAAACATCCGGTAGAAACGGGCGCGAAGCCAAAGCGGGATGAGAAGGGAGTGGCCAGTAACCAGGCTACCAAGCCGGTTGCGAAACGCGCAAGGAGCAGGAAAACCAAGCCCCAGCAAGCCAATCCCAAGAAGAGTGGTGGTCAACCAGATCAAGAGAAAGGTGAACCCTTCGATTAAGGTTGGAAAGAGGAATAAGTTGAGAAAGGTGAAACCACCCCGCAAGCGCGAACGGAGCGACGCGTTGGTCTTCAAAACCGAGGCAGATAAATATGCCGAAGTGCTGAAGGCCGTGCGAGGCGAAAATCGTCTCTCACCACTGGGCGCGGATGTAAAAAGCATCCGACGCACCAGGACAATCATCTCTAGTGCTGAAGACGGGTGCGGTCAGGAAAGGCGCATCCTACAAGCACTAGTCCAGGAGGTACCTACTTGGCGAAAAAGTACAGGTAAGAGCTCTAGCAGCGATGGCAACTCTCCAGTGTAACAACCTGGACAAGATTGCCGACGCAGAAGAGCTCGCAGCCGCACCATATGCATCGATCCTCCAGCGAAAGGGCCATACTGACACGCAGATTGCCACGGTGAAGCTCTCCGTAGGGGACAAGGCGATTGCAGTCGACAAGATCAAGGTAGCTTGGTCAGTGTGCCTACTCAGCATACACGAGTCGCAAGTGGCGTGCTTCAAGTGCTTTGAGCAAGGACAGACATAAGTCCTGCACATGCAAAGGCCCTGATCGGAGTGAACTCTGCAGGAAGTGTAAAGTAGAAGGTCATTTCGCCAGGGAGTGCAACTCAGCGCCAAAATGCTTGATTTGCACGGCGAACAAGGGCCACACGACGGGTGGGCCGAAATGTCCAGGCACGCGAGGAGGTCGAAGTTCGAAACGATAATGCAGGTTACACATCTAAACCTGAACCACTGTGAAGCTGCGCAGCAGTTGCTGGGCAGTCAGTCTCGGAGTCAAGTACAGACATCGCCCTGCTAGCTGACCCCTACCGCATCCCACCTGATAACGGAAATTGGGTAGCGGATAAGGCTAAGCTAGCGGCGATCTGTACAATCGGTCATTTCCCGATCCAGGAAATAATTTCCAGGTCGCACGAGGGCTTCGCAATAGCGAAGATCAATGCAGTGTATTTCTATAGTTGTTATGCCCTACCCAGGTGGCCGATGGACCAGTTCTCAGCAATGCTGGATGCGTTAGCAACGCGCTAGTCTGAGTCCTGTGGTCATCGGCGGAGACTTCAACACCTGGGCGATCGAGTGGGGTAGCCGATCGACTAACGCGTGAGGCTGGACGCTACTCGAAGCCATGGCGAGACTGAACCTGGTGAAAATATGGCCTACAGCAGGAACGATGCAGAGTCTATCATTGACGTGACCTTCTGGAGCCCGGGTCTAAACCCTAGCTCAGACTGGAGGGTCGACGAGGGGTACACGTAGTGACCACCTTGCGGTACGATATAGGGTGGAACATGGTGGAGGACGCAGGCGAAGGTCATCGACAGTCATCGAGGATGGCTGACCTCGCGCTTCGAAAGAGCGTCATTTGTCGAAAGACTGCTCATAGAGGATAACACCGACGAACTGTCCATTGAAGATCTAGTCGGAACTCTAAGCCGTGCGTGCGATGCCGCGATGCCTAGGCGCGCGCTACCCAAAAATGGACGGAAACCGGTAGACTGGCGGTTTCCAGAAATCGCAGAGCTCAGAGCGTCCTGCCTTAGAGCTAGGAGGCAAATGCAAGAGCTCGTACCGATGAGGGTAAAGCGGAAAGAGGTGAGGCCTACAGAGCGGCTAAACTGGCACTGAGAGAGATTAAAACACGAAAACGAGCGTGCTTCGAAAATCTCTGCCATCAGGCAGCCCACAGAGAATAGTCATGGCCAAAACGTAAGCAGCGTCAGCACCCCCGGAACGCTCACCCGAGATGCTGCAGAGGATCGTGGAAACGCTGTTCCTGCGCCACCATATCAAATCATGGGCTGCCACACCCCTGGCCGAACCAATCAAGGGGAGGTAGCCCCAGTGACGAATGATGATCTCATCGTAATAGCGAAGTCACTCAAGTTGAACAAGGCTCTGAGTCCGGATGGTATCCCGACGGTAGCCATCAAGTCGGCCATCGAGGCTGCCCTGATATGTTTAGAATGGCTATGCAGATGTGCCTGGACACAGGCAAATTTCCGGAGAGGTGGGAAAAGCAAAGATTGGATCTGTTGCCCAAACACGGGAAGCCACCCGGCGACCCGTCGGCATACAGACCTATCTGTCTTTTGGACACCTCCGGGAAACTGTTGTAACGAATCATTCTGATGAGGTTAATGGTCTATACCGAGAAACCAGACGACTCTGGGCTCTCGGATAACCAGTTTGGCTTCCGGAAAGGCCGATCGACGGTGGACGCTATTAAGGCTGTAACTGAAACGGCCGAGATAGCGCTCCAGAAAAAAGCGTACAGGAATTCGTTACTGCGCGGTAGTCACGTTGGCTGTGAAGATTGCGTTCAATAGCGTCAGCTGGGCCGCCATTGAATGCGTCATTCACCACCTAGGAGTCCCGGATAGCTTACGCCGGATACTGGAGAGCTACTTCCAGAATATGGTGCTATTCTACAGTATGCGACAGGAAAAAATGCGAAAGGGTTTTTTCAACTTCAACCCTCATGTTCGCCCATTTGACGTTAACCAATCTATGTTTCAACAGTCCATGATCTCTAACAGGCTAATTTTATAAAAAAAAAATAATTTGAAATGGTTGCTGCAGAAAGCTGCAGACAGTCAACATTTTCAAACCTCTGAAAATTACACAGGTCGCTAAATTTCATATCTGATAAAACAAAAATTTTAATTTTCTCTACAATATCATCTTAGGCCGTTACAAATATTTATTTCACTTTTTGTTCTACCACTCTGGCTGGTCGAGGGGGGGATAAAAATAATAAAGCATAAAATCAGAAAAAAAACATTAAAAACTCATCGGATTTGTTAAAGAATTTTTGGCAAGTTGCGATATTTTGATAAATATTTTTTATCTGCCCCCTCAAAATGCAAAATCCAGCCAAAAATGTTTGAAGGGGGGGGAGACAAAAAGTCAAAATAAAATTTGTATCAGCCTTTTATATATGTGATTATTTCATCTAGTATGTGAAACTACATGGCTCTGGATTAGTATGGCCTGGTTTTTCATCGAATTAAGCATAAATTGTTTACTGTTTGTTTTAGCCACTTTGTCTTATGGCCATTGTACAACGGGTCCAGACCCAGAGCCGTATTTACGTAGACAAAAATGTTTGTGCCTAAACCTGAAGTTTTAGATACATAGTGTTTTTGGGAAAGTTTCTTCTTATTTTTCGACCTTTTTTCTTGTTATTGTGAAATTAGGGTGGACCCTCTAGCTAATCCAATCATCTGCTTTTCAATAGTTTCATGTACGTTTACAAAATGTTCTACAAAGTTGTAGAAGAACTTATTTGGAGCAAGTTTGCCGAACAAACCATTATTCTATCTCTTATGGTTCATAACTTATATTTTTTTAGAAGAATCATGTTAAGATGATCCTTGAAATTCAATTTTCTTTAAATAACTTTTAATTCGTTTGTTTCTCGTGAACACATTGTTCCGAGCACTTTTAGAACTATCAACGACGCATATTTTTTTTTCCAGAGAGCTCAATGTTCTAACTCTCATGATCAAAAAAATATTGGCATTTTTCTTCGAAAAATCACTTTTTTTTCAAAAAGTCATACATATCTCTAAAAAGAACAAATGGATTTTCAATCTCTCGGTTGCATTGGAAAGATCGTACTCGTTTTATCGTTTTATTTATGGTGACAAAACTATAGGTACCTTTTTGTTTGAAGCATTTTTTTGAATTTTGAAAATACAATTATTTTTCACGGAAAAGCAGTTGTAACTTTGAAAATCTATGAGATACAAACTTGGCGTCTTTGACAAAATTGTGAGTTTTTGGCTGATCCGAAAAAATATGCATCGTTGATAATTCTAAAAGTGCTCGGAACAAAGTATTTACGAGAAACGGGTCACTCTAACATAAATCTTTTAAAAAACTATAAGTTTGTATTTGTTTTTGTATTTGTATTACTTCCATCGGACAACATTATGTCTACATGAAAACCTTATGTACTATAAATTACCAGAAGTAATTAATCGACTTTTAAAAATATTTGTCGAGATATTAAAATCAAATAAATGGTAATTAACATTGAAAACGTCACACATTGCCTTAATTGGGTTCTTTAGGGGTATCCGGATTATTTCATAATTCTTCGCCTAAAAAATAGTTGAAATCCAAAATTTCATTATTTTTGGAGTCCGGGAACTATTTTTAAAGCGCCTTTAAAATTTGTATGGGGAAATTTTTTTGTTCGGGTCCAGCTGTCATTTTATCGATTGAACTGTCATTCTATCCACGAACATTAAAACTGGTTTATTAATTTAACCATCAAAACGAAGATATTGGAATTCAATAAAATCACGTTATACTCAGAATAATGTACTCTTTCGATTAGGCTATAGAAAATAGCAATATTTTGTTCACTAAACAACCCAATTGGCTCATTTAAGCCGTAATCGGTGCGGTGGAACTACGATCGAATAAAACTTACATTTCGTAACGTTCTTGGAGGAGCATTTAGGTCAATTCGGCATAATATGTTCGGTGCATCGGTTTTCCCTGTTAACAATTTGGCTATAAACATAGCCTTCATAATGTTTCTTCTTTTTTCGAGCGTGTCCATTGCGAGTAAACGGCACAGATTTTGATAAGGCGGAAGGTTCATTGGGTTGTCCCACGGTAATAGACACAATGCAAACCTTATAAACTTACGTTGCACAGACTCGATTCTATTATTCCACGTTTGAGACGACGGACACCAAACTATAGCCGCGGATTCAAGTACATAACGTACCAATGAATAATATAAAGAACTGAGGCAATAAGGGTCCTTGAACTCTTTGGTGAATTTAAAAATCATTCCTAAGGCTCGATTCGCTTTAGTGAGCATAGCTAAATAGTGTTCGTTAAAAAGAAGTTTTGAATCCTATAAAACTCCCAGATCCTTCACTGTTGCTACTCGCTGTAATGGTTGATTTCTAATGCGGTAATCACCCACTAGCGGCTGCTTCTTACGACTAAAAGTTATCCCCATACACTTCGCAACACTAATTGTCAGAAGATTAGGGAAGATTCAAATATTACATCCATCATTTTTTTGGGATTTTTAGAGCCCCCCCCCCCGCCCCCCTCTGTCACGCTATTTTCCTATACCTAATACACGTACTGTCACACTTTTCTAGACCCCCCCCCCTCCCCCAAATGTTGGACGTTAATTTAGAACGTTCCCTTACGGTAGCACCAATTCTCAAATGACTCTATCATTGCTTGAAGCATTCTACAGTCCTTTAATGATCTCACAACCAGAAACAGGTCATCCGCGTACACTAGTCTGCACCCAGCAGGCAGGATGTTGCATACATCGTTGAAAAATATAGCTAACAAGAGGGGGCCAAGGTTGCTTCCTTGTGGGACTCCTGAGCTGTTCTGGAAGGTTGCTGAAACAGTGGCTCCTAGTTTGACCCATAGACGACGATCTGCCAAGTATGACTTCAAACAAATTTACTAGGAGCGCCCAAATGGTCCATCTTGTCTAGCAGCAGTTGATGATTAACACGATCGAAAGCGGCTTTTAGTTCGGTGTAGACTGCATCAACTTGTGCTCCGGATTGCATGTTTTTTAAACAGTACGATGTGAATTCAACCAGATTTGTTGTTGTAGATCTCCCAGAAAAGAATCCATGCTGATCTTGAGAGATGTACACGGAAAGATCGATGTACACAGAGCAAGGAGTAACTTTCACGCAGCGATCGAAAAGACAAAAGATTTCATGCAAACTTGTGTGAAATTTTACGCAAATTTGTGTAACACCGGATCAGCACATTTTTTGTGCTGATCCAGTCGTACGCAAATATGAGTGAAAAATCCTTTGTCTTTTCGCAAGTTACTCATTCGCTGTGTACTTTCGTTTAAGGGTGTAGTTCTTCACGGCATTAAATAGGGTACCATTGATTAAAATTTCAAATAACTTCGATCCGGCACATAATGACGTCACTCCTCGATAATTCGTAAGCTAAGGATTGTCCACACTTCTTCAAAATCACCGATACCGTCTAGACCAGGAGTGAAGGATGATTTGAGCTTTCTTGTTGCAGCAACTATGTCATCCTCTGCAAATGATGTTACATCTAGGTTAATGGTATTCCTTGGGACATCACGCAGTGCTCCAGACTGGGTAGTTAGATCAGCAGACTCGAAAGCTGTTAGAAAGTGGTCGACAAACAGGTCACACATTTCTTCCAGAGACGTCGCCGTTCTATTGCCGTAGTACATATTGCAGGCCAATCCATGCTCCTTACGTTCCAAAAACGCTTAGGATTTTGTTTTAGATCCCTTTGCGTGCGCTGGGCATATTTAGCATACTAGAAACTGTTATATTTCTTATATTTTGTGCTAGCACGGACGAACTCAAACTTCAATGTGGGACACTTTCTCGACGAATATCGACGCAAGGCAGAGGCTCGAGTCGACAAGGAATTTAAATGAACTATAGTTACCATCTTGAATTTCGAAAAGTTTAAGATAATGTGGTGCTATATGGTAAAAATAATCTAATTGTTATAATTTTCTTCCGTGTTAAGAATTTTAAGTTCAGTCAAAAGTTTTCGATAGCTCATTATATTAGTCGTTAATACTCAAAATTTCATTGCATTCGGTTCCGGGAATCTGGAGATATAGCAACTCAAAGTTAGCTATCGGCCAATTATATCGTTTTCTTGATTTTTTTTTAATTTCGAAGTTCCAATAATAATTTGCCAAGATTTTGTAGAGATTATATGATAAATGTAATAAAATTCCCAAGGTGGGCCAAAATACCTGCCCCGGGTCAAAATACGTTCACTACCCTAATAGCTCGATATTTTCCAAGTTTGGACCACTCATACATAGCTATTTGATGAACCTACAGTAAAAAATTGAAATATTTTGATGAACTTTTCAAAAAGTGACATCTATTTGACAATTTTTTGCAAAGTCAAAATATTGCCTATCTTCGTCATTTTGTATATCGTCTGTACCTATATGTAATTCAATTAAATTTCTATGACATATGTTTCATTTTTTTATCTCTGTAGATATGTGACTTGAAACGGGGAAATATTCGTAAAGCTGTATAGCCTCACATTGTGTGAATACTTTCCTACCAATTACTTTAGGTTTCTGGTTCTTAGAGCTTCTTAGCATGTTAGGCATTGTTGGAGAGTAGCATGCCTCATTACACTAGTTTACAGCATTTTTGAACTCGGTGAGCTGATGATCATTTTTGGTGTAGAATCATGCCCTGAGTTCGAAAACGCGAAGGAAAAAAAATACAGTAGAGCGGAAATTTTTTCGACTTTCCATACAAGGTTGATGATTTGAAATCGATTTTTGTTCTATTTTTAAGCAACGTCGCTCACTTCACACATCTCATTCTCCGTAATCAATGCTACGATTGAACTGAATTTTTTACTGTAACTCGCCTACATATGATATGTCAAATAAACGTTGAGAAAGAATTTTTAGATTGTTTTTTTCTTATTGAAAAAATACATTTCTCCATATATTTTTGGAACTTTGGCAAAAATTTAAGGATATCGTCCCTAAAACTCGCCAATATCTTGAATTTTATCAATCTGACGCAAAACCTGCATTCAGATGATCGAATGGTATTGTATTCAGCTTTTAATTTATGGAAAAATATTTGAAATTGGTTGAACAAAACGCAAGTTATTGAAATTTTAGTAAATTCCATATTTTTAAAAGTTGTAAAACTCGATATTGAGCTAATACTCAAAAAGTGCTCTACTTAAAAATTTTTGAAGCACGGTTTCGAAATCAGTACTAAATTGTGCTTCAAAAATTTTGGTCGTTGACAGAAGTTCACGACTTTCGTTTTATTTTGTAAACTAGTGTTATTTTGGAAGGCACTGTAAACCCCCTAAAGTAACGAGGAACAATTGATGACATCGGGAACCTTCGGCAATCACCAGCAGCGAAGATAATCTTAAGCAGGCATTTTTAATATTGTAATCAGTAGGATTTGGACTACCATAAGTGTTGTGTCGTAATTTACCTTTAGTCAATTTGTATGGTCCTGTAAATATAGTATGAGTAATTAAATGTTGGTTTTAAGTCAAACTAAGTGTTTTATTGTGACCAATCGGACGGAACTGGCCAGGACGGGCCAGTAGGCATAACTGCGATGTCGGGCAAGGGACTTCCAAACAAAAATACAGTCCACTGAAAGCAGCTCGGGTCGCTCCCCGACAGGCATTGTAACATAAACTGACAAGCTTCCACATGTCCATTTGTACAGTTTGGAGGAGAACGTGCTTCTGGAACTAGCCGAGGTGTTTCACAGTTTTAAACTTAAATTAAAGTGTCCAATATTAACTCTAATTCATCCCACTGTTCCGCACCCGGTGACAAATGATTGTACGAGTGGATGGATGACCGAACACGGTCTTCTGTGGATACAGGCATTAGCTCTTCTGTCTGAGAAGTCGCGCCACCACACGCAGCCCAGTTGAGCTTTTGCCAACCAGGTGCCTCCGCACACACCTGCAGATTACGTTAGTCAACGGTGGGTTGGTTAGCCACGTAGCTACCGCTTTTCCACGTGATGACATCAACGAAGAGATCCGTCGTCGTCTGGCCACCACCTATGCCGAGCCATGGCTCATCAACCGCAAAAATGGTAAAAGTGTGATAGGGGACCAAACGAGAAGGTCAGTATGCCACTCCAGCAGAAGCTATGCTTATATCAGACTCCTGCCAACAGTAGTGGATGAAGGCCACTTTCTCCGTCTCCGTCCAGGCCGGGCACATCCGGCATTTAGTTCGGCTTATGCGCTTGGACGGTGCTGAAAAGTAACGAACGACGAGGCTGGATCACGTATCTGCCTTGCTTTTTATGCGTATGCATGGGATGATAATAAATCTCCAGCAAGTTTGCACACACTCTACCGAGACGCATTTCACGAGGTTGTGTAAGATATGGGCCTTTTTTGTTGGAGGAGATTCAATTTTCACACTATTTCACTAGATCTCAGATCTGAGTAGGAACTACACACAAAGTTTCCCAACGACACGGTTGACATGTCTCAGAGTATGATGGTGCTGCTCAAAGTTGCGAAAGGGTCATAATAGCCAAAACTGGGTACGGACGTGACATACGACGGAATTTTAAGCATGAAAAAGGGGTTATCCTGGTTTAATGCCAGAGCAGCCTATTGAATTATTTCGAAATGGCTCATAAACATTCACAAGCTTACTGGCGGGAATCCATCGGATGTAACACATTACGAATGGCTTAAATATGTTTATAAATGGTATCAGGAAGGGAAGTGGAACCATCTCGGCAGTGGTGCTATTTTGGGCACTTTTCTGGTATAACTCAGCCAATTTTGAACCAATTGACACATTTTTTGAAACGCGATGAGATACGTATAGTATCTAGCCGTGTACAAAATTTCAAGTCAATTGGTTTGAAATTGACTGAGTTATAGAGAAGAGTGCCCAAAATACCGGCCGCTGCCTAAGTGGTTCGCTACCCTACAATAATGAGTTCCGGAAATGTTATTTTTCTTCTTGGCGTAGCGTCCCCACTGTCAGCTAGTGTTTTATAAAAATTTCCACTGTTAATAACTGAGAGCTGCCTCTGCCAATGACCATTTTGATTTTGTATATAGTGTGGCAGGCATGAAGATAATCTATACTCACTCAAGGAAGTCGAAAAGTTCCTGGACCGACCGGAAATCGAATCCCAGCATGGCCATGCTGAATAACCACTGCCTTACAGCTATGGCTATATCCCAAGGCATCACATATATTGAGTCAAATATATTTGCTCAGCTTTAATCATACGATCTATTAATTGACTCTAGAATTGCAAGAAGTTTTTATAAAACCTTTCTGATCAGCAAATTATATCCCTTTCCCGTTCCAGGCGGCATCTCTGACGGCATACTGTCGTGAAACGCAAACCTGCGGGCACCTGATCAGCATTCGTCCGTTCGTGCACCGGAACACTTCGTCGGAGGATTTGAACACGGTCCTACTGTATGCCTCGTCGCTAAACATGTCGGCCAAATTGTTCCGCATGCCAATCAATGCACACTATCTGTGTTTCGTTGTGTTCGTCTGTATCGTGGCATTGCTAACATTTGGGATGTGTCTAAGCCTGGCGATCGACGGTGGTGGGGATTGATAGGGTATCCACCCTAGTGAGTAACAGCTTTAATCCGAATCACAATGTAATATGAAGCGGAAATGCTGCTGAAGAGTTCTACCGTTCGGAGAGATGCCTTCAAAAGGACTGATACAAGTAACGAATTCAATATGAGACAGGTAGTAAGTGTGGGTTGGCAAATATTGTATGGAATATTGTAACCTTCAAACCTTCATCTGTAATACGACTTTTTGTCTTTTGTACACTGAAACTGTATGCATTAAATGTTAAAATATACCCTGCTTAGTGTAAATTTTATATTAGATATGCTAGGTTTATTTGTTTAAAAATGTATTTTTCTTGGTATAAAATCCGCACTCCGACGTAACCTGATTCTCATTCGCTCGACAGTATATACAGGGGGTGGCCAAAATGTTTGGGATAGGCAACTTTTTTCTCTCTCAAAAAAAAAAACTTGCTGTAACTTTTCATAGAGTGCATCGAAAATTTTCAAATTTTGACTGTTTGTTAACCTATTATAATATATTATGTGTATCATTGGTACAAATTTGAGCTAAATTGGTTAATCTTTCGCGAAGCTAGAACCGTTCTCGTAGAACACTATTTTTCAGACATCTAATTTTTGAGCTGTCATATCTCAGAGACCAGTGAACCGAATTAAATGAAAATTTGAACGATTATCAACAATATATTATTGCTTGAAAATTCTCCAAAACAAAGGTACTTTTTAAACTTTGAAAAAGGTTATAATGATTTGACATTTTCACCCATAGGGGTGATACTCACCTCGTAAGTACTGTGTAAAAAGATAGGCCAAGAAACGGTCAAGAAACGATTTTCTGTCGAAATTTCTTGAGCGGTACTCAGCTGAAACGAAAAAATCGACGAACTTGATGATCAATGATGATGGTGACAAGGGTGGTGATGATTGTGTCGATCAAGCCAGCTGTCAATTTTTCTTTTGGGAAAAATAGCCTGACCAATTATTCCGCAAGGAAAAGTGACGTTCCTCGCGCTGTTCGGATTTTGTGCGAGGTGCGAGATGTAAACAACATAGAGCGGCTGCTGCTGGTGTGATTTTAGATGATGTTTCTGCCGGATTCTAATGCCTACATTTCTATGGAACCATCACCGGCACACTGCGGTTAGCTGTTGCTAGAATGGACCACTGGATGAGACGCCGGAACTTGTTACAAATCATACAAATTGAGTGTGGGGAGCAACTATTTTCAAAATGAAGTGGTGTTGATTAGTGATTAGTACGGGAATTCCTCCGGGAGCTCTTTCTGGCAAACCTCCAAGAGTTCCTCCGGAGTTTCTTTTTGGGATTCTTCCTGATTTTTTTCCGAAAGCTGTTGTGAATTCTTAGCAATTCCTTCAAATATTTCCAGCAGTTTCTGAGATTACGTCCTAATTTTGCTTCTAGGATTTCAAAACCAGTATTTGAGTTTGTTTCCATCAGGGATTCCTCCAAAGATTCTTCCAGGAATTCCTCCAGGAATTCCTCCAGGAATTCATCCGAGGATTGCTCCAGTAATTCCTCAAAAAAATCATCCTAGAATTCCTCCGGGCATTCTTTCAGGAATGCCTCCGGAGATTCTTTCTGGAATTCCTCCACGAACTCCTCCAGAGATTGCTTCAGGAATTCCTCCAGGGATTCCATCAGGAATTCCTCCAGGGATTCTTCCAAGAATTTCTCCAGGGATTCCTCCAAGGGTTCCTCCGGGAATTCATCCATAGATTCCTACAGGAATTCCTCTGAAAATTCTTCCAAGAATTCCTCTGGGTATTCTTGTAATAATTTCTCCTAAGATTCCTCCGGGCATTCTTCCAAGAATTCCTCCGGGGAATTCCTCGGGGATTCCTACTGAAATTCCTTCAGGGATATCTCCAGGAATTCCTTTTGGGGATTCCTGTAGAAGTTCCCATGTGGGTTTCTCCAGGAATTCCTTCGGAGATTCCTCCAGGAATTCCTTCAGAGATTCCTCCAGGAATTCCTTCGGGGATTCCTCCAGGAATTCCTTCGTGACTCCTCCAGGAATTCCTTCGGGGATTTCTCCAGGAATTCCATCGGTGATTCCTCCAGGTATTCCTTCGGGGATTCCTCCAGGAATTCCTTCGGGGATTCCTCCAGGAATTCCTTCGGGGATTCCTCCAGGAATTCCTTCGGGGATTCCTCCAGGAATTCCTTCGGGGATTCCTCCAGGAATTCCTTCGGGGATTCCTCCAGAAATTCCTTCGGGGGTTCCTTCAGGAATTCCTTCGGGGATTCCTCCGGGAATTCGTTCAGGAATTCATCCAGGAATTCTTCCAGCAATTCATTCAGCAATTCCTCCAGGAATTCATCCAGGAATTCCTCAAGGAATTCTTCCAGGAATTGTTCCAGGAGTTCCTCCAGAAATTCTTTCAGGAGTTCCCCCAGGAATTCTTCCAGGAGTTTCTCCAGAAATTCTTCCAGGAGTTCCTCCAGGAATTCTTCCCGGAGTTCCTCCAGGAATTCTTCCAAGAATTCCTCCAGGAGTTCTTCAAGGAATTCATCCAGGAATTCTTCCAGGAATTTCTCCAGGAACTCTTCCAGGAATTCCTCCAGGAATTCCTTCGGGGATTCTTCCAGGAATTCCTTCGGAGATTCCTCCAGGAATTCCTTCGGAGATTCCTCCAGGAATTCCTTCGGGGGTTCCTTCAGGAATTCCTTCGGGGGTTCCTTCAGGAATTCCTTCGGGGGTTCCTTCAGGAATTCCTTCGGGGGTTCCTTCAGGAATTCCTTCGGGGGTTCTTTCAGGAATTCCTTCGGGGATTCCTCCAGGAATTCCTCCAAGAATTCCTCCAGGAATTCTTCCAGGAATTCCTCCAGGAATTCTTCCAGGAATTCCTCCAGGAATTCCTCCAGGAATTCCTCCAGGAATTCTTCCAGGAATTCCTCCAGCAATTCTTCCAGGAATTCCTCCAGCAATTCTTCCAGGAATTCTTCCAGGAATTCCTCCAGGAATTCTTCCAGGAATTCCTCCAGGAATTCTTCCAGGAATTCCTCCAGGAATTCTTCCAGGAATTCCTCCAGGAATTCTTCCAGGAATTCCTCCAGGAATTCTTCCAGGAATTCCTCCAGGAATTCTTCCAGGAATTCCTCCAGGAATTCTTCCAGGAATTCCTCCAGGAATTCTTCCAGGAATTCCTCCAGGAATTCTTCTAGGAATTCCTCCAGGAATTCTTCCAGGAATTCCTCCAGGAATTCTTCCAGGAATTCCTCCAGGAATTCTTCCAGGAATTCCTCCAGGAATTCTTCCAGGAATTCCTCCAGGAATTCTTCCAGGAATTCCTCCAGGAATTCTTCCAGGAATTCCTCCAGGAATTCTTACAGGAATTCCTCCAGGAATTCTTACAGGAATTCCTCCTGGAATTCTTCCAGGAATCCCTCCAGGAATTCTTCCAGGAATTCCCCCAGGAATTGATCCAGGAATTCCTCCAGAAATTCTTCCAGGAGCTCCTTCAGGAATTCTTCTAGGAATTCTTCCAAGAAATCCTCCAGAAATTCTTCCAGGAATTCCTCCAAGTATTCTCCCAGGAATTTCTCCAGGGATTCCTCCAGGGATTCCTCCAGGAATTCCTCCAGGGATTCCTCCAGGAATTCCTCCAGGGATTCCTCCAAGGATTCCTTAGGTAGTTCCTCCATGAATTCCTTCAGGAATTTCACCACGATTTCTTCCGGTAATTTCTCCAGGGATTCCTCCAGGGATCCCTCCATGAATTCCTGCAGGGTTTCTCCCAAGAATTTATTCGGGGATTCCTCCAAGTAATTTCTCCATGAAATCATTCGGGAATTTCACCAGGAATTCTTTCGGGAATTTCTCCAGGAATTCTCCAGAGATTCCTCCAGGAGTTCCTCCAGAAATTTCTCCAGGAATTCCTCCAGGGATTTCCCCCAGGATTCCTCCCGGAATTCCTCCAGAGATTCTTCCAAGAATTCCTCCAAGTATTCCTCCAGGGATTTTTCCAGGATTTCCTTTAGAGATTTCTCTAGGAATTTTTCTAGGGATTTCTCCAGGAATTTCTCTACGGATTTCTCCAGGAATTCTTCTAGAGATTTCTCCAGGAATTCCTCTACGGATTTCTCCAGGAATTCCTTTAGAGATTTCTCCAGGAATTTCTTTTGGGATTTCTCCAGGAATTCCTCTAGGGATTTCTTCAGGAATTCCTCTAGAGATTTCTCCAGGAATTCCTGCGGAGGTACCTGTAGGAATTCCTCCGGGGATTCCTCCAGGGATTTCTCCAGGAATCCCTCCGGGGATTCCTCCTGGAATTCCTCCGGGGATTCCTCCGGGGATTCCTCCGGGAATTCCTCCGGGAATTCCTCCAGGAATTCCTCCGGGGATTCCTCCAGGAATTCCTCCGGGGATTCCTCCAGGAATTCCTCCGGGGATTCCTCCAGGAATTCCTCCGGGGATTCCTCCAGGAATTCCTCCGGGGATTCCTCCAGGAATTCCTCCGGGGATTCCTCCAGGAATTCCTCCGGGGATTCCTCCAGGAATTCCTCCGGGGATTCCTCCAGGAATTCCTCCGGGGATTCCTCCAGGAATTCCTCCGGGGATTCCTCCAGGAATTCCTCCGGGGATTCCTCCAGGAATTCCTCCGGGGATTCCTCCAGGAATTCCTCCGGGGATTCCTCCAGGAATTCCTCCGGGGATTCCTCCAGGAATTCCTCCGGGGATTCCTCCAGGAATTCCTCCGGGGATTCCTCCAGGAATTCCTCCGGGGATTCCTCCAGGAATTCCTCCGGGGATTCCTCCAGGAATTCCTCCGGGGATTCCTCCAGGAATTCCTCCGGGGATTCCTCCAGGAATTCCTCCGGGGATTCCTCCAGGAATTCCTCCGGGGATTCCTCCAGGAATTCTTCCGGGGATTCCTCCAGGAATTCCTCCGGGGATTCCTCCAGGAATTCCTCCAGGGATTCCTCCAGGAATTCCTCCGGGGATTCCTCCAGGAATTCCTCCGGGGATTCCTCCAGGAATTCCTCCGGGGATTCCTCCAGGAATTCCTCCGGGGATTCCTCCAGGAATTCTTCCAGGATTTTCTCCAGGAATTCTTTCAGGAATTTCTTCAGGAATTCTTCCAGGAATTCCTTCAGGAATTCTTCCAGGAATTCCTTCAAGAATTCTTCCAGGAATTTCTTCAGGAATTCTTCCAGGAATTCCTCCAGGAATTCTTCCAGGAATTCCTCCAGGAATTCTTCCAGGAATTCCTCCAGGAATTCTTCCAGGAATTCCTCCAGGAATTCTTCCAGGAATTCCTCCAGGAATTCTTCCAGGAATTCCTCCAGGAATTCTTCCAGGAATTCCTCCAGGAATTCTTCCAGGAATTCCTCCAGGAATTCTTCCAGGAATTCCTCCAGGAATTCTTCCAGGAATTCCTCCAGGAATTCTTCCAGGAATTCCTCCAGGAATTCTTCCAGGAATTCCTCCAGGAATTCTTCCAGGAATTCCTCCAGGAATTCTTCCAGGAATTCCTCCAGGAATTCTTCCAGGAATTCCTCCAGGAATTCTTCCAGGAATTCCTCCAGGAATTCTTTAAGGAATTCCTCCAGGAATTCTTCCAGGAATTCCTCCTGGAATTCTTCCAGGGATTCCTCCAGGGATTCCTCCAGGAATTCCTCCAGGGATTCTTCCAGGAATTTCTCCAGGGATTCCTCCAGGGATTCCTCCAAGGATTCCTTAGGTAGTTCCTCCATGAATTCCTTCAGGAATTTCCCCACGATTTCTTCCGGTTATTTCTCCAGGGATTCCTCCAGGGATCCCTCCATGAATTCCTGCAGGGTTTCTCCCAAGAATTTATTCGGGGATTCCTCCAAGTAATTTCTCCATGAATTCATTCGGGAATTTCACCAGGAATTCTTTCGGGAATTTCTCCAGGAATTCCTCCAGAGATTCCTCCAGGAGTTCCTCCGGAAATTTCTCCTGGAATTCCTCCAGGGATTTCCCTAGGATTCCTCATGGAATTCCTCCAGAGATTCTTCCAAGAATTCCTCCAAGTATTCCTCCAGGGATTTTTCCAGGATTTCCTTTAGAGATTTCTCTAGGAATTCTTCTAGGGATTTCTCCAGGAATTTCTCTAGGGATTTCTCCAGGAATTCTTCTAGAGATTTCTCCCGGAATTCCTCTACGGATTTCTCCAGGAATTCCTCTAGAGATTTCTCCAGGAATTTCTTTTGGGATTTCTCCAGGAATTCCTCTAGGGATTTCTTCAGGAATTCCTCTAGAGATTTCTCCAGGAATTCCTGAAGAAATCCCTCATGGAATTCCTCGAGGAAGTCTTCCAGAAATTCTTTCCGGAATTTCTCCAGGGAATCCTCCCTTAATTCTTCCAGGGATTTGTCAAGGAATTCCTCTAGGGATTCTTCAAGAGATTCCTCCAGGTATTCCATAAGAAATCCCTCATGGGATTCTTTCAGGAAGTCCTCAAGGGATTCCTCCCGGAATTCCTCCAGGGATTCCTCCCTCAATTCCTCCAGGGATTCCTTAGGAATTTCTGCGGGGATTCTCAAGGGAATACCTCCAAGGATTTTTCCAGGATTATTCCTCCAGAGATTCCTTAAAGAATCCTTAATGGGATTCTCTCGGGAAGTTTTCCAGGGAATTCTCCAGAAATTCCTCAAGGGAATCATCTATCAATTCCTTCAGGAATTTATCCTGGTATTTCTCTTGGGATTCCTCAGGGCTGGATCTAAGGGGGCCGGGCCCCACATCCGGGCCTCCACATCCGCTCTGGCCCCGGACCCCCACAATCCTTAATCCTGGCCTGAATTCTACCAAGACTTCTGCCTGATATTCCTCCATGATTTCTGCGTGGAATTTTTCCAGTATGTCATCCTGGCATTCCAAACTATTTGTAAAATTCACCGATGGAAATCCTTGAAGAAATTTCTGAAGAAATCCCGAAAGGAGTACCTAAAGAAATCCAGAAAAAAATTCTTTAAAAACGCCAGAAGCAATTTCTGGAGAAATCCCAGAAGCGATTTCTGCAGAAATCCCAAAAGGAATTCCAGAAAACATCCTCGAAAAGATTTCTGGAAGAATCCCCGCAGGAATTCCTGGAGGATTCGCAGAAGGTATTTCTGGAGGATTCCCAGAAGAAATTACTTGAGATACTTCCGATGGAATTCCCTGAACAACGGAAGAATTATTTGAGGCGTCTCCAAAGAAATTCGGTGAGAAATCCCGAAAGGAATTCCTGGAGGAATACCCGAAGGAATTCCTGGACGAATCTCCGAAGAAATTGGATTTTGAGAAATTCGTTGAGAAATCCCTAAAGGAATTCCTGGGGGAATACTCGAAGAAATTCCTGGAGGAGTCTCCGGAGGAATTCCTGGAGGAAACCCCGGAGGAATCTCCGATGGAATTCCCGGAAGAATCTCCGATGCAATTTTCGGAGTAATCTCCGAAGGGATCCTGGAAGAATTTCTGAAGGCATCCCCGGAAGAATTTCTGAAGGAATCCCCGGAAGAAGTCCTGGAGGAATCCTAGAAGGTTTCTATAGATAAATCTCTGGAAGAAACCCCGGAGGAATCTCCGATGGAATTCCTGTAGGAATCCCCGGAGAAATACCTGGAGGAATCCCTGAAGGAATTCCTGGAGGAATCCCCGAAGGAATTCCTGGAGAAATCCCCGAAGGAATTCCTGGAGGAATCCCCGAAGGAATTCCTGGAGGAATCCCCGAAGGAATTCCTGGAGGAATCCCCGAAGGAATTCCTGGAGGAATCCCCGAAGGAATTCCTGGAGGAATCCCCGAAGGAATTCCTGGAGGAATCCCCGAAGGAATTCCTGGAGGAATCCCCGAAGGAATTCCTGGAGGAATCCCCGAAGGAATTCCTGGAGGAATCCCCGAAGGAATTCCTGGAGGAATCTCCGAAGGAATTCCTGGAGGAATCCCCGAAGGAATTCCTGGAGGAATCCCCGAAGGAATTCCTGGAGGAATCCCCGAAGGAATTCCTGGAGGAATTCCTGGAAGAATTCCTGGAGGAATTCCTGGAAGAATTCCTGGAGGAATTCTTGGAGGAATTCCTGGAAGAATTTCTGGAGGAATTCTTGGAGGAATTTCTGGAGGAATTCTTGGAGGAATTCCTGGAAGAATTCCTGAAGGAGCTCCTGGAAGAATTAATGGAGGAACTCCTGGAAGAATTCCTGGAAGAATTCCTTGAGGAATTCCTGGATGAATTCCTGAAGGAATTGCTTTATGAATTGCTGGAAGAATTCCTGGATGAATTCCTGAACGAATTCCCGGAGGAATCCCCGAAGGAATTCCTGGAGGAATCCCCGGAAGAATTCCTGGAGGAATCCCCGGAGGAATTCCTGGAGGAATCCCCGGAGGAATTCCTGGAGGAATCCCCGGAGGAATTCCTGGAGGAATCCCCGGAGGAATTCCTGGAGGAATCCCCGGAGGAATTCCTGGAGGAATCCCCGGAGGAATTCCTGGAGGAATCCCCGGAGGAATTCCTGGAGGAATCCCCGGAGGAATTCCTGGAGGAATCCCCGGAGGAATTCCTGGAGGAATCCCCGGAGGAATTCCTGGAGGAATCCCCGGAGGAATTCCTGGAGGAATCCCCGGAGGAATTCCTGGAGGAATCCTCGCAGGAATTCCTGGAGGAATCTCCGCAGAAATTCCTGGAGGAATCCCCGGAGGAACTCCTGGAGGAAACCTCGGAGGAATCTCCGATGGAATTCCCGGAAGAATCTTCGATGCAATTTTCGAAGGAATCTCTGAAGGGATCCCTGGAAGAATTTCTGAAGGCATCCCCGGAGCAATTTCTGAAGGAATCCCCGGAAAAAGTCCTGGAGGAATCCTAGAAGGCTTCCATGGATGAATCTCTGGAAGAAACCCCGGAGGAATCTCCGATGGAATTCCTGAAGGAATCTCCGAAGGAATTCACAGATGAATCTCCGAAGGAATTCCTGGAGGAATCTCCGAAGGAATCCTTGGAGAAATTCCTGAAGGAATCCCCGGAAGAATCCCAGGAGGAATCTTAGAAGGATTTCATGGATGAATCCCCGGGGAATTCCTGGAGGAATCACCGATGAAATTCCTGGAGGAATTTCTGAAGGAGTCTTCAGATAAATTTCTGAAAGAATCCTCGGAGGAATTCCCGGAAGATCCCCTGGAGGAAGTTTAGAAGGATTTTAAGGATGAATCCCCGGAGGAATTCCTGGAGGAATCCCTGGAGGAGGCTCTGGTGGATTTTCCGAATACCCGAAGCAATTCCTTTTCGAATTCAAAATCACATTTTTCCAGCAGCGCGATATTTTCTAAAACAAATCGTGTCTGGTTGCAGCAAACAGCCAGTTGGCCCGCTCAGAATATCACCGGTCAAATAGAGCTGGAGCGCTTCGAATTGCTGGTCAATCTTCCAGTTTGCTATGGTCCAGATCAGTAGATTCATGCCTGCTCCTGGGAGGGGAGTTCGCTTGTTCTTGCCGATTGTCCCGGTTCCATTCCAAGTCAGTCAGATTGGTAAACAAAGAGTTTCGTCGATTTTTTTTCTTTTTTCTCTCTCAAGATCGATTGTCAAAATTACTTTGGTAAAAATGCACTTTTTTCCTTGACCTCATTTCTTGCGATCTGAGTACTAAGCTATATAGAGAAAAATGAGTCAAATTTCCAATACCGCACCAAAAATACTATGTGTGTTCTTCCTTTAATCTAAATGGGCTCTAATATATTTTAGGACAATAATATTCTGATGATTCACCAATTAGTTGGTGATTTCACCGCTAGATGGCGCTAGTTATCAAGTAAATTTTAGACTTACCTATCTCGGCAACGAAAGCATAGAGAAATGTGTCGTCTTCGCCAAAGTTGTTCAGAAGGACAAGATCATTCCTGTTATTCACCCATTAGTTGGTGATTTCGTCGCTAGGTGGCGATAGTTATAAAGTAAAGCCTTTGGCTTAAGAGAATTCTCTATCTTGGAGTCCAAAGCAGATAGAAATGTGTCGTCTTCGACAAAGTTGTTCTGAAGGACAAGAATATTCTGGGGATTCATCAATTAGTTGGTGATTTCGCCACTAGGTGGCGTTAGTTATCAAATAAAGTTTTGACTCCTCTATCTCGGTAACGAAAGTAGATAGAAATGTGTTGTCTTCACATTTTTTTTTCAAAAGACAAGATCATTCTTGTCATTCACCGATGAGTTGGTTATTTCACCGCTTGGTGGCGCTAGTTTTCAAGTAAAAATTTAGACTTCTTTATCTCGGTAACGAAAGCAGATACAAAGGGGTTGTCCTCGCCAATTTTTATCAGAAAGACAAGATTATTATTGTTATTCACCGATGAGTTGGCGATTTCGTCGCTTGGTGGACTTCTTTATCTCTCGATCCAAAGCGTATAGAAAAATGTCGTTTTTGGCAAAACATTTCAGAAGGACAAAAACATTCTGGTGATTCACCAATTGGTTATGTCACAATCTCCAGTTAGCCTAGTGGTGAAGGCTATGGGTCGCCAATCCGGAGACGGCGGGTTTGATTCCCGTTCCAGTCGGGAAATTTTTTCTCGACACTCTGGGCATAGTGTATCATTGTACTTGCCTCACAATGTACAAATTCATGCAATGGCAGGCAAAGAATGCCCTTCAATTAAGAACTGTGAAAGTGCTCAAAGAACACTAAGTTGAAGCGAGGCAGGCCAAGTCCCAGTGGGGACTTAAAGCCATAAAGAAGAAGAAGAAGTTATGTCACATTCTCCGGCATTCAAAACGTCCGGAAGACAAATGCCCGAAGGTCATTCGCCCCAATGTAACATTCTCCCGAATGAATATAAAATGCCCCAACAATATAATAATCTTGAAGACACCTTTCTGAAATCTGTTAAGGAGAAACATCAAGAAATCTCATTTCAATTTTGGCAACAAGTGAATACTTAAAACGTCAGTAAGGTTCAAGCCGGCCATTGTAGCAGCCATGTTTGTATTATGTGATGTTTCACGTCAAGGCATTGTCCACGTATTGGGCCGAATGTCGTTTATCCATATGCCATCCGGTCGAATGAGCTCTGACTAAATTGTGATTAAACCTAGATCATTAACATTTCCAGGTTATCAGCAAAAAGTAACTGAAAGTATTTTCATCAGAGATTTTCCGGTATGTGTTATGAAAAACATTTCCGGCAATACAGTAATGTCCTGATTTATCAACCATCAATTTAGCAAAACTGCGTAAGGGTTTCTGGTTAACTATCCAGTTAATTCGAATCTCGCCGGGGACTGCGACAAGGTGATGGACTCTCATGCCTACTCTTCAACATCGCTCTTGAAGGTGTGATGCGACGAGCCGGGGAATGATTTTCACAAAATCCGGTCAATTTGTGTGCTTTGTGGACGACATGGCCATTATTGCCAGAACATTTGGAACGGTGGCAGAGCTGTACACCCGCCTGAAACGCGAAGCAGCAAATGTCAGACTGGTGGTGAATGCCTCAAAAACAAAGTACATGCTGGTAGGCGGAACCGAACACGACCGGATCCGTCTGGGTAGTAATGTTACGACACGATAGACGGGGATACTTTCGAGGTGGTGGAGGCATTCGTCTACCTCGGATGCTTACTGACGACTGACAACAACGTGAGCCGTGAAATTCGGAGGCGCATCATCAGCGGAAGTCGGGCTACTACGGGCTCCAGAAGAAACTGCGGTTGAAAAAGATTCACCCACGCACCAAATGCACCATGTACAAAACGCTAGTAAGACCGGTGGTTCTCTACGGACACGAGACATGGACCATGCTCGAGGGGACCTGCAAGCACTCGGAGTTTTCGAGCGAGGCGTGCTAAGGACGATTTTCAGCAGTGTGCAGGAGAACGGTGTGTGGCGGAGAAGGATTAACCACGAGCTCGCTGCACTTTACGAACCCATCACCCTGGGCAGGTCATGTTGAAAGAATGCCGGACAACAACCCTGCAAATTTGGTGTTTGCTAACCCTCCGGTTGGTATAAAAAGGCAAGGAGCGCAGAGAGCACGGTGGACGGACCAGGTGGAGCGTGATCTGGCGAGCGTGGGGCGCAGGGATGGAAAATGTTGCGGATTTCGTTAACAAACTGTCATGACATTTCACTATTTACACCATTGTAGGTGAAAATTTCTGTTCGTATGCATCACCACTCTATAACGCTGATTAGTTATGTATAATCAATGATGTCGCCGATTAACATTTCCGACTAAGTGCAGTCAAATTAGCAAATAACGAAATGACATTTTTATGACATTCCTCATCCCTGGTTGCGCGTGACCGACATTGGAGAGCTGCAGCTGCAAATCGAGTATTATGGCGGCAAATTGTTGATTCAGTGTTATCATAAATTTGATGTTGAATAATTCAACAAATTAAATTGAATGAATGATGCGATAATTTTTAGAAAATGATTATAATCTCATAAGGTTACTCCTACTATTAACTACTTGTTTCAATAGCGGAACTGTTGATAAACAATCAAAAACTCTTTGATTGACATTGTTTTCGTAAAATTGAGTCAATTTGCTATAACTTTTGTTCAAGTACTTTTTTTAAAGCATAAAACTAATTTTCGAATGAGTGTAATGAATTTTGTACCTTTTAATTCTGCCCTGTTTTGCGTATTGTACGCGTATTTCGGCTACCACTTGTAACTCAGTGTCAGTTATTTACTATCTGTCAATCAAAGAATAAGCAAAACAGGACGGAAATAACAAGTATAAAACTGATTACACTCAATCGTAGAGGGTATTCTGTTTAGAGGATTCGAAAAGAAGGTACGAGGTAGAAATAGTCGTTCAAAGTAGTGAGAAGTAAAGGGTTACACATCATATTTAACGCCGTTGATCATGGGTGACGGATTAAGGCTCAATTGAGAATAGCAAATTATTCAGAACTAAAAAAGCACTTTTTCCCAAAATGGTCCACAAATCGAAGAAAATAAGAATGTCCGATTGTTTATTTAGTCAATTATGACAATTGGACACGCTGGTTTTGTTAGTTTTTTCGACAATATGGATAAAAGTGCTTTTTCAGTTTTAGATAATATGCGATTCTCATTTGCGCCTTAACGGAAGTTTGCCCACCTCCTGGTGTTTGTTGATTCCTTTTTTAAGCATTCTTCCCATTTGTCCTACGAATATATATCCATTCTCATTGTACCGTATGATACAGCGAGTAATACTTCGTAAAGGAAGCTTTCACAGAAAAAACCCAGATTAATCCACCTAGTGGTGATAGTGCCTTTCTCGTCGAACATGTACTCATGATCTTTCCTTGGTTGGGATACGGCTGGGATGATTTTGCTTCAGAATGTTGGCTTCAGTCTTTTGGGGGAATCGAAAACACTAGTTTATGAATTTTTCCGACGTTTAGATCTGTATGGGACCTTTTCAAGGGTTCAATCGGTCAAGGTTTCCTAGTCAAGATGGCCTTGCCTTACTTAAAAATGTCATACGAAAGTTTTGGTATTTATTGAGTCCGTTCGGTTTGAAACCGTCGTGATGAGGACAATCGCCTACCTATCGGGCGGTTTAGAATTCGGTCCCTGTTTTTGGAATCTTCTACTATTGTTTGTTTAGCTAGTTTCTGTGATAGGGCCATCATTCCGAAGCATGATCTTTCCGTCGACGTAATGCGAACTGTTCCTGAATCCCGAGAATACCTTATTTAGAAAAGCAATAATTTTAATAAAATTGGGAAATTTATTAATTGAACATATTCCGACGTTACGTTAAACGTATAGACTGGGCTGAAAAATATCAGAATTTTCAGTTGACTGCTTGAGCACCTTCACTATCACTGAAGACCGATCAACACCAAGACGATAATTGCAAGCTATGATATAACGTCTTTCACAATCACAGATGACTTTACGGCAGGCCTGCCCAACCTTTCCTGGCCACGGGCCACAATTGATGCTCCATACCAGTCGACGGGCCAGACATTAAATTTCGACATCAAATTTCGAAAGCACGAATGCAACAGTGAAATTTTGTACATCCGATTACCCGTTCTCACGGCAAATCACAACACTGACATCATTTGGGTCATATAAATGTGAGTAAGAATTCTTGATTTTATGCAAAAATCACCCTGAATATTTTTTTTCTGAATTTTGCCGAACTACAGGTTGCAGCAAACAATTTGCTAAAATTCAGCAAACTTTCCTGATTCGTTCAGTAAACTCTGCTGTTCAGCAGCAACGTTTTTCTGAAATTCAGTAAATTTTGCTGAAATTCTGCTTCAAATTTGGCAGTACCTTTCAAGTTTAAAATTTTTAAATTTATGTATTTAAATTTTTCAATCTTTGAAATTTTTTAACAAAACACTACCTATTTTGAGTTTATTTTTAATATTAAATTTTATTTAAATATGAAATATCTTCAAATATTTCAATCCTTGGGCCAAGTTTCATTCATCGATTCCGCGGGCCGTATGTTGGGCAGCCCTGCTTTACGGTCTTCGACATAGTTTTTTCTTCACACTTTGGGCTATATTTTATTATCATAGGTTACAAAATTCATGTAAAATTTGACAAAAAATGCAAGCAAGTGAAATTTCCCATACTAAATCCCATAAAAAATTCCCAGTAGTTTTAGACGGAAAAGAGGATTGAAAAAACTTTCTCCGGGGTTGATACGATAATTTTCTCATATAACGTTGACCTATCCTACTGTATATTTTTACACCTCAGTGATTTGATGAGATTGCTTTAGTACAGACAAACAGACATATCATTTGTAACATATTGCTATTATATTCATCGTTACGAAAAAATAATCGCCAAATGCTAATCAGGTTGCGTTTCACTGCGGCTTGATGTAGGTAGTGAGTATACGTCAAACGAGCAACAACGATTAATATTTGTTTCAACCGTTGAAAACAAGGACGATGGAGAGTGAGTAGAGTAAGACGTCTGTATGTATGTGGCCTTCGTTCAGTCAAGATTTTGTTTTCTTACACATATTTATCGCTTGCATTTACTTTGTTCATTTTTGAAGTTCCTGCGAAGCACCCTAGAAAGCACCCAATGCTGGTTTTGCATCACTATCGGTAGCCTCTAATGTGGTCTGAGCCTATTTTCTTGCTAATCGTTCTTCATGGTTTAAAAAAAGACCGCGGTTCGATGTGTCGCATGCATAGGTTTGGTTCTTTTTGGCATTTGGCCACTTCCGGCTGGACACCCTAGATCGGTCCTGGAACACTATCGGTAGCCTTTATAAAGATCTTTGTTGTGGTCTATTTTCTGACTAATCGTTCATCACGTTATTTAAAAAGCCGCTGTTTAATGTGCCGCAGGCATGGGTTTTGATATCTACTACATTTGACCACTTCCAGCGGGACACCCGGAACCGGTTCCGGAACTCTATCGGTTGATCCAAATATGATCTGAAAGTATTCTCTTTTATTAATCGTTTATCAGGTTGCCTGAAGAGCTTGCGATTTGATGCGCCGCATGTAAGGGGTTGGTTATTTTTTATACTTGGCTACTTCCGGCGTGACATCTGGAACCGGTTCAGTAACACTACCGGTTCAGATATGGTCTGAGAATGTTTCCCTGCTCACTGTTCATCAGGCTATCGAAAAAACCGCTGTTTGTTGTATCGCATGCATGGGTTTGGTTCACTTTCATATTTAGCCAGTTCCGGCGGAACACCCAGAACCGGTTCCGGAATACTACCGGTTTAGATATGGTCTGAGAATGTTTTCCTGCCTACTGTTTATCAGGTTATCGAAAAATCCGCTGTTTGATGTGTCGCATGTATGGCTTTGGTTCACATTCATATTTGGCCACATCCGGCGGATCACCCGGAACCGGTTCCGGAACACTACCGGTTCAGATATGGTCCGAGAATATTTTCCTGCCTACTGTTCATCAGGCTATCGAAAAAGCCGCTGTTTGATGTATCGCATGCATGGGTTTGGTTCACTTTCATATTTAGCCACTTCCGGCGGAACACCCAGAACCGGTTCCGGAATACTACCGGTTCAGATATGGTCTGAGAATGTTTTCCTGCCTACTGTTTATCAGGTTATCGAAAAATCCGCTGTTTGATGTGTCGCATGAAGGGTTTGGTTCACTTTCATATTTGGCCACTTCCGGCGAGTCACCCGGAACCGGTTCCGGAACACTACCGGTTCAGATATGGCCCGAGACTATTTTCCTGTTTACCGTTCATCATGTTTTCGAAAGTGCCGTGGTTTGATGTGTCGCATGAATGGGTTTGTAGCGTTTTCATATCTGGCCCCTTCCTGGGGTACCGATCCGGAACACCTAAATGGCCATAACTCCGGAACGGCTGGACCGATCCGAACCATTTTGAATAGGAAACAATGAGACCAGATTCCGCGTCGAATGAACCGTTGGTCATTAAAATCGGTTGAGATTTACTGCCAAAAAGTGATGTGAGTTTTTTTTGTACACACACATACACACACATACATACACACACACACACATACATACACACACACAGACATCACCTCAATTCGTCGAGCTGAGTTGATTGGTATATGTGACTCCACCCTCCGGGCCTTCTATCAAAAAGTCATTTTTGGAGTGAACATATAGCCTTTCCAGTACACTTAGTGTACGAGAAAGGCAAAAAGAGAAATAGTTTCTAACACAAGCACTTTTATTCCTTTCAAAGATACACCTTATAACGTAAAGCTGTCCTATCGTTCATCACAACTCGACATTCGTTGCTACTAACAATCCCTCCCTCCCTTAACGTACCACAAAAGATTAAAGCGTATTTTTTTATCTCGATTGTTTCGATCACGTAGATTCAACAGCTTACCTAACTACAGTCGTCCAATGTTTTGCTGCGCCGTCCGAATATCTCTATGCAATAGTAGGTATAGTTGTTTAGATTTCATTCTCTTAGTTTTTACTTCTTTCACTGGACAATCAATCTCACATCTGCCATCCATCAATGAATTCTCCAGCCGTACACAGAGTAGCCTAGTTGTCCAGCATAGATCAAGTGTATCCTAGTACTGATAACCGACTATCGTGACCAGTCGGGAGCGCTGATGGTGGCTCAACTCATGCATCAATAATCAGCCACTTTTCGTTTATCTGTTCGATCTGTTTGGTCAGGATCGGATTCCGAACACGTATCTTCACTTCCAGCTTACCGCCGACTGTTTTACGACCGTCCATCAGCTGGGGAGAGATAGGGACAAAGAATAGATAGAGAAACTGGTCACAAGCAGAATAACGGTGGACATGAACATCTTGGTGATTTAAAGTGAGGTTTGGAATCGCCAGCTCTTTGTTTTAGCCGAAATTAACTCAATATGTGCAAACACAGGAACTAATATATGCTAAATAAAAACTAGATTGTTTTTAAAAGAAATCATTGAAAATTTTCAGAGAACACTTTAACTAAAAAATGGGTTTAATTAAACTAATTTATGATTACATTTTTTAAACATCCCAAGAATAATATAAAATGTATGTATTTAAAAATTCAAATAACGTACCGGGAATGAATCGTGAATCTCGCACTGCGTCTCCAGAGGCTGCAGTTTCACCGTGACCGTTCCGATGAGCGTATCTGAACGAAGAAAACCACTGAAACAAGAGGATGAGAAAATGCTAGACCTGGCACATGATGATGATGATGATGATGATGATGGACAACAACTGCAGTTGCAGCAGCACAACGGGAAGCATCCAGCACCCCAACATCTAAGAACGGCGCCGTCGTTCGTTTCGTTGTCGCCATTGTCGTTCGTTATCATCGGACAGGACGCGCGATTCATCATCACACAATGACAAGAGCCGTGGGTTTCGTTTTCACGTAGGTTATGTAGGAAGATATGTATACACAGGATGTGATTCGTCACAAGAACCGAAAATGAAACGGAAGAGAAAGGGAAAAAACTGCTATTGACCTACAAAGCGCGCAGAATTTCAGATAGGGATAACAGAAAGAAATCAAGCTTTTTTCTAATGCTACAGGAGAATGGACTACAATACTTTAGAATTACAGAAATATTGTTCACACAATTGTTGTGAAAAATCATGAAAAAAATGTTGAATTTTGCTCCGCCATCACTTTATGTGTTGATCAAGATCTAGTTAAAAAATCGATTGAACAAAATGTCGAATGGACAAATCAAAAATTACATAGCCGACCACAATCATTATAAGAATAAACTATATTAGCAATGTTCAAGAACTAAACATACCTCGTTTTATTAACTATTACTGATATAATGCGTGCCAAACACTGTTCAATTTGTTTTATTTTGAGCTACGAAAGGTTTTTTTGTTAAATGAATATAAAACTGAACTATAAAACTTGTTGAAATATTCAGATAGAGGAAATCGTCGGTTTTAGTAATATTTAACCAATCACATATAAAAGATTCCGGACGGCTGTCCATTTTATAACACTTTACTTTCGTTATACACCTATTTTTTTCCTCCAAACCATTAGAATCACTTCAATCCTGCATCCATCTGTCGGTAACACACGAAACGTTTTCAACTAGGATGAAGGATTGATGGACAGAGCACTACATCGCATAGAGAAAATTCCATGAACATTGTGATGGCTATGCAATACGACGGCGACAGAGGTTGAGGTGCTTGATGCGATGAAATGCTTGTTTTTTTTTTTTGTGAGTGTCCCACAATGCTGCGTGTCCGTCCGTTCGTTCACACGTTTCACAAACAGTAAAATGCAATTCGATTCGATTAAACTTTCATGTGTCTGTTGTACAGTAGGTACGAGTCAAATGCATCAAAACGAATAAGTGCGTGCCCAAATGCTCACCCTTTGGAGAAGACTTCGCATTTGAGAGCTTGTCTTTTGAATATCCGTTGACACGCCCGTTGACTTCTGTGGATTTCGATGCTTTGCCGATGGTTATAATCCGGATTATCGGTGTCCCGCACCAGTGCAGTTTTTGCTTTCAAAGGGTCATCCTGGAAGGTATGAAAAAAACATAAGTTAGTCGGACCTTTCGGGTGGTAGTAATTGATAAGGGAAATGTTAAACTTTTAAACATGTTAAAATTTATTTGTTTGATTTTGGAAAATCCTTTGATGAAATTCCATTTCATTTTTTTTCCAATTTGCAGCATTTTTGGGGTAATGAGAGCGCAAGTCAGTCCAAAGCCGATGATAAGGAGAGTTAATGACTGAGTAGTCTTTGCGGTCTTTGCTGACCACCCAAACGCCGTGGGATAGGAAAAGAGTGTTTTGGTATGCTGCCCCTATTCGCATAACAGTCCCATGTTTGCTGGATTTCCTATTCACATGGGACTGTTGTGCGAATGGGGGCAGTATGGGGGTGTTCCAAGAATTCATCCAGGGATTCCTCCTGGAATCCCGCCAGGAAATCCTACAGGGATTCTACCAGGAATTCCTCCTAGGATTCTTTCAGCAATTCATCAGCCATTCCTCAAAGAATTCCTCCAGGGATTCCTCCTGGATAGTTCGAGAAATTCATACAGCAAATACACCAGGAATTTCTTCAGGAATTACTCCAGGGATTCCATCAAGAGTTTCTCCAGCCATTTCTCCAGGAATTACTCTACGCATTCCTTCAGGAATTATTCTGCTATTCTGCTATTATCAACCCATCCCCTGGCATTTGCCCATCTGCGTTGTCTTTTCACTAGACAATATGTCTACCAATTGATGCTGATGGGCTTGCCGGACCAAGTCATGTAGCTAAGCCAAACACCCCACCTACAACTCTTGGGTAGGCAACATTGTCCCGCCCACTGGTCTTTTACAGCTAGTTGTAGGTGCATGTGTGCGTGTAAGTATTGGAGTGTGTGTATTAGTGTTTGTGTATTGTAGGCGCCAACTCGTTCTAATGCACTCTGATTGCTAACACCCTCTTGAACCATTACCCTTAAATCTGGCAATCTATGAAATAGAATGAGTTAAGCGCCTGTACATAACAGTCAGTTAAATCAAACAAGGAATATTAGTATTAAAGCGAAGATACAACGAAGCAATGCCCCGAACCTCGAGAGCACAAACCCCAAGAACCAAATGACAGGCAGCGCCGACAAGACGATCGACTGGCCACCACCAGTGAATAACCAAAACGAACGAACCCCCCAGCACAAACCGTCACCACCTCTCCCGAGTCCCTGCGCTCAACACATCCGAGGCACAGCCCAGCCATAGCTTCACCTTAAAACCAAAATCTAGATTACAGAGCACAATACTTCCCAGAGAGGAAGTAGAGGTAGAGAAGGGTCTTTTTCCACTCCAACTGAAGACTCAACTGCATCCACAGGGCAGCGCACCCCACACACACCGCACTCATGCATCCATCACGACCCGAGCCGCACGGTCACCTGGGTTGCTTCTATCTGCATGACCTCACCCAACCCGTAACGCAGAGTTTAAATCCCTCTCTTGCATTACAAAGCAGTCCCTCTTCCCAAAGTCTGTGCGTGGTATAAATGAGATTATAAAACTGAAGAAATCGTCACCAACACAACCGCCAACAACAAGCACTCAATGGTGTCGGCAGAATCAATGACGACCCCCTCAGTCCCAAACCCAATTATCCTACACTACCCAAGTAAGCACAATGCTGAAGCCGTATGCACTGCACGTACGAAGTACACACTGACCTACCCGCACCGCCAAAACAATCCAGCAAGGCCGAACACAAGCGAAAAGCGGCGCCACCACTGTTGAACCATGACTATACCAGTAGGTATAATCGCAATTCAGCAATCGCAGATCCATTCCCCGCTCCTACTCAGCCCTAACGATTCATAGCAATGCTTGTCAGTATATGCCCAGACAACCAGTAAACGTATAAGATGTTGCATAAGATGATAAAGTGGAGGCCATATACGTACATGGCTCCATTTAGGCGCATGTAAAATGTACGCATATCGCCTCCACTTTAACATCTTATACAACATTTTATACGATCACTGGTTGACTGGGTGCACCCCGCACACGCGTCCCCCACAACCCAACAGTATGGTCACTTGAGTATCCCTGGGGTTTTGATTACATGATGGTCAGGGATCACAGCCATCAAAACGTTCCACATTTTATCAGGGCTTGCGACCTGTAGTCATGATGATTTCCGCTATGAGAAACCATGATAACTAGCGGTGCTACGAATTCCTTCAGGAATTATTACAGAAATTCCTCTAGAAATTGTTCCGGGAAATAATCCAACAAAAAATATTCCAGATATTTCTCCAGGAAGTATTCTAGGAATTCCTTCAAGAATTATCCCAGGAATTTCTCCAGAAGTAACTGCACGATTACCTACAGGAATTGCTGTATCAATGACTACAGGAATTCCTTCAGATATTCCTATAGTAATTGTCCCAGGAATTCCCCCAAGACATATTCCAGAGAATCCTCCAGGAATTACTCAAGGGAATCCTACAGGAATTTATCCATGAATTACTTTAGGAATTATTTTAAGAATTTCACCAGAAATTACTTCATGATCTGTTACAGGAAATACTCCAGGAAATCGTCCAGAAATTCCTTCACAAATTACTACATGAATTCTTCCAGGAATTCCTTCAAGATTTTCTCCAGTAATTTCTTCAAGAAAATCATGAAGATATTCCTGGAAATATTCTTGAAGGAATTCTTGGAGAAATTCCTGAGTTCCTGAAAAAATAATTCAATGAAATTTCTAGAGATTCTTGGTGGAATTCTTGCAAGTATTCCTGAAGAAATTTCTGGAAGAAAATTCTGGAAGGGATTGTTAGAGGAATTCTTGAAGGATGGAGAAAATTCCTGTAGGAATTCTTGAAGGGTTTTCCGAAGGAATTCTCGGAGGAATTACTGGGGGATTCCTGTTGGAGGAATTTCTGAAGGGTTTCCTGGAAAAATTCCTGAAGATATTTATTTTAAAATCCCTGGAAATATTCCAACTGGAATTTATAAAGGAATCCCTGGACGGATTCTTGCAGGAATTCTCTTCAGAAGTCTTGAAGGAAAATCTAGAGAAATACTTGAAAAAATCCTGATTTTTTGGAGAAATTTCTGGAGGAATTCTTGGAGAAATTCCTGGTAGGATTTTAGAGGAATTCTAAACTGAATTCTTGAAGTAATTCTTGGATGAATTCTTCCCAAGTAACTACGGTGTTGAAGCCTTATTGCATGCTGATACAGGGTGTATTTAGAATTATCATTGCTTTATACGCAAACTTAAGGTTGATTAAAACTGGAAATGGACAATTATAGAATCAAATTACGATTATACTGGTATAATCTTAAATCAGTCGCATAATTGGCATTTCCATTTTTAATCAACCTTAAGTATTCATGCAAAGTAATGATTGCTCTAAAAACACCGTATATCTGCATGCAATAAGGCTTCAGCACTGTAGTTACTTGGGTTGGATTATGTCTCGGAGCAAATCCTGCAGAAACCCCTAAAGGATTTCTCGGAGAAACCCCTAGTGTTGTCCCAGGAATATTTTCTTGAAGAATTTGTGGAGGTTTCCTGAATAATCTTGAAGGAATTTCTTGAAAAAAACCCTGGAGGTATTCCTGGTGCAATTCCTGAAGGTATTCTTTGAGAAATTCTTAGCACAAATCTTAGAGGAATCACTGGTGAAATTTTTGGGGAGATTTCTGTAGGATTTTTTGGGAAATTTCTAACGATATTATAAGAGGAATTCCTGGAGGACTTCCTGATGCAATTTCCAGAAAAATTTCTGAGGCTATTTCTTGAGGATTTCCTCGTGTAATTTCAAAAAGAACATATTAAGGAATTCTTGGAGGAATTCCTGAAGGAGGTGCTGGAGTAATTTCGAGAGGAATTTTTGGCGTAATTCCTTAAGAAATTTTGATTGATTTTCTGAGGAAATCACTGGAGGAATTCTCGGACGATTCTTTAAAGTAATCCCAGGAGTATTTTCTAAAGATTTCCTTAAGGAAGTAGTCATGGAGGAATTTCTAGAGGAATACTTGAAAAAAAAATTTTGGGAAAATTCCTGGACGAGTTGTTAGAAGAGTTCCTGAAGAAGTTCCTGGAGAAATTCCTGTAGTAATTTATGTAGGAATTCCTTGGAAAATTTCTTCCTGGAGGAACTTCTGGAGAAATGCCCGGAAGAAATCTTGGAGGAATCCCTGGAGTAATTTTGAAAGAATGTCTGGAGGATTTCCTGCAGGTTTCTGGTGGACATCTTCAAGGAATTTCTGGAGAAATTCCTAGAGGGATTCTTTAAAGCATTCTTGGAAGAACTCCTGGAAGAATGTCGCAGATTTTTTTTTTGGCAGAAGTCTTGGTGGACCTCCTTGAGAAATTCTTGTGGAGGAATACTAGGCGGATTTAAAAAAAAAACTTGGTGGAAATTGAAGAGGAATTACTGGAAAAATTCTTAGAGAAATTCCTGGTGGAACTATTGAAGTAATTCTTGGTGGGATTCTAGTAGGAATTTTTGGTAGAATTCTTAGAGGAATTCCTTGAAGAACTAATAAATTTAATACAACATCTTCGGCTGAATGCCGCACAGACTGATTAGCTAGACTTAATTCTATTTTTAAACACTAATTCACTTATACATACTAAAATCAAACGAATCACACACATCATTAAACAACCTACAACACGAATCAAACGGGCTGTGATATCCGTAATCCGAACGGTGAATGGGGATCCACAGCAATCTTGAATTACGAAGCTGGCGGGCTCGAGCTTGGAAGCGCAAGTTACTAAGAAGACAGCTGCAATGTCAATCAGCGCATAACGTTAGTTATAAGCAGGCATTTACAAGTGCATTAAATGTCATCGAAATGCTGCGTCGCAGGAAACCAAGCATTGCATTGGCTTTGGCCGTAGTTATGGCAACATGTTGGACGATGCGAAGTTTAGAATCGAGAATTACACCAAGATCTTTGATCGACGAAACTCTCTCCAGAGGCTTGCTATCAGTAGACCGATGACGATTGAACGAGATCACTTTACACTTAGGTATTGGCATTCATCTACATACCATTCATATCGCACCATTTCGACACACGTTCGATGTCGGCTTGTAAAGCGCAGCAATCTAGTATCGTTTTTACTACTCGAAACAGCTTCAAATCATCCGCGTAGAAGTTTGTGAGACTGCAAGCGATCGCATAAATCATTTATAAAAAGGACGAAAATGAGCGGTATTTACAAGATGGCCAACTAGCACCGTTCGGCGCCAGTTGTGTTTCACGTCGGCTGGGTCTTAGGAGCTAAGCTTTAACTCTTTATAAGGCAGTGGCAACTACATTGCCACCTACTATTTTTTTTTTCGGCTCGATAACAACCTATTTCGAACTACTTTTTTAGTTTACATAAAATTAGGATTACTAACAACGCTTGGTATTTTTATGATACTAAACAAAGTTTTAATCACAATTTGGGACCTGTTTGTAGACTGAAAAATGGCAAAATTTGACTGCTTGAGGAAATAAGCTCAAACTTACTGTAAAACTGATGATTTAGTAAATATTTTAAGAAATAATCAAACTACAGGTTTACATGAGCTTAATTGAGCAGTGTATATTATGGGTTTAGCCTTTATCCACTTCAAAATCTCTTTTCAGGCTGTCTGTCGCAGTCTTGAGAAAAAAAACTCAAAACCAAACGCATACTGAATTAGACACCAGCAAACAGACTGCTTGGTGGCTAGGTATGCGGAGTGCGAGAGTAAGTCTCGGCTTCAAATAAAAATAATACGCTCTCACTTGTAGTTGTTGGGCACAAACGAGGCTGTGTTGTGGATTGACATCTAAGCCGAAAGAGAGGTGGTTCTTGAAAAAGTGAATGTTCATGGTGAGGGCTCGGGTTCAGTTTGGCTTTCTATTCCGCAGAATTATCACCTGTTCTGTGGCTTAGTTGGTTAAAGCACCGGTCCAGCGAATACGGGGTCGTGGGTTCGAATCCCACCAGAACGCAGTTTTTTTTCAAAAATTCATCCCTCAATTTGTCAATTAGTAACATTCTGTGTCTTCTAACTACAAGTTTTTCTGTATGTTTATGACATACCAGCTAATCTGGTAAATGCCAGTAAAGGGCAACATATATCAGTGTACCAAACGGGCAGTGGCGAATTTTTAGAAAAAAATCCACTCTGCGGCAGTGTTGGGAATACTCACTTGCGAAAAGTTATACTTACTTGCTTCTATCTGTGGAAGCTCAGGTAAAATATTATCTCCTGGGCGCCCATTAAAAACACCACCCCCGGCGAAGACTGGCGCTCGAGCCTAGCTATTTAGCACTGTAGTTGGAGGAAATGCCAATGCAGAACCCGTAGCTTCCGGGAAGGTAAGCCCAGCTCCCTGGGTTAGTGGGTTGGTGTCAGGCCCTGCGAGCCAGCCGTAAAAAAGACTAGCACCGGAAAATCAACAAGAGAAGAATGCGAACCGATACCAATGGCGACGACCACAGCGACGAAAAGGGACTTGCGATTGGAAGCTCGGTACGTGGAACTGCAGATCTCTCAACTTCATCGGGAGCACCCGCATACTCGCCGATATACTGAAGGACCGCGGGTTCGGAATCGTAGCGCTGCAGGAGGTGTGTTGGACAGGATCTATGGTGCGAACGTTTAGAGGTAATCATACCATCTACCAGAGTTGCGGCAACACACGTGAGCTGGGAACAGCTTTTATAGTGATGGGCGACATGCAGAGGCGCGTGATCGGTTGGTGGCCGATCGACGAAAGAATGTGCAGGTTGAGGATCAAGGGCCGATTCTTCAACATTAGCATAATAAACGTGCACAGCCCTCACTCCGGAGCACTGATGATGACAAAGACGCATTTTACGCGCAGCTCGAACGCGAGTACGACCGCTGCCCAAACCACGACGTCAAGATCATCATAGGGGATCTAAACGCTCAGGTAGGCCCGGAGGAGGAATTCAGACCGACGATTGGAAAGTTCAGCGCCCACCAGCTGACGAACGAAAATGACCTACGCCTCATCGATTTCGCCGCCTCCAAGAACATGGCCATTCGTAGCACCTTCTTCCAGCACAGCCTCCCGTATCGTTACACCTGGAGATCACCACAACAAACGGAATCGCAAATCGACCACGTTCTGATTGATGGACGGCACTTCTCCGACATTATCGACGTCAGGACCTATCGTGGCGCTAATATCGACTCCGATCACTACCTGGTGATGGTTAAACTGCGCCCAAAACTCTCCATTATTAACAACGTACATTACCGGCGGCCGCCCCGGTACGATCTAGAGCGACTGAAGCAACCGAATGTCGCCACCGCATACGCGCAGAATCTCGAGGCAGCGTTGCCGGACGAGGGTGTGCTCGATGTGGCCCCTCTAGAGGACTACTGGAGTACAATCAAAGCAGCCATCAACAACGCAGCTGAGAGCACTATCGGGTACGTAGAACGGAGTCGACGAAACGATTGGTTCGACGAGGAGTGCAGAGCGGTTCTGGAGGAGAAGGATGCAGCGCGGACGGTAATGCTGCAGCATGGAACCCGACAGAATGTGGAGCGATACAGACAGAAGCGGAAGCAGCAGACCCGTCTCTTCCGGGAGAAAAAGCGCCGCCTGGAAGAAGCGGAGTGCGAGGAAATGGAACTGCTGTGCCGTTCACAGGAAACACGCAAGTTCTACCAGAAGCTCAACGCATCCCGCAAAGGCTACGTGCCGCAAGCCGAAATCTGCAGGGATAAGGACGGGAGCCTCCTGACGGACAAACGTGAGGTGATCGAAAGGTGGAAGCAGCACTTCGACGAGCACCTGAATGGCGAAGAGAATGTAGGCACGGAGGACCAAGGCAACGGAGGAAATGACTATGTTGGTGCAGCAGAGGACGGGAACGAACCAACTCCCACGCTGAGGGAAGTTAAGGATGCCATCCACCAGCTCAAAAACAACAAAGCGGCTGATAAGGACGGCATCGCAGCGGAACTCATCAAGATGGGCCCGGAAAAGTTGGCCACCTGTCTGCACCAGTTAGTAGTCAAGATCTGGGAAACCGAACAGCTACCGGAGGAGTGGAAGGAAGGGATAATCTGTGCCATCCACAAGAAAGGCGACAAGTTAATGTGTGAGAACTTTCGAGCGATCACCATTTTGAATGCCGCCTACAAAGTGCTATCCCAGATCATCTTCCGTCGTCTTTCACCTAAAGTAAATGAGTTCGTGGGAAGTTACCAAGCCGGTTTCATCGACGGCCAGTCGACAACGGACCAGATCTTCACCGTACGGCAAATCCTCCAGAAATGCCGTGAATACCAGGTCCCAACGCATCACCTGTTCATCGACTTCAAAGCTGCATACGACAGTATCGACCGCACAGAGCTATGGAAAATTATGGACGAGAACAGCTTTCCCGGGAAGCTGACTAGACTGATAAGAGCAACGATGGACGGTGTGCAGAACAGCGTAAGGATTTCGGGTGAACTATCCAGTTCATTTGAATCTCGACGGGGACTACGACAAGGTGATGGACTTTCCTGCCTACTATTCAACATCGCCCTGGAAGGTGTTATGCGACGAGCCGGGCTCAACAGCCGGGGTACGATCTTCACGAAATCCAGCCAATTTGTATGTTTTGCGGATGACATGGATATTATTGCTAGGACATTTGGAACGGTGGCAGAACAGTACACCCGCCTGAAACGTGAAGCAGCAAAGGTCGGACTGGTGGTGAATGCGGCTAAGACAAAGTACATGCTGGTAGGTGGGACTGAGCGAGACAGGACAAGCCTTGGCAGCAATGTTACGATAGACGGGGATACTTTCGAGGTGGTAGAAGAATTCGTCTACCTCGGTTCCTTGCTAACGGTTGACAATAACGTGAGCCGTGAAATACGAAGGCGCATCATCAGTGGAAGTCGTGCCTATTATGGGCTCCAGAAGAAACTGCGGTCAAAAAAGATTCACCCCCGCACCAAATGTACCATGTACAAGACGTTAATAAGACCGGTGGTTCTCTACGGGCACGAGACGTGGACGATGCTCGAGGAGGACATGCAAGCACTCGGAGTTTTCGAGCGACGGGTGCTAAGGACGATCTTCGGCGGCGTGCAGGAGAACGGTGTGTGGCGGAGAAGGATGAACCACGAGCTCGCTGCACTTTATGGCGAACCCAGCATCCAGAAGGTAGCCAAAGCCGGAAGGATACGGTGGGCAGGGCATGTTGCAAGAATGCCGGACAACAACCCTGCAAAGTTGGTGTTTGCTAACCATCCGGTTGGTACAAGAAGGCGTGGAGCGCAGAGAGCACGATGGGCGGACCAGGTGGAGCGTGATCTGGCGACTGTTGGGCGTGACCGACGTTGGAGAGCTGCAGCTGCAAATCGAGTATTATGGCGGCAAATTCAGTATTATCATGAATTTGATGTTAACTAAATAAATGAAATGAATTGCTTCTATCTCAGTCCAGAAGCATGCTAGCAAGAAATGATGTTTGAAGGGCTTTAAGATTGTAGTTTAACCCTCTAATACCCAATCCCGCCTTTAGACGGGGAGTTTGAGCATTTTTGTAATTTTTGTTTCGTGGAAAATCAATTTTTTTATATTTTTTGGCTGATATTTAGGACTGTTCTGTATATCTCAAAATGGTTTTAGGTGTATTTTAAAGCGTATGTACATTTTTTTCAAATCATTGAAAAATTGATGTTTTAGTGACCTTTTTAGAAGTCATTGTTTATTTTGTATTGGAATCAAGTAAATTTTCCAACTCAATCTCACTACCCACCACCCCTGCCGCTGTCAGAGTGCTCCACGCCGAAGCATGCCAAACATCCATGTGGCAGCATCGCCAAAAATCTCTCGCCTCAGTTCACTTCCAGAAGTACACGGGATCGCAGTATATGCATGCAAGAACAATGTTCTAAATTTCACCACAATAATTGACATCGATGCAAGAACTGTGTTTACTTGTGTTCGACTGTTCTGTGCTGCTTTGGCAATGTATTAGTAAAAATTTTGTGCACTTCTTCCAATGGACATGGGCCTCATCGGAGGCGGAGGAAGGGAAAGATTGTTTGCTTAACACCAAGCTTGCGCTCGCGGGGAAGCTGCTAAGTTTGGCAACGTCGCATTTGAGCTACTGTATGCTTCAGCAAGAGAGCGAGGCGAAAGAGCAAAGCGAGAGAACTTGTACCATTCAACGGAGGCCGCCCATCCACTCTTTTGGCATGCGTGCATGCCTTTGGGTGGACCTGAATGGGTGGCATTTTCATTCACTACTAGTTGCACGTCGCGTACGGTTTCATTTTCAAAGGAAAATGGAGCGCGATATTGTAGACAATCTACTCCCGCAATTCGTTTGCCAGGCGGTTGATTGAGGAAAAGCTTGTACCGCATCTCGAATCATCTAAGTAGAATACCCTCTTCGATTGAGTGTATACTTATGTCGAATTCGTTTTTGATTCAGTTCCAACCTGGGTTGGAACTGGATGAGATCACAGTTTCAACCCCGACCCGACTTCGGTTTCGCTTGTACTAAAGTTTGTTTGAGTTTGTTTGACGTTTGTTTGTTTACACATTTTCCGCCAATCCAGTTCCAACCCAGGTTCAAAAACGAATTCGACATTAGATTTGTACTTTTAATGCGCCCTCTAATGCTTACCCTTGGAACCCTTAAACAGATACGCATGTTTCGACTACAGTCATAGCATAATCATGGGTTACTCACATGGGTAAATTTGATTTAAATTCTATTTGAATAGCATAGAGAACAGACTGACTAGTAATAGTTACAGAGTGACCCATAATTGTGCAATGGGTGTTTCACTTCTTCAGTGTCAGTTATCCACTTCTGAGTGAATTCTTCGAAGTTCAAAAGTTATTCCGAAAAAAAACCCTTAACAATTGGTGGGCAATGTCTACTCTCGCTTTCGATAAAGTCCAGCTGACCAATGAGCTGAGAATGTTCTACACGAAAAAAGTCGCAGAGATAGCTAACTAAGAACAATTTGGAAGACGTCTTCTCAGAAACGTATCTGCTTATTCCTCTGATAATAACACTTACGTCTACAACTGATGCCGTTGGAAGGAGCTTTTCCAACTCAAAAGAATAAGAACCTATCTTCAGTTACAATGAGCGAGCAAAGACTAAAGAGGCTTAAACTGATGGCGGTAGAAACCCCTCTGTTTCATCAATTGAAACAACAAGGCAGTTTTCTCGACGAAATCGTCGATAGATTCGCTTGTCTAGCGGAGTTCAGGTTCCTGCTGTTTTCCATTCATACTACAGTCCCATGTAAAAACTTTTCAAGTGCACAGTCAGCTTTACGGGTCACGAGACGCCTCTGTTTCGGGTCCTGAGCATCTGTGCAAAATTTGAGCACGATCGGTTGCGTCTACACTTTGCGCATTGAAATTTAAATTTGTACATATGGGATTTTGTACCTATGGGAAAACATACTTTTTTGCATTTTTGTCATAAGTTGAACAAGTTTGTCTGAAACTTTTTAACTGATACTGTAAAATAGTAGCCTAGTATGTTCTGAAAAACTTTGTTGAAGACGGCAAAGCGATCCGATGCTTGTGAAAATAGTTATAACCAACGAACTCCATGCATGTCTTTTGGTTTTAACATGTAAAGGAATAACAATTTCAACAAAATCGTGCTGTTTCGGCAAGCAATGCCAACGCTATAACTTTGTTCGTAAGCACCAGATCACTTCGCGACAAAGTTTTTCAGGACACCCTAGGCTATGTTTTCACATTATTGGTTACATGGTTTTAGAAAAATTCGAGCTTGACATGAGAGAAATGCAAAAAAGTGTGTTTTCCATGAAAAATCCCATACAAACTTCAAACGCGATGCGCAAAACGTAAAAAAAAAACGATCGTGCCCAAATTTTGCACACTGATTTGGGTCCTGAAATGGGATCAAAAAAGCTTTGATCTGATGGGATACCATTGAATTTTTCATTTTTCCATATAAACGATGACCCACTCTATTGTATGAGGATTCTAAAACATACGCACACCCCCTTCTTTTATGACAATTCACGAGCACTGTTACAGATAGCTTCCACCTTGATACGCTTAGAGAGCGCTACTTGTCTTGTCGCTTGACGTTTACATAGAAAAAGGCAAAAGAGGGCATTCTTTCTATTTTTATTCTTTGCTATTGGTATAATTATTGGCATCGCAACTGCTTACTTTTTCAACATACATTTTCCCTTCTTTTCTGCATAGGCTGTTCTTTCGAATTGCACTTTTCAGTAAATTATCGGCATCAAAACTTCTTACATTTTCTACGTAGTTTTTTCCTTCTTTTCTGCATATGCTGTTCTTTCGAGTTACACTTTTCAGGTAATTATCGGCACCACAAGCACAGGTGTTTAGAAATTTGAAAAAAATATTAAATAAATATTTTAGCAATTTCAACACCGGTGGAGGCTGTAATGCCCATAATTTCCCGAAAAGTGCAATTCGAAAGAACAGCCTATGCAAAAAAGAAGGGAGAATCTATGTTAAAAAAGTAAGCAGTTGCATTGCCGATAATTTCCTGAAAAGTGCAACTGGAAAGAACAGCCTATGCAAAAGAAGGGAAAATTGTTGATGAACATGTAAGCAGTTGTAATGCCAACAATTCTTACTCAAACAGGACTCAAACATTTTTTTAACGAAGAAGGAAACGTAACACTCTGATAATGAATTAACTGCATCGGTTGTTTTCCTACTCTCCGCATCGACCAATGCAATGTGGAGCTAGCTTCTATGCGCGAAAAATTGCTAAAAGTAAATCGCAAAAATATTGTATGGCAAATAGCATCTAAAGGCAAATTTATCGAAGTGGAACACATTATTCGAAAAAATATTTGGTAGTGATTGTGCACAATGGTGAGGGGCTGTCCATTAATTACGTAAGGGAATTTTAGCGATTTTCTGACACCCCCTCACCCCCTTGTAAGATTTTTCGTATGAGAACCCTGAAACTTTTGTATGGCGCTTAAGATTTCTCAAACCCCCCCTCCCTCCATAAACCCTTACGTAATTAATGGACAGCCCCTGACTGCTATTAAGCCTAGCAAATATTTTTTCAGTAAAAGCTTTCTATTTCAAGTATTTCAAGTTGAGGTGCTTTTCGCCATACAAAATAAAATGGATTTACTCCTGCTGATCAACTGTGGGTGTGCGCCAAGCGGGTAGTCCATTGCCATCGTACATCGATTTAACGGTTTATTTGAAAATTTGAGGGTTGACCAACTACCAATCCGCGGCGCTTGCATCGTTTTTGTTCGAGTTTGACACTACTGCCACCTAGTTGATGGTTGGCCAAATTCAGTCCCTTTAGAATTAAGCGAACCTGTTTCCGAGACTAAAATTTGAATCGAAAAATGTTCGAAGTGTTACGTCTGTTTGTCTGTGGTGACATTGTTTTCCTTTCGGCATTCAAAAACCCAACACTGTTTCTTTTTTAAACAAGCTTTTTTTAGAACTCAGGCAATTGGTACAATTATTATTATTATTTTTTTTTTTTTGAAAGGTTCGTAGCGGCACGCCGACGGACGTAGAAACCTCTCCCATCACTGTGCGCACAAGCGTCTCGTGTTTGCGCGGACAACGACAGTTCACTAGGCATTTGGATAGGATAGAGAACGTAATCCTTCAGAATCAGTTCACCAGCCGTGCACGGAACATGTCGTCCAGTAAGACACTGTTGCGTACTGACTCAGAAGGTTACGGTAGAAGGTGTGAAAGTTTCGGTTTTGTCATATGGTCGATTTTGTATTTGTTTTTTTTTGTCATGTCAAGGTTTAAAGAATGTTATTGTTCATATTCTACGTTAGAGAGAGTCGAAGTAGTCAGTTTTTGTCGATTTCGTCTTGATCACACGTTAGCTTCGAAACTATAAGCAAGCACTGTTAAATGCTGCACTTCCCACTATTAGTTTCTTAGTTATTTTAAATTGATATTGAACATTATAGAGAAAATTAAATCACGAAAGCACATCAAACGTTGAGAACTATGTATTAGCAAATTGAATACGCGAGATACTACTGATTATTTCATATTTGAATTAAACTTGTATTTGTATAGTGTATTTGTTAAAATTAACCGAATAGTGGGAAGCCCAGGAAACAGTTCAAAGTCTGCTGACTCAAAAAAGATTTCGAGATTCGTCACAAAACACAAAAATTTGCATTATGATTCACAACGACTCTCGAAACTTTCCCAGACTCAATCGACCGGAACTGTTTTCTGGGTATAGAAACTACTAGGCCCCAGCAGGTCCCTCCTGTTTATCGAGCATTTCTGATAAATCAGCCATACTCCATCTGTAGCAGCCGGTTCGCCGTTGGAGGCGCATTAAAGTGTTAAAGGTGATATTTTCATTACAAGAATTACAATTAACATCCTTCACTTTAATACCGCCGAACCCTGTGATCTTGGCCAGGGTAGAACTCAGGCAATTGGTACAATTATTGGAATTATAACTGCTTTCATTTTCAACATATATTTTTCCTTCTTTGCTGTATAGGCTGTTCTTCCGAATTGCAATTTTCAGGAAATTATCGGCATCACAACTGCTTACTTTTTCAACATAGATTTTCGCTTCTTTTCTACATACCGTAAACGCACCATACTTTGCGCACCTAGGGCCTAACTTTGCGCACTTTTCAAAAAATCGTCAAACATTCTGCTGGTTCATTATGTGAACTTTTTTTCCCTAGAAGATTAGAAAGTTATTTTGAGCATATGTAAAAAATATGAATTTAGGAAATATTGCCTTTCAAGCAGGTAGTGCTCACTAAAATGCGCAATGTTTGGCACTGCGCAAAGTTTGGTGCTTACACGGTAGGCTGTTCTTTCGAGTTACAATGTTTAGGTAATTATCGGCACCACAAGCACAGGTGTTTAGAAATTTGAAAAAAAATATATAAGAAATATTGCCCGTTGTGAAGATTTATAGATTCCGACGTAAATCAATGATTAGGCTCATTTTCAGCGTAAGTGCGTTATAAATGTTTGTTTACAATGCAAAACTATCACCAAATGTGTACCTAAAAACACAGCGTAAAATATTCACCAAGTCGCGGTCTGGTTTTATATCTGTGGGCCCACGCAAGAAAAATCCACGCAACTAATTTTCGCGCAGGAGTCTAAACAGGTGGAATCTCCGCAATATAACAGCAATTTAAAGACTGCCCCAGAAAGTATGGACGCACCTAGTCTTCAGTTGTCTGGGCCTGATTGATGGTTCTTGTTTCGGATTTCGTTTTGACTGTTTCTCCTAACTATAAGATTGATAATTCAAATGTTCTTTGTCACGATGAACATTGGAATTCGAAATGATATCTTTTTTGGTCATACCCCGCTCTGTGTAAGTTAGAAGGTTTTTTTCTGTGATCAAACACCTTCATTATTTGTTTATCCAAACGAGGGTTAGCAGGATCTTCATTTTTCTTCCAATTTTTGCCTATGCTTAAACTTGTTATCCCCACCATGGTTGCTGATTGCTGCTTGCACGACTTTCTCACTTACTCTCACCATATTTTGTTCATTTCCTAAGTGACCTTTCAAACTCTGTACATCGTTTGTGCACATTTTTTCGATGATGTTTCGCTGGAAGCTCATGTATTTTGAAACAAATTGATGAAATCGCAAAAACCGCTATACAAATGCTGAGAAAATAGGTTGACCAACAGGATGTAGCTTTCAAAAAGAACTAGTCATCAATAGTTTTGAAATGCCAGCATTTTCTTACTGCGTCCATACTTTCTGGACCGGTCTTTACATCGGTGGTTGTAATAATGCCCATAATTTCCTGAAAAGTGCAATTCGAAAGAACAGCCTATGTAGAAAAGAAAGGAGAATCTATGTTGAAAATGTAAGCAGTTATAATTTCAAAAATTATACATTATTGCCTTAATTCTAAGAAATATAATAGGGGTACTCACTAAACAGATTAAATTGCTGCGTAAGCCAAGATTTTCTGCTTATTCGAAATGTTTTATGATCTTGCGAATGAAATAATCAAAGATTGCCTTGGTGTCGCGATCACCAGTTCAATCACCAATCAGTTTAATCAGTTTACCCTGTTTAGTGAATCCCCCTATTGTTTAAAAAGAAGGAACATTGTTGGGTTTTTAAATGCCAAAAGGAAAACAATGATACTTTTTTTCTTCTTCATTAAAAATGTTTAGAACTGTTGGCATTAAAACTGCTTAAATGTTAACTTCTCGCGTTTAGTATCATACAGGCGTATCTACAATGATCGATTTCTCTTCATCGATCTTCTCTTCGGATTATTCCGGAAAATACGACCAATTTTCGGATGACCTCTCGGTGTGTTTCGGCGAAGGACAACTAGGACTAACATCTAAAACAACAAAAAGAACCGCAAATGTCTTCCCGGCAAAGTTGTTAACCAAAGAGAAAATCGATGAAGAGAAATCGATCATTGTAGATACGCCCGTATGATACTGAGCGCGAGACTTTTTCTATTCCATAGTATTGGAATATTGATGAAAGCCTCTCATACCGCATGAATGAAGGGCCTTTGAAGCGAATAATAAGGAACAGCCATTGGGATGGGTCCCTCCAACCATTTGCGTACAAAAAACGTGGTCAGTTGAGTCTTTCCGAGTAACTCAAAGTTTTCGACAGAAAAATCTTTTTAATATAAACCGACCATAAACGGGTCCATTAGCATCTTGTACACTGAACAACATCAGAAGGAAATGCGTTTTTTCTGTAAATTTTGCACATCACTTTTAAAACGTTATTCATCGTGAAACAAGTGCTGCACAATTTTAACAAATCTGTCAAAAACAAAACATTTCGACACGAATTTTTCATTTGGGCCTAACTGACATTTTCGAGTTCTCTTCATCGATCCTCTCTTTGTGTTATCACAGAATGTGTATTAAGTTTTCCAAATATATTTTGGTTGAAATGCGATGAAAACGACTACATGGTGCTATAGAAACAAAAAGAATAATGGTTTCGTTTATTTTGATCAAGTTATTAGCGAAAGAGAGAGTCGACGAAGAGAAATCGATCAAATCAGTTAGGCCCTTATGAAAAATCATTGTCGATTTTATAGCAACGCAACTGGAATGATGACAGTTTGTGAACTTAGGGCCAATTTCTTCACCCTGGCTTAGGCGTTAAGCCAGGTTTAACTATATGGGTAAGCCTGGCTTACGAGTTAAGCCGAGGTGAAGAAATCGGCCCTTAGATAGGTAGATCAACATGCAACTGTGTACAATGGTAATTAAACGTTTGAACCATTGCAGAATATTTTTATGGATATGTATGTATTAGACCTGTTCACTTTTTTTGACCTACCCGTGTCACATCAAATTATCAATCCACATGCAAAAACAAGGCTTCAGTCCAAAAATGAGCCAAATTGATAAAGGTTTAGAGGTGTATCAAATCGATTTTGTGTTTTTTCGAGCATTTTCACGAAAATGTACTTCAATATCCAGAAAATTGCACCAAAAAGGTACCGAAAATACCGTTAAAATATAGTTAGAACAATACTCTACAACTTTGCCGAAGACACTACGGTGCTTAAATTGCGTATTTCAAAGTTATTCATCAATTTTCGTTAAAAAATCACCAAAAAATACAATATTTTTACGATTTTTCATGTAAAAGTCATGTAATTTTACATTGTTTTAGGTGACTAATTTTATGAGCTATTGCTCCTATGTGTTACGAACATTTCGTCCATACATCATTTAAGTGTAGAAATTCGTTTTCATTGACTAATTATCAAAAGTTTGACACGTTGATACTAAAAATTGTACAGAGTTGCCAGCATAAAATAAAACAAAGTTACCCATGATTTAAACGTCATTACGCTTCTTTGTCTCATCTGCATCAGTTTAAATTTGGTGCAGTTGGTTGAGCATGAGATTGTGGATTCGAAGATTCAAGGTTCGAGTCCTGGAATAGCATTTTTTTGCGTCTCGATCCTGCTATAAGTTGATGAAACTACGCACTGCATCTCATTTCAATTTGGCATCATGTTTCGGAACCGTAGAGTGCATAGTAAGAATGAAGTTTCCCTTCATCGTGTAGTTGTGCTGATTTATGGGTAGATAGATAACAAGTAAGCTCCACCCACAGTTGTCTGTAAAATGTTGCATCCAGAAGCAGTTCCATCATCGTATTGAATTGTTTTCGCTAAATTGGTCATTAGCAAACAGATGCTCAATATTACGCCCAGCTGATCTCGTCGACACGATTTATTGTCAACAAGTATAAACTAAATATCTAGCTAGTCCTGGAATGGGCTTAATTGGCAGGTCCCGATAATGGCAGATTCATCATCCTAACTGCTACAATAAAAGAAAAAAAAAAGTTTATCATGTATTTGAGCTTGAACCAGGGACCTTCTGATCCGCGAGCTCGAGCCTTACCATCTGCACCATTTCTGATACTTAAATCAAAAGACATTAGAATACGATGGCATGACGTCTTAATCATGGGTAACTTTGTTTTAATTCGTGCTGGTAACTCTGTGCGATTTTTAGTATCAACGTGACATGCTTTTGATAATTAGTCAATGAAAACGAATTCCTACACAAAAACGATGTATGGACGAAATGTTCGTTATACAAAGGAGTAATCGCTAATTAATTTAGTCACCTAAAACAATGTCAAATTACATGACTTTTATATGTAAAATCGTAAAAATATCGTGTTTATTCGTGATTTTTTAACTAAAATTGTTGAATAACTTCGAAATACGCAAATTAAACACCGTAGTGTCTTCGGCAAAGTTGTAGAGTATTGTTCTAACTATATCTTAACGGTATCTCCGGCATCTTTTCAGAGTAATTTTGTGAATTTCTGAGTAAATTTCTGTGAAAACTGCTAAAAAAACACAAAATCGATTTGATACACCTTTAAATCTTCATCAATTTGGCTCAATTTTGGACTGAAGACTTGGTTTTACATGTGGATTGATAATTTGATGTGTCACGGAGAATCGGAGAAAAAAAGTTTCAAAGTGAACAGGTCTAGTATGTATGTATATATTTTTTACCTTAATTTGTTACATATACCGTATAAGAAATAGATATTTGCGCGTAATAACACTATAATGTTAAACCCTTGCCTATAACATATCATTATGATCAACATTGTACTGTTTGTGTATCGAATTAAACTTTTTAGCAGAGTATATTAAGCTTTTCTGGGGAATGGTACATTCTGGGGAATGGATTTCTGGGGAATGGTGCATTCTGGGGAATGGATTTCTGGGAATTGGTACATTCTGGGAAATGGTTTTCTGGGGAATGTTATAGAATCGGGAAAACTTGGCGAAATGCATGCTAATGTATGCAGAAGTATACCATATGGCGACAGTTACAGGACCATTTCCGAGCACGTTGTTGAACTTCTGGTAGCACAAGCTGTAAAACATCAGTGCATAGGGTATGTGTTCCATCATTAATCTCACGCTCCCATATTCATCCTATTCGAAAACAAGCGATTACGGCACCGATTGATTCCGTTCTTTTTGTTTTCACGGGTGCTCTTTTCCAACAAAAAATACAAAAATAAGAAACAAAACAAACAGCGCTTCAATCCTTTGTTTTTCGTAGGATGAAAATGGGAGCCACATGCTTAAGAAGGGAACCAGTACCCTATTTGAAAAAGCTTGATATTTAATCCACAACACGGAATCTTCCTGGGTCTGAATTAGAAACATGTGACAAGGAATTGTAGGATAAAAAAGTTGGTTGTGCACACAGAAAAATTGTTGACTTTTTTTCTCTGATATTGCTGTGTGAATTCAAAATGCAAATATCAAATGCGGGAGCACCTAATGCGGTAAGATTTTCTAACAAGTAACCCGGTGTTAGTGGGAACTTTCGAATCCTAAGTTGGCGGTGATATTGGCTATGGTTGCTACGTTGCCTTTGGTAACATGTGTTACCGCGTTTGAAGCGCATTTGGGCACCGTTTGCATCTCGAACGCACACAGCAATATCTTTAAAAATGCCAATTACAAATCTTACGAAAAAAGTCCATTTTCGAAAGCATTCTTGGGCATAAACTTAGAAGTGCAACTGAAGCTTTAGCATAAGAAATCTTAACATCCGCTTAAAAGTACACCCTGTTATCTTTTTGCACGGCCGTGTCATCTTCATCGAGATTTTTTTTTTTCTTACGCATACTTCGTGCAAAAACAGAAACCGTGTAAGTATCAGAGAAACTGACCCTTGTTGAGTTGTTTAAAAAATTATATGCAAAGCCACTAACCTGTGGATAGGGGAACTCCAGTTTCACGTAGGTGTCCACATCCTTCGGATTGGGAACGTTGTAATTGATGCCTCTAGCTATTGTCACTTCTACCTCGTTATCGGTCAAATCTGTATTGCATTTCACCACATTGAACTGCTTCATTTCGTAGTGGAACTTGGGAATCGGCAATCGCTTCCGGTGAGCTAGTCTCACAAAGTCCAGATCTTTTTGCACACTGAGAGCCAAGTTCTCGAATCGATTCGTTCCGGCAACGTCGCCCATCGCCCGATGATGATCTCGGGTGTTCCTACACATTATCAGCTGTTTGGACAGCTGCTCCTCGAGCCGAGTGTTCAAATCTACGTCGGCATCGTCTGAGGGAGTGCAATCCTCTTGAGCAACGACAGTGAAGGAATCTTCTAGGGATGATCGCTTATTCGGCGCTATCGGAATGGTGCTCATATCGATGGGGATGCCACCACGAGCGGTATCAATGAGCTTTTCCAAACCTTTGAATACCCGCAGGTATTCCTTGGCTTCCTCGAGTTCTCCGGCATTTTTGGCCTCGACGGCAGCCTGTCGGAATTCTTTTTGGCGTTCCATCAGGAGGGCAATTTGCTTTTCGTTCTGGGTTTGTGGCGGTTTCGGTGCTTTACTGGGACCTGAGAGTGAAAATAATTATTGACATATTGGCAAAAAAAAACTAGGAGCAAACTGAAGGCATTCAGCAATGTAAAGCAACCGGATACATACCAGCAACTGGACTTGTTGCAGAGCTACTCCCAGGGGAAACCACTGGCGGCACTGCCGGAGGAGCTGGCTTCGGTGGTGGGGCCGGCTTAGCAGCTGCCTGCGGAGGTCCATCTACTGGAATCGGTGCATATCCCGGTGGAGTGGGAAGCTCATCAATAGGAATCGGTTTACCCGCTTTGTGTAGTTTAATAGCATCTTGATATTGCTTTACGATGCGTCCCATCCGACGGGCTTTCGAAGCGTTGCCTTCGTCTTTGGCCGCCTTCTCAACGGATTGATACTTTTCTAGCCGTTGTTGCAAAGCCTCGGCAATGGTGGTGGCTTGGATGAGAACTTCCTCCTGCTCCTCTTCAGGTGGTTGTTCCGGATCTTCCTGGGTTAGAGGAGTACTGATCGCAGGCACTTCGGCGTGTTTTTGGGTGTGGTCTTCCTCTTTTTTAGCACGAGGAGGCACAGGTGGTGGAGTTGCAATGGGAGATTTTTCGAGCTCTCCAGGAGGAGGTGGCATTTTGCTAAGATCTACCTCTTGTCCATTCTCTAACGCACTAATGACCGAGTCGAATTGTTTTACTATCTTTATATACTGGATAGCTTTATCTGTGTTTCCTACTTTTTTCGCTTCTAGTGCAGCTGTTTTGTACTGCAATTTTCGGTTATTAAGCAGAGCTAGCTGGGGATTAACTGGTGGTTCTGGCTTGGATTCCGGGGTACTTGAAATAGTAGTAGGTTCAAAAACGGGTGCTGGAGCTGCTGGAGGAGGGGCCGGAGCTTTCCTTGTGGGAACTATTGGAACGTCCGGTGAATTTTCTTCTTTTGGTGGATCTGGTTTTGGTGCAGAAGCACCGGATTTCACACTCACTTCGGGAGGTATATCACTGGGATCCACAGTCTTGCCAGCCTCTGCTTGCTTTAATAAATCTTTCAGAGTCTTCAATCCTCGATTGAACCTTCTAGCTTTGGAGGAATCGTTAGCTTTCTTAGCGTTTTCCTCCGCAATCGTGTACATCTCAATCCTTGACTTGATTAGATCCTTCATGCTTGATCCACTAGACGCTGCTCGCTTTGGAGGCGATGCTCTATCTACTTCCGGCTCATCGTCAGCCACACTTCCGCCAGCAATTTCCGCAAGCTCACTTAATAGATCCGGATCATCATCATCTCCGGAAAGTTCCTCGTCGCTCCCGACATCTCGCAGACTAGCCGCTACCATGGCATCTAATGCCTCCGGTGCTACAATGTTTCCCTTGGGTTTAGGCTTCGGTCTGGGCTTCCTTCCCGCTCCAGAACCAGAGGCTATCGCTGCTAGTTCCGCTTCCAAATCACCATCGTCTCCGTCGTCGCCCAAATCGTCGTCATCATCACCGATGCCTACGATATCGTCTCCTATACCAAACAGACCGAACTGTGAAAATACAAAGACCCAGCATCAAAACGAAAACCGATGACTAATCCTTTCGAGAAAAAAAATGAAAAAACAAACCTCGGATGGATCTCGTTTCTTGTCCCGCTTCGGAGCAGCAGGTTTCTTGCCAAAACTGAACATTCTTCACCAGAACTCTAGCTCTTCATACTATTGCTAAAAACAACTATTGCAAAACTATGTTTCGATCAAACTGAGTAAAAAGCGAAGAAACTTTTTCGAATTTTACACGACCTTCGACTCCGCGGCGGACTACTGATGTGGGTGCTTGGGGATGCAAGTTGACTACTGTCAAAATCATCCGTTGCAAAAATCGCGGACAACAATAACATAACCGATAGGGTAAATGTCGCAAAATCTGAGCTGAATTTGATTTAAACAGAAATGTTCATCAAACTTTGTTCTAGTAATAGTTAATAGTATTTTATTGAAAACGGTAGCCTGTTAGTACATAACTTTTGATCAGTTGACTTTGTTTTGTTCTGTTAACATTAATTATTTAAGTTAATAACGAAAATGAAAGTTGATGAAAGACCCGTATATACACTGAGGTACTAGATTAGCAGGAGCAAAATAAATGTAAAATAAAGCTTGCTCCTGCTAATCTAGTACCTCATAATTTTAGATATAACCCCTAGTCGTACCGGTACCGGTTATTCGAAATCGGTTTAATCTGTCACTGTCACTGTCACACCTCACTAATCAAAATATTTTTGTTTGCATTTTCTCACGTTTTCTTCGATTTGCTTGAACGATTTGGCCTTTTCACACCGAATTATTAGTTCAATTTGTGAATTTTCGATTGAGACTAAAATTGTGCCAAGATGAGTAATAAACTAAACAAAGTGAAGCTTTCCAAAGGCATTCTGGAAATGAAGTTCATGTCGCGAACCAGAGAAAAACTCGAAAAAGAAAAAGACGATGCCGAAGGGAGGTAAGCATTCTGTGCGTTTATTCTAATTACATTTTCCTAATAACATAATTCTCTTAACCAGAGCTCTATACTCCAACGAATTTACCGACAAAATGCTGCATGAGTCGTCCAAGTACATAATCGAAACCAGTTACGTCCCCTGTGAAGACCTTATCGAAGGACGCATCAGCTACGGCGGGATGAATCCGGAAATCGAGCGTCTTATCGAGCTGGAAAAGAACAAAGATTTGGCCGCGCAGGTGGAACGGGAACGAGCGGAAGCCGCCGAAAGGCAAAAGATGCGCAAAGATGTCCCGGACGAGGAAATGGCCCAGTTCTACACCAGCGTCATGAAGTCAATGAAGAAAAAGTACGAAAAAGGTGGAAAGAGACAGCCGAGTATATTGCCGCTGAACATCAAAAGAATGGAAAAATCAAGAGATGACGATGATTGATGGATTAAATCTATCTATAATCAACTAAATTTAAGAATTACAAATAACTACTTTATTTGAAATACAGCTTCAATTGTCCGCTAGTTTCACCGCCTGCACTGCGTAGTTTATGTCCATCCTCTTGCACCAGGACCAGCTGTTTCTCCAAAACTCGTACGACATTCCATGAACCAGAACCGTCGTGCAATTGAATGTCTTCAGGATACGCTGCAGGTCCAAAGGCGCTATGAACTTATCCCAATCGTGGGTATTCTCAGGGACCAGCTTCAGTATGTATTCTGCAGCCACAATTCCTCCCACCCACGATGCAGTCGTCTGATTGAGCGTCGTAATAAAAATCGATCCGCCCGGTTTCAGCGCCATTATGCAGTGCTCCAGAAACGCCGGTTTGTCGTTAACGTGTTCCAGCACCTCCGACGCTATCACCGCATCGTACTTTTCCACATTCTTCCGGGCATGATCCTCAACAGTTTCCACCAGATACTGAATTCTGGAGGAAATTTTTCTATCTCGCTCGGCGTGTTCTCTCGCCACACCAATCAACTTCTCGCCCGGATCGATTCCAACTACTTCGGCATGGATCCTGGCAAGTGCCTCCGTAAGAATGCCACCTCCACAACCAACTTCCAGTATGTTAACTCCTTTAAGTACCTGGGGCGATTGGATTTGCTCCTGCGGAATTACATTCGTGGCAATCAGTCCATCGCGAATCAGCGGCACTCGAAGGGAATTCATTGAGTGAAGACCTTTCAGCGGTCCGGTTGGGTTCCACCAATCTTCAGCAAGCTTAGCCAGTGTGTCCACCTCCCGTTGATCTACGTTTGGGGGAGGATTTACATGGGCTGTCGATTCCTGAGACAGATACCTACAAAGATGAAGGTAAATCACTATTACCGATATAATTCAGCAAGCCATCCAGAGTCTTACCTTTTTGGCGGGTGTATCAATGCTATTATGCGAAGTGGTTTGATTGCTAACATCTTTGGTAATACTTGCGATAATCCTGAGTTCAACATTGTTGCAAAAAATCGTGTTAGAAAACTAATTTACAAACAAAATTTTGGAATACATACTGAAATAATCGAAATAATTGCGTTTCAGCTGATTTGTGTCAAATTTAAATACCTGTCCGAAAACAAAAACAATCCCACTTTAACGAACCGGTTCACCTCCCTCTGATGTGAAGATGTACTAGAATCACACTTAACTTTTGAAAACGACCAATTCAGTAACACATTTTGAAAACGACGTATAGGGCACTGCATTGTTTTGATTTTGTATGGGATTTTGACGTTTCTTGGCCTTGTTGTTTACAAAATTTCTGTGAGAGTGAAAGAGAAGGAGAGAATTTCATGCAGTGCCCTATATTCACCGACGAACCGACGTGACAGCTACAACAAATAAATTCAAATTTGTTGTCCGCGACGTCATGATGAAAAATAGCCAAACACTATCGCCACCTCTATAACGGCTCGCGATGATTTGTTAGCTCGACACCGAACCCCCGTGTGTTCATATAGGAAACGGTTCGCGTCTGCGCTGATTTGACAGAAGCGATCGCTCGCTTCAGTGGTCGACCGTTAAATTGGGGGGGGACACTTTTGAATCACCACTGTCACGTCGGTTCGTCGGTGGTATATTGCCCGTTGCGAAGATTTATAGATTCCGACGCGAAAAATGATTAGGCTCATTTTCAGCGTAGGTACATTATAAATGTTTGCTTACAATGCAAAACCATCACCAAACGTGTACTTAACAACGCAGGGTAAAATATTCACCAGGATCAGTGGTCTGTTTTTTATATCTGTGGGCCCACGCAAGAAAAATACATGCAACTAATTTTTGCGCAGGAGTCTAAACAGGTGGAATCTCCGCAATAATCAATGCTACACCAACAATCAATATGCGACTAGCAATTCGCCCGTGACGCCAGTTACGTGATATTTCAAGGACCCCAATCCCCCAGTACATAAGTTTTGTATGGACATAAGAAGGCGACGCTTTTAATGCTTTTTCCTGTCAATCATGTTTTTATAGCTTTTCAATGATATTTCAAAATGTTATCCACATTAGAGAAACATGAACAAACTGTTGGAGGCTAGTCCACCATGGCCACGCAGGCCATAGCGACACACTTAGAAAATTGTACCGAACTCGGTTGAATTTGAACCGAGTTTTTATCTGCACTCAGAAATAAAAGTATACACGGAATTACTATTATTTATGCATTTTGTATCCGCATCTCTCTCACTCTCTTTCTGTTTTCATGCTATCTGGTGCTTCGCCTGGGTTGACGAAACACTTCTCTTCAACCCAGGCTAAACGGCAGATAGCATGAAAACAAAAAGAGAGTGAGAGAGATGCGAATACAAAATGCATAAATAATAGTAATTCCGTGCATACTTTTATTTCTGAGTGTGCTGAACGCTCGGTTACCCGCTCGGTTCAAACAATAACAACCGAGTATCTGGTAGACTTCATTTGACATCGATCTGCCAAACATACCGATAAAACTTACAGTCACTATATACACAGTCTGGCGGACTGTCACTTTCGACCGGAGCCAATCGAGCATGACGTCACTTTTTACCATTTATCTCTGTGGACACTATGACGTCATGCTCGATTGGCTCCGGTCGAAAGTGACAGTCCGCCAGACTGTGTATATAGTGACTGTAATAAAACTCGGTAGCCCGAAGACGATGTACCGAAATACGGTTTGCAATAATTTTACCGAAAGCTGTCAAATAAACCGACTGAAATGTTTAAATAAACGGTTCCTTCTTCTTACTGCCAAGCTTACTACATCTCAGCATTTAAACAATTTTAAAAACGTTTGGAAATTAAAAAATAAAACACCAGCAGATTAAGTAGACAATTGTGCCCTTTATAACTTTAAAAAAAATTCACTTGTGACAAGTAATTAAGTTTTTTGGAGGGAATCTTTGATGTTTAAAACTTCACTGTTCCATTTTGTTTTGTCGGCAGATACCGTATGCAGATTCCACAGGGTGAAGCAGCAGTAGTAAAATTTGACCGCTCCATGACGGTCCCAACGACAAGTCCTCAATAAAAAAGGAGTTTCCGCAGATCAGCCGTGAGCTGAAAGTATATTTAATAAATTTTGTTAGATTTGTTTAAAAGTTATTTTTATTTGATTACTCACCGGTAAACTCTCTCTTCTGAATGCAAAAAAAGACATCTGACGCACGTTTGCTCAGAAAAAAAATGTCCGGCTGTTTGGTATACAGAACCGAGTTTTCGGTTGAAAAATCCGGCGTGAAGTTCACCCCACTGACGTTTGACAAATCTAGGCATATTACCGAATTTTCTCGGTTTTCGTTTACCGAACTCGAAAATATTAATGCTTTACCGTACTCTTCGGTTAAATAACCATGACAATCAATCAATGTTGTCCTACTTTAACCGAAAACTCGGTTCTTTTTCAAAACATTGTGCCTGAAAAAATATTTTGAACTGAGTTTCCCGGTTTCTTGTTGAAAACCGATAACCTTCGGTTGAAAATTGAACCGAATTCGGTTCTATTTTCTAAGTGTGGAGGCTAGCTCCGTCGATGCCTGTTTCTTAATAATAAAAAAAAAAGAACGCAAGACATCTTCCATCAAACTAGACGGCTGCCGACTGATACCTGAATCAGCAACCGACACACTCTTTATTCATTCCAGGTATATCCAGCTTTTTATGCTATGATGAGGGGTTAATCAACTTTGACAATTGTTGCCGACAGCCCTTGCAGCATCAGAGCTAATCAAAGTAGTCAAAAATTTCAGTTCAACTCTAGCAAGCTGTCAAAAATTTTCATCTTTGTTGTTTGCAAGTTTTACCTTCAATTTTTTTTCTGTATGGATTAAATATTAAAATGCTTTTTCTTCAATTTCAGATTCGTTATTTTCACGTTTTTCGTTATACCCAAATGGAATAGACACGTAGATAAAGAAAATCACAAACTAACATCGAAGAACTTATTTTTTATAATGATCGTAGAATCATCAACCCACTCAGCAGAATTAACTTTCTCTGCATTAAACGATTTAAAAATGTAGTTACTCAAAAACCCTGGAGCGCGAAACTCGTCCCAGTTTTATTTTAATGTCTGAGAATCTGAGTGGTGCAAATAATCCAAAATAGAATGAATTGTCCAATTTACATTCAGGAGCAGCGAAGTTGCGGGAAAGGTTGATTAGGGAAACGTTAAATATGCTAAATGATATACACATTTGGAAGCCTTATTACAAGTTCGACACGAAATGATTATAATAGAGAATAATCACTTTTTGTAACCTTTGGGGCGGTGTGACGGGTGTGACCGAGCTTTGATTATTAAAGTGGCGAAAAAAGCGCCGCTTCAAGCGAAATGAAAGCAGGCGAATAAGCTGGGGGAACTCTGGGGGAGCGAGTGGCGTCATAAAATTGACCCGATTTGTTCCTGACATTTACATCTTGAACTTAAGTCTATGGCTACACCATTGATTGTCGTTTTCAAAATTTGTTACTGAATTGACCAATCCAAATACCTCTGTGGTAGTGGTTTCCGGAGTAATTCGCGAATAGGGCGTAACTGACAAAGCAATAACATTGCGAAAACAACAACCGAATTATATATATATATATATATATATTACGATTGTTGACTATTTTCGGTGAAAACACACACTAAAACTCGATTATACATAACGTTTCGGCCTACTCAACTTCAGCCATCATCAGATATTTTATGCATGAATCGATCACCACCAGTGTGGTTGCAAAAAAAACAACCGAATTATGCTGATACAATTTCAATTCCTATTTAAGAGTAATTCAGAGTAATTCAACATGAACAAGCTTGACACATTTTCTTGATTTTCTAATAAAACAGTACGAATTTGTTGATATTTGCACTAAAGATTGCATTTATTTTATTACGCCCGAATCGATGCCCGATAATGCTAAATACGCCCAATACAATGCGCCTTGAATCGATATCAATTTCAGAATCGCTTTTTACTATTCGCCTTGTTTTTGATTTTGACATGACATGATTTTGTTTATTGTCGGGCCGCCACCAAACCGGACTTCGCACAATCAAGTCGCGACGCGACCCAACTCGCGACGTTTTTTAATCATGTCAAAAGTAGTGCGCATCCTTCTCGTTGTTATCAGCAACACAGCGTACTAGATGCGAAACAGTTGCGACACTTTTTGATTGTCTTTTTGATTTTTGATTAAATGTCGGTCTTGATTCCAACCGGATAGACAATATGATTTGATTTTAGATGCGCCTTTCACTATCGCCGTGTTTACGTTGTGATTTCAGATTCGCCTGGAATCCCTAATAAACCAACACAATAAACGGACCGTAAAGTAGACGGTTCAACAATACTGCATACTGTTTGAACTGTATCCCGAATGGTTGGTTAAGCAAATCTTATGGTTATCGTTTATGCGGAATGGAATTGGGTTTTTAAATTTTGAAAAATGTATCAATTTTTTATTTTATATGAAAGAGCACCTTTTTCTGAGCCACTATGATTTTTTTCAGATTTTTAGAACTTTATTTTGGTACCTAAAATCAATTTCAAAGAGATTTTTTGAAATCACCTTTTGACAGCTTGGCAGCGCCCAGTACAAACTACGACGAGGGGTGATTCGACAAATTGCTCCCATACAAACTTTAAATTGATTTTTAAATAGGTTCCCGGGCACCAAAATTTATGAAAATTTGGATTTCGGCTCAGTTTGACATGCAGATTCAGAATATGGAATTATCTCAACACCGTTAAAGAAGCCAATTGAGCCTTCCACTCAACCCGTGATTTTCAATAGTTAGTAAAGTAATATCAAGGAGAAATTGTAATTATTAAGCAGGCTTGGCATTAGTCACCGTTGGCAATCACTTTCATGTAACAGAAAATATTCTTCCGCATTCACATTCGCTTCATCGCAATAGGCTTATCAAATCGTCTACGCCGTTGCTCAGAAGCTTTTCGGGTTGCGAACGTCCATGGAAAGAAAGGTTCAAGTAACCATAGAAAACTTCAATGAAGTTTTTCAAACAACGACCGTCATCGACTACTGAATCGACGGTCATGAAGGTCATTGCAGTAGTTACAAAACTACAGTGTTCATCCAAATTACTCCACCGTTTTGAATTCTGACCACTGAGAATTTGTTTTCACGAGTAGTCAACACTCTTGATTTATGAAATATAATTTAACACAGTGCGCTAGGCCAGCAGTTACAAGAGCAAAACAACGGATTTTGGCCACTACGAACAAATGTTCATTAGTTCATCTATTCATCATTCAGCGCCCTATACAGCATTGCATCTGAATTATTCTAGGGGGTGCATGGCACCCCCTGTAGTTTCGCCTATGCCTGCTGGACGCTAGGAACGACCTGTTCTTTCAAATGTTGCTCTAGCTCTCACATATGTTCGGCCAAACCTTTTTCAGAAATGCGTAAGAAATAATTAATTAAAAACATTTGCATCAAATATTTATTCACATAAATACATATTAGTTCAATATTATTCACTTTATTATGACTGCAGAGGCGCTGTCGAATATTGAGGACAGCGCCTGGGTGGGCCGAGGGTTGGGATCACCTTTAGCCCTGGACCAGATGAAATCCTACAGTGTGGAGACTTGACGAACTAAACGCGTAAGCGTACGTTCCGCCTATGTTCAGGAACGTTAGGAATGTTCGGCATGTCGATATCAACAGGGCAACGTCACCTTATCGGTCCTTGTTCTTCCAGGGGCTCTTTCACTATAGAATAAAACGGGAAATGTGACTTTCCATTGTCAAATAATTCAGCAAACCTGTACCTACCAATTGTAGCTATACACCAAGCGATGCGCGGACGATTACGGAAACGGTAACAGGAGTCGCGTCTAGGTCTAGTAATCGGCCAAGAAGAGTGAGGTTACAAAAATTACCAATAGGGTAAAAGGGTATAATACGCCCCACCGGGGCAAAACGCCCCCCTTCATTTTCTAGCGATTCAATCGCTTTTCTTATGCGTGATCGATTAGAGATCTTAAATATTGAAGAATAATTCCCATCAAGCTGATCCGTTAGTTGATTGGTACAGAAAAGCAATAAAAATATCAAAAAGTCTGAAATCGAGGCTTTTGGCGTAATATTTTACCTCTTGTAAACTGACTTCATTGAAAACGAAGCTAGTTCTGTTCGCTTGTGTTATTTTGCAAGTTTTATACAATTGAACACTTGGTAAAAGATGCTTCTAGGAAAAGCATGTGGTGGAATTAATCCTTGGTACAGTTTTATCACGGAGCTAGACGTTTTTCTTTTGATGGGGCGTATTGCCCCGTTTGTTTTGATAAGGTAAATTTTGGAACGTTTTCGAAAACCGTTTCAAAACTGCCCTAGCCGTCCTTCCAAAGGCAAAGTTCTCATGCAACACTTCACTGACTTTAGGAACAACGATTTGCAGTGGACAATAGATGGAATAAGGCGCCAATTTTAGATATATTGTCATTTCTGCTTAAGGGGGGCATATTATTGACGGTTTCCCCCCTTATCGAACGCGACGATTTGAATCCGTCGCGGATGAAACCGTCGCCAGAGTCGTCGCAGCCAATCAGCAGGCGGGAGTCTGACGTTTCTCCGATCTCACTAACACAAACAGCAGCAGAGGTGGTGCTTGATTCGTTGCGATGATTCAGAAATGCCGACTGGAAGTTGGCAGCGCGTTTTGTTATGAAAGCAACATTCAATATACCTGTTTACCCTATGTAATAGGGTTGATGCATTGACCTACACAATTTTCTTCCGGTAGTAATTAAAACGTAAAATTACGAAATGTTTGAGGTCGTGAATAAACTGTGACTGATGGTCAAATTGACTGAAGGTCAGAGTCTGGGATGGTCGAACAAACAAACAAATCGTTACGGTCAACAATGGTTTCTTGGTTACGATTTGCCCATTAGTGTATGTGATCTATGGTTGCTAACATCGCGAGTGCTTACGCAGGTCGTTACGAGCATAACCGTAGCATACTTGTGAATCTCGTTGTTGGCGCAGTAACCTTAGAATGTAATGATTCATAGTAAGCCATTGTAAGATTAGTTTTAAATAAATTCATTCTCTTCTGTCATACCAAACCGAGTAGACGTTATTACTCTTTAGTCCCAATAGGTTATGGGCCGTAGCAGTTGCTAAGGTAACCACTTTGTTTGGCAGAGAGAAATTTTTTTTTTTCGAAGCGGACTTCAAGATTTTTTTGAACCAAGAACCGAAGCAAGAATGGTCAACCCCGACGGACATCAAGACGGTTCCGGCGATCAAGGAAACGGTTCCCAAGCTGGATCAAGGAGGCAAGCCAATATCGGAGGACGATTACCGGGCAGTGCAGTATCGCTACCGGTGCGGGAAGTGCTACGCGGTTCGGAAAACTATAGTTCGTGGTCCTTCGCGACCAAGATGATCCTGATCAAGGAACGGACGTGGTGCGCAGTGAAGGAACGGCTGGATGACGATGCGGTAGTGAGCGACGAAGTTTCCGAGCAAGCCCTGGCCACGATATGCCTGAGTATCGATCCCAAGATCTATGGGCTGGTGCGGAACGCCAAGACCGCTAAAGAAGCATGGGACAGCCTACGTAATACCTACGAGCACAGCGGTTCCACCCGGAAAATTGGTCTGTTACGGAGACTGACCGGAATTCGACTGGTTGGCGCTGAACGGGATGAATACATCATCTGCCAGACGACTCAAGAATATGTGAACGAGCTGTTTACGACGAGTCACCAGCTTTCTGAGGTCGGATTTCAAGTAGACGATACTTGGCTGGCAAGTTTGCTGATGAAGAGGCTACCGAAGCAGTATGAACCGATGATCCTGGGATTGGAGTCGTCGGGAATGAAGCTTACGGCGGACGTTGTCAAGGCAAAAATCCTGCAGGACGTGAAGGTCGGCAAGGACTGCAAGTCAAGCGATGGGGCGTTCTACAGTAATCCGAACCAGCAACAGAAATCTGCGGGTAAGTCAGCGGTGAAGTGCTTCCGGTGCAAGAAATCGGGACACTACGCATCACAGTGCCAGAAGAAACCGAGCGAGAAAAAGGACGAACGCGATGGCCGCGGCAAGCAAAGCGGTCATGCTGCATTTTTCGCAGCGTTCAACGCAGTGCAGTCAGGAAACGACAATGAGGACTGGATTTTCGATTCCGGTGCAACAACGCATCTGTGCCGGAACAGAGGCCAATTAGTAGAAGTGGAGAACGTGTCGGCTAGCATCAACGTTGCAAATAATTCCGAGGCGGCTGTCGTTGCCAAGGGTGCCGTCAATCTGGAAGCGGACATTGGAGGTACGTCATGTCAAATCACCATGAGTAATGTTCTGTGTGTTCCAGATTTAGCGTTAAATCTGTTATCCGTGAGCAAAATTTGCAAGAGCGGGTACCAGGTCACTTTCGACAACGAGTCATGCAAGGTCGTCAGTCCCAAGCAGGAAGTAGTAGCGGTTGGACAGGAGTCGAATGGGCTGTACCGGCTGAAGATGGTCAAGAATCCGTCCGTGCATGTGGCACGACAGCCAAATAGTTTCCAACTGTGGCACCGACGATTAGGACATCTTTCGGCAAGCGGCATGATGAGGCTCAAGTCTATCGCAACCGGAATTAAATTCGAGGACGAGAACTTGCCGCGATGTGTTCCGTGCATCCAAGGAAAGCACCAGCGACAACCGTTCAAGGCGATAGGTCATCGAGCTGGCAAGGTGCTCGAGCTGGTCCATTCCGATCTCTGCGGGCCGATGGAGACGGCGTCGTTGGGAGGAAGCCGCTATATCCTGACGTTCATAGACGATGCAAGCAGGAAGGCTTTCGTCTATTTCCTGAAATCAAAAACCGACGTGTTAGAAGCTTTTGAAGATTTCAAGTCGTATGTCGAGAATCAGACGGGAGAACGCATCAAGAGAATTAGGACGGACAACGGGAAAGAGTATGTCAATCGTACGATGCGACGGTTCCTGAGGCAAGCGGGAATCCACCACGAAACGACGGTTCCGTATAATCCGGAACAAAACGGACTGGCAGAGCGGATGAATAGGACGTTGGTGGAGCGCGCCAAAAGCATGCTGTTTGATGCCGGCCTGGAGAAGCGATTCTGGGCAGAAGCAGTAGCTACGGCGTCCTACGTTGTTAATCGGTCACCGACAAAAGGTCTACCAGTCACACCCGAGGAGAAGTTCACAGGTAAACGTCCCGACCTGTCGCACCTACGCGTTTTTGGAAGTGAGGTCATGGTGCACGTCCCTAAGGAGAAAAGACGGAAATGGGACGCGAAGTCAGAACGAGCAATGTTCATGGGCTACAGTGAGAATTCGAAGGCATACAGAGTATACAACTTCAAGACTCAAGACGTAGCAGTCAGCCGTGACGTGATCTTCCTGGATGAAGAACGAGTTGCTCGGAGCGAAGCTAGCCCTACGATGGAAGAATCACCTTTTGAAATGATTGTGCAGCACGAGGTTGCAGAGGAGGAGCTCGTAGACGGCGAAGATGACGACCAGCCGGCACAAGACGAGCTCAGCGAACCAGAATCCGAGGAGTTCAGAGATGCCGATGACACGCTGATCGATGCCGATCTACAACCTGCTGCGCTCCCTCCACAACCAGAGGACCCACATCAGTTGGTAAGGCGCAGTGCGAGGGAGCGCGTAACCCCAGGCAAGTATCGAGATTTTCATTTGGGCTTCAGTGTTCTACCTCATGGTACTTCCCAACCTCCACAGTTATGCGATGCGAGTGGCGATGGCGAGCCACAGACCTTCCAGGAAGCGATTACGTGCGAGGACAGCGATCGTTGGAAAGGAGCAATGGTGGAGGAGTATCGAGCGTTGATGAACAATCAAACCTGGGAGCTAACCGATCAGCCAGAAGGAAGGAAAGCTCTCCGCTGCAAGTGGGAGTATAAGGTGAAGGCGAACCCCGATGGATCCACCGAGAGATATAAGGCCCGCCTCGTAATCAAAGGCTACTCTCAAGTCAAGGGCGTCGATTATGAAGAGACGTACTCGCCGGTGGTCCGGTATGCCACTATTCGCTATCTGATGTCGTTAGCCGCTAGTCTGGACCTGAAGATACATCAGATGGATGCAGTGACCGCGTTTCTGCAAGGTGAACTAGGAGAGGAAGCCATATACATGCAGCAACCGGAGGGTTTCGTCGATCCCAGATGTCCGAGGAAGGTCTGCAAGTTGAAGAAAGCGTTATACGGACTGAAACAAGCCAGCAGAATCTGGAACCAGAAACTTGATGGTGAACTGAAGCGGTTTGGACTGGCACGATCGAAGTATGACACGTGCGTCTACTATCGCATTGAAAATGGATCAATCCTGATTGTGGCCGTGTATGTCGACGACCTTCTGATATTCTCGAATAACCAGCACTGGGTCAACGAATTGAAGAAGCAACTGGCAGAGAAGTTTTTGATGAAGGACCTCGGATTGGCCAACAGAGTCCTTGGAATCCGAGTGACGCGTCAGAAGGACAACGTTTGCTTGGACCAGGAGCACTATGTCCAGCAGTTGCTAGAACGTTTCGGCATGGAAGACTGTGTTCCTGTGGCGACCCCGGCGGATCCCAACCAAAGATTGACGAAGCAGATGAGCCCTAGTACCGATGAAGAACGAAGGCAAATGCAGAACATCCCGTTCCGTGAGTTGGTAGGAGGTCTCCAATTCCTGGCGCAAGGCACGCGTCCGGACATTTGTTTCGCTGTTAATCAAGTTGGCCAGTTCTGTAGCAACCCAGGAAAAGCGCATTGGATAGCCGCAAAGCGTATTTTGCGGTACCTTAAAGGAACGCGAGATCTACACTGATAAAATTGCAAAGTTAAAATTTATAAAGGTTTAGATTTTACAATTTATAAGACATTGCTATCGTAATTTCTATAGGTGCAAACATACACATTAAAGCACCTCGCTTAGCTTTAATGAGGGTACCTATAAAACGTATGTATGCAATCTATTACATTTATGTGTGGGCAAACATAATAAATAAAGATGAGATGTTATAGTTAAAAATTATATATTCCCACACATAATTTTGAAGTTTGGAAAACTGCTTTGAATAGCAAGCTAGCAACGGCCATCGTGTGCATGAAACTTCGACAACGTTTGTGTTGGAAATTGTATTCGCTTCTTGAGGTAATTTTTGAACTCGTTTACTTTATGTTCAATAATTAGTTGTTATCGTTTTAGGTATATAAATGTACGGAATTAGGAGGAGCGTCGATGATTTAGCGGAAGAAGTTTAGTTCCCAGAACAATTACGACGAGGAACCGGAGCGGGCGAACCAGTCAGCGAAGGGGCATTTTGGAACAGTTCCTTGGCTAGCAACTGGCTGACTAATCGTGCGCTGCCGTCTGAAAACAATTATTTACCCCAACAAAAGAACCGCAGCCTGGACAAGAAGCACGGCGTCGGAGAAGTTAAACCCGCTCGAGATGATTGCCAGCGGCCAGGATTCGGACGATGAGAAGCTTCCAAACCTCTTGGACAAAATCATGCCCCAAAGCATCCCAAACAAAGATCGTTACCAAGACCGCGACAGTGCCAGCAACATTCACGAATCGTCCCACAATAGGGGGAACCAAAAACGCCATTTTCAACGGGAAAGTGCAAATTTGCGATGACGATGTCGACTAACGAAGATTGCAGCAAGTGCTTCCGCCCTCCTGCCGAAAATTTCGCCAAAACTGGACCTCTTCCGTCAAATTTCCGAAAAAGAATTAGTATGCTTCATAATCGTGTTTAAAAATGAAATATTTATGTAATAAAATTAATACGACAGCAGAAAATAAATGATAACAAAAGTGAATATTTAATATAATTAATAATAATATTAAATATTATAAATTCGAAACATAATTTTAAAGTGATCCGAGTGCATAAAAATGATATGGACTACGTAAATATATATCATAAGGATCACACATAAATATTATGGATGTGAGAAATAAATGTCATTTGGCTCTCAATATGGACTTTATATCGAAAAGACCTCATAAGTGTTATGTTACACATACATATATTTTATTTATCGAGTCAAATTGCAAAAAATTATGTAGTTTCACACATAAAAAGTATACGGAAAATCCTCTCAGTGTACAGCTCATCTACAGCAAGGAAGCAGATGAACATTTCGTCGGATTCAGCGATGCGGACTGGGGCAACGATGTTGAGACGCGACGTTCCATCACTGGATACGTTTTCATGAAATCAGGCGGACCGATTTCGTGGAGCTGTCGACGACAGTCTACAGTGGCCTTGTCAACAACGGAAGCCGAATACATGGCCGTATCGGCAGCAGCACAAGAAGCGATCTGGTGGCGAGGACTACGACAAGAGCTATCTGGAGTATCCGAGAAGATCATCGTGTGTTGCGACAACAAAAGCGCGATCCACCTAGCTGGGAAAGAAGTCGGTTATTCACCACGGAGTAAGCATATAGACATTCGTCATCATTTCGTGCGTGAGAAGGTCGAAGAAAACATAATCGGATTGGCACACGTTGGAAGTCGTCAGCAAGTAGCCGATTTGCTAACCAAGGCCGTACCGGTTCCCAAATTCGAAGCCGACAGACGAACCATTGGAGTAGGAAGGATTCTCGATTAAGGGGGGATGTTGGCGCAGTAACCTTAGAATGTAATGAATCATAGTAAGCCATTGTAAGATTAGTTTTAAATAAATTCATTCTCTTCTGTCATACCAAACCGAGTAGACGTTATTACTCTTTAGTCCCAATACTCGTGACCAATGCCAAGCCTGTTATTAAGTAGGAAAATCTAGCATCTTTCCACTCTATACACTCAAAAAAAAGCCACACATATTTATTGGCAAAAATCCATCTCACTCCATTATTACAATCTATATGCGTGCACATAAACGTTCTCCACGCAAGGTTGCACATAAAATGTAATAGTCGGATGGAAAATATGTGCAGCGGCATTTATATTCTAAATGCGTAATTTGAATTTATGTGCGATGCATTTATTTTTCGAGTGCAAAGCTTGATAGTAAAATTCTATGTGTGGGCACATAAAAACTAGATGCGGATTTTTCTTAGTGTATCCACTTATCCACGAGCGGTAATGGCGGCGGCGGGCATATCCAACCGGTTCGAATTTTGACGTTTCTTGGGGGAAAGTCAAAACAGTTTCATTATCCTCCTCACCCCTTCACCCGACGCCAACCGATTGCGATCCCCACGAAACGTCAAAATTCGAATCGGTTATTTGTGCCCGCCGCCGCCATTACCGCTCGCGGATAAGTGGATAATCGCAGATTTCTCAATGTATCCACTTATCCGCGAGCGGTAATGGCGGCGGCGGGCACAACCAACCGATTCGAATTTTGACATTTCGTGGGGATCGCAATCGGTTGGCGCCACCGATCGGTGGGTGAAGGGGTGAGGAGGGGAATGAAACTATTTTGACTTTCCCCCAAGAAACGTCAAATTCCGAACCGGTTGGAAATGCCCGCCACCGCCATTACCGATCGCGGATAAGTGGATACATTTTGGACTTCGGCCCTTATCATGCAAGTTAGAGCACCTTTAACGGTGCGCTTCTATACCCCGTTTGGCAGCCCTCCATCATTCACGGAGAAAAATCAAGCTTATTTGAAGCAACCAAAATTTTAGTTGATGTTCAAAGTCTGATCTTGGTTACTTCAAGGTAAACAAATATTCATTGCCACGTTGGGGTTCCGTTTAGAACAAATGATTTTTTCAAGTATTTTTAGCCTATGTGATTTTATTCTTTCAAAGCAATGTTTACTTAGATTCAAACTAAAAAAATACCTTATATCAACTGCCGGCCTGCTTGTTAATACCAAAATTTAGGTTGACAAAAATCTTCATCATTGGCAAATTCAAACTTGATCTCAGGTTGGAATGAATCAATTACCTCAGTAAAAATTACCTAAAAAATTGGTTGGGTGAAAACCAATCTAAAACATGGTTCGAAGCAAACTTAATCATTAGTTTGTTCATTCCGCCAGCTGCGCCGCGTCAGCCGTACTCATCATACAATAGTCCCATCACGGAGAAAAATATTTGGCAAGTACAAACAAAATTTAGCATGATTCAACCAAATTTCAAGGTTGATTTTTGCACAAACAAAATCTTAGCTTCATTGAACTGGTGGCATTGGTTAAAGCAAATTAAAATCTTAGGTAACTGTTTTGAGGGTTCGATACTTTAATTCAACCAAATTTTGTTTAAATTTATCATTGTTTTGGTTATTCAGTTTTGACAGCTATGGAAACAAACTTAAACTTTAGTTATTTCAATAAAATTGTTTAGTTTCAATTTAACAAAAGATGGTTAAAAACATACAAACACAGTATTTCAAAATAAACAAAGAGTTTGTTGAAATTACTTTGATAGTTCATCCCTCCCAACCCTCCTCTTTCTTCTTATCATGTTTTTTTTTAATTGCAAATAAATGATATGGAAATAAACTGATGAATCTGTGTTAACATTGTTTTATTGTCAGAAATTCATTCTTATCATATAGCTTATATTTCGAATATGAACTCAAATCGTTTACAAAACATCCGCGGAGATCAGACTTATGGCCTTTACTCCATGATTCTTCGAATTTCGTACATGTTGCCTGATTTTATTAAAAATCCGGTCGGAAAACACGGGGAAAACACGATATTTTGCGGAATTCTCGTCTCAACCTGCATAATCAATCTGAAAAAAAAAAATACATTGCTAATAAGGAAAAACAGTATGTTTGAAGTAAAAAACTTACTCATATGCTGATGATGGTTTATGTGGCTCTTTGCCTTCCGGAGATCGTGAAATTCGGATGATCCGAGCTGCGAAATGACCGCAAACACTTGTCCAGATCACTAGTCAAATTAACTTTCAATCACCAAATCAACGCCAACAAGAGGGAGCCAAGCAGCAGCAAATTGACAACAATGCACAATGGTCCGAATCCAAGCTTTAGCAGGAAAAAAATCCGTATCTCTGTTTTCGTTAATTTAAGGCATTTGGTGTCTTTAGAGAAGTTGTTTGAATTTGTTTGCTGCATCTTTTCCAAAAATTTTTGATTAGGGTGGCCCACGTCTTAACTCAAATCTGGAATAGAACTTTTAAATTTCAAGTCATACGCGATCGAGTTCTTCAGCAAAGTTGTAGGCAATGCTATTTTGAGCAACTTTGCCGAATACGCCGTTTATCTAGCTCTTAATTTGAACATAGTAGTTCAATTTTAAGTTTTGACTTAGGGTGAGCCACCCAAAAACGGTTTTTTCGCAATAACTTTTTTATTTGATTTTTTTCGAAGATGTGAGCTTCGGAGCATTTGAAGAGCAAGTAATGACGCATGTTTGTTCTGAATATTGCACGTTGCTAGGTCTTGTCATTCAAATGTTATGGTCAATTTTGACTTAAAATCAACGATGTCTTCAAATGCTCATATCTCTAGGAGCTGGTAAAATAAAAAAAGTTCTTTAAGCGGCATTTGGAAGGTCACATATAAAGCCAAATTTGGAGCAAATATTACAAGAACGTTATTTTTTAAATTGGATTAAATCGACTCCAAAAATCCCCTTAAAAATTGAAAAAAACTACTTATAACTTATACAATTTCAAAGGTAGAGTCAAACTGTCTTCGGAAAAAATGTAGGTTTTTACCATGCCTACATGTTTTCCATACACGATTTTTTTTGCAAAACGTGAAACAAAAGCTTGTAATTGATAATTTGATTCTTAGGGGTACATGCTATGTTTTTCTAGGAAATCAGAACAATTATATTCTTTAAAAACAAATTATCAAGTTCAAGCTTTCGTTTCACGTCTTACAAAAAAGTAGTGTATAGGAAACTTTTAGGCATGGTGAAAACCCACATTTTTTCCGAAGACAGTTTGACTCTATCTTTAAAATTGTATAAGTTATAAGTAGTTTTTCGATTTTTTAAGGAGATTTTTGAAGTCGATTTATTCCAATTTAAAAAATAACGTTCTTGTAATATTTGCTCCAAATTTGGCTTTATATGTGACCTTCCAAATGCCGCTTAAAGAACTTTTTTTATTTTACCAGCTCCTAGAGATATAAGCATTCAAAGACATCGTTGTTTTTAAGTCAGAACTGCTAATAACATTTGAATGACAAGACCTAGCAACATGCAATGTTCAGAACAAACATGCGTCATTACTTGCTCTTCAAATGCTCCGAAGCTCACATCTTCGAAAAAAATCAAATAAAAAAGTTATTGTGAAAAAACCGTTTTTGGGGGGCTCACCCTAAGTCAAAACTTAAAATTGACCTACTATGTTCAAATTAAGAGCTAGATAAACGGCGTATTCAGCAAAGTTGCTCGAAATAGCATTGCCTACAACTTTTCTGAAGAACTCGATCGCGTATGACTTAAAATTAAAAAATTCTTTACCAGATTTGAGTTAGGACGAGGACCACCCTAATCAAAAATTTTTGGGCAAGATGCAGCAAACAAATGCAAACAACTTCTCTGAAGACACCAAACGCCTAAAATTAACGAAAACAGAGATACGGATTTTTTTCCTGCTAAAACGTGGATTCGGACCATTGTGCAATGGGACTATTGTATGATGAGTACGGCTGACGCGGCGCAGCTGGCGGAATGAACAAACTAATGATTAAGTTTGCTTCGAACCATGTTTTAGATTGGTTTTCACCCAACCAATTTTTTAGGTAATTTTTACTGAGGTAATTGATTCATTCCAACCTGAGATCAAGTTTGAATTTGCCAATGATGAAGATTTTTGTCAACCTAAATTTTGGTATTAACAAGCAGGCCGGCAGTTGATATAAGGTATTTTTTTAGTTTGAATCTAAGTAAACATTGCTTTGAAAGAATAAAATCACATAGGCTAAAAATACTTGAAAAAATCATTTGTTCTAAACGGAACCCCAACGTGGCAATGAATATTTGTTTACCTTGAAGTAACCAAGATCAGACTTTGAACATCAACTAAAATTTTGGTTGCTTCAAATAAGCTTGATTTTTCTCCGTGATTGCACAATGGTCCGAATCCACGTTTTAGCAGGAAAAAAATCCGTATCTCTGTTTTCGTTAATTTTAGGCGTTTGGTGTCTTCAGAGAAGTTGTTTGCATTTGTTTGCTGCATCTTGCCCAAAAATTTTTGATTAGGGTGGTCCTCGTCCTAACTCAAATCTGGTAAAGAATTTTTTAATTTTAAGTCATACGCGATCGAGTTCTTCAGAAAAGTTGTAGGCAATGCTATTTCGAGCAACTTTGCTGAATACGCCGTTTATCTAGCTCTTAATTTGAACATAGTAGGTCAATTTTAAGTTTTGACTTAGGGTGAGCCCCCCAAAAACGGTTTTTTCACAATAACTTTTTTATTTGATTTTTTTCGAAGAAGTGAGCTTCGGAGCATTTGAAGAGCAAGTAATGACGCATGTTTGTTCTGAACATTGCATGTTGCTAGGTCTTGTCATTCAAATGTTATTAGCAGTTCTGACTTAAAAACAACGATGTCTTTGAATGCTTATATCTCTAGGAGCTGGTAAAATAAAAAAAGTTCTTTAAGCGGCATTTGGAAGGTCACATATAAAGCCAAATTTGGAGCAAATATTACAAGAACGTTATTTTTTAAATTGGAATAAATCGACTTCAAAAATCTCCTTAAAAAATCGAAAAACTACTTATAACTTATACAATTTTAAAGATAGAGTCAAACTGTCTTCGGAAAAAATGTGGGTTTTCACCATGCCTAAAAGTTTCCTATACACTACTTTTTTGTAAGACGTGAAACGAAAGCTTGAACTTGATAATTTGTTTTTAAAGAATATAATTGTTCTGATTTCCTAGAAAAACATAGCATGTACCCCTAAGAATCAAATTATCAATTACAAGCTTTTGTTTCACGTTTTGCAAAAAAAATCGTGTATGGAAAACATGTAGGCATGGTAAAAACCTACATTTTTTCCGAAGACAGTTTGACTCTACCTTTGAAATTGTATAAGTTATAAGTAGTTTTTTTCAATTTTTAAGGGGATTTTTGGAGTCGATTTAATCCAATTTAAAAAATAACGTTCTTGTAATATTTGCTCCAAATTTGGCTTTATATGTGACCTTCCAAATGCCGCTTAAAGAACTTTTTTTATTTTACCAGCTCCTAGAGATATGAGCATTTGAAGACATCGTTGATTTTAAGTCAAAATTGACCATAACATTTGAATGACAAGACCTAGCAACGTGCAATATTCAGAACAAACATGCGTCATTACTTGCTCTTCAAATGCTCCGAAGCTCACATCTTCGAAAAAAATCAAATAAAAAAGTTATTGCGAAAAAACCGTTTTTGGGTGGCTCACCCTAAGTCAAAACTTAAAATTGAACTACTATGTTCAAATTAAGAGCTAGATAAACGGCGTATTCGGCAAAGTTGCTCAAAATAGCATTGCCTACAACTTTGCTGAAGAACTCGATCGCGTATGACTTGAAATTTAAAAGTTCTATTCCAGATTTGAGTTAAGACGTGGGCCACCCTAATCAAAAATTTTTGGAAAAGATGCAGCAAACAAATTCAAACAACTTCTCTAAAGACACCAAATGCCTTAAATTAACGAAAACAGAGATACGGATTTTTTTCCTGCTAAAGCTTGGATTCGGACCATTGTGCATTGTTGTCAATTTGCTGCTGCTTGGCTCCCTCTTGTTGGCGTTGATTTGGTGATTGAAAGTTAATTTGACTAGTGATCTGGACAAGTGTTTGCGGTCATTTCGCAGCTCGGATCATCCGAATTTCACGATCTCCGGAAGGCAAAGAGCCACATAAACCATCATCAGCATATGAGTAAGTTTTTTACTTCAAACATACTGTTTTTCCTTATTAGCAATGTATTTTTTTTTTTCAGATTGATTATGCAGGTTGAGACGAGAATTCCGCAAAATATCGTGTTTTCCCCGTGTTTTCCGACCGGATTTTTAATAAAATCAGGCAACATGTACGAAATTCGAAGAATCATGGAGTAAAGGCCATAAGTCTGATCTCCGCGGATGTTTTGTAAACGATTTGAGTTCATATTCGAAATATAAGCTATATGATAAGAATGAATTTCTGACAATAAAACAATGTTAACACAGATTCATCAGTTTATTTCCATATCATTTATTTGCAATTAAAAAAAAACATGATAAGAAGAAAGAGGAGGGTTGGGAGGGATGAACTATCAAAGTAATTTCAACAAACTCTTTGTTTATTTTGAAATACTGTGTTTGTATGTTTTTAACCATCTTTTGTTAAATTGAAACTAAACAATTTTATTGAAATAACTAAAGTTTAAGTTTGTTTCCATAGCTGTCAAAACTGAATAACCAAAACAATGATAAATTTAAACAAAATTTGGTTGAATTAAAGTATCGAACCCTCAAAACAGTTACCTAAGATTTTAATTTGCTTTAACCAATGCCACCAGTTCAATGAAGCTAAGATTTTGTTTGTGCAAAAATCAACCTTGAAATTTGGTTGAATCATGCTAAATTTTGTTTGTACTTGCCAAATATTTTTCTCCGTGTTGCAGCAAACTTTACCGGTCGCTGCTGGATGCGCTCTCAAAATAGTAGCGCTATGGGTGGGTGACCAAATATTATGTTTCCAGTTCAAAACCGAATTAGCGACATTTTTTCTTTGACTTCCGCTGCTTTTGCCTTGCGTTAAACACAATGTCGGAAGTGGGGCGCTGTATAGAGCACCAGGTGTACAATACAGCGCCCCACTTCCGACATTGTGTTTAACGCAAGGCAAAAGCAGCGGAAGTCAAAGAAAAAATGTCGCTAATTCGGTTTTGAACTGGAAACATAATATAGTAGCGGGACAGTTGCGCTGCTAAAAATTCTATGGGAATATGACAGCCCTCCCGATACGAATCAGGGTGACTAATTTGATTGCTACCGGTGTGGAAAAGGGTGGTTAAGTCAAAATGGTAGCGCTGCGAGGGTGCTCGAATAGTAGCCGCCGTTAATGTTGCTCTTACGCTAGAAATGACGTCACTTTGCCGCTCTAGTACCTCTTGAACCGGTTCGCCGAAAATGGATCAATTTATGCGGTTTCTGCCAACACTGCACTGACTGCGAGCTGTCAAAACAAATCGCATCCCGGTCTTAAAAACAACACGTGCGTTTCGTGAGCAACGTTTCTGCTGAATTTTGTTAATTTTTGTAAGAAATACGTTAAATATTAGTGGGTTTTCGTTGCACAACGATAATACAAGGTAATGAAGAGTTTATGCTCACTACATATACAAAAAAACTAACGTAAGTAATCCAATTTTCCAGGGGTCAGCAAGATGAAGTTGAAGGGCAGCAAGAAACAAAAGGCGGACCTGCAGAGCATGTCGCTGGACAATTTTCTGGATAACATGGACGCGGACCTGAGCGGAGGCGAAGATGAGACCGCAGAGCTGGCGCCTCCACCGAAGAAGAAAAAACTGAAGCTGGACAAGGCGGAGCCGAAACAACCGAAGAAAAACGAGAAGCAGCCTGTAGAGGAAAAAAATTTGGAGAAACCATCAAAAGTGGAGAAACGAAAAGCGAAGAAAGGGAAGGCGGCGGAACCGGAAGATGTGGCAGCAAATGTGGAGAAAGGCGGTGGCCAAAAAGATGTAGCCAAAGAGCACCAGGCAGCGCTGGACAAGTTGCAAAAGACCGATCCGGAGTTGTATGAGTTTTTGAAGAAAAATGACAAAAAGCTGTTGAGGTTCGGGAAGATGGCTGGAAGTGATAATGAGGAAGGCGAGGACGAGGATGATGATGATGATGATGATGAGGAGGTAAACTTGGACGATTTGAGTGATGACGAGGAAGGAGACGGAGAAGGGGCGGTTCATAAATTGCCGGAAAAGTTAGAAGTTGCCAGCGATGAGAGCGATTACGAAGAGGAAGAAGATGATGACGAGGGCGAAGAGGAGCAGGAAGTTACGCCAGGAGTTCAGAAAAAGATTACTTTAAAAATGCTTAAAAAGTGGACGGATGATTTGACCACGACACCTTTGAAAAAGGTGGATACTATCAGAACAGTATGCAAGGCATTCAATTCTGCGTTGGTGACGGTGACTGGAGAAACTAATGTTATTCCTGCGTATAAGGCCGAAGGTCCAGCGATTTTTAACGGCGTTGTGCAGCTATGTGTGCTTCACCTTGGAAATGCTGTTAAGAGCTATCTAGGATTGACGGGATCAAAAGGAGTCAAAACTCTGAAGAAAAACAAAAAGTTCTCGAAGTTGCAATCATGTTTGAGGATGTACTTCGTTGATTTGACCAATTTGTTGGAAAATGTCTCTTCCAATCACATTATGAATGTACTTTTGAAGCATTTGCATCAATTCAGCTCCTTTCTGGTGTGCTATTCTTCTATCACCAAACCAATTCTGAAACGATTGATCGTCATCTGGAGCACTTCCGAGGAAGAATCAGTTCGAGTGTTGGCGTTCCTTTGCATTTTGAAGATTACCTGTGGTCAACAGCGTCGGTTCCTGAGCGATGTCTTGAAGAACATGTACCTGGCGTACGTGAAGAACAGCAAATTTGTTAGCCCGAACACACTTCCAGGAATCAATTTCATGCGACGATCACTCACGGAAATGTTCACCCTGGATATGACTGTTTCCTATCAGCACGTTTTCCTCTACATTCGCCAGCTTGCGATCCATCTGCGTAATGCGGTAATCCTACAGAAGAAAGACAGTTTCCAATACATCTACAACTGGCAATACATCAATTCTTTAAAACTGTGGGCAGATGTCCTAGCGGTGGCCTACAACAAGAAGGAACTGGAACCTCTGGTTTATCCACTGGTAAGCATCATCACCGGGGTGATCAAGTTAATCCCCTCGGCACAATACTTCCCTCTTCGATTCCATTGCTGCCGGATGCTGCTGGACCTCTCAGCAAAAACCAGAGTCTTCATCCCGGTTCTTCCGTTCATCATCGAAGTGCTCAATTCTAACAGTTTCAACGAAGAACACAAGAAGCTTTCAATGAAACCGGTAAATCTGACTTGCCTTCTCCGCTTTGCCCCAGCCAACATCCAAGAGAACGCCTACAAGGATGCAGTACTCGATCAAATCTACGAACTCTCTCTGGAGTACCTCGCGCACGAATCCGCCTCTATCTGCTTTCCGGACATGGTGGTTCCGGTTGTTTCCGCTTTCCGATCTTTTTGCAAGTCCACCAAAGTGTACAAATATTCCAGAAAAATCAAACTTCTCAGCGACAAGATCGTTGAGAATGCTGCCTTCATTGAAAAGGAACGCAAAGTGCTCCCGTTCCGACTGAAGGATATTGCCGATATTCAAAGCTGGGAAGCTACCCGCAAGGCCAAGGGTACCCCGCTGCTGACCTTCTACGAGAGCTTCGCGAAAGAAAACGAAAAGATTAAACGGCGGCAGGCAACCCAATCGGAGAATATCAGCGACTACAATCTACCGACCATCAAGAAACCAGACCAGAAGAAGCAGAAAGCACCCAGGGAAGGACCGGTGGAGCTGTTCCCCTCCGACGATGAGGAAGACGACGATTCCGGAAATGGACCTGAACTGGACGATTCGATGGAGGAGGACGAACAGCAGCAGGTTTCCAAGCAGAAGGGCAAGAAGGATAAGAAGAAGAAGCTGAAGAAGGTCGATGGTGGCGAAGACAAGAAGAAGAAAAAGAAGCAGAAGAAATCGAAGGTAGGTGCTGGGGAAGCGGAATATCCGCTGGAAAAGAGCGTCGACGGTGAACAAGTAGACATTTTGAAGGATTTGACCTTGGACGATTGGGAGTGATTGTCGTCGATGTGAATGGTATGTATGTGTATGTTTCTTTTTGCCTAAATAAATGTTTATCTTTAAACAGAATTGGAACCACACGTTTTCTATTTTATACGAGTGAACATCCGTGATATAAAAACAGTTGTCGTTCATAATCGACGTGATCCAATTTTTGCGTAACTCTGACTCCCCTTTCCAAACACAAATTTGAATATACCGAAAATACCATGAAATTTGGCGTAACATACCAGAAAATCAGAGATATAGGTATGTTTTTAAATTTTTGAGGTATCATTTTTGGAATTTGTATAAAGTCATATATTTTAATGGGGCACGTTCGGTGTAGTACTAGATTTGTAGTAATGAGCTGAATTTTAGTATGGTGAGAAGGTCAATTCTCCGTTTCTGCAATGAAATGGTGCAAAAAGCGTGGGTATTATGATTCCTTGCCTAATTTGATGCTGTTTGAGCAAAACTTTGGATAACTATGTTGTTTATGTTGCAAGAAATGGAGAAAACAACAACACTGTTGCCCAAAGTTTTGCTCAAACAGCATCAAATTAGGCATGGAATCATAATACCCACGCTTTTTGCACCATTTCATTGCAGAAACCATACTAAAATTCAGCTCATTACTACAAATCTAGTACTTCACCGATCTGTCCTATTGTAGTTACTCTAAAAATGCCAACGATTATTCTGAAAGCGCTTGATCTACCATATAATATTGCCGAAAACACCATCTTTCTAAAGGATCAGGATGCTGAGATATGTGAAATTTAAAATTTGTTTGCTCTCTAGCGCCGCCTAGTGATGAAATCACGAATCATACGGCCCATAATCTGAAAGCCCTTGACCAGCTGAACAACTTTGCCGAAGAAACTAACTCTCTAAATAATCAGGATCCTGAGATAGGGTATTGGTTCTCTTCTTAAGCATGTGGCTCCCATTTTCATCCTACGAAAAACAAAGGATTGAAGCGCTGTTTGTTTTGTTTCTTATTTTTGTATTTTTTGTTAGAAGTGAGCACCCATGAAAACAAAAAGAACAAGAGGTATGAATTTGGCCTTAACTGGTTAACTCTTCACGAAGTTGGAGCGTTTCTACAGTGCGAGAAATAAGTATAAAGACAGAGCCGTTTTCCATACAAAATAATCATGTTTAGGGATCAAAATCTCTATTTCTAGCGATTCGATTGTTATGGAATTTTGTCTGCAACCTTAAAATAACTAGAATTTTGGCTAGAAATATAAATCATCATCCATAAAAACGTTTATATCGACTTTTCAGAATCAAATAAATATAAAGACACATTTTTATATGGAAATCAGTGTCTTTATGTTGGTTGCTCGCCGCGTGACGTGAAAATCGTTGTCGGCGACATGAACGCGCAGGTAGGAAGGGAGGAAATGTACAGACCGGTAATCGGGCGAAACAGCCTGCACGCCGTATCGAATGATAACGGCCAGCGATGCGTAAACTTTGCAGCCTCCCGTGGTATGGTAGTCCGAAGCACCTTCTTTCCCCGCAAAGATATCCACAAAGCCACCTGGAGATCACCCGACCACCAAACAGAAAACCAAATCGACCACGTTCTAATCGACGGTAAATTCTTCTCGGATATAACCAACGTCCGCACATACCGCAGTGCGAATATAGATTCGGATCACTACTTAGTCGCTGTATGCATGCGCTCAAAACTTTCGACAGTTATCACCACGCGTCGAAGTCGAACGCCGCGGCTCAACATCGAGCAACTTCGTAACGTAGAAGTGGCTCAAGACTACGCGCAGCAGTTAGCAGTGGCCCTACCAACGGAAGAGCAGCTTGGCGCAGCTACACTTGAAGATGGCTGGAGGGACATCCGATCCGCCATAGGCAGTACCTCGGCTACAGCACTAGGCTTCGCGACTCCGAATCACAGAAACGACTGGTACGACGGCGAATGTGAACAGTTGAAAAACGAGAAGAATGCAGCATGGGCGAGAATGCTGCAACACCGTACGAGAGCGAATGAGGCACGTTACAAACAGGCGCGGAACAGGCAGAACTCAGTCTTCCGGATGAAGAAGCGCCAGCAGGAAGAACGAGATCGCGAAGCGATGGAAGAGCTGTACCGCGCTAAGGACACACGAAAGTTCTACGAGAAGCTGAACCGCTCGCGCAGAGGCTTTGTGCCACAAGCCGACATGTGCCGAGATAATCACGGGAATATTCTCACGAGCGAACGTGAGGTGGTCGAGAGGTGGCGGCAGCATTACGATGAGCACCTCAATGGCGACGTTGCAAGTACCGAAGGTGGCGTGGTAACAGATCTAGGAGTATGTGCACAGGACGAAAGACTTCCGGCCCCTGACCTTCAAGAGATTGAGGAGGAGGTTAGCCGGTTGAAAAACAACAAAGCCGCTGGAGCAGATCAACTACCAAGCGAGCTTCTAAAATACGGTGGAGAAGCACTGGTGAGAGCACTACACTGGGTCATTACCAAGATTTGGGAGGAGGAAGTATTACCGGAGGAATGGATGGAAGGTATCGTGTGTCCCATCTACAAAAAGGGCGACAAGTTGGATTGCGGAAACTACCGCGCGATCACACTACTGAGCGCTGCCTACAAGATACTCTCTCAAATTTTATGCCGCCGTCTATCACCGATTGCAAGAGAGTTCGTGGGGCAATATCAGGCTGGATTCATGGGTGAACGCGCTACAACGGACCAGATGTTCGCCATCCGCCAGGTGTTGCAGAAATGCCGCGAATACAACGTGCCCACACATCACTTGTTCATCGATTTCAAATCGGCGTATGATACAATCGATCGAGAACAGCTATGGCAGATTATGCACGAATACGGATTCCCGGATAAACTGATACGGTTGATCAAGGCGACGATGGATCGAGTGATGTGCGTAGTTCGAGTATCAGGGACACTCTCGAGTCCCTTCGAATCTCGCAGAGGGTTACGGCAAGGTGATGGTCTTTCGTGCTTGCTGTTCAACATTGCTTTGGAGGGTGTAATAAGAAGAGCGGGGATAAACACGAGTGGGACGATTTTCACGAAGTCCGTTCAGCTGCTTGGTTTCGCCGATGATATTGATATTATTGCTCGTAAATTTGAGACGATGGCGGAAACGTACATCCGACTAAAGAGGGAAGCCAGGCGAATCGGATTAGTCATTAATGTGTCGAAGACAAAGTACATTATGGCAAAGGGCTCCAGGGAGGAATCACCGCGCCCGCCACCCCGAATTCATATCGACGGTGATGAAATCGAGGCGGTTGAAGAATTCGTGTACTTGGGCTCACTGGTGACCGACGACAACGACACCAGCAGAGAAATTCAGAGGCGCATTGTGGCAGGAAATCGTGCCTACTTTGGACTCCGCAAAACTCTACGATCGAATAAAGTTCGCCGTAACACGAAGTTAACCATCTACAAAACGTTGATTAGACCGGTCGTCCTCTATGGGCACGAAACATGGACCCTACGTGCAGAGGACCAACGCGCCCTTGGAGTTTTCGAACGGAAGGTGTTGCGTACCATCTACGGCGGAGTGCAGATGGAAGACGGGACTTGGAGAAGGCGAATGAACCACGAGCTGCATCAGCTGCTGAGAGAACCAACCATCGTCCATACCGCGAAAATCGGGAGGCTACGGTGGGCGGGTCACGTCATCAGGATGTCGGATAGCAACCCGACTAAAATGGTTCTCGAGAGTCATCCGACCGGTACAAGAAGACGTGGAGCGCAGCGAGCTAGGTGGGTCGACCAAGTGGAGGACGATCTGCGGACCCTACGCAGAGTGCGGAACTGGAGACAAACAGCCATGGACCGAGTGGAATGGAGGCGACTACTATGTACAGCAGAGGCCACCCCGGCCTTAGCCTGACCGCACGGCACACAGTGTCTTTATATTTATTTGAATCTAAAAAGTTAATATAAACGTTTTTATGGATGATAATTTATATTTCAAGCCAAAATTCTAGTTATTTTAAGGTTGCAGACAAAATTCCATAACAATCGAATCGCTAGAAAAAGAGATTTTGATCCCTAAACATGATTATTTTGTATGGAAAACGGCTCTGTCTTTATACTTATTTCTCGCACTGTAGTAACACTTTAAACTGCCCTGCCGTTCATTAAACTACTGTATCTAAGAGTTAAATGAACCAAGTCCAAAGGGAAATAAATCACAGCGTGTTGTGTACTTATTTTTAAACATTTCAATTATTTACAAGCTTCTGCAAATTTGTAATTAGTGCTTCATAGTTACGAAATTTTTCATCAAAGGATAACAGCTTTGAGCTTTAGAAAGAAACCATCTTTCTAAGTAATCAGGATCCTGATATATATGAAAAATGAAATTTGTTAGCTCACTAGCGCCGCCTGTTGGTGGAATTTCGAATTAAACTATCCATCAACTGTAAGCCCTTGACCAGCTTAAGGTTGAAGGATTTGTCATTGATATCACCGTCATCATTGAAAATTTGAAAACAGTTTTCAAGGCATCAATGTTAACAATCAAAATGTATTCACTGTATTCCATTCTCCATCTGGAAGGCAGTGAATACGTTTTCATTACGAACATTGAACGACCCCTAGGGGCGCTCCCATGAAAAAGTTACAAATAAGACCCTAAGGTCATTTTTGACCCCAAACTTTGGACAGTTCGCAAAAATCAGTGACTTGTCCGAATTTGGATCTCTTTGGCTCAAATGAAAGGGGCACAAGTCTAGTTTTCAAAACCACCGGAGAAATCCGGATTTGACCGCTGTGGCCACCGGAACCTGCTATAACTAAAAAATGCCGCTTTAGAGACCCTAACTTTGGCAAACTATAACTTTGCAACGAAACAAGTAATCAGGACCGTCCAAGAATCGTTAGACAGGTATTTACTTGAATTTTATATTTACAGTTCTATGTTCTGGTATAAATGTTGAATGGTAGGTACATCCTTGGAGGTGCATCACACAGCTCAGTGGAGAGCTAGGTATCAACTGGTAGGTAAATGGAAATAAATTGTAAATATGTTATACCTAGATTGAATAAAGGAGAGACACTGAGCTGGTAGCGATATCAGTCAGTGCCTGGGTTTGGACAACAAAGCCTCGCCTGTGTTTTTTATTTCCAACAGGTTATGGGCCCAGGGACGCCCTGGTGGTGGTTCGGGAAGCGAGGAGACCGAGATGCGGTATCCAAGATACGATGAGGAGGCCAATACCCGATGAGGTGTCAAGATGCGATGAGGCCTGGTGCCAATATTCGTTGAGACACCAAGATGCGGTGAGGGGACCAACACTCGATGAGGATTGATAGCCGTGTGGGACCTGCGCTGGAACCAAGAGGCAGAGGGTGCTGGCTGATCGATGGACGCTGGGAGCTGGATGGCAGAAGGTACTTGACGCTTCGAGCCAGGAGGAGCTTGGTAGCCTCTTAGTAGCAGACGTAGCTTGGAGCCAGGGCCTGGTAGCAGAGTCTGCTTGGAGCCAGGAGGAGGGTAGCTCGGTTGCTAAGGAGGAGCTCGGTAGGCTGGAGGAGTACGTCGCCAGGTGAAGCTCGGGACGCGTCGGATCTGAGAGTGTGTGATGAGGAGGAGTGTTGAATGGTAGGTACATCCTTGGAGGTGCATCACACAGCTCAGTGGAGAGCTAGGTATCAACTGGTAGGTAAATGGAAATAAATTGTAAATATGTTATACCTAGATTGAATAAAGGAGAGACACTGAGCTGGTAGCGATATCAGTCAGTGCCTGGGTTTGGACAACAAAGCCTCGCCTGTGTTTTTTATTTCCAACAATAAATATGAACAAATGATGATCTCCCGTGCGAGTTTCCCCAGCACCACATTCTCTTTTCGTAAAAAAGCCGCGACACTCGCACGGATGACGAGATTGACAAAAAATAATTTCAAGGTATTTCCAGTGAGGAAATAATTGCTGCTCGTGCAGAACAATCTAATTTAGCGAATGATTCTAAAGATGTTCGTCATCTCTTCATTCAATCTGTGAATGTTATGATAATGCGACTCAGGGGGTCAAAAATATATGGGGGTCCAAATTAAATTGGTTACCCTACTTATGTTGTAAAACACAATTTGAGTTTCTCTGGTGACCATGGCCTGAAAAGATCGATATCATCTTTGAACGAACTTTGGTCCTCCTTGCAGTCTTAATAAATAGGCCTACGAATTTGTTTTCTTGGCTCCAACGTTTACAGTCTTTACACAACTTTACAGTCGAAAATCGCCAGGCAAAATCGAGATCATCATTTGTTCATATTTATACCAGAACATTACAAATTATGACTGTAAATATAAATTTAAACGATTTAAATTGAGCCGTCAAAAGCCTTAAATTTGTTGTAAAAATCTGAGAGCAGTACAATATGGATTTCTCCGGTGGCCACTCCGGTGACCACGTGGAATCAATATGACTCTTCATTTGGGGCCCCTTTAACCATAGCTGTAGAGGCATTCAGCATGATCATGCTGAGGGTGACGGTTTCGATTTACGGTCATCCTAGGAACTTTTCGTAAGGGAAATTACCTTTACTTCCTAGGGCATAGAGTATCTTCGTCCCTGCCAAACGATATACATATGTAAAATAATGATTGGCAGAGAAAGCTCTCAGTAAATGCCAGTAGAAGTGCTCATTAAACACTAAACTGAGAAGCAAACGTATTTCCAGTAGGGGTGTTATGCCAAGAAGAAGAAGATAACTAACAATCTCTTTGTGTATCACAAGAACAACAGACATGAAAATCTACGAAGGTTGAACCATGTGGCGCCGGGTTTTGGAGCGAAAACTATACGAAATTCATTGTCATTACCCAATTGACCACCTTCCTGTAACCCGTTCTGCATTGACCTGACCTGCCCAGAACCCTTCAAAAATGGCCCTAAACAATATGTTTCTCATTTCAGTGAAGTGTGCAGAGAAGTCATGCAATAAAATGCATAAAGGGAATATGTACATTTGTTGATTTTCAAGCACATAGCAATGATAAAAACTAATATTTCGGATGTTCTGGATTTCCGGAACCGGTTCTCAATAATTAGTCAATATTAATGTCTATATTGCGGATTTTTAGAAAAATTTCCACTCTGCGGTAGCCGCCGAGTTCTACCGCAGCTGTCAAAGTCCTACCGCAGGCTTGAAAATCATCCTATCATTGAAACTGAAGGCCAAATCAAAGCATGCTTGCAAGGTGAATTGAACTGAAAACCAACAACAAACAATGATCATCGACGTCGTATCCAAGGTTATCCAAGGCATCGCTTCGGCTCGCTAGGGTAGATCGATGATACCTCAGTGAAAATCAGTAGTCTGACAGCTGCGGTAGCTTTTCATTCTACCGTAAAACGGAAAGTTTTATCTAAATTTGCAATAATCAAAGTCCAAGTAAATAAATACCTGTATAACGATTCTTGGACGGTCCTGATTAATTGTTTCGTTGCGAAGTTATAGCTTGCCAAAGTTAGGGTCTCTAAAGCGGCATTTTTCAGTTAAAGCTGGTTCCCGGTGGCCACAGTGGCCAAATCCGGATTTCTCCGGTGGTTTTGAAAACTAGACTTGTGCCCCTTTCATTTGAGCCAAAGAGATCCAAAATCGGACAAGCCGCTGAGATTTGCAAGCTGTCCAAAGTTTGGGGTCAAAAATGACTTCAGGGTCTTATTTGTAACTTTTTTTAGGGACTAAAAGCCTTCAGTACACGCCAAGGATGGGAACACTCACTTGCAAAGGGTTACACTCACTTGCAGTTTTCTCAGCTCAGAAGCGTGCAATCAAAAAAACGATGTAAGCACGACTTTTGCCTCGTGATTTTGTCTAAAATTTTGCCGAATAGAGTAGGTGTCGCACACGCATACCGGAGTCGTGAGGGAGTTGCGAAAGCAACTCTACACGAGGTGAATGTAAATTACACTCACATCGTGGAGAATCGCTTTCACAGCTCTGTCACGACTCTATTCGGCGAAGTTTTAGACAAAACCACAAGGCAAAAGTCGTCCATACATCGTTTCTTGATTGCACGCTTCTGAGCTGAGAAAATAGCAAGTCAGTGTAACTCTTTGCAAGTGAGTGTTCCCATCCCTGGTACATGCTTTGCCAAGTTTGCAAACTTTTCCGCACGCATCAACCAACATCAAAGCAAACGCTTGACATTTCCGATGTTTTGTCAATGTTGCTGCAGCCGCTGTTGGCCTGCTGGGTTATGCGTGCCGAAAAATTTGCACACTTGGCAAAGCGTGTACTGAAGACTTAAGGAAGGTTAAAAAAAATATGATCGAACCATCTAATAAAGGTTTTCAAAACGTTAGTCGGTAGTTATCTATCCAAATTTGCTGAGAAAAATATGAAAACTATAGTTTCTCTCTGTTTTTGATCAATAATCGCTTGCCACAACCTTAGGCACACTGTTTTTATTATGGAGGTAAAATTTAATTTCGGTTCCTATTGCTGCGGTATCCCATTGAAATCTTATGGGATACCGCAACATTAGGAACACTACCGCAACGGTAGGAACACAGCAGCAGAAATATTAAGGAAAATATTTTTTTTGGAATATGACCACTTTTATTACTTTGCCATAATAATTTGAGGTAGCCTAGAACATATATTTCGTTTCATGAAAATCAGGAGTGTTTTTAAAAAGCTAATAAAATTTCCATCAGAGAGAGTATAACAGAGATCAATGTGTTGGTTTGAAGAGACTAATTTCGACCGAAAGTTGCTAACTCTCTGGAGAAGTATTTAGTTAGGTTAGGCAATTCGGATTGTTATAGTATTATAAAGTTGTAGAATCTCATTTACTATTTCTTCAAAAAAATCAATGATATCTATTTTCAATAACTTATCATGTAATATTTGGTTTCAGTTTATGGGAAATATGTTACATCTTATTGAAATTTGCTAGTCTTTTACAAATGGAGCTTGTTTAATAAAGGTTTTGCATGTGTAATATTAACTCAGAATTTTAGTATAGTACTACCTAAAGCTACATTTTTAAATCATACCATAGGCATTGGCTACTTTATGGTAAGCAACATAAACTCTCATATGTACAATTCTTTTGTAATCTTAACCGTACTAAATTCTTGAACTGACCTTATCTAACCTGACGCACTCTAAAACTAATATAGACGGAACGGTTGCTCAATAATTATTATCTTCAGTTATTATGGTGCTCATCTTTGATGTAGCTCTACTGAAGTCAATTTAACAATATGAGTCACGCCCTTTCTGTGATCCACTTTTTTTTTGTTTCAGATCTAACAAATGAACGGTAAAGTGGTTAGGAACACCTCAACCCTGGCCACTAATTCAAGTCAATAAATTAATTAATACTAATTGCACTCTCGCTTGTTCATTAGCTGCTGGCGTTGTCTACAATGTGTTCAATTGCCTCTCGCACTTCCATGTTACATAACCTATGCTAACAAATTTGTCATTTACGTCTTCAAAATGACTGAGCAGTGAGCGGATAGGGAAGTTTAGCTAAAGGTGTAAGACGAGAGCCGTTCGAGACTACAGCTGGGATCGCGTGGTGCGCCTACTGAGATATGTTTCTGGAGTTTGGAAATCTTGTACCACCCAACAGCGTGGTTTTATCGTAACCGAAGTAGGCTGAAACCGGAGAAGCACGTGCTCACGAAGGACAGCGCACTTGGCACCAGCAGTACCAGGAAGCTGGTGATGCTGCTAGGTTTGACGCTGATGCCAGCGGACTGCGTCGAGGGGCACTTGTTGGAGTTGTAGTAATCTTCGCAGTACATCTGAAAACAAGACAGAAGATATGGAATGTCGCGAGTTAGTTGTGTTTTGATTGATGGCAATTTGTTGTAATCATTCTGTTTATCATCCTCTAATGCGCAATATCAAATGCCTTGGCTGGCCTATCTAGCGCTCTGGTGGGTGACACATTTTTAGACACATTGTTTACATTAGCGTGTGCAAATAAAAACTGGTGTGATTTGATTCACATCAATTTGCAAATGGGTTACAGACCTTCACCTATTTACAGGCGTTTTCCGGATAAGATTGGTTCTAGCTGCTAGATCGTCAACAAGCATCTTTTCCATTACGAAATATGTATATTATTTTGTCCAAATAACTCTACATACATATACTTCTCAGCATGGTAAAATTAGAGCTGGTTATTCCAAATTTTGGCGTCACTATACTGATAGGCCCCTATGAAAATGACTGCAGTATTTCACCCTATGCCAGTATTGCATGAAATTTTTTTTTTTATTGAAGTAATTAAAAATAAAACAAAAAATACTCCCTATAAAACTTACTTCTCTCAAGTGCATCTTGTTATTGACGTGCAATCGATTTTTTTGTTCTCATAATAGGAAAACAGTTTGTTAATTTTAAATAAAGTTCATACGATTTTGCCAAAAAAAAAAGTAGCAATGGTGTTTTAAATAGTCATTGGAAAACTTAGTCTTCCGGGCATTTGGGAGCATGATGCTGGTGATAACATTGGAATAAAATATTGTAATTTCATCATAATAATCATACATGATGAATTTGAACTATTGCCACTCCTAATTTCTAAGGAAAAATCCCGCGGAAATACCTGAGGAAACTCCTTGTGAAACACCTAGAGATTGCTGGAAGAATCTTTTGAGAAATGTTTAGAAACCATGCATGGTTTTGACCCTTGCTGTTCTTGCTCACTCTCCTAAGCAAATACGAGAAAGAGGACGATGAAAACACGAAAAAGCTAGATTCGCCAATGGCCAGAACCTTCAGATGAATTCCTACAGGAATACCTATTTGGAGAAAAGAAACTCCTTGAGATACTCAGGCGGGTATTTCTGTAAAATTTCCAGCGAATCAGAAAACTCAGGATTAGTTCTTGAAGGAACAGTTGTACGAATTACCACAGAACGTTTAGAGGAATTTTAGGAAACAATTCTGTAGGAATCCGTGAAAAAAAATTATTAGGGAATCCCTAAAGATTTTCTGAATGGATCTCCGGTATAATTTCTAAAGAAATCCATGAATGACTTATTGAAGCAATTCTTAGAAAAATTTCTGAAAAAAATCTTAGAGGCTCTCGAAGACTTTCAGAAGGAAACTTATAAGAAATATCTTAATCCCTGGAAGATTTTGTTGAATAACTCTTCAAAGTATTTCTATTAAAAGAGTAAAATATCAAAGAATTGGCAAAGGCCACATTGGAATCATTTTTGAAATATCCTTTGAAAGGAATTTTTGATAAAATTTATTTGAGTTTCTGAAAGAATCACTGGATTTGGAGGAAATTTAATTAGAAATGCATGGAAAAAAATCAAACAATTCGTAAAAAAATCTGAACAAGTTAATAGAAATTTTAAAAACTTGTGAAATTGGGAAGCATTTGCTAAAGGAGTTTTTGGAGGAATTTGTGAACAAATCCGTGGAAGATTTTCAAAAAGAATCAGCAATTCTTGCATGAAGCTCTGGGGTATGAAGAAATTCGTGGATTAATTTCTGATGCAATCTATGCCAGATTTTCTAAAATAACCCTCGATAAATTTCTGGAGTGAAAAAAAAAAAATCCGAAATTTCCAAATGTATCTTAGGAGAAATCGCTGAAGAAATTTCTGAAGGAATCCTTGGAAAGTTTTCTGGAAGGATCCTTAGAAAAAAAATCTAAAAAACCATGGAAGGAAACCCCTAGAATATTTTCTGGATGAAACCCTAGAGGAGTTTCTGTAGCATTCAGGAAAAAAATAACTGAAGAAATTCTTAGAAGGATAGATTTGGAAAGGAACTGCTAGAGTAATTTCTGAAACCAAATATTGGAAGATTTTGTGTTTTGTAGGAATTTTAGGAGCATTATCTGAAAGAATCCATTAGAGCTTTTCTGAATGAATGCCTAAAGAATATCTAAAGGAGTCCGTGGAGCTATTTCGGAAATAATACAAAAAAGATTTACTATCGGAATCCCTAAACAATTTTCGGAAACCAACTATGATAAGGAAAGTCTTGTTTCTTCAAAGATTTTTCATGAAAGGAGTAGAAGATTTAAAGATCTTCTGAACGAAACACTTTCTTAAAGAATCTTTGAAAGATTCTCTTAAAAAAAAATACGAAAAAAATCAGACTTTTTGAAACAATAACTGGAGTAATTTCTAGAAGCATTCATGAGAAAATTATATTAGAAATCCATGAAAGATTATTGAAAGAATTCTTAAAAACCAGTCAATAGAAAAGTTGTAAAGTTGTGGAAATCAGAAGCAATTCCCAAAGGAACTTCTGGAGGAATTTGTGAACAAACTCGTGGAAAATCTTCAAAAAGAATCTCTTGAAAGATTTCTGCAGGAAGCTTTGGGGAATTCCTGTAGAAATTAATGGAGGAATTTCTGAGGTACTTCATGCTGGATTTTCTAAAAGAATCATCAATGAATTTCTGAAGGAACTCCTAGAAGAAAATCTGAAGGGATCTCTTGAGAAATTTCTGAAAAAATCATTGGGGAAAACTTTCAAATGAGTCTTTGAACAAGTCCCTGGACTGGAGAAATTTCTAAAGGAATCCTTGGGAGGCTTACCAATCCTTGGAATAATTTCTGAAAAAAAGAATCCCTAGACAGAGGAATTTCTGAAGCGTTCCTTGGAAAAAATCCAAGAGGAATATCTGAAGAACACCCTGGAGATTTTTTTTTAAAGAAGCCCCGGGTTAGATTTCTGGAGTAGTTTTTGTAGGAAATGTTGGAAGATATTATGTTTTATAGGAATTCCAGGAGCAATATCTGAAAGAATCCTTCGAAGATTTTCTGGAAGAATCCCTAAAGAATATCTAAAGGAATCCATGAAGCTTTTTGGAAATGATACAAGAAAGATTTTCTAACGGGATCCATGGATAAATCTGTATTGAAATTTCTGAAAAACTCCCTGGAAGATGTTCAGAAACAAACTATAATAAGGAACACCATGATAAATCCTTGGATGGTTTTGGTAAGAAATCAAACATAAAAAGAGTAAAAGAATTCCTGAAAGAAACATCGGACCAGTTTCTGAAAAATCTTTGGAAGATTTCCTACAGGAATCCCTGAAAAAAATTACAAAAAATAGAATTTTCGATATTCTGAAAGAATTGCCGGAGCAATTTCTGAATGCAATCATTAGGAAATAATTTAGGAATCCGTAGAGGATTTTCAAATAAATTCTTTAAAATATGAACCAATCAATAGAAATTTTGAAAAAAAAGGGATACTGTGAAGCGATTCCTAAAGGAATTTCTGGACCAATTCGCAGAAGATCTTCAAAAACAATCTCTTGAAGGATATCTTCAGAAAGCTATAAAAAAATCTAAAGAAATTCATGGAAGAATTTCTGAAGCAGTCAATGCTAGATTTTCTAAAAGAGTCCTTGATAAATTTCTAGTGAAGCTTCTTGAAATTTCTTCAGAAATGCCTGAAGGAATCTTTGGGGAAAACTACCAAATTAATCTTTGAAAGAGTCCCTGGGATACTTGGAGGATCCTTGGAGGAATTCTTAAAAAAAAATCCATGGAAGGAAATCACTAGAATATTGTCTGGAAGAATTCCTAGAGGAATGTCTGCAGTATTCCTTGTAAAATTTTTTGCGAAGATATTCTTAGAGGAATTTCGGAAGGAATCCATGGAATATTTTCTGAAGGACTCCTTGGAAGAATTTTTGAAGGAATCCTTGATGAGATTCCCGATGGAAACTGTGGATAAATTTCAAGAGGAACTCTTGAAGTTTTTACAACGAAACTTTGAAGGAATCGCTGGAAGACGTAATCGAAAAAACTTTGGAGGGATTTAGTAAAGATTGTTTGAAGGATTTTCCAAATGTATCCCTGAAATCATTTCTGGAGGAATTGTAAATTGTGTTTTTTTTTTCTGATGGAATTGCTGGAGGAATTTCTAAAGAAATCTGTGATAGATTTTCCGAAATAATCTCCGAGGTTTTTCTTGAAAGAATTTACGGAAGAACTTCTTTGAGCATCCATGGAAGGTTTTCAAGGGACATTTCTAAAGTTTTTATTGAAGTAGGACAACGGTCGAATTTTGAATATCTCCAGAGGACATTAGCATTAATTATGTTTCTTCAGCACCAGGCTAATAATATGTTTTTTTGTGAGGAAATGTTTGCTACCCGTGCAGAGCCATCTGATAGGTATTTCGAAAGAAAACTCTGGAGGAATTTCTGAAAAAAAAAAATCATGAAGGGGTTTATATCATCCTGGAGGAATTCCGGAGGAATCTTTTAAAGATTTACTGAAAGGATCCCTGGAATATTTAATAGGACGCAATCAATTAAGTACTAGATTCAAAGCAGTGAGCTGGATTTTTGTATGGTGAGATGATCAATTCTTCATTTCTGCAATGAAATGATGCACAGCGTTGCTTAATTTGATGCTGTATGAGCAAATGTTTGGGTAATTGCATTGTTGTATTATTTATTTCTTGCAACTTCAACAACACAGTTACACAAAATTTTGCTAAAACAGCATCAAATTAGGCGATAAATCATAATACCCACGCTGTTTGCACCATTTCATTGCAGAAATGGAGATGATCATCTCACCATACAAAAATCCAACATACTACTTCCAATCTAGTACTTCACGGATTGCGTCCTATTGAGACATCAATTGAGCAATTCTGGAAGAATGCCATGAAAGATTTTCTGGATAAAAGAGAAATTTCAAAAAGCATCTCTTGAACAAATTTCAGAGGAAATCTTATATTTTTATTGCAACAATCTTTGAAGCAAATTACAGAAATAGTTTATCAATATCCCTGGAGAATTTTTGTATAAAAAAACTGTAAGAACTTCTGCAGGAACATTTGATGCAATTTTTAAAGAACTCCATGGAAGATCTTGTAAAGGAATTACCGGAATAATTTATTACGGAATTCTCAGGGAAACTTCTGGAGAAAATCAATTGAAGAATTTCTTAAAGAATCCATGGAGGATGTTCTAAAGGGTTTGATTCAGAAATCTCTGAAGGAATCCATGGAAGATTTAAAAAATCCTAGATGGATTTCTGAAAAATTCCCTGGAAGATTTTCTAAAGATACCCATCTAGTCATCAGAGCCGTAGCGTGGTCCCATGGCGCCCTTGGCAAGCATCCAGACTGGCGCCCCACGTTAATTGGACATTGTTAATTAAAAAAAATGTAGTTATTTATTTTGTTTTCAAAGTTTCTTTAGAAGATGGATTTTGGGAGTCGCTCAAACATTTTCCACAATGTTTTTCTCCTATACGAGCATAAGTACGAACACATTTTGCATTTCAAGAATCTCTTTAAGACCAGCACCATAATTAGAAATGACATTTCAGATTCCCAACATAAATGATGCAATAACTTCTTCAAGAAATCGTACAGTATTTTTTTCTTTTCTGGATTTTTTGTTCGACCGAATTTTATTTTTCACTACTTCATTGAGTTTTGGAAGTAGGAATCCACAAACGATCTATGTTAGCAATTTTCAGCGATTAGTTCAATTGGTTTTACCAAAATTTTACAAAAAAATACCAAAAGTTCCTTTGGAAGTTAAATCAAAATATTTCCAAGAAGATCAGTAAGAAAATATTCTGTAATCATTAGATAAACCATGGAAATGGAGGAATACCTGAAAGAATTTCTGCAAAAATCTCTGTGAGTTTTTGTTGGAGTCTCTGGAAGAGTACATACTGGAATCAATGAATGAAGTTATGCAAGAATTTCTGGAGGAATTCTTGCAGAAACATCCGGAGAAAAATCCAGGAGACATTTTAGCTAGTTTCCAACGGATTTCATGAAGAGAATTACAGGAATTCCTGGAGCAGTTTGTGAAGAAATAAATAAAGGAAGAATTTGAAGAATGAGTGAAGGAATTCCTGGAAAAAGTTAAGAAACATTATTTCTCTGGAGAAATTTTCTCACAAAATACTAGGAGAATTCTCTGAAGGAATTCCGCATTTCAAGCCTAACATTACCAAACCCCGTATCTAACAAAATCCACGGAAGAGGTGAACCAGCGTCTGGCTGAAAGCCTCTTTAATAAAGAATAAAAAATCCACGAACGGAGAAAATCGAAGGGGAAGTTCGCTGTTCCCATAGTAACTCATACATTGAGCATTTCATTTAATTAAGGGTTTGAAGTAATCCTTAAAGATATTTTTTCAAGAATCTCTCCTGCAGGGATTTCAGAAGGAATGCTTCGAGAAATTTCGAGAGGAATCTCCAGAAGAACTTTTGATATGATATTTTTAAGAATCCCCGAAGGAGTTTTTGAAAGTTTCTCAAGGAGTTTTTCAAAGAAATCCCAAGAGTAATTCCTGAAAGAACTTTTGGAAAGTTCTGAAAGACTTTTCGGAAAAAAGCACTTGATAAAAAAAGAAATTCCTGAATTTCGAGGAAATAAAAAAAACTCACTGATAGTTTGGACTTGGATAATTTCTCCTACATCTACGAGAGATTAATTCCAAATAAACATTTAATGGACATAACAATAATATCATCTGAATATTTTCCATTCAAAGTTATTTTAGTGGAATTGTTACATATATCAATGAATTCGAAAAAAAACTCTCAGAAGTAATTTCTAGACATTATCCAGTAAGAATATTTTGAAAATTACAAAAAAAAGCTTCCACTAGAGTTTCGAAAGCATATTGATTTTGCTTCGCACATAAAAAAACTCAAATAGTTTTTGCCTTAGGCCTTTTCGGCGCCCCTCTGAAGCTGGCGCCCTTGGCGGGGGCCAACCTGGCCAACCGCACGCTACGGCTCTGCTAGTCATTACTGATAAAATATGTAGAAGGTTATCAAAATGAAACCATCGAGAAATGCTTGGTGGAATATGAAGTTACAATTCTTCAGGAAACTCTGGAGGAATTTCTAAAAAAAACATTAAATAATTTCCGCAATCGAAGAAAAATGTTCCTTGGAGATCCCTTGAGAAACTTTAGAAATTTATTCTTAGAGGAACTTCTGAAGGCAACCCTGGAGAAAATTTTCGAATTAACCTCTTACGATTTTTTGAAAAAAAAAAATCGGAGAAATTACTCAAAGAATCCCTAGAAGACTTTCGGAAAGAATCCCTGAAGGAAATTTTTTAAAAACTTCAAAAAATCGTAAAATTTCTGAAGGTATCTTTACACGAATATCTGAAAAAATCCAAGGTAAACTTCCTAAAAGCCTATCCGGAGGAATTCCCGAAGAAATCCCTCGAGAAAATTCTGAAGAATTTCTGAAAGAGTCGCTAAACAAATTTCTGAAAAAAATCTTTGTAAAGTATTTCATGCATATTTTTCAAAACAATTTCAACTAATAATGTGAAATAATCCTCAAACTTCTAAAAAATCTCTGAATAACTGTCTACAGAAATGCCTGGTGAAATTTCTGAAAAAATATCTTTAGGTTTTTATGAAACACTTCCTCCACGAATCTCACAAAGAATTTCTGGAACAATATCTCAAGGGAACTCTGAATAATTTTCAGAAGGTATCTTTGGAATATTTCTTTTTTCTGGAGGAATAACTGCAGGAATTCCTGGGAGATGCTCCTTCCCTATCTCAATAAGACTTTTTTCTCGAATGGAGTCGGAACAAAAACTATGTTTATATATTAGCAGTGTTGAAAATGCCATTTCGACATTTTGAAAATATGATGTATGACAAACTTGTGCGACTAAACCAGTCCTTCAAGAAAGTCACGGAAGAACCATTCTATCTCTAATATTTAAGGTAAATGTCATCGACTACCTTCGAAAAAGTCAATTGATATTCATCATGAATATCCACTGGCATTTCCTGTATCCGTCAAAACGTCTGGCAATGTTTCAAATATTCTACCGACAATACTTCTTGCGAAGAAAACAATTTGACCGGATATTGCAACTTCTAATAGCAATAGCAGTGAGTCATTTGTTCTCAAACTGCACCCATTAGAAAAGTTTCTCACTTAGCTACTTACATTTATCAGATTCGACGACATTTTGTCCAAGAACCCGCGCGTGAATTTGGCCGTTTCCCAGCCGCACGTTTTCTTGGCCACGCTTTCCGAGCAGTCCAGATACTCGATGAACGAACAGCACACTGTCCGCACATCCGCTTCGGCGTCCCGTCCGGCCGCGGTGTGATGGTTCGGTTGCTGCTGGTGATGCCTCTCGTGGCGAGCCTGGTGGTGCTGTTGCTGTTGCTGCTGGTGTTGCGTTATGACCGAGACCGTGTTGTGGTATTTCCGGCCGCATACCTCGTAATCCGGTCGTACCCGCTGCAGACAGGGGGCGTGCGTTAGGAATTCATTCTGGTAGGGTCCCTCTCGGCATAGGTCCCGCACGAATTGATGGGTGCCATTATAGAGTTTATTGAAACGATTACGCTGCTCCAGTGTCATGCATCGTCGGGTGTAGCTCCGGATGCAGTGTAGGCCCCTCGTCAAATCGCTGCAAAGGGGGAACGGAAGAAAAAAAGAGTTAATTCAGTTAGCTGGAGTTTGTGGGAGATGCAGGAAACTAAACAAAAGTCATTCTTGCCAAAGGGCACTCGCGAAGGGGTAGCATCTTGAGAAATAAATTGAAACATTAAAAACTATCCAACATTTGTGCGCGGGGTGTTAAAACCCGAGCACGGTGCTCAACGGCAAAAAATGTCATTCTACAAGAAGCGAGGTCACGTTTGGAGGATTCATGAACCTCTTGTCCTGAGTAGTTTATGATGTTGGTGGAAGAACATGGTCCAATGAAATGAGGAATGTCCTCTTCAGAATAACTAGGGACTCATCACTGTTTTGTGCTGAGTATCACGACGAATATTGTTGAGGCTGTGGAATTGTTATGCCTTGCTTATAATTAAGACAGCAATTATGCATTACTACGTTGCTACGTGACAACTAAGATTGGTGATGGCAATAAAAAGACAGGATAAAAAGTTTTTCTGCAATTACGAGCTGCTCACGCTCAATTATGAGATTAATTGCATGAAAGAGTACCTACGTTCACTGAGCATTATGTCAAAAAGAGTAACTTCGATGGATGTACACAATATGACCAACAGTATACAAATATTTATCTTGAATGCTAATATTATCGAACAGAATATGAAAAGCATTTATTATACCAATGAAAATGTTAACTACACCGTGTCCAACAAGTTCTCATACAAAATCAAATTGAACTCATTTTACATCTGTAATTAGGATGTTCAAAGTAAATTTATTTATTGAAAGGTCATCTTAAACTGACCAAATACTGCATATATTTTAGAATTAATTGTCCTTTATCCTTCTCTGCTAATCGCTTATGTGTCGTAAGTCGATTTCATCTGATACGCACGTCATTTCATGGGTAAATATTTTGTCTCATTTTAACGAATAATGGTTTTAAGTTGAAACAAATTAGGTTTCTGTCCTCACCATTGCTAGAAGCAACTATGCCCAGAAGAGAAAAAAAAATATGAGATTCTGTATTGGTTAAGTACGAAGCCGTTTTCTGTTGTACAAAATAAAACGTAAATTAAATAAAAATGTCCATTTACCTCTATTAATCAGATTTGTTATGTTAAAGAAGCATGGCTGCATATTATCTTATTCATTCACACCATTCTCACTTCTAAAACATGCTTGTATCCCAATTGTAGAAAATTTTGTTAAAAAAATAAGTTTTATGATGTTTATCTTTAGTATAACGGCCATTTTCAAGGAAATCAGTCCAAGTTGAGCTTACATACTAGTAAATTTCTTTCCATATCATCACTAAAATTGTATTGTTTCAGCCTTCGTATAGCAATTTTGTATAAAACTTGGGATATCACTCAAGTTTTAACTTTATGGACTCTATTTAACTACCGTAGAATGAAAAACTTTTCGAACATTTTTCTTGCGTGCTGGAGGAAACGGATTTCAAAAAACGGGAGTGCATTGCCAGGCTTATAAAAACAAATAGAAAATAACGTTCTTCTAATCCATATGCATTATTTAATCAGTATTATGTTGCCCTTCAATACATGCATTCATTTTGAAAATATGAATCTTAGATGTGAAATAAAATTATATTTTCTAAAATTGTATTTTGTATGAGAACTTGTTGGACACGGTGTATATGTCTATGCAACGCTTATGTCACTTGGTCGACCGTTATTGATACTCCACTATTGACAGATTATCGACACTTACACAAGGAACTCATGAGATTTTTTTATGATTAACAAGCATCTTTGGTGTGTATATTTGGTGATGTTCTATTTTTAAGGGCCACGCCAGATTGCAGGTCAATGTGGGAAAGGCGAAAAGAAGCGATCATTGTGCTTTTGTAGATATTTTTGCTGCCTAAGAATGCAGTGTATAAACTTTACGTTTAAAAAATGGTTTCAACATGGATCCATATCAAAATTGAATGGTTGAAACACGTGTTTCAAAAGAAATATGAGAATTTTGGCAAAAAAAAAATCATGCTTAGTTTCGGACTAAAAGTGAAAGCAATTATTCTAAATAATCATATCGAAGCCTTAAACTTCAATTTTTGGAGTGTTCTGAATAAGAATTATTTATGTTCTAAATGCGAGGAAAGCAGTGTTCCATATCCCTAAATAAGATGCTTAGTATCTGGTTTGAAGTAAAAAAAATGCAAAAAACTCCAATTCTATATAAAAAAAATTAAGTTTTAGGGCATGTTCTGGCAGTTTTTGGTGAAAAGTATCACATTAAATGAATACTTTGACGAATACTACGTTCAGGATAAATATAGGCAACAGAAATATATATAAAAGCGCGATTTGAAATTGGTAAAGCGGTTAAAAAGCCATCGGGTCCTAAAGTTTCTTTTTCTTGTAAAAAGAGGAAAAAAAATGAATGTCTTTAAAAACTAATATTTTTTGTGACTTTGGAAAAAAATAATGCTCATTTGAAATTTTATTCGTGAAAGATTCATTAAAAAAGATTGAAAATCGGTTTAATATTGAAAAAGTTGTGGCACATGAAGTGAAAACACCTTTTTACTGCTCGAAAATTCAACTTATTTTTTTCTAAGGATTTTAATTGTTTTCCAGTGATAGACATGAGCACTTCCACAGTTATTAACTGAGAGCTTCCTCTGCCAATGACCATTTTGCATGCGTATATCGTATGGCAGGCACGAAGATACTCTATGCCCAAGGAAGTCAAGGAAATTTCCTTTGCGAAAAGATCCTGGACCGAGCGGGAATCGAACCCGTCACCCTCAGCATGGTCATGCTGAATACCCGTGCGTTTACCGCCTCGGCTATGTGGGCCCTTGGTGTAGTAAGTAAGGTGAGTAGATAATACTCCTGGTGTCCATGGTTCGAGTCTAGACAAAATCTTTTCCCAACTTTTTTATCATTCCTCCTCATTTATGTTGCATAAGAATTCAGAATCTGCGCTTTTTGGGTTTCAAAGAAGAAGCAATTGTGTTCTGTCGTCCGTAATACGGACAGTGAATAAATTGCACAAGGTTGCTGTTACTGGATTAGCAACAAGTCGTGTTGCTTTGGTTAGCACCTATTGAAAGTAATTACATATTAGGTTGGTCATTTCGATTTGTTTTTTTTATATATATTAACAATGAACTCTAAATACATTGTGACTTTCTGACATCCAAACACATCTACAAATATATATGCTATGGTTTGCTACCAAATTCAAACCGTACAATAAATCTCGGCATTCGTGAAAATACTTCAATTCCCAACTAACATTTATTGTGAACTAGCTGTCCCGGCAAACTTTGTCTTGCCGTCTTGTGGTGGTTTGACAACTGTTGAGCACCGCACTCTAGATTGATTTCATTTCGGTCGTGTTGTTTTCCTTCCCAGCTCATAGAAAATTAGTTCTTTTTCAATTTTGTTACTTTTCTAGTTGATTTTCGTAACTTTTTGTACATATAAACACAGCCACCATGAAAACGAATCGAACCGTGCAAGATCCATCCTTATCGGTTCAGCCGTTTGTGAGTTTTGTTGCCTCAAAGGGATTTCAAACTCATTTTTATATATATATATATATATAGATAGATGTAAACGTCAACAAAGCGTCCTCAAAACGGCTTGATGCTAAGTTACTGTGTTGTACATATGGACGGAAGCTTCTATGCAAGCCCTATACCAATGAATCTGGCGAACTTAATCCACTTGTACATGCTGTGCAATCAGCTTCTATGCCACCTAGTCATAGCTCTTTTCTCGGCTTCTATGTAACCACTAACTGAATAACACCTTGAGAAGGCGCTTTTTCAGCCTTTTCGCAGTTGTTAAATAATAGTTTTACGGCATCCCCAAATTAAACGATTAAATATAATTAGGTTATGGATACATGTGGAACTGGAATTATTACTTTTAAAATTGAATAATTCGAATCCCACTCCCGACAAACTCGCAAAATGTGAGTTCTTCCTTCGGAAGGGAAGTAAAGCGTGGGTCCCGATATGAACTAGCCCAGGGCTAAAAATCTCGTTAATACAGATAAAAAAAATTGAATAAATAAAGTACTTGCCGCTACTTGGAATCGAACTCCCGATCTCCGTATCCACTGGTCCCGATGATGTCCTCGCTGCCACACTGCTATATATAAATAACATAGAAAATAGCACGTTTTGTTTTACACCAGACAAGGCTTCATAACTGTGCCACAAGAAACCTTACCCAACTTCATCTTGCTGCAAAAGCTTGTGAAACGTCAAACGCAATAATGTTTACATTGAACAAGCTGGTGGTTGCGCCAACAGATTCTTCTTCACAGCTTCTAGCTGAAAGAGTGTTCTTTAAATGGCTACGAAGCGCTGCTGTTTTGTGTTTTGGCAACATTACAAAACGTACTGTATAAAAGCAGCTGTTGTAGTGGCTGGGACTCTTATTCGATTTGCACATCTTCCGGCAAATATTCCGGCATTGAATTAAAGTGCAATAAAAGCAACCCAAATAATTTCACAGCACAGAGATGGATAGCTGTAAAGAAATTGTGTAGTAGTTATATATCCCGCTTGAAGTTTGTTTTGACAATAATGTTTATATCCGACAAGCCGTGTTGGTAAATCAAGAGTTTCTTCATTACAGCTTCTAGCCGTAATGAAATCGCATAACGGCCTTTATAGCGCTGCTGGTTTGGGGATTTGTCAGTATAACGAATTATACTGTATAGTAGCAGCTGTTTTGTTAGTGGGGACTCCTATTCGATTTGTTCAAGTTTTCACATCTTCCGGGAAATCTCCCGGAGTTGGAATAGAGTGGAGTAAAGGCAGCCCCAGTGACAAGCAATGGATTTCTGAAAACCGAGATTGGTAGCTGTATGGTGCTTGTTTTGCAGTCGTGTATTAGCTTATGATTTATATTTGACTAGCTTTCCTTTTATTCAGCGTTAACTGCTTTTATTCGATGGTTACACAACATAAAGCAAATGACTGAAGCTTATAGCGCTGAAAATGTTAGTTGGGTTGCCATGAACATATTGTAAGTTTTATGTCGATTGGCTGGAACAGATTTATTCAACCATATTGATCTTTTTTTGAATTTTAGTTCTTTTAACCCTCTTTACTCTTATTTATGAATTGTTATCAGCACTTCAATAACACGTAAAGGGCAAAGTAATGTAGGTACACTAAAACCTCATTATATTATTATTATTATTATTATTTATTTATTAAATGGCACTTTACACCGGGGTGCATTCGTGCCCTTCGGATTGATTTCAACAAAATACATCATTTCATTACATTTTACAACCTTTTTTCTGCTTGATCTAGTGTTGTGAACTTTCCATTTGAGATCAGATATTGGGCCACCCTGACGCACGCACTTACGAGCCGCCTATTTAGAATCGATTTTGTGCATAACAAAATGTAACAATGATGGTTGCTATGGCAACGGTGAGCAGGGAGCGTTTATAGGAGAGATCGGGGCATTTCAGGGAGTCCCATGAGGTTTCAGAGGGTATTAGGAGGTCTTAGGGGCATTTAAAGGGGTCTCCGGGGGCTCCAAGGGAGGTCTCAGGAGTGCTTCAGGGGATCTCAGGGAAGTTTCAGGGAGTCTCAGGGAGGTTCCAGGGTGTCTTAGGGGGTTTCAGAGGAGTTTTAGTGGCGTTTTAGGGAGTCTCAGGGGCATTTTAGGGGGATTCAAAGGTGCTTCAAGGGGGCCCCGGAAGGCCCCAGGGGGTTTCAGGGTAATTTTAAAAGGTTTTAAGGGCGATGCAGGGGAGGTTTCAGAAAACTTTAAAGGGTGTCGCAAGGGTTTCAGGGGCGATCTTTAGCATTTCGGAAAATTTCAGGAGACTTCAGCAATGTTTTAAGGATGTTCCGAGAGATTGCAGGGGCGTATGATATCATTTCAGGGGCGCTTCAAAGGGGTTTTAGGGGCGTTGTTAGCGGAACTGGTTCCCGGACTTGTAGGCACTCGCGACGGAACAGTGACCTTCGAAAAGAGTGGTTTACCACCGAAACGGAACGCGACTAACTAGGCAACGTGACATCGTTCAGATGGTACAGATCGGTCCTGTATATCAAGCGATAGAGATTGCGGTGTACACGGTGTGGTGGTCTTTATTCAACTGAATAGATCTACTGGTATATGGGATCACTAGGAAGAGCTACTTACTGTAGTGATAAAAGCGATAAAAGACTAATACAGGGTAATACATGCTACAATTATGCTTACGGGCATATTTTATCCAACTCCTCTTTTTTGGTCGCTATCGATAGGTCCGTCGACGATTGTAGAACTTGAAAGGGCCTCGCACATGTGGCCAATTCTTCCTGACCGCAGTTTTCCGCTCTGATCTTGGCAAGATTCACTGAAAATATAGAAAAGCGAAAAAAGAAAGAAAACTCCAATTATTATGTGACGTTGTTGGAAGCGTGACGGACGATCAACATCAAAATAAGGAAATAAATGCGATTATTATCTTCTTTATGACGGCCACCGCCGCTGCTGCCGTCGCCCGGGGCGGTATAAGTCTTACGGAGGTGTCACTAGTAAAACTTTTCAAATTAAAAATTAAAATCACGTAGAGTAGTGCTTCTGCTGGCTCTGTTGGTGATTAGCCTGGGTGCTATCTTCAGAAGCAAGCTGTAGTTTTTCTTTCATTTGTGAACAACTTAACGCCAAGCACTAGGATAGAAGGAAATAAACGCACCAGCTGACAGTCAGCTGTAGTAAAAGCTTCTTTGGATATTGGATACAGATGAAAGTGTGAGAAGTATCAATTGCACTTTTTTTTCTGATAAATGGTAAAATCTCATAAATTAACATGTCAATCATAAACCTACATCCGTCGCTGAAGGCATTCGCCCTTAGCAAAGCAGTCAAGAATACGACAGAATGCTAAAACGGGAGTGACCCTTGACACTTTTTGTGTCAAGAACGAACCGTGGCAGATCTTCGAAGAAAAACTTCTAGGGACTTCCTTGTTCCTCCATTATCACCATCAAGATCATCGTCATCCACTTGGAGTCGTCTACGCTAGGAAACAAGAAGGGGCCATGCCTTCACGAGGATCTTGGGTTGGTGGGCGGATGCGGATAATCAGTACCACGAAGAAACGAACCAACGCGGAAAAACCATGACTAGGACAAACAAATTTTCCCTACAGATTTATCGGTGCGGCGACGACGGCGAATGCTGCTGCTGTCCCGGTTCGGCATTTTTTTTTTTGTCAAATGACTTTCGATGTTGCAAGTAACTTTTCTTTCCCGCTTTTTGTGTAGCATTGTGAAGGCTGTGGCAGTGGCGAAGGCGACGGCGGCGATTGCTGTTTGGTGAGCTGATCGGAAAACTGGGAGGTTAAATCAGAAACCATCCCGCGGGGGTATGATTGAATCTGAAATTTGTGTCTTATTCCATGCCGAAGTTGCTGCTGGAGCTGCTGCTCGGAGCTGTGAATCGAAGATAATTATTTTCCAACTACGATGATTTATGACGATAAAAACGTCGCAAGGGCCAGATACGGTGGGAATTCGATGAGTAGTGGGATGGAAGACTGTGCTTGTATTTCTTTTCCACTGGGAAACTTCGTTGACGACTTTTTGTTTGAGAAAAAATGGTGGAAAACCAAACAAACAAGGTTGAATGTTAAGCAGCAATACTATTGTATAGTATTTTCATGATTTAATTGAGGAGTGACACTTGTGGAAGCGGTTATTGCATGTAAACCATTTTGTTGCTTTAGGGTTCTAATTCCCGTCTACCTAAGCACCGACCCAAAATGATCGAACTTATTTTTGCACCTGGCCTAACGCCTCATGGCCAATTTAGTATTATTTACTAATTTATTAATTAGCTTCCATATCATGTAAAAAATATTGTGAATGTGCTATAGTTTCATTGAAATGATGGAATTTAATAATTTTCTCTCGAATTGTGTTTCCGTCTATTCCACATCTATTTCGGATACAACCTGAATTCAATTCCCGGCACACTTTTTACGAGACGTAAAAATTTGACCGAGAAGTCGGTTAAATTTTTCACAATCCAAACGATATCAGTATTGAAGTGAGCAGAATGTTTTGAGTTGAGATGAATGTAGCTTTAGAATAACGAAAATAATATTTCAATTAATATGTTTGGCCTATAGATCATAATACACCATCACAGTGCAACGAAGGAATCTTTCTCTGTAGTCGTGAAATACGATGATTCGTTTGCAGAAAATCCATGCACAAATTTGCTTACATCTTCATTGGGCTATTCTTTTCTGATAACTTAGTAGTTCTAAAGAGAAGTGGTAACGCTTGGACCATTGAGCCCGTCCAAGTTATCTTCGATTTCTAAAACAGTGTGGTAGCAACATAAAACTTGTCAGTTTTTGTAAATATTCGTGACAATTTGTTACTAAAATGCTGACACTCAAATTTAATCCTTTTAATGTTAGCAAATATTAACTGATATTGACTTTTTAATGCTTGAAACTCTCAAGGATGCACATTAGCGTGGGTCAGAGGTCGTTTTTTCCGATCAAGGTTTTTTTTGACTCCATATCGGGTCCTGAACGACTGTACAAAATTTGAGCGCGATCAGTCATGCCTACACTTTGCGCATCGCGATCAAAATTTGTATGGGATTTTATATGGGAAAACTCCCTGTTTTGCATTTTTCTTATAAAAGAATAAAATTATTTTGAAAATATAGACCCGATTGTGTAAAAGTATAGCCTCAGATGTCCTGAACAGCTTTTCCGAAGACCGCAAAGCGATCCGAGTCTTGTAACAAAAGTTAAAACGAACTGATCGCATGAGTGTGCTTATCTTCTAACATGTAAAGGAATAACATCAATAATAAAACCTCAATTGCGCAAAATGCGCAAAATGTAGGCTAAACCAATCATGTCCAAATTTTGCACAGTTATTTGGGACCACAACGGGCATCTTAAAAACTTTGATCTGAATTAATCTGAACAATTTTAAATTTTCCCATACAACGTTGACCCACCCTAATGCACATTAGTATGGGACACGCTTGTATGGAAAAAATAAATCCTCGCTCCAGTCGACTTTTTAGATCCCATTTAGGTCCCATATGAACTGTACAAAATTTCAGCGCAATCGGTGAAACTATAATTTAGCGCAAGCGGTTCAAAGTTTTCATAGGATTTACTATGGGAAAAGTTACACTTTCAAACAAAAAATCCCAGAGGTCGCCCCTTGTCTCCTTAATTCAAATCGATCAACGCTTCTTGTAGAAAAATCATTTATGAAACTTTCCTTCGAAGACCGCAAAACAATTGGATGCATGTGAAAAAAGTTATTGATTTATTACCGATTAGTGATCTGACGAACGGCTTTTTGTTTTGTTTTATCAGCAGCACTGTAGCTGCTGCCTTGGCTGCTGCTGTTTCTGGGGGTGGTGATGCCTCCCGCCACCCCATGCAGCAACGGCAGCAGCAGTGCTGCTGATAAAACAAATCAAAAAGCCGTTCGTCGGATCACTAATCGGTAATAAATCAATAACTTTTTTAACATGCATCCAATTGTTTTGCGGTCTTCGAAGGAAAGTTTCATAAATGATTTTCCTACAAGAAGCGTTGATCGATTTGAATTAAGAGCCAGTTCGCGAGAGCCGCAATTCCTTCTTGTATCGATGTGCTCCGATTGAGCTGAAATTTTCAGGGTATGGTTTTCCATATAAAAGATGATATCTGGCCGATTTTCAGATTTCTCCGTTAGGGGGAAGTGGGGTAAACTAGCCCTCAAAGATTTCATGTCTAAAAATAGGTAAAATCACTAAAATTGCAATAACTTCCGCAAAAGTTAACGGATTCAGCTGAAATTTTGCATGGACACTCTACTCCTATGGCACTTCCATTTAAGCCAAGCGTTGGATATTCTTCGATATTTAATTTGAAGAAATATGTTATTTTCATAATTTTTCCATCCTAGTTCTGTTGGTACGAAAACAGGCGCCCTGAAAATCGTCAAAAAAATTATGAAAATAACATATTTCTTCAAATTAAATATCAAATAATATCCAAATAGAAGTGCCATAGGAGTAGAGTGTCCATGCAAAATTTCAGCTGAATCCGTTAACTTTTGCGGAAGTTATTGCGATTTTAGTGATTTTACCAATTTTTAGACATGAAATCTCTGAGTGCTATTTTACCCCACTTCCCCCTAACGGAAAAACCTGAAAATCGGCCAGATATCATCTTTTATATGGAAAACCATACCCTGAAAATTTCAGCTCAATCGGAGCACATCGATTCTACTTCCTTTGGAAAGGGGGTCGCGGTTCTCGCGAACTGGCTCTTAAGGAGACAAGGGGCGACCTCTGGGATTTTTTGTTTGAAAGTGTAACTTTTCCCATAGTAAATCCTATGAAAACTTTGAACCGCTTGCGCTAAATTATAGTTTCACCGATTGCACTGAAATTTTGTACAGTTCATATGGGACCTAAATGGAATCGAAAAAGTCAACTGGAGCGAGAATTTGATGTTTCTCTCTCTCTCTCTTCTTGGCGTAACGTCCTCATTAGGACAAAGCCTGCTTCTCAGCTTAGTGTTCTATGAGCACTTCCACAGTTATTAACTGAGAGCTTCCTCTGCCAATGACCATTTTGCATGCGTATATCGTGTGGCAGGCACGAAGATACTCTATGCCCAAGGAAGTCAAGGAAATTTCCTTTACGAAAAGATCCTGGACCGACCGGGAATCGAACCCGTCACCCTTAGCATGGTCATGCTGAATACCCGTGCGTTTACCGCCTCGGCTATATGGGCCCTTTTGATGTTTGTCCCATACTAATGCACATAGGTAAGCCAACTACAGACTCTTTATGTTGACTCTGTTCTGTTCGCAATTTCAATTGTTCTTGTCAATCACGGAGTAGCAACAACGAATTGTATGATGTACTCAAAGCTCAATGCTCGCTCACGCTCATGCTATAGATCTTGAATTTCTTTCTGAAAGGTCACCATCCAAGCCATCGATCATGGAATCATACCAAAAAAGCCAAGGTGTTGCTTTGAAGACGAAAACCTTCCCACCCAAACGACACCTTACATGGAAATCTTTTCGCGCCATTCCAGCCAAGTGTCCCTGCTCGAGCCAATCTCCCTCCGTGGATGAATGACGACGACAGGACCCGCAAACACGATACCGACTTTCAAAACTGCAACATGGTTGCAATCGGGTCACACAACTACCGTCCTGGCTGCAAAGAAAACGATAAATTTCAAGACAATCGCATGTCCTGTGGTTATGAATAAAATGAAAATCATAAATCAAACACGTGTGTATCCGGGAACATGACGTGCCAGGAATAAAAGAAAAATCAATTTTAAAATTCTTTCGCGCGGTCCGGAAGCATTTCGCCGCACATTGTTTGCCACACTTTTCGACACATATTTCGTTACATTTCCAGAATTGACGATGGGAACTGCGGGAGCAGTGTTGAAAGCAACATTCTTCATTTACTTAGGCATGCAACAGTGAGAATAATATAAGTATAATTGACTGAAATTACACTCGAGTTGGTCACGCAGGTCGTCGGTTACCTTTTTGAATTCTGCAGCAAAAGTAGTAAATTATTTCCAAGAGAAGCGATTCTCTCGCACAAACAACAATTGTTGCCGGACCCGACCGGGCCTGTCCGACCTACATAGACGATTAGCACCGCGTCAGAATCGTTGCACAAATTTATGCATTCTTCCGCAGTATTTTAATTTTGAAGTCCTTCTTTCGTGATGCAGAATTAGCCGGAAACAAATCGTCCAGTCAGTCGAAACCGAGCCCGACTGTGTCTAGGACTGCTCGTTGTAACTAATACCAGTAAGCAGCAGCATCATTTATATTCGCTCGTGTGTTCCGAGTTACATCTTGGCTCTCAAGTTGCTTTTGAATAAAAAAAACTGCAGAAACAGGTGGAATAAATATTATTTTTTTGTTCCTTATCTTGATGGTTATGGGGTTCTGAAAGTAATGCTAAAATAGAATTGAAACATGAATTTTAGTAGGGAGGTGCAGTAGAGCTACCTTTTTAATATAATATTTGTATGTAGTATGTTTGGTATTATTACATATGTAAAGCTAATAGTGATACATATGTATTGGGGAACTAGAATGTTACCTAGATTGGGCTGGGCATTGCAATGGTAATTCGTATCATATACATATTCATACAACACAGTGCCTGCACAAGTTCATCCAAATGTACAGGTATTAAAAATTACAAGCATCAGCATTATTTATGATTTGTAGACGAAATGAACTGCCAGTTTTATAGGGAAGGAATCTACTTCGTCATATGCACTAATTTTCGTCATATCAGACAGACACTCAACTTACGAGTTGGATTTTGTGGCGGGCTCCGGGTCCCCACATTTTAGGGGCCCCCACAAAAACCTTTTTTGCTTGCTAAACATTAACAAAAACAAAGAAAAGCTTATTTGCTCATGGCATTTGTACCTCCGAGGGGCCTCCACATCCGCTCTGGCCCCGGGCCCCCACAATCCTTAATCCGGGCCTGTATATGCTCCATTCCTTCCGGATGGCATTCCTCAACGAGTATCGTTTAAGATTTCTCTAGGTATTCCTTCAGAGATTCGTATAGAAACTTCTCCTGCGATTATGTTTCTTCTTGGCGTAACGTCCAACTGAGACAAAGCCTGCTCCTCAGCTTAGTGTTCTATGAGCACAACCACGGTTATCAACTGAGAGCATCTTCTGCCAATGACCTTGTACTTATTTTTCTTTATGTCTCTACGTTCCCACTGGAACTTAGCCTGCCCCTCTTTAACTTAGTGTTCTTTGAGCATTTTCACAGTTATTAATTGAGGGCTTTCTTTGTCTGCCATTATATGAATTGTGAGGCAAGCACAATGATACACTATGCCCAGTCGAAAAAATTCTCCTGACCGGAACGGTAATCGAACCCGACCTCTCCGGATTGACAATCCAACCTAATCGCCTAATCCGCTTTAACCACTAGGCTAACTGGAGGTTTCTGAATGATCCTTTTGTATGTGTAGAACGTGTGGCAGGCATGAAGATACGCTTTGCCCAAGATAACCAAGGAAATTTCCTTTAGGAAAAGTTCATGGACCGACTGGGAATCGTCACCCTCAGTATAATTATGCTGAACACCCGCGCCCTTACAGCTGTGGCTATAGGGGCCCTGGGATACTTTTAGGAAATCTCAAGGAATTTGTCAATGCAATCACTTGCAACTTCCTCGGAACTTAGGATTCCCAAAGAAGTTCCTGCTGGAATTCCTCTATGTTATCTCGTACTGCTTGGTTATCTTTTGGAATTCGAAGAGATTTTTCTAGGAAAGAATTTCTGATCCCTACGATTTCTTAAGGAGTTCCTTCTCGGATCAGATGTCTTTTTTCAATTTCTTTTGAAGTTTCTTCGGGGATTCTTTCGGGAATTTCACCAAGAATCGGAGTTCATTGAGAAAATCATTCTAGGTTTTGACCAAGACATCCTCTTGAAATTCAAGAGTTGCTTTTGAGATTTACCAAGACTTTTCTTCCGCAATTCCTATAGGAGTACCGACTTTTCAAAATTTCCTATGGGAATTCTTCCAAGGTTAATTTTTGAAATCCCTTCAGAAACTCTTTCTGATACTTCTCAGAAACTGTTTCTGATACTTCTCAAGGAATTTTCTCTAGAGTTCCCCCAGAACTTTCTTCTAAAATTGTACCAAAAGTTTTTCTGGGGTTTTCATCAGGAGTTTGTTCTTGGATTCTTTTGGTATTTCTGCAGGAAATCTTTCTGTGATTCTTACTGCAGTTCCTTCTGGGCATCCTCCAGGAGTTTCCTCTGCAAATCCTCCAGAAGTTTCTCCTGAAAATTCTCAGGGAGGTTCTTGTGAGAATTCTGCAGAAGTTCTTGCAAAAAATCCTCCAAAAGTTCCTCGTGGGAAACCTTAAGGATTGATGGGATAGCTTCAGGAGTTTTTCTAAGAATCCTTCAGAAGTTCCTGGTAAAATCCCTAGATCGAATAACTGTATCCCAAACTAAGCTTCTGTTCCCTAAAAGAACGAATTCTTAACAGACTAAACTCTCTAAAGGAACCTCTGGAGTATTTCCTAGAGAAACTCCCGGAAGGAATTCAACAAGGAATCAAGAGGAATCCACAGAAGACATACAAGGTGGAATCCCTAGCAGGGGTAACTGGAGGAATCAAAGTTTGCATGATAAAAGTAATCGAAAGATGAAATATCGGATAAAAACTCCGTAAGAATCTCCGGAAGGAAGCTCCTGAAGGAATATTCAGATGGACTTCCTGGAGGAATCCCCGGAAGGAATACCAATGTAAGTTTCCTAACACAATAAGCCCATGAAATGAAAAAAAAAAATGGTTCGATCATCCGGGATGTTTTTCTTTTCGAAGTCCCGGATAGTCTGACCTTTGCTGGGTTTCTTTGCATAATCCAACATTGATCTATCATGGTTAGCAATTTGCTTTGAACTTGGATAAAAACTTTGGTTAGATGTTTCTATGGTGAAAAAACGAAGTTGAATTATGTGTGCAATTATGCACTACTTACAGCAGAGCGAAACGAAACACGCATTCGTATTTTATGCCATCATGGGTAGTTAATTCTAATTCATTTATAGATTACCTCAGGATTAGTGTTAAACTATAAAAAACTAGTATTCGAGGAAAAAAAATGATCAAACTTTGAGTGTTGACAAAAACGGAATGATATGTTGACGAAATCGGATAGTGACAAAAAAGGATAGTGATAAAAACGAATAGTGACAAAAACGGAACATACCTGTATATATTCTTCGGGATAGTTGTAGATCTATCAATTTTGAGCAAGTTTGCTAAAGACACTTTTTATGTAGCTTTAAAATTGACCGATCTAGAGGTATTTTTCTGAATAAGCTTAGGGTGGTTCAAGAAAATCCGGTTTTGTGGCGTTAACTTTTTCAGTTTTGATTTCTCATCAAAGTCGCCTAAGAAACACTTGTAGAGCATTTGAAGACGCGTCCTTTCGTTATTTCTTTCGGTTCAAAAGTTACAGGCATTTTTTCTTAAAAAATCATACTTATTTTTTTCTAAAAGTGTTATGGCGGCTTGGGACAAACATAAAAAATTTCTCTTGCCCGCATTCAAAAGAAGAAATGTTGCTATAAAACATATAAAAAATTAGAGGGGTGTTATTTTTGTAACTCAAGTGAAAAATACTTGAAAAGTGCCTATTTTTTCTAGAAAATCATCAAAATCTTTGGAACGGAATGATGTAGCAACATTCCCAGCGCACGAAAATGTGCGTTTTTAAAAGCTCTAAAAATGGTTCTTAGACAACTTTGATGAGAAATTTGAAACAAAAAAGATGAAGCGTTTAAACTGTTTTGACCAAATTTGGAGCATTTTCCCATAGTTTTCATAGGATGACGCTAGCACAAATCGTTTTATTGCTTTATCTTTTTTGTTTCAAATTTCTCGTCAAAGTCGCCTAAGAACCACTTTTAGAGCTTCCAAAAACGGACCAAATTTGGAGCATTTTCCCATAGTTTTCATAGGGTGACGCTAGAACAAATCGTTTTATTGCTTTTTCTTTTTTGTTTCAAATTTCTCGTCAAAGTCGCCTAAGAACCACTTTTAGAGCTTCCAAAAACATTTTCGTGCGCTGAGAATGTTGCTACGTCATTCCGTTCAAAAGATATTGATAATTTTCTAGAAAAAATAGGCACTTTTCAAGTCTTTGAGTTACAAAAATAACACCCCTCTAATTTTTTGATATGTTTTATAACAACATTTCTTCTTTTGAATGCAGGCAAAAATTATTTTTTATGTTTGCCCCAACTCATCATAAACCCTTTTTAAAAAACTATGATTTTTTTTAAGAAAAACGCCTGTAATTTTTGAACCAAAAGAGATGACGACCATCTCAGCGCACGAAACGATGCGTCTACAAGTGTTTCTTAGGCGACTTTGATGAGAAATCAAAACTGAAAAAGTTAACGCCACAAACCCGGATTTTCTCGAACCACCCTAAACTGAATAAAAATACCTCTAGATCGGTCAATTTTAAAGCTACATAAAAAGTGTCTTTAGCAAACTTGCTCAAAATTGATAGATCTACAACTATCCCGAAGATTCCTCTCCTCTTCTTGGCGTAACGTCCTCATTGAGACAATGCCTGCTTCTCAGCTTAGTGTTCTATGAGCACTTCCACAGTTATTAACTGAGAGCTTCCTCTGCCAATGACCATTTTGCATGTGTATATCGTGTGGCAGGCACGAAGATACTCTATGCCCAAGGAAGTCAAGGAAATTTCCCTTACGAAAAGATCCTGGACCGACCGGGAATCGAACCCGTCACCCTCAGCATGGTCATGCTGAATACCCGTGCGTTTACCGCCTCGGCTATATGGGCCCTCATCCCGAAGATTGTATATAGTTATTATTGCAACTAAAAAAGTTTGGTTACCAATTTCTTTAAAAATATGGACCACCCTAATTTTTATGCACATTTTTAATGGGGCCTTATTCTTAGGGACAACTTTGTAGAAGACCATATTTGCCTAAAACTCATTTGAAGGCGTTAAATGCATCTTTCCTCGTAAATCTGGTTCGTGGACCACTGTGCAATGTAGTTGCTACTGCCCGTTTTCCCCAAAAAACGAGCTTTGGAGGTGGCAATATAGTTGCCACTGCCCGTTTAGGCCACCAGCGCTGGTGGCAACTATATTGCCACTGGCCGTTTAGGGTAAAAGCCGGAAAAGAGATTTAAGAGTGGATTAGGGCTTAGGGAGTACTTCATGTATGTAGGTCTTCCGAAAAAAAAATGTAAAGGATGCATCTCTGCTCCATCATAACATAACTAGAGGGTGTCGGAAAAAATCGCACAGTTAGTACTCATGCAAACTGACTTCTTTAGTAATGTTGAATGATTTCATTTTTCGATTCTGTATTATGTAACTAATTCAAAATCCATTTTTTAAAATTATTTTTCGTGCACAAAACCTACTTAAAAATGTAAATTTGAAATTTTCATCAATTATACAAAAACAATAGAATCAAAAACTTAGAAATACATTAATTGAGGGAGTTAGAAACAACGAGAGGTAAGTGACAAAGCCCCGCTTTCGAGTGAATGAGGCTCAGACTATCACGCCGAGGTACGAGACGAACCAGCTAAGGACTGAAAGTCTCGTTAATAAAGACAATAATAATAATAATATCACGCTGAGGACCTGGAATCCAATCCCACTCCCGACAAACTCAGAGATGAACTAGCCTAGGGCTAAAAATCTCGATTATTATCTGTATAAAACGTAATGAAGCATTTAAAATTTAATAGTGTTTGGGGTGATTTCTAATAGAAATTGTTGAAGAAATTTTCATTGAAATACATGATAAATTCTAGATGGAATTGCATATTTTTTTTCATATAAAATTCTAGAGAATCTTTGATGAAAATCCGGATCAAACTTTCGGTCGTTATTTACCTACAGAACATGGTTGCAAAACTATTTAGATTCTTTAAAGATATGCAAGGGTTTCTCTAAAAAATTCTTCTGCAATTTTCTTAATGAATGTATGAATTAAAAAAAATCAATGAATGTATGAATTTTACACAAAAATTCGCCACATTCGCTCCAAACTTCATTCAGGATGAAAATCTTAAGAACTTAACCGTGAGCGGACCTGAAATCAAACACAACTCCTGACAAACTCACAAAATGTGGAATGTAAGGAATGTAAAACATGGGTCCTGAGATAGACAAGCTAAAAATCTCGTTGATAAAGATGGAAAAAGGCTTCAACCTTATTCCAAAGAAATACGAAACGAAATTGAATAATCCACCCAAAATTGGAATTCGAAATAAAAAGGTCGTAAGTAACGCCAAACCCCAGAATTTTCAAAAACGAAATTCTGATAAATATTCCTGAAATTATTCTGAGACCTCTGTAGAAAATGCTTAAAAAATCTTCGAACATTTTCGACAGAAACAAACAAGAATATTGTTGCAATTCTTCTAAGAACTCTGTGAAGATTTCTTTGAACTATTTTTAAGAATATGCGACAGAAATAAGCAGATATATTCAACAGAAACGTTTTGGCTTTCCATTTTACAGAGTTTTGGAAAACTTAGATTAGAAGGAAGTTTGAAATTTACTTGCAATCAAAACCACAACATATCACAAACATCTCGCCAGGAGATAATCATTTGCAGGGTAGAGACGAACCAGCCAAGGGCTGAAAGTCTCTTAAATAAAGACAAATCAATCAATCAATTTGAAGTTCTCGTGATAGAAATTGAATCAATATATGTTTTTGCCCTATTTTTTGTTTTGTGTAACACTTTTTGATCAAGTTTTTTTGATTCACATTTTTCGTGGAGTGTGATTTTGTGAGGGCTCCTGATATGCGCCCCTCTTCTGAATACAGTTCTGGATTTCACAAAGAAACGTCTAGAGATGGCTTACAGAACCAAAACTATTAGCAAAACAAATCTTGATAAAGTTCCGTCAGATTTGCTCTATGACTGTTCTGGGGGATTTTCAGGAGGATTTCTTTGTGTTCTTTGAGCTGATAATGTTCCTACGGCTGAATTTCTGGAGACATCCCATGTGACACTCTTGCTAATCAGGGTGTACGTGGTGAGTGTGATAATTGTTGGAAAATAATGTAATTAAGTGGAATTAAGTGCAAAAAAACGATACATCGCCAGAAATTACGCGCTTGGACATTACAAAATTATTAGCTGTGTATAGTAATAACAACTAAGTGTCTAGAGTTTCGAAAGTGGTTATTCCTTTGTTATTGTGTTACAACATTTGTAATATAGAGCATTTATACAGAGCAATATTTAACATTGACACAACCGATTTATACATTCACTAAAACAAAAGTTATTCTTCAAAAAGATTGACATTTGTGTGGCAATCGTTGGCTGTGATTATCCGCTCCACTGACGAAGAGAAATATTTATAGATCTGAAGTTCTGTACGACTCCCCTACCCTTTAACCCAACATCACGCAAAGCGAAGGTCACCAGCATTGCCCGGGAGAAAAATAATTCCCCTTGTGCTTTCTTATTCTTCGTTCTTCCATAATTAATTGTACCGCTGCTCGTTACAATTCATTGAAGAAAACTCTCCCGGGTCAGAAACCGCATAATTATATTGAATTGCGGTTGGTTAAAAATTTTATTGCAACATTTTGGTAACTACCTCCCCGGTCGATTAAATCTTGAACACATGAAACGATTTAAAAGTCATAAAGCCCCTCTCGACCGGAAAACCCTTTTTAACGTTCCCAATTTTTTCAGCTGCTGCCATGCATCCTTACACTATCTAAGTGGGGTCATCCCCGGCTGGCCGAAAGTGCAAAGGAGAAAATTAAAACCCTGTTATGTTTTTAAGCCCCTTCGATAATTTGATCGTTTTCTTGTTTTTTTTTGCACAAGCGGAGGCCGTATTTGCATGCATGAAGTTGGGATTTACTCCCACCGAAAAGTATGCTGGTAGGCAAAATTTTCCGAGCAACACGAAAACAACGAGCTCACAGCTCATAAACGCGCGGCCCTTTCGGGAACAGGAAGGGCGGGTTGTGGTGGAGACCTGGAAGCCCGGTGGAGGTGGTTGGTTGCCCTCCCAACCTCAAGGCTCAAGCGATAAGTTTTTCTTTCGGAAGCCGAGTGGCAGCAACAGCAGCACCACCATCCGGACGTGGTCGCCTCGGCTAAGATAAGTGAACATAAAATATTTAAAGTTAGATCATAAAATCGTCCGGTGATAGCATCAACAACACCGTGGCCGACTGCTGCTCGGTTCATTCTTGTCTTAATTAGATTGTACATTAACAGTCACCGCGGTCGAGAGCTGATTAGCTGCCGGAGAGTACTTGTTTAACCATCGTTGTGGTGGCTGTTTGTGGTCTTGGGCGCACTTTTTCAAATTATTTGAGATGCAAAATGGATATCGTTCTAATAAGATTGGAATTGAAAGTAGGATTAAAGCGAAAGTTAATTCAAGGCATCAGAACAATCTTTGGAATATACAGGTTGGACTCAATTATCCGGAGTTGAGTTCTGAAGCTTCCCACACAGATATCTGAGGAACGGAACGTTGCATAGAGCTGAAATTTGAACATTTTTTCAATCCAGCTATGATTAATAATCAGTCAACATTATAGGTTTGTATAGCATTCCGTTTGCCAGATATATGTTTGAGAAGCTCCAGAACCCGACTCCGGATAATCGAGTCCGATCTGTACCCGAAATACTCGGAATTCTTACTTTAAATCTTGTCATTCTCTTTGCAGTAATAGGTTCAGTACGAAACCAATTGCCCAGCCATCTCGTACCTCACTGAACGGTTTCTGAATGCGAATACAATCAACGAGATTAGGCAAGCCTTACAAACCTTTCCTCGAAGTCTGTCCATTTCATGCAATATGCCACAGCAGTTTTCATCAACAGCAATCCAAAGCATCCAACCGCCAATCGAATGAAACAAAATGCCTCCTTGTTCAAATCTCTTCAGAGCAATAATAGAGAAGAAAAATGACCATGCGCCTCCATTAGCGCGACTCCAGCCTGTATAGAAATTATGTTCTTTTTCATGATTGGCTGTTTTCGATCGGTGCTCTTTTTCTTTTTTAGCATAACGTCCTCACTGAGCTGCTAAACAGTGAGTTGATAACGAGAGCGTCCAACATGGCTCTGGTTTTCATAAGTTCCTACCTCATGCTTCAAGGGGCCAAATGATGCCAAAGACTGCCCCAGCTAAGAGTTGTGTGTTTAGCTGGTAGTTCAGCCTGAGCACTGTAGTCCCTCTGATTTCATCTAGATTGTGGAGATAATTTCGTACAAAGCGTCTGTTCACCAAGAAGGTGCGACTAAAACAGTGTCTGTTCTGGCCATGTTTTGGTGTGAAAAAAAAAGACAATTACACCGTCTTCGACCTTACGGCCTCTACAGACTGAACAGTACGAACATTCGACAACGGACAACATATATAACACCCAGTGGCCCAGTGGAGAATTTTCCGTTTGACGAAAAGTTTTCCCCGACTGGAGCGGGAATCGAACCCACACTCCGAGGCTTACGAGACACCTAAACGACTGACGCCGCTAACCGCTCGGCCACGAAGCCCACAAACAACGGAGAAGTATTGGAATTTGGAATATATTAACCCTAGACCAGCAACGGCCAATGAGACATGCCTTATGAAGCTTGAGATCCTAGGACTACGCGAAGTTCGTTGGCCGAACTTTAGAGAACACAGATTGGCGCCGGGTCAAATTTTGCTAACTATATTCTGGCCTACGAGGTGAACACGCTCCGCACCACTATGGAGGTGGTTTCCTGCACAGCGCTCATGCCCATGCTGCGCACAAGAAATGAGAACCTATTGATGAGAGGATAATTGTATCCAGATTCAGAACACGTGTTCGAATCCTTCTTATCATCCAAGGTTACGCACGCACCAACCAATGATGCCGAAACGCAAGACAAAGAGAACTTTTACAGCCAACTGAATGCTGTCGTGGATCAGATTCCGAAAGGTGATATCAAGATACTCATGGGCGACTTCAACGTGATGGTTGGATCCGACAACTCGGACTATGAACACGTCATAGGACGCTCGGAGAAATGAGCGAGAACGGAGAGCTGTTTACAGAGTTTTGTGACAATAATGACATGGTCATCATTCCTCATCGACCAGGAGGATTTCTTCGAGGCCAAAGTGACATGTAATTTCCGTAATGGCGACACGGTAAATCAAATCGACCACATCTGCATCAGTCGAAAATGGAGACGAAGCCTTCTTGATGTGTGGAACAAACGAAGCGGCGAAATTGCGTCCGATCATCACCTCCTAATTGGCAAGATCCCGCTGTACATTGCTCGAATCCATTGACAGGAGGAGTAAATCGGGCGACGGTTCAAAACACGCTGACTGGAAGACGTTGCGATGAAAAGGTCCTTCGTCGAGGAGCTGGAGAACCGTGCTGTAGATATTCCGGAAGGTGTAACGGTAGAAGATCAATGGAGCGCCATCAAGAACGCCTCAATCGCCACCGACGAGAATAATTTGGGTGAGCTGCGCATAAGGAGAAAGCAGGTGATCACAGATGATACCTGCCGGAAAATACAGGAGCGAAGGAACGCCAAAGCCGCGATAAAGCGAGCGAAAACACGAGGAGCCAAAGCCGTAGCTCGTCAGCGCTGTTCGGCTCTCGAGAAAAGAAGTGAAACGCTCAAACAGCGTGGGACTCCCTAGACGACGAAGACGAAAAAGTCGCATATACCAGCGACATCCGTCTCCTCTACGATGTTTCTCGCCTTAGTGGGACTAAGATGAATGCTACTGACCAGTTGAAACGTTAGTTCGGGGGTCCCGGTCGCATATCAACTGAGATGCTTAAAGCTGACCCCGAAGTATCCGCACAAATGCTGCATCAATTATTCAGCAACATATGGGAAACCGCGACATTTCCATCCGACTGGGTGTAAGGCGTCTCAGTAAACTTACCCAAAAAAAGTGACCTGACTGTTGTATGTGATGATTGGCGGAGCATTATGTTACTGTGCGAGGAGCGGACCTGGTGTGATGGTTAAGGCACCTGACTATCACGCCAAGGACCTGGGATCGAACCCCACTCCTGATAAACTCATTAAATGTGAGTTCTTCCTTCGGCAGAGAATAGGGTCTGGGGCAATTAGGGTAGAATCACCTATTTTGGACACTGCTACTATAACTCATCAGATACCATGTTGAAAAAAATCAAGTCAATCGGTTTGAAATTGACTGAGTTATAGCAGCAAAGTGCCCAAAATAGGCGTTCCTGTCCAAATGGCCCAGAACCTATAACGTGGGTCCCGAGATGAACTAGCCATGAGCTTAAAATCTCGTTAATACAGATAAATAAAAATGTTACTGTGCATCGTTCTCAAAGTCATTCTGCAAAACGATCCTTAACCGGATACAGGAAAAGATTGACGCAACTTTCCAACGGCAGCAAGTAGGATTCCGTGCCGGACGATCCAGTGTGGACCATATTGTCACATTCCGTATCACCCTGGGGCAAACCAACGAATTCGAAGAGTCTCCCTACCTGGTGTTCAATTATTACCAAAAAGCTTTTGATCGTCTCAATCACGAAAACACGCGGGAAGCCCTGAGCCACAAGGGTGTCCCTGAGAAAATAATCGGCCTCATTGAAGCACAGTACAGGGCATTTTCATGCAGAGTACTGCACAACGGTGTCTTGTCCTCCTCGGCGGCAGGTCTTACCATCAACGTCAACAAGGCCGTTAGATACGGTCAGCCCATCCAACTTTACGGTAGCTGGGAAAGCAGAAGGGAATGTTGAAAGCTTCCAATATCTTGGTAGCCAAATGGCGGCCGATGGGGACATGGGTGCACGGGTCAAGAAGGTGAGGGTTGCTTTTTGATGTGTGGAAAACAACCAGATCAGTTGACGCATCAAAACCCGAATTTTCATGTGAACCTTGGTGTGTATCAGTGGAGAACACTCAACGGCTGCAGGTCTATTATATAGTATATTATATAGTTCGTGCATAGTGGCCTGACAATTGGATCTCCTGCGTGGAGCTCCATCGTCGATGTTATCAAAAGCCGATAGCGGCAGAAATTCAGGAGCGGAAGTGGAGGTGGGTCAGCACAGAGGCGGAAACGAAATCTGCAAGCAAGCGATAAATTGGAACCGTCCAGCACATCGCAGCAGAGGCAGATCCAGAGGTTCATGGCGGCGCAGCCTCAACAACGAAATAAAGCAAGTCGACAGAAATTTGACTTGTCCGCATGTGGTTTTTCCGCGAAACCCGGTAGAAAATCTATAGTGAAGATTTTTGCTTTACAAATTTCTTCAGAATGTGGTGCATTACTGAATGATAATGTATTGCTCGTAGTGTACTGTTTGCACAGCAATCTGCAGAGTCAGTAAATCTCAATATGTGGGTTTGTCAAGCTGGCTGCGTAGAACTGTCGGTTACATCAACTCAACTGACGCAAAGACCAACTGATAAGTACGCCTTTCAGCTGACGGTCCGACGTCTGTTGCGACGAAGGTCATAAAACAAACCGTTACGCACTTTCTTTGTTGTCACAGATTTTCTATATATAAACTTCCCGCTTTCCGAATATCTGGTACAAATCCGGTTCACACCCGCACATCAGTCAAAACAAACATCCATTCAGATAAGCCAGAGCCGGTGGTGGCGCTAAATCAGTCACGCCGAACCGGTTCAATGAGTACGTAAATCAGTTCTCAGTAGATAACGCCGTGATTACCTGTCCTAATCCGCGTGGGTATGGTTATTTATGAATTTATATTACTCGACTGTTTGCAGTTGATAAATTTCCAGTTTCAGACACTTTTAGAAATCTTGACGGAACTATATGCAGTACCAATCTAGCTCGTTCGTTCCGGATAATCAAATGCGCCGCTCTCAAATCACGTTCTCTTCGTATTCAAACAATTACTATCCAACCAATACTGGACAAATATTTACATTACTCCCATTTGCCACAGCACGCGGGATAGCTAGCAGTCAGACCGCAGACAACGTTATCGGAATTTGTAGGTATAGGCAAAGGATGCCTGTTGAACAGGTAGGTATCAATGCTGAAGTGTGTCTCTTCCGGACCGACCGACCGTGCTCTGCTGGCTAGGTAGGTACATGACGATTGAACTGCATTCCAACTCAACTCGGGCTTGCTCGTTGACTCTCGCACTTGACTGGCAATGATTGATAGAAATCACATTTTCCCTTTACTTCATCGCCCCATCCGGATCCACATCTAACTTTCTGCCCACCTTCCGTAAGCCATTGACATTGCGCCGCATTCCCACGCGCCGTAGTCGTCGTCGTCGTCATCGGAAGAGAGCTTTTATAAAATGTCATCCCAACCTTCTCGCTCTCGATCGACAGACCAACGAACCGACCAACACCGGTTAGGGGAAAGTGGTTTAAAAAAATCGTTGGATGACCACGTGTCTCCATGAGTTTGTGGCATTTCAAACGAAGTCCATGGTTGACCATAATTACTAACAAAAAAAGTCTTCACGAAAGGAGAACGTAATAAATCCAAGAAATTTTTAAGGATTCTCTAAAAAGGCTAGAGATTTACAATAGAACAGAGAAAAATCATACTTGCAAATCGTTTGTCATGCACATAAAAAAATTCCCATGAGTGCATACCACCCCACCTGCCCCTATTCACCTTACCTATTCTAAATCAAGTGAATCAGAAAAACAAACAAAAGTAATGAAAGAGCGAAAGTTACGGGGGTGAAATGTAAATTTATTCCGGTGCGATTGCGACATGCATACACATTGCAATGCTCCTTCCAGGAGGGCTGCCTCTCCTCCGGTAAGTCAAGTTTGTTAAGTGCTACCCTGTAAATTGGATCGGTTTTTGGAAGTGATGATTGTAAGCGTTGTGGGGTGCAGCCCATTGCTACTGTGGGTGGCTGGCTGTTGGGAGGCTGACTGATGGACGGAAAATGATCGGAATGGTTACCACTATCGAAGTTAGTTGTCTCTTGTAACGCTAAGTACGAAGGGTTTGTGTACACTGGGAAAGTTTCATAAATAATTCATTTTAAGGTGACTTGGTGCATCACAGAATTTTCATAGGAATCATTGAGTTTTCAATTTTCAATGGACTCGCGTTTTCGAAGTGATAAAAAACGGGCAATTCTGCAGCTACGCAGCAGAAAAAGTATAATCTTACTCACCACGAGTGAGCATATGGGATGATACATTTTCATACAAATATGCGCTTTGGTGACTGAGTTTTACCACTTTGAAATTTCGAGCGAGATTTCAATGATGCTGATGACGCACTACGCGTCCTTAAATTAGTTAATTTAGTAGTTTTTTTTTTAATATCATAATATTTTTAATGATTTTTTTTTACTTCCTTGGTTTCAGAGCTAGGTTCCAATTATGAATCTAAAGTTGCACATTGTTTGGCCATCATTTTTGAGAGGAGTTTTTAATTTGCTTCTGAAGATCCTGCCATATAATTTTGCAATGCAATGATCTAGAGTACGTTGGAATATAAGTTTCAGATTACTCCTAATAATTTAGTAGAATTTCATTTCACATTTTGGTATTGCAGCACCTTACACAATGAGGTTATTTTCGATTACATAAAACACATACAAGGACCATACATACATACAAGGAGGATTACATAAAACACATACCAAGGACCGCTATTTCAGTAAATAGGGACACGAAATTTGTCCCAATTACCGAATTCATTTCTAGAGACATTGTTGCTATCAAGATGGAGGTTCCAACGATCCGGGGGAAAACGGAGATATGTGTTGCTTCTGCTTACTTCCCAGGAGATGTTGATGATGTTCCTCCTTCTTCGGTAGTTAATTTTGTCAACTATTGTAAAAGTATAAACGCCCAATTTATTATTGGGTGCGATGCAAATGCCCATCACACAATATGGAGCAGCACTGATATTAATAAAAGAGGCGAAGATCTCTTGAATTACATTTCGTCTAATAAAATAGATGTATGTAATAAAGGAGATTCCCCCACTTTTGTTAATGCTATTCGACAGGAGGTTCTAGATCTCACGATCTGTAGTGATCTACTGTCGGACAAAATTGTGAACTGGCATGTCTCTGATGAAGAATCACTGTCAGATCACAAACATATCAGGTTTGATTATAAAGCCGGATCCAAACTAACTGAAAGCTATAGAAACCCAAAGAAAACTAACTGGGACCTCTATCGCTTTTATTTAATGAATGAAAATTCCTTGCATACTGGACAGATCATATCTGTTCCACAGCTGGAAAATGCCTCTGATGAGATCATTGACAAAATGATCTCAGCATACAATGGTAGCTGCCCTACCCAACAGAGGTCATCCAACAGGGATGTCCCTTGGTGGAATGACAAGCTAGCAAAACTGAGGAAAGAATCTAGAAGATTGTTCAATAGAGCAAAGGCTACTTCTGATTGGGTTCAATACAAAAAAGCCCTAACAGAATATAACAGAGAACTGAGGCTAGCCAAACGTAAGGATTGGAGACGGGTGTGTGAAGACATCAATAACGCTCCTGCAGCTGCAAGGCTCCACAAAGTCCTTTCAAAAGACCATTCTAATGGTCTTGGAAGCCTCAAAAAGGAAGATGGCAGTTTTACTGTCGATTCTTCTGAAACTTTGAAAGAGATGATGAAGACTCATTTTCCGGGGTCGATTCCTTACTCGGTGAAGAGCAGGACTCAGACAAGGTAAACCATGTATGGTCGACAAATGCCTATCAGAAAGCCTGTGAAATCTTTACGTCGTCCAGGGTCGAATGGGCACTGAGTTCTTTTCAACCTTTTAAATCTGCTGGGATAGATGGAATCTTTCCAGCGTTACTTCAACAAGGGAAAGAAGCGATTGGTCCGCTCTTAACCGAAATATTTAGAGCCAGTATCACTTTAGCTTACATACCTAAGGCATGGCGTAAGGTTCGTGTTGTTTTTATTCCAAAAGCTGGCAAAAGAGATAAAACAACACCTAAAGCCTTCAGACCTATAAGCCTTTCCTGTGTTCTGTTGAAGACCATGGAGAAAATAGTGGATGACTTTATCAAGTCTACCAGCTTAGTAGAAATGCCTCTTAGCAAGTTTCAATTTGCTTATCAAACAGGTAAATCTACAATAACAGCGCTACAGTCGCTAGTCAGCAAAGTTGAGAAATCGCTTCAAGCCAAGGAAATAGCCGTGGTTGCTTTTCTCGACATTGAAGGAGCATTCGATAACGCATCCCACAGCTCAATGCGTTCAGCAATGGAAGCAAGGGGCTTGGATAAATGCATTATCGAATGGATAATATCGATGCTTAAAGATCGAGAGATCTCTTCCGTTCTTGGAGGTGCGCAACTATCAGTCAGATCTGTGAAGGGCTGTCCTCAAGGAGGAGTACTATCGCCCTTATTGTGGTCTTTGGTAGTGGACGAACTCCTTAAAAAGCTCATTAATCAAGGTTTTGAGGTTATTGGATACGCAGATGATGTAGCCATTCTGGTACGTGGAAAATATGACGACACGATATCCAGTCGGCTACAATCTGCGTTGAATGTTACCCTCAAATGGTGCCAAAAGGAGGGATTAAACGTAAACCCTTCAAAAACTGTAATTGTACCTTTTACACGAAGGTTAAAAATAAATCTTATTGAACCTTCTTTAAATGGAGTTCAAATTCAGTTCTCGGAAGAAGTTAAACATCTTGGGGTAACTTTGGACAAAAGACTGAATTGGAATTCACATTTAAACAATGTTTTAACTAAGGGTACGAATGCCCTTTGGGTCTGCAGCAAAGCCTTAGGAAAAACCTGGGGTCTTAGACCAAACATGATTCACTGGATTTATGCTGCAATAGTCCGGCCTAAGATTACTTATGCTTCACTTGTTTGGTGGCCCAAAACAAATGAGGTATCCTCTCAAAAGAAGCTAGGTAAGCTACAAAGACTTGCTTGTATATCTATGACAGGAGCAATGAAAAGCACTCCATCAGTTGCTTTGGATGCCCTCCTCAATATACTGCCATTGCATCAATTTGTTAAACTACAAGCGGCAAAAAGTGCCCTGCAGTTTATTCGTTACAATAAAGTACTAGACGGGGATCTTGTGGGACATTTAAGAATCATCAAAGACTTCGAATTAAATATGGATATAAAAACAGTAGAAGATTGGATGATAACGAAGACCAACTATGATGTTCCCTTCAAAGTGGTGAAACCATGTCGCTATATTTGGGATGCTGGTGGGCCAAGTTTACGTCCAGGTTCTATTGTACTTTATACTGATGGGTCCAAGATGGGTGAAAATACAGGAGCTGGTGTTTTCGGCCCTGGTATAAGTAAGGCTATACCAATGGGATGCAGTCCTACTGTATTTCAAGCAGAAATTCAAGCCATTCTAGAGTGTGCCAACATTTGTCTGAAAAGAAATTATAGGTTTGCCAAGATCTGTATTTTTTCGGACAGTCAGGCGGCTCTAAATGCGCTAAAGGCTTTCACTTGCCAATCAAAGCTAGTGTGGGAATGCATTATTTCTCTGAGGCAATTGGCCAGTAGGAACGAGGTAACTTTATACTGGGTGCCCGGTCATTGTGGAATTCTGGGAAATGAAAACGCCGACAATTTAGCCAGACAGGGTGCGGCATCAAGCTTTGTAGGCCCTGAACCTTTCTGTGGAGTTCCTGAGTGTGCTCTACGGATGAAACTAAAAACTTGGGAAATGTCCACGGTAGAATCTAATTGGAATGCCACGGATACATCCAAGCAAGCGAAAAGGTTCATAAAACCCAGTGCAGAAAAAGCCAGGTCCATATTGAATCTAAACAAAAGAAATCTCAGGGTAATTACTGGTCTGATGACTGGTCACTGCCCGAGTAATTATCATCTAAATAAGATTGGAAAAATCCAATCCTCCGAGTGTCGTTTCTGTCAAGCGGAAAACGAAACTGCTGAACATTTACTCTGCAACTGTGGAGTACTATCCAATCAGAGATTGGCGGTATTTGGTAAAGGGTTTCTAGAGCCCTTGGAAATTTGGCGAAGTAATCCCAACAGGGTAATAAACTTCATAAAACGAGTTGTGCCTAGTTGGGATCAGGTGTTTCATCAACCATTGTCCATCACAGCTCAATTGTGACAGGATATTTGACTAGCACCAAATTAAATATGGGTCATACCACAATATTCCTAAATAATGGACGCAGTGGTTAAAAAGGCTCTACAGATGAGGATGATGAAAAAAATGCACCTTGTTTGTGCCCTGCGTAAAAAGAGGAAGAACTATAGGGGTGGGGATGGTGTTTATTATCCCGGAAAACTCAGGTGGATTTTTTTTGTTTTCCCCTGACACTATGTACTTCCAAAAAATATTAACTGGAAAAAGTTTTCCTCAGAATTTTTCACAGTTGAGAAAATTCGTTAAGAAAAGCCGGAAAAACTATGCCTGAGCTCGTGGAAAATTTTCATAAAATATTTTTGAGAAGGTTATTTATTTTATTACCTTTAATTAATGTAAGCCAATAGGGTCTTGTACCATATGGGCAGGTGTACCTATTTTGGGCACTTTCCGCTATAACTAAGTCAATTTCAAACCGATTGATTTGAATTTTTGTACAAAGTTAGATACTGTACGTGCCTAACTCTATACGAAATTTCAAGTCAATCGGTTTGAAATTGACTCAGTTATAGCGGCAAGTGCCCAAAATAGATACACCTGCCCAAATGGTACAAGACCCTATATGGACATTTTTTCACAAAATTGGTCTTAACTCAGGAACGAAAAAAATTGCTTTTCCAAAAATTTCAGCGATTAAGGCCGCACGTGACGACGTGTAATTTTTCCTATCTTCCTTCTCTTTCTAACAATTTACCTCACGATTTGGAAGATGCAAATATCAATTTCCACTGCACTGACGCAGCTGAAACTTTAGTCGATTGTGCACCGCAAGTGAGCAAATGAACGATCAAATTTCTAGCCAATAATATGAAGTAGAAGTTGAGTTTTACATCTTACTAACAACATAGCAATGGCGGACGATTGAACCATCGGACCAAGGCCGGACGGGACGGCCTTAAAGCTTATGAAAATTTTCCGCTAGTAGAGGCATATTTTTACCGGCTTTTCTTTATAAATTTTCTCGACGGTGGAAAATTTTGTGGAAAACTTTTTTCACTTCATGTTTTTTTGGATTCCTGAGAAAATTTGCTTTCATTTTTATTTAAAAACTTTGTTTCTACGATGCTTTGTTCTTGAGTTATGATTTAAAAAAAAGGCTTATATGGCACATTTGGACATTTTTCAACAAAATTGGCCATAACTCAGAAACGAAAAAAGTGCATTCCAAAAATTTCTTAATTATGAAATATATTTTAAATATATTAAATAACCTTTTCAAAAATATTTGTTTGAAAATTTTCCAAACTATGCCCGTTTATCCGACTTTTCTTTACGAATTTTCTCAAATGTGAAATTTAAAAAAAAAACTTTTTCCAGTTTATTTTTGCTTTGGATTTCTGAGAAAAATTGCTTTCATTTTATTAAAAAAACTTTGTTTCTAAGCATCGTAGAAACAAAGTTTTTTAAGAAAATTCTTCGTTATGAATTTTTAAAATAAGTAGTGTCAGGGGAAAACAAAACAAACCTGAGTGTTCTGGAAAAATAGGCGATCCTAAATTTTTCTCATTTTTTTATTCATATATCCATGAGCCCTGCCTGTGGAAAAAGTTTCATGAAAATCTAAGACTCTTCGGCCCAATTTGTACGATAATAAAAAGATCCCCTATTACAAGTTTTAGTGGATACTATCCTATATTTCGATAATGATTATTTTGAAGTGGTTAAATCATTTTGGTGTCACTGGTTCTTTTTATTGGAATTCCAATTGTCGTTTTTATGTCAAATTATGATCCCTTTTTCATGTCTTCCAATTTGTCTTTTGTCTATTTAACCTTTTGCCCTACTCGACCTTTTGTCCATTGGACCTTGTGTTCATTCGACTTGTTGTCCCAATCGACCTTTTGTACATTCATCCTTTTGTCCTTCGACCTTTTGACCTTCGTTCTTTTGTCTTTCTACCTTTTGTCATAGATTCTTTCAGGGAGATACCAAGAGATCTCAGAGGTAATACAGGCGGACCCAGCGGGTTTCAGAGGTTTCAGGGGGCTTTCAGGAGCGTTTCAGGGAGCTTTCAAAGCCTTCAATGGGGTTCGATGGGCGTTTCAGGTGGCCTGAGGAGCGCTGCAAGAGGCCTCAGGAGAGAAATCCCTGAGGTTTCAGGGGATTTCAGGGAGTTTCAGAGGGTTCGGAACATCTCAGGGAAGACTCTTTGAATCGATTCCAGAGGGTTTTAGGTGGGGTACTAGGAGATCTCAGGTGCGTTTCAGGTGGACCCCCAAGCACATATGTCATATAAGAGTTACGGCAGCGCAAGTTTTTGTTGTGTAGAAGTATATTTGTCGTTATTCTAACACAACGCTAGAATAACGTCAAAATAACTTCTATACAACCAATACCTGCGCTGCCGTAGCTCTTATAATATGACATGTGTGTAACTTGGGTCAAGAGAGTTTTAGAGGGGTACCTGGAGGTCTCAGGGGCGTCTCAAGGGGTTTTCATAGGCCTTCAAAGGAGTCTTATGGGGTTTCAAGGACGTTTCAGGGGGTCCCAGGGGTTCTAGGTGACCTCCCCTAGGTTGATCCCCTGAAACGCCCCTGAGTCCCTCTGGAACATCCCTAAAACCCTCTGAGATACTTAGAAGCATCTCTGAGTCCCCCTGGAATCACTCTAAGACCCCTTGGAACCGCATTGACAAGCCCATGAGATCTCTTGGGACGTTTTGAAATACCCCTGAAATCAACTGGTACCCCTAAAAGCATCTGAACTGCCTCTGAAACCCTCTGGCACTCTGAGACCAAACCCCCTGAGACTCTTTGAAGCATCCAAGAGCCTTCGGAACGCCCTGAAACCCCACAAAATGCTCCTGTTAATCCCTACAACACCCTTGGAACCCCTTGAGCGTCCCAAAACTCCCTGGGACTCCCATGAAACACCTCTGTCATCCCCCGCAACTCTGCCTAATACCCCCTGAAATGCCCCAGAGGCCCCTGCAATATGATCACACATCTTTTGAAAATTCGTTATTTTTACCATCCTTTTATCTATCGGAAGTTGTTTCAGGTTTGAACAGTTGACGGAAGAGCTCATAGATAAATATACTTAAAAAGACTCAACCTGGTTTATGCTTACATAATAGCGAAATGTGCAATGACAATGAATACTCTCAACTCATCTTTGCAACTCAATCCATGATTTGTGCAAGTGTTCATGCTATGCTATAACACAAGCACACGTGCAAATAGTTACACAAACGAAGGGCCAAAAACATTGATGCTTGAGTAAATGCATAGGGTTCATGCTTGTTTTGTATGAGTTACTACCGAATCCATGGTAAAATTAAGAACTGCACCAACGATTTTCAACCAAATGCAAAATTCTGTTAATTGTACTGAAACATTGTCAATATTACCATGCGTGCCGTACCGTTGACTGAAAACATTCTTGATGCTACTATTTTGACATTGTTATTTCGCCCACGTCGACTTGGATTCCGCGTATTTGGACGGCCAAATAGTAAATCGGTTGTTGGTGCTACGCCATCCGGAAGTGAATACGAGTGAAAGTGATTCCGTCTTTAACGTCAATTTTCGTGTGAAGATCAAGTTAAGATGAAAAGTTTCTTTCGCGATTCTTCAACCGATCTGTGCGGTACCCTGACAGTTGTTCCACGAGTGAAAAGTGAATCCCTGCCACGTTTTATTGCGATGTGAACTGGCGCTCCGTCAACTGCACCCGGTTAAAAAAATGCTGGGATCAAAGCTGAGATTGTGTGAAGGATCTGCAGTGATACATGGAATAAATGCTGCGAGTTTTGAAATCAGAATTGCTTTAGTGCCGGGTTGAATTTGATTAGTTATTGTTTTGTTTTTGTATTTGAAAGCTATCACCCTATCAATGGAAGAAAAAAGGGGGTTTTCATCGTTCGTCGTTGATGGGTCTTTTGGTACTACATCACCCAAACGACGCCTTTGAAAGGAAGACGCAACAAATGGGTTATCAACATCAAGCCACCGAACGGACGTCAGAAATGCCGTTTCTCTATAAACGGGTCCAAGGATAAACAAACCACAAAAACCGCACAACAATTGGTGAGATCTTTCCAATATTATTTATTTCTGAATAATTCTACTTTATTTGTGATATAACTATATATAAGTTGAAAATTCGCTATTTTCAACATCCTTTCATCTATTGGAAGCTGCTTCAGTTCTGGGCTCTTTCTAAGTTGATGAAAGGATTTATAAATGCTTGCAAGGACTTGGCCAGGTGTGTGGAGCTGAGTGGGTCTATGGCATTGTAGATAGTAGCGACATCAGCAATGTTAGTGGATATATTCAACTTTGCAACTCCATCCAAGATTTGTGCAAGTATTCATGCTATGCTATGCTATGCTATGCTAGGGTTCATGCTTGTTTTGTATCCCAAGCTTTTAAATTGTTTCCAATTTTGATTGTAGTAATCAATTTTAATGTTGTAATAACTTTCCGAAAAGTATTCGGTCAATCAAACCTTGCTCAATACATCACTATGAAAGCCTGTTTGCATTTGACTTTGTAAAAACAATAAAAGGAATATAGAAATTGCTGTTTCTCCATCAGTTTCACCACCGAAGATCATAACAGAATCTGTTGGTAACAGCCGAGTAGAATCATCACCCATCTGAGATGCCATGCACCTTTCGGGCCTACTGCAACGGAAACATATGTTGTACATGCATACGGCAGTCACAAAAGCACCGCTCCGACCAGAATTTGTACATGTTCTAGTCTGGTTCAAGTGTAAGTAAATTCAGTGGTTTGTTTAAGTTTCGGCCCCACCCCACTCCTAGCTTGCACGGCATACCACATCAACGCACTTGCGGAACGAAGGATTCGAACCAGTCGGTGGTGGCTTGAATGCAAAGTCAGAGCAGTACTAATGCTAACAGAAGTGCAAAACTGACCTACACTACTGCCGGGCAGCCTTATAGGTATTTTGTGGAAATGCATCAAATCTATACACAAACCGACCGGGCTCAGTACAGCATGCATAAATATACTTTTGATGCGTATGATTTGTTGTTTTATAGGTAGCAATTGTTACGATAGTATGGAGAAAGTTCCTGCATGTCTCGAAATTGTTTGAATAAAAAACTATATGGGATTGTTGCGAAATATTTACTGCTGATGACCTGGCATGAAACTTTAATGACGCTCATAGTGATCTACCGTTTGAATCTGACCTAACCAGTCGCTGTGAGTTAGTAGCACGTGGTGTCACCAGTGCTGCTCTGTGGTTAGTTATCGGATCCTTTCATGATACTGGCAAAATGTCCTGGTTGTGCCTACAAAGACCTGCTTCGTTAGTTACTCATAACACATATGCGTTTATGAAAGCAACGCAACTATCGTGCCGCATTTACCCACAGTCAAAGTAAACCCGTGAGCCTAACAAGCGTATTCAGGCCAGCTGCTAACAACCAACTGTTTGTGTGGTCATACTCACTGCGTTAAATATGATTAACTCCATCCCTTCTGCAGCGTATTTTTTTTTTCTTATTGCTCCCAGCGACCTCCATAGAAACAAAAACATCTTCGCAGCACCACTGGCAAAACCCTGTCAACCACTGATTTTAAGCCTTAAATCTCACCAAATGCATTTGACTTTTTATCATTCTCGTGAGGCAAAGGAAAAACCTGAGAATAGTAGGAACCTACTAACTGCCATCGGGCCCGTGCATGCAACGAAAAAATCCTCTAATAAAAAATCCAACAGCTCTCACGTGAAATATGAGATTATGCTCCCAACAAGGGCGGCTGATGGCGTGTTGAACGTCTGCCTCACCACATTTATAGCTACGTACTGGTGTCCTAGAAACCAAAAAGGATATGCCATTCCGCTTCCAAGAGCAAGTTTGGTCAGCTAAGGTAGGTACCTACATACACGAGAAGCAGGCAGCGAGCTGCTTAGTTGGCGTTGCCCGTTGTTGTTGTTGCTACACTTTTAACAAACTTTCATCCCCTTTCGAAGCGTAAACTGCTCAGTTGGCTGTTTTTTTTTCTGTCATTTATGGTGGTGATGATACAGTGAGGTATCTTCTATAGGGCAGTGCATGAAATTATCTCCTTCTCTTTCACTCTTTCAGAAATTTTGTAAACAACAAGGCCACGAAACGTCAAAACCCTATACAAAATCAAAACAGTGCAGTGCCCTATAACGACGAAAAAGAAAAATCTTGATTATGGCCAATTCCTATGGTATTTTCCCACTGGGCAATAAACTTGAACTTTTAATCCTAAAGATTTCTATTGAACGAATTATAATTCGTTTTATATATTTATAACTATATATATATTTATATATAACTATATATTTAAAATTATAATTATAGTTGGAGTATCATATGCATTTGCTGTAATTGCTTCTTAAACTTTGAACGTTCCAAATTTCAGATCCCAAGAAAATGACTTCACTATTGCGACTATTTAGGAATTATTCCGGAAAAACCCCTCCATGCATTATTTTTTTTTTCAAAAATGTTTATGAAACTATCGCGGAAGGAACATTCTTGCTGGAATTATTTGTTGGTGTTTTTCATCTTAAAACTTCTGGAATTTTCTATAGCATTGCCTCCAGGAGCACCGTCAGACATTCCTTTGTGGATTCTTTGAGGATTCATCAAAAAAGTTTTGAAATGTTTCAAATAATTTAAGCAAGGAATCCTCTGAAGCTTCTTCCTAATAACCCTTGAAAATGCATTCCTTGTGTATGGATTTCTTTGAAAATTTATCCAGCAGTTTTCAAGAAATTTCCCAATAAATTCATCTTGAAACTGTTTCTCAAGAAACAGAAAGAATTTCTCTCTCTGTTTCTCAAGAAACAGAAACAAATTCTCCAGGAATTCTTCTAAACGTATCTTCAAAATATGCGATTCCAGAAAAAAAAGTTTTATAAAGATTCGGGAATTCTTGCAGAAATTCCTGAAGTTACTTCAGACATTCCTTTTGGCATTGCAGTGGATTCATTTGGACCTTCCTTCAGGAACTCTTTCAGGCTTATTTTTCCAAAGATTCTCTCAACAATTCCTGCAGAAATTACTCCAGAATCTATTCCTTAGCGTTTTCGAGGAATTATTTGACAAATTTTTCTATGAAAATTCAAATTCTTCCAACGATTTCGTTAGAAAATCCAGGGATCCCTCAGAAATTTATTGAGCGAAGAAAAGAATAATTTCACCAGTACCTTTGTCTGTGATTTTCACGGAATTAAAAAAAGCTCTTTCAGGAATTCCTCTACGGATTTTTCCTTTACTCAAGCATTTTTTTCCTGGGAATTACTTGTACAACTCTTCCATAAGTCTCTCATAAACCTTTTTCTGAGAATAAAGGAGATATCTTGGGGCGTTCCTTTAAAAATTCTCCTAGATATTCTTCTTCTTCTTCTTCTTTATGGCTCTACATCCCCACTGGGACTTGGCCTGCCTCGCTTCAACTTAGTGTTCTTTGAGCACTTCCACAGTTATTAATTGAAGGGCTTTCTTTGCCTGCCATTGCATGAATTTGTATATTGTGAGGCAAGTACAATGATACACTATGCCCAGGGAGTCGAGAAAATTTTCCCAACCAGAACGGGAATTGAACCCGCCGTCTCCAGATTGGCGATTCATAGCCTTAATCACTAGGCTAACTGGAGACCCTAGATATTATTCAAGACATTAATCCAGGAATTGCTCAAGAGATAACTTCAGAAATTGCTTCAGAAATTTTTGTTCGGGAGTTCCGAAAAAAATCAAGCATTCCTTCCAAATCCAGAGTTTCCCAAGCGATCTCCAGAAGTTTTAGGGGGTTTCTTGAGTCGTTTCCCCAAGGATTTCTTGGAAATTCCTCAAATAATTCTTTAGTATTTTTTATGCAACATCTAGAAGAATTTCTACAATATTCTGGAGGAATGTCTGAACAAATTCTGCAGTAATTAAAAAACACATATGATGAGATATTTTGTTTTTAAACCAGAAAAGCAATTTCCAAAAAAAAACTTATATAATTATTTTTGCAGAAACCATTGAAGAATTATCACAAAGAGTTCTCGAAAACGCTAGAAAGCATTTCCAAAGCAATCCCTGGAATAATTTCTGAAGAAGTCTGTGGAAGTTCTTTTAATAAAATCCAGAAAAATTCTGGAGGAACTTTTGATTTTCTCAAATAATCGCTTAAAGGATTTATGAAGGAATGATTTTTTGAAAGAATTCCTGTGAAGATTCCTGAAAAAATCCATAGACATTTTTTTTAAGTAAACCCATGGAAGGTTTTCTTGAGGAACTTTTGAAGAAATTTTCAGGGGATCCTCCTTCCAAAGGCAATTCTAGAGCGGATTCTGAAGCGGTACATGGAATATGTTCTAAGGAACTTTCAGAAGAAATCCGTGAGGAGATTTTGAAAGATTTTTGACGAATTTCTGAAGATATCCATGGGTAACTAAAGAAATTGCAGGAGATTTCGGCCGAAATTTCGGTGTCAATCTTTGATAGATGTTTTTTAAAGCGACCATTGCGTTATTTCAGGAAGCATTTTGTGGGACAATTCAAAGGAGAAACTTCTTGAATATCCCAGAAGACTCTCAAAGAAATCCAAAAAGGAAGTAGTGAATACCGAAAGAAACTACGGTTGAAATTCCCAGACAGAGGATTCTTTGTAAGAATTGTTAAATAAATCCCAAAAGTAATTCTGGTCAATTTTGGAAAAAAAAACTTGGAAGAACCCTAGATAAAACTCCAGGAGGTATTCATTAACCCAGTCAACCAGTAATCGTATAAGATGTTACATAAGATGTTAAAGTGGAGGCGATATGCGTACATTTTACAAGCGCATAAATGGAGGCATGCCCCGGGCAGAGGTCAAGTACTGACGATCAAAATGTGATATTGGTTTGTTTGAGATAAGAGGTAAAAGTCTTAAAATAATAGCAAAAATTTGTTCTTGAACCATCTAACCAACAGCAAAATATGATATTTGAAGATCAATCAAATAGCTCACTGCTATTGGCTAGATCTTACCAAGAGCTAAATGTGCTATGATGATGATGTTCCAGGAGTAAAATTGAGATATTATTTTCAGTACTTTAACTCTTATCTCAAACAAACAAATATCATTTTTTGTTCTCCATATCAAAATATGCTATTATTGAGCTTTTTTCTTTTGCTCGGGGCACGCCTCCACTTTATCATCTTATGTAACATCTTATACGATTATTGGTTGACTGGGAAGGATCTCCTGATGAATCTTTGAAGGAGCTTCTGGAGGAATCCAAGAAAGACTCTAAGAAACTCCTTGAGGAGTCACAGAAAGAACTCCTTGAAAAACCACGGAAGAAACTTTTAAGCATTACCAGAAGGATCTGCTGGAAGAATTTTCAAAAAAGTAAATCCTAAGGAAATTCTTGACGAATCTAATTAGAAACTTCATGTGGATTTCCAGATTTAATTCCTGGAGGAACACCAGAAGAAACTGCTGGAATAGTTTTCGTAGGAAATCCTGGGGGTTCCTCGAAGGAACCTCCGGAGAAATCTTAGAAACAACTCTTAGATCAATCTCAGAAGGAAACTGGATGAGCTCCAGAAGGAGCTGCTGAATGGATCTTAGATTGAACTCTAAGAGGAATCTGAAACTTCCGTAGGAAAAACAGAAGGAATTTAAACAAGAATTCAAAAGGAACTTTTGAAGAAATGCCTGAAGCAATTCCTGGAGGTTTATCACCCTACAGCAGGCGAATTCGCTGGTATTTGTTTTTTTTTCTCACTGTAGTTCACCCAGAAGCCCATGACTATCTATCCATATATATAAACTACTGAACTAATCGGTGTGAAATTTCCCAGCAAACCAGAAGTCATGTAAGGATGTTCGTCTAAAGTTATATTAATGGATACATTTAGTTAGAATTGTATAAGCTGCAATTACAGATTAGGTTAAATTGTATACGAAGTCCACAATTTCATCCGATTTCATTTGGCAGTATAAGTAATTCCAATTTTGCGTCAACAATTATTCAACTTCAAGTTGACATTCTTCAACAACTTCAAATGCACTTGTTTCGATTCCATTGTAATCTTAAATGTGAGATTACATATGACGTCATATTTGTAAAAATAAAATTATACGGCGAGGGTATGCAGTTAGAGAGCCAGAGGTTGATGAAAATTAAATGTTTTTGGGAATATTTCAATAGGCGCATCTTTTAACTCAAAAAAGTGAAGGTGCAGGTACGTTTTATTACATTAACCTACCTAAATCTCCTACTATTAGCTCCAAAGGCAGCCATATGCATACCAGCCATACCATACCAGCCCAGCCGTATAGCGAATGAGCAGCTGCTCTGTTCAAGGCAGAAGTTTTTACCGTTCCTCGAACGGTTCATACATTTAGCTGCCGCTGTAAAGCCTCACCTCAGCATAATTAATGAATTTCACTAAACCACCAAAATATGCCACACTTTGCTTCCATTTTCACCATTTTTTTTTTTGCTAAAATCCACACTTCTGATCAAGACACTGACACTACTTGATGTTATTTTATTGTTTGTGAAAAAGGAATCATATAAAGGGTCAAACTAAGTAATATGTGAAATTATATAATTCGCCGGATGAATTCGTCTTGAATTGTATACGTCTAAATGATACTGTCAATTCGTACGTATATGGCCTCCAAAATATGCACTTTAAGCCATCCTTTTCGAACGAATAAATTTCCACATAACTGAGTTGCGACAGTGTAATGCGTTTGAGTGCACAATTTTATCACCTAATACTGGGGCTTGTGGCCATTCAGATCAGTCTTCGAGTTCTTAATATGTATTTGCTTAAATTTCACGTTCTACAACAGTCAGTTATTGACACACTGGTAGGGAATCTGATTAATGAGCTGCAGGTCGGAAAATCTAGACTTGTTATCTTCCTTTTTTATATTTGAACATGTAAAAATGAAATCATATATATTGCCAAGCAAAGTTATGAAAACAAGTTATATAAGACGCCAAATGAATTCGTCCGAAGTTGTAAAACTCAAAGTGGTTTCCTCAAAATGTACGTATATGGCCTCCAAATTTGTGCGAATAGAGCATATTTGGTGCATCTTATACAATGTGTTTTGGACGGATAAGAGTTCACTCAGCACAGTTGTAACAGAGTTATGTGAATCAATTTGTTGGCTGGGTTTGTATGTGGATATTTTTAGGGCCGGGGAAGGTTCTTAGCTTGGTATGAGACCTCTGCGGTCTCTGGAACGGGGGCTCCCATACAGATTACTTTGCGAGGGACGTTCATATGGAGCTGTATGCCAAAAAAAAAAAAAAAAATAAACGGCATTTTTAAGGTGATGGAGACGCATGGTCGTATATGAGCACAAAACTTGATATTAAAAAAAATGCAGCTCAAAAACAACTTGTAGTATATTTCTAATTTTTTGATATGTTATGTAAAATTAGTTAAACTTTCGTTAAATAATATAAAAATGTATAGCCGCACGGTGTGTTGAAACAGGATTATTATCGCACTTTCATGAACCTAAAATATTTTTTCGTTATAAGTTAGCCTTAGGCGTATATATTAAGATTCTGGAGGTTAAAAAATCATTCATCGGGGAAAATGAAAATAAACTCGATTTTAGTAGTTTACCACTTTTCCCATATGATATGATATTAATCAAATCTGATGATCCCAAGTTCCGCTAGAAAACGTCCCCTTTGTAATAATAAATTTGAAACCATTTAGAAAGAAACGAATGCAAAAGTCTTTACAACGAGTTTAAATTTATTTGGCGTTCGTTTCATGTGTCCAGCCCATTGCAGTCTGCCGAAAGTCATAAAACATAAAAGTCGTCTACATTCCTTCCATTTGTCTGGCACATAGAGATTTGATATGAAGGTAAACAAATACTTCCCATTAGTGCGACTCATACATTTGAGGAAGCACCATACACCTGTGGCTCATACCATTTGCAGCGCATACCCTTCATGTGCTAAGTTGCCTGAAATGGCGGGTATTAGTTGCACATACTTTGCATGTCAAACCACATCCACATGGATATTTTCCAAAAAGTATAAGTCGACTGTACTGAGCGTCCGTGACTTATTTGTAAAAGTTCTGCCTCTGATCTGTTGAGGACTTCTTGTTGTTCAGCGGACTGTTGAGTTTCAAATAACAAAAAGTTGACACAAAACACAAAATACATATAAGATTGGCGTTGTCATATTACGTTAATTAAAAAATGATCATTCAACATGTGGTTTAAAATAAATAGTCAAACAATCACTTGGTCAAGGATAATTATACAAAATGTATTGATTTTTTTAAACATCACAAGTTTGTTTTTATTAAGAAATAACCTATTCGGTCAGGCAACGCATGCTTAATATATGTCAATGACATCTTATAGTATAAGCCTAAAATATATTGGAAACATATCAATTTGCAAGTAATCTAATAAATTTCAATAATAGTAGTCTCGTGCAGTGATTTTTTCTATGTTCTTTTGGGATATCTGAAGGATAAACTTTGGTCTTGATAAAAACTTCATGCATTTTAATGGTGAAACCATGTTATGACTGCATAAAATAAAAATTCTTTTTACCAAGTAAAATTCCTTTTTTTTGCAAAGTAAGTTTGACAACAGATACAGTGTGGGGAGAAATGTCACTTGTCCTTGCAGAGCGTGATAAAAAGAAAAGTGATTAAGACGACTAGTCATAAAACTGAAAAACCACTGCACTGTACTCACAATGTGGAAAATATCCATTAGAGTTGAATTGAAAAGTCACCCATGCACTCGATACATCCCAATTATCATCAATGTGTTATAACTATTTAGAAATCAAAATCTATTCAATGATTCCGAAATATAGAATAAAATAACCATTAAAAATTCTTAAAAAGCTGCGTTGGAAGCTCAAATTGTGTCAATCTTTCCTCACTTTGTACATCATTATTATGACATTTTCTGAAAATTGATGTCTTCCTAATCTTGTTCTACATTTTCAATATTTATTTATCTGTTAATTTAGTTTATTTTTTTCTTCTCAGCATTATATCTAACATGAACATATCTAAAACTAAGTTTAAAGAAAATAGAGTTAAGTACTGTTTCCTTAATTGCACTACGATTTTGCATTCTTTGACAGATACGTATTTCGACCTCAACTGTTAGGTCATCTTCAGTGTCTCGTACTTAATCCGATATTCTTTTAACAAACACGTATTCCGCTAACATGTTCAGGTTCATCATCATCATATCTAAAACTGTTTCAATCAAACATTGCTTTCACATCAAACATTGCTTGGCAGTATGCTTACCTTAAAGTACGTGTATCAAGGGCGTGTGTCGAAAGAGTAATTAAAAGCTATTCTCTAAGGGCTGATTTATTCACCTCGGATTAACCGGTAAACCAGGCTTACCCATATAATTAAACCTGGGTTTAACGCTTAAGCTAGGGTAAAGAAATTGGCGCTATGTGTGGCAGCATGCGAAAAAAAGTATTTTTGGAATGAATTTTCACTTGTTAGTAAAACATCGAGCCCTGCAAAATTCAGCGCATAATATACATAAAAGTTCTTATTATATTCGGAGAGCTATCAGTATTTCTGCTACACTAACTCAAAACATAATAATTTACAGTTAACATGAATGTTTAAAAATACGCGTGATTAAGTCACCATATTTGTTTAACTATTTCGCAATCGAAGCATCTTTCGTGTCCGAGTGATCATCGTTTAGGTGTATCGTTACATGGTTTGGCATGCAAAGTATGTGCAACTAATAACCGCCATTTCAGGCAAATTAGCACATGAAGAGTATGTGCTGCAAATGGTATGAGTCACAGGTGCTTCTTTAAATGTATGTATGTATGAATACTACTGGGAAGTATTTGTTTACCTTCATATCAAATCTCTATGTGCCAGACAAATGGAAGGAATGTAGACGACTTTTATGTTTTATGACTTTCGGCAGACTGCAATGGGCTGGACACATGAAACGAACGCCAAATAAATTTAAACTCGTTGTAAAGACTTTTGCATTCGTTTCTTTCTAAATGGTTTCAAATTTATTATTACAAAGGGGACTTTTTCTAGCGGAGCTTAGGATCATCAGATTTGAGTAATATCATATCATATGGGAAAAGTGGTAAACTACTAAAATCGAGTTTATTTTCATTTTCCCCGATGAACGATTTTTTAATTTCCAGAATCTTAATATATACAACTAAGGCTTACTTATAACGAAAAAATATTTTAGGTTCATGAAAGTGCGATAATAATCCTGTTTCAACACACCGTGAGCCGTTGTGGTCCATCATTGTGAAAATCATAAAAAAAATGATATTTTGACCATTTTTGCATATTGAGGCCAACTAATTTTGTTTCGCAATATGTTTTTCTTAAGGACGAGGTTGCTAGAGTTACAAAATGGCAGGAAGTATGGCACCCACTGGCTTCCTTCTTCCTCCTTCCCCTAGCCCCAGTCATCGATAATCACGGACGCTGACGAACAAATGCATTAAATTGAGCTAGCTTACCTGCATAAAATGCAATGAAACTGCTACTCCCGGTTGATTATTAATTTTTCTCTTCAGTAAATTAAACTTATTTTCAATATTCACAATAACTTAACAGATTCGTGCCAAAACGTAGCACTCAACACAACTGCCGCTCTACGCCCAATTGTCCCATGTTATATGGGAATCCCATATAACATGGGACAATTATGCGTAGAACGGCAGACAATATTTTCTAAGATGAGAGCGTTTTCCACTAGATTTAAATGGCGCAGTATCATAACGTCCGAGGCCATAATGTCCCAGGACTTTATGGCGCATTTTTTTGGGGCATAACGTCCAAACATGTAAGTGTGTCACGAAGTCCAAGGAAAGAAGGCACATAGGATATTATGACGCACCCAAACTTTAGGATGTTATTTCGCAAAAAAACGCGACTTAACGACCGGGACAGTATGGCCTCGGACGTTGTGATCCGGCCCCGATTTAAATCACTTTTTTATGCACTTTTAAATACCCCAGCACTGTCATAATTGGATGGAATGTTGGAAACTAGTTCTTTTTTTCGCATTATCAATCGTTTGTAGCCTGAAATATCCGTATTTTACACTTTTGTGAACGAAAACCGATTCAATTTCGATCGCGGTTAGAAATACAACTCGCTTGAGCTGGAGAGCATACCGTAAAACTGAGTGTTGTAGTTCAGCGCTACGTGAAATTGATCCGATCACTGACCATGTTTCGGCAAAAAAATGTTCTCTTTACCAATTATTGCATATTTTTGGCATGTAATGATCAAAGTGCACACGAACGCGTTGTCAAAGAGAAATAGAGCAGTTTATTTTATGTTTTTGAATCGTTTTTGGCATTGATTAACTTCACCCCGCATCATGGTAGAGCAGTGCGAGAAAAGAGAGCTGGAAGAGAGAAAATAATTGTCAAAAACGTAAATAATACGACGCACAGTGCGATGAACGTATTCAATGCTGGCAACAAAAAAAATATTTGAACATATATTTTTTTTGATAACAAGTTGTACGAGTGAGCCCAAGCAATCAATACAATTTATACAAAAAATCCAATATGATAAAAAAAAAAAAAAAACATAGCAATCAATACAATTTTACAAAAAATCCAATCTGTAAAATAATTACTAGGCAATTGTTAAGGCTCAGTTAAGCAAAGATTGTATTTCGTTTCTTTGACCAAGCTACACTACACTGTGCGCCGCTTGTTTTGGTTGATTTTAGTGGGTGGTTGGGAGGATGATTAGAAGAAAGACAGCATTATTGTTATGATCTCTAGGGAGCTTCACAAATCTAGAGCTAATAATCTTTTTATTCGTGAAAAAATAATAAAAATTGATCAATTGGTTCAAAAGTTATAACGGTTTGAAAATTAAAAAAAAAATAGATGTGTGTTTTTTTTTTCAAATAACTCAACGTACATATATACAGATGGATAAATTATTGGTTAAAATGGGAAAAAATCAACAGCTCAGGTGAGATTTGAACTCACGACCCTTATTCGCTAGACAAGTGCTTTACTAACTTAGCTACCGAGCCAATTAATGGCACGGCAACTTAGTTGTCATAAGGTAATCCAAATCTCATCGATCTATATCATCTTTCCCTAAACCGCAAATGTAACCATCTCTGTTGTACAAATGTACGAGTCATAGATATGCCGTTTTTTGGACCACCATATTTTTAAAATGGCCACCGTAATGGCGAAACAAAAAAAAAATACGGGACTAATTATTTTCGGTAGTGATCATTTTAACAAAATTTGAGTAATATCTGAGCACTTTTATTATCAAGTCTTTTCCTTTTTCATGAAATGGCTTTATAGTTGGTATGCGAAAGAGTACATTTTATAAATAAAACTTTTTACACGACTGTAAGGGCGAAATAATATCGAAAAAATCACCAAGGCGATATAAATTTATATATTTACATTTATTCAGTAGAGCAGGAACAATTCCTTATTTCACCAAGAAACTATTTTCTCACAACAAACATAGTTTTTTTTTCTTATATTTGCGAGGGCACTCATACTGTGAGATTAAACAAGTTTTTTTACCTCAACAGTTGGTTACTCGACCATACTACTGACTGGGATGCACAGATGTTTGTTCATAAGCAGTAAATAATATATTACTATTAGGTTATGCTTTGAAAGGTGGAAGCTGTACTACGACGAACAGTTTGAGAATGTAATGGAATGACATGAAATAACACCATGTCAGCGGACAAAAATGCAATCGTGTTAACAGAGCCCACACTGTTTTTCATGTTGTCTTACTTTTTAATCCATCCTCTGTTCCATTCCGTTTGACTCATTAGCAAGGATTTTAACCATGGAGCGACTTTTCTCTCCCTGTACTTCATTCGTCTTGCTGCTACCTGTTAACTGAGCGTGAGCTGGGTAATATCAGCTTGTGTCTAGTAGGTATGTAGCTGCGCTCACATGGGGACAACAGAACATCCGACCGCCATAGCGAACACACAATAAGAGACCAGCGACAAACGACGACGACAACGCTGACGACGGCCACGGTCGCCATTTCCTGCCTGCTGCTGCAACGTGCGAGATACAGTGGTTAAATTAATAATTTATGCACCAAGTTGTGACCCGCGCCGAACATTTGCATGTCTCCGCGGGTACCAACAGTGGGGTGGATGTTCAAAATAGTTACAAATTCCATGCGGCCAGTTTAACTCAATCATGATATCGATTGCGCTGCTAATGAGTATCATATGGAGGCTGAATTAGCACCGATAGCATCCCGTTCTAATTGCTTCTAATGATCATCCCTAGGGAAGGAAGTAGCGTGGTTAGCACCGATTTGTGTTCTGTTTTTCATCCCGGTTCTGCCTTTATGGGAAAAAGTCCCGAACTGCTGGTCTGGCGGGAAGGGATTTCGTACCTCCCTGAACAAACCGCCCAGTGGGAACCTGTTCTATTCATCTCGGTAAACACCTGGAATTTGTCACCAGTAGCGTTAGCGAGGGGTTGTGACTGCTTTTTTTTTTGCCTGGATGTAACCTTTTCGAATATTATACGTAGGATTTGAATGTGCTGCGATTTTGGGTGTCATTTCAATTGTGACCTTAAATTTGATTCAACAAGATAGCGTTGCTCATCCCACAACAACACTCACCGCTGTGGCACCTTGTAACAAGACACATGTGCTTTTTTCCGAGGCAGCCTTTCATGTTGTTCTCGACCCCCGCCCCATTAGAATGCCGGTGTAGTGTGTTTGGGCGAGATTTTGTTGACAAACGTAAGCATATGGCTAGGATTTAGCAGGAAGCAGCACACTACCTAAGCGGAAGGTAGCCCCAGTCAGAGCGCCGTTGATTGTCTGCTGTGTTGGTAGTCTTTGTCTCACCACCGCCAGACAGCAACCAGCAAACGTTTAGTTCGGGGGACATAAATCTTGGTCGGTTAGAGCTGAGGCTGGGCCTTTTGCTTGCCCTGGATAACTCTGATAGGATATGTTGGCAGTCCTTTGCATGTGAGAATGGGAATATTCTCCGACCCGAGAGGAGGACCGTGTTTTTATTTTGGAAATAGTTGCGGTAGCTCCGGAATTGTAGTTCAGAAGGCAAAATAATAACTGATGATGTAATAATTTGTTAGCCCAATTGCATATGGGACAACAGAATAGGAAGGCACAATTTGTTCTAAGAGGGCTATTACAGAGTATAAGAAAGATAAATGGGATGATTTTATGCTTTACTATAATATATATTTATGAGCCGAGAAGTCGTGGTTTAATTTTAAAACCTCTTTTAATGCTGTAAATTGTGAGCCTTTTTTCGTGAATATGTTTGTAAATACCCATACCCAGATGATCAAGTACTATAGCTACCTACGAGCTAGTAATGTTTCCTCTTCCGCCGTGGAGCTTTTTTTCGCAAATGGATCGTGCTTTCCATAATGCCATGCCCATATGGCTGCTGCAATTCACGCAATTCAGGTAGTACCCATTGTGACTGTTTGTACTAGTTACTGAACAATTCCAAAAAAATACTGTTGCAATATCCAAACCTCAAACTATATGGTATAGAAGATGTTCAAGCTGGAGCGTTCTTTGATAAAACTTCAGTCCTAAATTTCATTGGATAAGTTCAGAATATTTGTTTTTTATCAATTTCTATTTAATCGTGAATTGTAATGAATTTATGATTTGTGTTTTAGACTTCCAGCGAACTACATCTTCACAATACTACAATTATAATAATGGCATTCTGACCGCGCATTCCGTTTATCCCACCCCGGTGGAGAAATTTGAGCTCATTTCCGGCAATGGCATAATGTAACACCAGCTGAACAATGTGCTAATTGTCCCATCACGGGTGAATCAACACAAACGGTTCATCGCTAATAATAAGACATGGAATCAACACACAGATGTCAAAACCGCGCCGCACCTGGCCCAGGGTTGCATCGAATATTACATCAAATCATAATTAATGCTGTTACTTGAACCATCTTCACTCTGTAGGTGAGTGCGAGTGGGCGTAACTATAGGCTCCCCCGGTTCGGAAGGCTTATTGAAATCCGATCCTTATCCCATACGGAATGGATATTAGGTGGCAACCAGAGAGCAGTGACATTGCGTCCTGTCGCGATAATTAACTGGCGCCATGTGTGGAACCATTCCTATGATATGACTCGTCATCATCACATTAATTCATGTGAAATCTGACCGAATCTAACCGATGCGATGTCGTGGTGCGGTGTCCACCAGATGTGGCACACCTGTTTAGTAATAATAATCAATTCCAGAAGCTCACAAGGCTTCCGACTGATGGTGAGATCCAGCAGCGGAAGCAGCCATAATTAGAGGATTTAAATGTGCTTTGATGGTAGTGAGGGAGAGCCTTGATGTAAGATCATGCGGATATGAGTGGAACTGGCTTATGATACTGGCAAAACGTTATACGAGATTCAAATGTTCCTTTGATATTCTATCTACTATCTTTCATTTTCTTCGTTTTATTTACAATCTTCTGTTTCTATATTCGTTTTTTACTTGCTTTCCTTGTTTTGAGCGATCTTTTTCATAATTGAAGGTTTGCCTATTTTAAAATACGCTTTCGAGGTTTTCTCAAGGAATTACAAGAAAAAGATCTTGACCACGATGCCACTAATGAGCGCTGCCTACGAGCCTGTGTTCGAAGTTGCTCATTAGCCTTCTAAGCAGCTTCATTTTTAAGTAATTTTTGAACTTGAAAGTTCACATAAGCACGCTGGATAGCCTTCTAAGCAGCTTCTGACAGAACTTTGACAAAAGTCAGCAGAAACAAAAATGTGTTTTTAGAATCGCAACCCCCACCTTGTTTGGTGGGTGGGTTTGTGATTAATGTCTGGAAATTGCTTCTGATAATTACATTTTCACACAAATCACTGCTCTGTAGATTTGAACTGCATCCTCCTGCGTGATAGCCTGCCGACTTACCACTGCGCTGCTAAAGACACTTGACAAAGTCAAGCAAACTTCACTACTGTACAAATATGCAAAATCAGCTGCAAACAGAAAACCGATTCAAGTCAGACTTTACCTGCTGTTCATTCAATCACAAGTGTAGTACTGTGGTAGAGCATAGGGTTCTCACGCAGCGACTATCGGTTCGAATCCGATGAGCGGCATTTTTTTTTTTGCTCAAGCCTAGTATTTATTGATTTGATAAATTCATATTTGTCTTTTATTCGTGTATGCTTAAAAAGTTGTTTTCTGTAAAAGAAATAAATTTAATCTTCATTGAAACACAATGCTACTGAACTGAACTTGAAAGTTCCGACAAAGTTCCGAGTAGCATCTTAAGCAGCTTTAAAGTTCCGCAAAGTTCAGATAAAGTTCCGAATGAAACTTTCTGGCTGCTTAAGGGGCTAACAATGAGCCTTGTCGGAACTTGTGACCGAAGTTCCAGCAAGGCTCAATGTTAGCCTCTTAAGCAGCCAGAAAGTTCCATTTGAAACTTTATCTGAACTTCACGGAACTTGAAAGTGCATTTTGTCATGGGAAGCGGAACTTGTGGTTACTTGGGTGCTTAGCTTATAAAGCACCCTTTTATCTGAACCTTGGGTTACTTGGGGATGTTCGCCATCCACCAGGTTTTGCAGAAATGCCGCGAATACAACGTGCCCACACATCACTTGTTCATCGATTTCAAATCGGCGTATGATACAATCGATCGAGACCAGCTATGGCGGATTATGCACGAGTACGGATTCCCGGATAAACTGATACGATTGATCAAGGCGACGATGGATCGAGTGATATGCGTAGTTCGAGTATCAGGGAACACCCTTGAGTCCCTTCGAATCTTGCAGAGGGTTACGGCAAGGTGATGGTATTTCGTGCTTGCTGTTTGACATTGCTTTAGAGGGTGTAATAAGGAGAGCGGGGATAAACATGAGAGGAAAAATTTCAGCTCCTTGGTTTCGCTGATGATATTGATATTATAGTTCGCAACTTGCAGACGATGGCGGAAACGTACACCCGACTAAAGAGTGAAGCCAGGCGAATCGGATTAGTCATTAATGTGTCGAAGACAAAGTACATGATGGCAAAGGGCTTCAGGGGGGAAACACCGCGCCCGTCATCCCGAATTTCTATCGACGGTGATGAAATCGAGGCGGTTGAAGAATTCGTGTACTTGAGCTCAATGGTGACCGCCGACAACGACACCAGCAGAGAAATTCAGAGACGCATTGTGGCAGGAAATCGAGCTCACTTTGGACTTCGCAAAACTCTACGATCGCACAAAGTTCACCGTCATACGAAGTCAACTATCTACAAAACGCTGATTAGACCGGTAGTTCTCTATGGGAACGAAGCATGGACTCTACGTGTAGAGGACCAACGCGCCCATGGAGTTTTCGAGCGGAAGGTGTTGCGTGCCATCTACGGCGGAGTGCAGATGGAAGACGGGAATTGGAGGGGGCGAATGAACCACGAACTGCATCAGCTGCTAAGAGAACCAACCATCGTCCACACCGCGAAAATCGAGAGGCTACGGTGGGTCGGTCACGTCATCAAGATATCGGATAGCAACCCGACTAAAATGGTTCTCGAGAGTCATCCGACCGGTACAAGAAGACGTGGTGCGCTGCGAGCTCCATAAACACAACCCAGGTAACCAATAAGCAGTGAAAATTGCATTAATTCGGCACTATATGCGCCTTTACGGCAGGTCATTAAATGCTAATTTGCCCCATATGCGCCATAAGTGCTACTTAAATGCAGGTTTTGGCCCAATATACGGCTGATTTAATGCTTAAATTTCCTACCCCCCAGATTGTCAAAAATAAAAACAATAAATTTCCCCTGCCCATTTTACGGCCTCTCTTTCTTTTCTATTTTTATCTTCACTCTCCTGTTTGAGGCTTGGGGGCCTGTTTTGAAATTCTGTTCTTGTTTTTTTTTGCTGGTTTCGGCGAAATTGGGATTTGATCCCTCGATCCTCGGGTTGACGATGGTGCTGAACCTCGCTACGATGTAAGCTATAGATGATTAGATAATGTGCGTTGGTTTTTCGATCAATTTAAAGCTTGAATATTACACCGGCAGTAGCTTCGTCAGATATGCTATGTGCCCAGCATGTGCTGATAATTAAATCGAACATTGGAAAGTAGCCAAAACCATGGAATTTATTTGCCAAAGCATGTTTTTTTAGTTGCTACTCTATAAATGACAGGAGAAGCGAATGATAATGGCATCTACAGCCGGTGCACGTAAATTAAAAAGTGGAAATGTGTTGTGGGTTCAGCATCACTCCTCCCACTTAGCAGTTTTATGGCACTAATGTAGCAGTTATGCTGCTTGTTGACCAAAACATACCGTGCATCTGAAATGCTACATAACTGCTGTCAGATTTTAAGTAGCATTTCAATTGCTAATATAGGGCAGTTTAGCCGTCGAACTGCTATCATACGGCAGAAAGCAGGTCAAATGCAGATATGAAACAGAAATACGGCTTATTCAAATGCTTATTGGTTGCCTGGGAAGGGAAAGCGTGAAACTTCAAACGCGATATGTCCGTGATAAGCTTACAACTCATCAGAAGAGAGAAAATTTAGTCCTACTAAAGAGAAATGAAGTCCCTTGTACAGTACAGCCTTGTCAATCTTAACAAATAATTCATCCTCACGTGTCATCACATTCGCATGTATTTAGAATACAGAAAGCGATCTTCATCAACTCTTTGCGAGAGGTCAACCTAGTAGAGCGATGATGTGCGAAAACTGTCTACTTCTTTGATTGTGTGTCCGCTTGGTTGAAAGCGTTCAATTGTCAATTTATCAGAATAGATTTTAATTGACGTCTATGCTGAGCGTGAGCAGCAGCCTTCTACCCCGCAATAGTTAGGTACTGCAGAAGTGAGGAATAAAATAATCCTGTCAGTTGAAGATATCGGTTGTAGTTCAGTTTTTAACGAATCACAAGTGTTTCTTAATTTGATAAAGTCGTTTGCCAAAAAATGAGTGGTTGTCATTCCTGCGAAATGCGAATGAAGAAATTTATTAAATTGACTTCGCAGTGAGCATTTCAATGTGTGAATTATTTTCACTCGGATGTTCTGAATAAATTTATTATAATCGTTTATTAACATTTTAATAACTACTAATATAATTATAATATTACTTCACCAGTAGATGAACATCAATTAAACATGCCTTAAAATTAGCGTTTAGTTGAATTGTTTCCCATACATCATCGTCGGAACAAGTGATTTGTAGTTTTTAAGAACAGACTTGTTAGAATCCCAAAATGGCCGCCACAATGGCCGACTTTGGCACCTACTAACGATTTTAAGGGCACAAATCTCTTCGTAAACAAAACCAGCGCACCTGAGCTTCTCATTTCAAGCTTATTACAAGTGAGCAAGAACAGAATAATAAAAAGCTTTGTTGTGTGAAGCTTGCTTTTTGAGAATTGTGCGTCTGAAGTTTTGATGCACTGTTGAAGCGGGATTTTAAGACGTTTGTCCTTAAGATCTATTCTTATAGACAGCTCAGACAGCTGTCCACTGCTCGACAGCCTGACCGACCAGTAGTGATATCTTCCGTTCAGGTTCTGAAAATGCAGTTACCTGAATTTGCGGTTGAAAAAGAAAAAGTAGAGATTGTTAAGATTCACGAATATTTGAATAAGGGGACGGCCATAAATTATGTTAAACAAATAATCTCAATTTTCAACGCCACCTATCCCCTTTCCCATACGTCACATTTTGTATGAGAGCTTTGAAATTTGTGTATGGATCGTGACATTATGTTGCATCATCCCTAATGTAATTTGGATTGAATATCAGTGCAAAGAAATCGATCATGGTGCAATTGTCTATTTTCTACTACATATCGGAAGTAAGTTCAAGGTAGTTCAACTTTTAAATCATGACGCAGCAATATTTTGTTGCGTCACACGGCTTACAACCTGGTGCGACATTGAACACACTACCGTATGAAACATCACACGTTCATTGGCATGCGCTACACGTGACATACTTTAATTCCACATGGCCCCAACATGCACGACATGCGATCAATGACGTCATTCGGTTGCTCGATCTTGTTAATTGAGTGTTTTGCAGTGTATGTGTTTCACATTGGTTCCTCGTATCAACAGGCCAGCAATTTATTCAGAGAAGTCCAACGAACGTTCGTTTCGTATATTTGATCAGTTCTCTGAAAGCTGCATTCGTTGCACCACGCTCATCACGCCATAGTGCCAATTCCCAGTCACCTGCTGCCAGTGAAGTGACGATTGTAATGTTTGAAGTGGCCCCCCAGTTACAATCAAACTGTAACAAGACAACTGTTCGGCGATATCGTTGTATTGGTTCCACCGTCCGTCGCGTCGCGCAAAGCAATGCGTATATAACTGGGGGGAAATATCGTACGATCCAACATCAACCAATCGGTGCATTGAATCGGAGGGGCTCGTCAAGGCGAGCACCTCTAGGTCTGTCTGTCTGTCTGACTTGTTTTCGACGAAGCCAGCTATCTTGCTGCATTAAATATCGCGTGTTGCTCACTCGCGTAAATATCTAGAGTAGGTAGGGTCTGGGACCATTTTGGGTACTTTTTACTATAACTTAGTCAATTTGACTTCGTTTTTGTAAACGGTGAGCAATGCACTGTGCAGAAAAAAAAACAAGTCAATTGGTATGAATATGACTGAGTTATAGTGGCAAGTGTTCAAAATAGGACTCCCTGCCCGAATGGCCCCAAACTCTTCGCTTTTTAAAACTCGGATAGGTATTGCGCGGAAGATCGCGGCGCACTGTGTCAGCAACGGAATGTGTTGATGGGCTGGGCGTGTATGTGAATTGGAGGAGCACTCGGGTACGATTGCGTCGGAATTTTTTGGCGAGGGATTGTTAATTTGAAGGGCTGCGCAGTTTGTATACCTAGTCGTTAATTGAAGCTAGAACGAAGGGAACGGTAATAGCTACTCTATTGTGAGGAATGGTCTTTCAATTTACTATACGTGAAATGGTGGGATCTGTTGTGATCTGACTAAACCAAATATTTTCTGCTCATCAGATAGGTATTTGCTTATAATGACATTGGGAAGCATAGCTTGAAATGGAAAGCTTGAAAGCAGAGCTTTAGAACAATACAAATTCTTTGAAGTAGGTACCTGTATTGGCTGATACAGAGGCCGTAATCTCGTTGATCGTACACATCACCAGCAATTAACAACCATAGTAAGATGACCCAGACAGGCTCGCTGAACGTGCACTACGCCCACCAGGAGCGCCAAGACTTACATCGTTGGAGGGTTAAAGAGCTTTTCTAACTCGGTTTGTTCCGATTCCGTCCACGAGTGTAAGCAAAACGTGAGTTTCACCTCTGATCAATACATACCTACATCATTTTAACGGATAGCCTCAGTCCAATAGAGGCCAATGGGGACGGAAAAGCACTATTCATATGTCTTTTGCGAAAGTACGATAAATTCTGAGTAGGTACTCTATCGAATTACACTATCACCTTGGTTTGGTTCCCTTTCCTGTTGCTTGATCTCAGGTAATATGAAAATGGACTAGCTTGCCAAGGTGGGCGCTATGGAAAATGATACTTACGAATGACATATGGCATTAGATGACAAGTCAGTAAGCGGTTGTTGTGATGGCTATGAAATCAAAACATGAATAAGGTAGCCTAGTACTGCTCCGAATACGAAATTAAAAAGAGCTGATTTTTGTACAGGGGATAGACAAAATGATCGGGACAGACAAAATTTTCACTTTTCAAAAAACGTTCAAATAGCTGTAACTTTTTGAAAAGTGCGTCAAACGCTCAAAATTGCATTGCATTTGGTTTATTGATTCCGGAAATATAACAGTTCAAAATTGGCTATCGCATAATTATTACCTTTTCCAGAATCTTTCTAACTTCATGTAGAATAGCCCGTTCTTTCCCAAATTTAGACCATAAATTTTAAATTTTTTGATGCACTTTTCAAACCATTTTTTGAAAAGTGAAAATTTTGCCTGTCCTTATCATTTTGTCTATCCCCTATATATCCTTTGGGCTGCCGTTAATCGCATATCTATCCCATTTGCATAGGAAATCCAGCAAACATGGGACTGATATGCGATTCACGGCAGTAGGTCCGAGGGAAATCAGAAAATTAATAGGTACATTAGAAACATACTGTGTAGGCTTGGATTGGAGTATATGATGCTCATCCACAAATTTGTTCAACAAATTGGTGTCTTTGTGGTGTTCCTGAATAACTGGAATCTTCGATATAACGGCACTCACCTAGAAAAAATGAGAAAAAAAGAAAATATTGAGTTAAAACCTTATAATGGAAATGCCGTTATGAAACGCTTGCAATGTAGGAGAGAACAGAATAACAACGCCCCATTACGCAGTGTTTAAGAGTGCCTACCTTTGGAACGTAATTCATACAGCTAGGCGTTATTCATGAATCACGCTAACCCAAATTTCGTTCTGTTGATAAACATTACCGTTGCAGTCGTTTTCCATTCAAAGTTGTCTGTTTTGACATGTTGGGAAACCCTCAGATTTAGGCAGAAAACACGTAACATAAGTGGAACTCCATGGTCAGAGCGAAGGAGAAAGTTGTATCCTTTTCCAGCACGCGAAACTGTTATATCTTTTTTAAAAGGCGTCGAACTGTCACTTATTTTGGTAAACAAAAAACATCTGATCCAACCAGTATTCCAGTTTTGGCAAAGAATACAGGAACGAAGATTGGCATCTGAGATTTGAGCTGGAAATCCACTTATTCATGGTGTCATAAATTCATTGAAATCTTCGAAATAACCCATCCACGCTTCACATATCGATCTCCCTTTACATTTAAAGCCATAAAACGTACGGAATTTTCCTTTGAGTTTACAAAGTTTTATTACAATTTATGTCCTATTTTAGCTCTTCACGTGCTGCCAGTCTAGATCTATGAGGTCTTTGTTTTACTTCACAGCAATGAAAAATGGTATACATGCTGAAAAATAGTATGACAATACACGGTGTGTTGTGTAGAACAACTTTATAATAAAAAAATAAGTAAGTCTGAAATTTTGCCCAGTGATACTTTGGGCCATTCCCTTCAATTTGCTGGGTCGGTTAAAAACATCCATCGGGGGGTCTAGAACAAAATTTTTTTTTTGAAGGTTTTTCATGCAAAAACAGTTAAAAGCGCATATTGTAAATTATTGCATCTTCTATAAATATTCACAACTTTTTTGTCTTTGAGGATAGAACCATAAAATTTTCAGGCGTTTCGAAGTAGTATGCGTAGATGACTGTGTGAAAATTTCACTGAAATATGTTTAATGGTTTTCAAATAATAGCAAAACTATCAAACGCATTCCAAAATACTAAGCTAAGTATCAAAAGTCCAACAAAAAATCTATATTTTTTATATAATAATATACATAAAAAAAATAATTCTAAGGACCTTGAGTCATTATGATGGCGGTATGTACTGTGAAAACTTGTTTTTCAAATAATGAACAGATACATAGTCAAATACATGAAAGGAAAACACACACATTGCCATTATGTAGCTTTTGACTAAAGTATTAATTATTTATCTCAAGAACGCGGATTTGCGTATACATGTTCATTTTTTCCATTTTTTTTAAATGATTCAGGTCTTATCTAAGTATCAGATTTCAAGCGAAAGGCTTTAGGAGAGCGTGGCGCAATAATTTGGATTACAAACTGTTTGTTATTTTTTCGAAAGATATTGATTTATGTTGAAAATATTCTACTAGTCAACGACTCCCTAACAATGATCAATCACTCTTCCTCATGCTTGGAGGAAACCACAGAAAATATTTTTGAGACATCATATGCAAATCGATAAGACTATTTAAACCATTGTTATCAAATTGTTTTTCCTTGGCTTTATGCTGAACAGCCTAATTTTCATGCCTAATGTAGAAACATTTTCAATAAGTACTCCGTTCTTTTAACTCTTCTTTCAGAACTTATTATCAGTTATTTGTTAATAAATGGTGGCATAAGTAATAAGCATCATATAGCTATTAAATTTAAAGACAAACCTAAGTTTAGGTCCAACAGCTATGTCAAATATCGTGGAATAATCCGGAAACTATGTTTAGTACCGTAAAGTTGCCCTTGATCGAATATTGCCCAACTGAATTCTGTTTTGATTTCAGTTCTCGTCATTGTGTCCTGTCTTGGTTTAATGTGGACTCATACCCACAACTTCAATGTTATTATGAGGTCTTTAACAGAGTTAACTTGTTTTTATTCATTGACTAAGGTGAAATACTATTTAATTTTGAGCTTGTTAACATTAATTCCAAAATAATTTAATTTCCATATTTTTTCTTCGAAACAGAGATGTTTCCCAATCCTCGAGTGCTTTTCTTGGCTTACCAAATAACATTCAAATATTTTCTTAAGGGAAGGCCGACATGCTCAATCATGATAATTGTGTTTATTATAGGATTCGTAATAGAGGCATACTTATACTTGTGAACATGTATACGCAAAACCACGTTCTTGAAATAAATAATTAATACTTTAGTGAAAAACTACATAATGACAGTGTGTGTTTTCCTTTCATGTATTTGACTATGTATCTGTTCATCATTTGAAAAACAAGTTTTCACAGTACCGCCATCAGAATGACTCAAGGTGTTTAGAATAAAACATTTTTCATGTCCTCCTCCTCTTCTTGGCGTAACGTCCTCACTGGGACAAAGCCTGCTTCTCAGCTTAGTGTTCTATGAGCACTTCCACAGTTATTAAGCTTCCTCTGCCAATGACCATTTTGCATGTGTATATCGTGTGGCAGGCACGAAGATACTCTATGCCCAAGGAAGTCAAGGAAATTTCCTTTACGAAAAGATCCTGGACCGACCGGGAATCGAACCCGTCACCCTCAGCATGGTCATGCTGAATACCCGTGCGTTTACCGCCTCGGCTATATGGGCCATTTTTCATGTATTATTATATAAAAAATATAGATAACACAAGTTTACAAAATAAAACGAAAGTCGTGAACTTCTGTCAACGACCAAAATTTTCGAAGCACAATTTAGTGCTGATTTCGAAACTGTTCATCAAAAAATTTAAAGTAGAACAGTTTTTGAGTTTTAGCTCAATATCGAGTTTTGTAACTTTTCAAAATGTGTAATTTACTAAAATTCAAATATATTGCGTTTTGTTCAACCAATTTTAAATCTTTTTCCATAAATTGAAAGCTGAATACAATACCATTCGATCATCTGAATACAGGTTTTGCGTCAGATTGATGAAATTCAAGATATTGGCGAGTTTTAGGGACGAACCTCTTAAATTTTAGCAAAATTCCCAAAATTTTTTAAAGAAATGTATTTTTTTTCAATAAGAAAAAAACAACCTAAAAATTCTTTCTCGACGTTTATTTGACATATCATATGTAGGCGATTTACAGTAAAAATTTCAGCTCAATCGGAGCATTGATTACGGAGAATGAGATGTTTAAAGTGAGCGACTTTGCTTAAAAATAGAACAAAAATCGATTTCAAATCACCAACCTTGTATGGAAAGTCGAAAAAATTTCCGCTCTACTGTAATTTTTTTCCTTCGCGTTTTCGAACTCAGGGCATGATTCTACACCAAAAATGATCATCAGCTTACCGAGTTCAAAAATGCTGTAAACTAGTGTAATTTGTTGATCGTTTGCTACTAAGCTTAGTATATTAGAATGCGTTTGATAGTTTTGCTATTACTTGAAAACCATTCAACATATTTCAATGAAATTTTCACACAGTCATCTACGCATACTACTTCGAAACGCCTAAAAATTGTATGGTTCTATCTTCAAAGACAAAAAAGTTGTAACTATTTGTAGGAGATGCAATAATTTACAATATGCGCTTTTAACAGTTTTTACATGAAAAACCTTCAAAAAAAAATTTTGTTCTAGACCCCCCGATGGATGTTTTCAACAGACCCAGCAAATTGAAGGGAACGGCTCAAAGTATCACTGGGCAAAATTTCAGACTTACTTATTTTTTTGTTTTATAGATGCTCTATAAACACACCGTGAATAATGTTGTAATGCATTTGACATTTCGATGCCCTGTATACCAGTGTACGAACTCGGAAAGGCATCAACTTTTTGAGCCAGAGTTCCACTTATGTCATGTGCAGAAAAGCTCCTCAAAAACATCCTGGAACCTTCTAAAACCTCCTAAAACGGCCTGAAACGCATCTGAAACCCCCAGAAGCTCATATGAGAGCCTATGAGGCCCCCTATGGATCGCCCAGATATGGCATTTGCCTTGAAATTCCATTGAAGTTCACCTGAGAGCCCGTTAAGACCTTTAAAGCCTTTCGGAAAGCATATTAAACGCTCTGGAACGCCTCTGAAACTTTGTAGAAGTTCACTTGAGAGCCCGTGAAACCCTCTTGAACCTTTCGGAATACTCCTGAATTGCTTTAAAACGAATTACACCTCCTCCTTAAATACCCTTGAGGCTTGCCTGAGAGTCCATGAAGCCCCATAAAACCATTTGAAAAACTTATGAAACGCTTTGAAACGTCTATAAAACTTTGTGAAGTTTGCCTGAGAGCCTGTGAAGCCCTATAAAATCTTCCCAAAGCCTTCTGAAACACCCTGAATGCCAAGAGGCGTGTTAACTCTGAAACTTCCCTGAAGCTCACCTGATAGCCCTTGAAGTTCCCATAAATCTCTCTGAAAACTCCTGAAACGCCTATGAAAACCCAGCTTACCTAAGGCTCCCCAGGTGCTCACCTGAAAGCCTTTCAAACTCTAAAATGCTCTGGAGTGATAAATCGATTCCATTTGGGTGAAAATTCTATTAGCGAATCCACGATTGATTACACAAATGGAAATTCGTGAATTCAGAGCAATTGGTGAACTTAAGGTGAGGTTTAATGAGGATTTCATGGCAAGGTTCGAAGGGGAAGTAGAAGAGCGTTTAGAGCCAGAGAGAGTCTGAAAGTACCGTAGAACTCCTTGAGTTTAGGTCAGTGGCAACAATTTGAATCGCTATCATCAAAGTTCATGCTCATGTTCATATCTCATTCACAAAGTTGGAATGAACAGCGCATTCAATAACTGTTTTGGGTCTTCAAGAACACCCTTGAGTATAGGTCAGTCGGTCAGACCCCCGAAGATTTTGCATCTACTTAATTCCGTGGAAGTTCCCCTGATATCCTCTGAAACGCCTTGAAAACTCCTCAAAAACCCAATGTTACCATAGATTTCCATTAAACTCTATTGAAGCCCCTGATACCCCAGAATCCCCCAGAATCCATTGAAACGCCTCGAAACTCCTCAGAAAGAGGAGACTTCTTTTAATCTCTACTGAAGTCTGAAGTCCATTCAAACCCTCCCAAAACCTTTGACCTCTTGAAACCCCTTGAAATCTCTCTGTACGACTAAAAACACATTCCAATGTTTTCATAAAACCCCAACTAAAGTCCCCGACGTCTACTGAAACTCCCTGGAACCCCTAAAGTTGATTGAAAAGCCTTGAAAACCGCCAAATAGCCCTCATGTGACTATCATTTTTCCCCTCAAATTATTCTGAATCTCTCTGCGACCTCCTGAAGCCCTCTGAAAACTCTCTAACCACGTTTGATGACTTGAAACCTCTGCAGATATCCCCTTAGACTTCCCTTGAATTCTACTTAACCTCCATGACACTCCCTTAAATCCACTGAAACGCCTTCATCTGAGATATCCGTAGTCTTCTCTTAAACTCTAATTGAACTCTTAAACTGAAGTCCCGGTAGTTGCCGGCATAGAATAGCGCTGCGGACCCCTTGTTCCGGATGTAAAAGTCCACCAAATAGGGGACCCCAATCCAAGGTGACAGACGACCCTGTGCTGATGGATGAATGGTTGAGGAGGTTCAAAAGATGCTCGATCGTTAACGGAGCCCATAACGTGGGTAGATCACCTCTTCGTTACGATGAACGATCTACCAAACCGAAACGTAATATCGTCCTATTTATTTTTTTATTTTTTTTTTTAATTTTTGAATATGGGTTCTGGTAATTCAAGGAATCATTGTCCCTCAAATAGTTAAAAACCTTCCCATCCAAGGCTAAAATCATTGCAAAGGAACTCAAATTGGGTTAGAGATCCATGTACTAACTCTTCAAAAACTGACAAGTGTTAGTATGCAAGGAACATACTAGACTCCTTACTACTGAACAAATGTTCTTTACTGAATAAGCTCATTGTTAGTTGGGTTGCTGCTAATGTTAAAATCCGGGTCCCAAACTTCCTCCTGGGGAGAATTTAGTTGTAAAGCAAGGGCGATGCTAGGTTTCCGATGCATGGCCAATTACACTAGTTTACAGCATTTTTGAACTCCGTAGGTGTAGAATCATGCCCTGAGTTCGAAATCGCGAAGGAAAAAAATTACAGTAGAGCGGAATTTTTTACGACTTTCCATACAAGGATGATGATTTAAAATGGATTGTTGTTCTATGTTAAAGCAAAGTCGCTCACTTCACACATCTCATTCTCCGTAATCAATGCTCCGATTGAGCTGAATTTTTTACTGTAACTCGCCTACATATGATATGTTAAATAAACGTTGAGAAAGAACTTTTAAATTGTTTTTTCTTATTGAAAAAAATACATTTCTTCATATATTTTTGGAAAATGTGCTAAAATTTAAGGAGATCATCCCCAAAACTCGCCAATATCTTGAATTTCATCAATCTAACGAATGATATTATATTCAGCTTTTAATTTATGAAAAAAGATTTAGAATTGGTTAAACAAAACGCAAGATATTTGAATTTTATTAAATTCCATATTTTAAAAAGTTGTAACACTCGATATTGAGCTAAAACTCAAAAACAGTTCTACTTTAAATTTTTTGAAGCACGGTTTCTAAATCAGCGCTAAATTATGCTTCAAAAATTTTGGTCGTTGACAGAAGTTCACGACTTTTGTTTTATTTTGTAAACTAGTGTTATCAGTGCTCTTCTAAGAAAACAAAACAAAAACTATATTAAAATCGATACTTTATTGCCCTTCATTGGCAGTAGAGTAATGCGACATGTATAACACTAAGGATAGGGATATGTCACAATATATCTAAAAACTGATCGCAATGGCAAACCCAAACAAATTGAAGCTTGAAACCTCTCGAAAAGCCTTGAAACGCCTCGAAATCCTTCAGAAAACCCTAGTGAGACCCTCATAATCTTTACATACACTCTAGTGAAGCCCCCCCTGAAACCCGCTGAAATAAACCGAAACGTACTAATATCCCTTTGTAACCCTTCTAAGCTGTAATAAAAGCCTCTGAAGCCCCCTGCAGCTCCCTAAAACTCTCTTGAAACGCCTTGAAAACTTCTGAAAGCCCTCTGTAGCTCTCGAAATCCCTCTAGCCATCCTGAAACGATGCTTAAGACCTGTGAAATATCCTGAAAAACCTTAAAGTTCTTGAAACGCCTCGAAACCCTTCTGAAACCTCTCTGAAACCTTCTGCACTCTGCTCAAAGACTATGGAGCCCCTAAATACCCCTGAGAGCCCCAGAAGCCTCTTCACATCTTCTGAAACCTCGTATTTTGAATCAACCACTCACCCTCCTTATACTGCCGCACAACCTTGAACCGCCAATATTATTACCTGTACGAATATATTCCAAGAAAGTTGAGGACATCAGGCTAATCATTACAAGAAAACATAACAAATGTGCTAATCTAATTCAACGGAATGTGAATGGCTACATCTCACGTGTAGGTAGTTCTGCATCCAACAATTTCACCGTTGCGTTGGTTGAGTGACAACATCGGATGGACACGTTATTTCGCGGAGATGGGTTCCTATGCGCCAACTCGGCGCGGAAGCATTCGCAATCAATTTAATTGATTTTTATTAAATTAATTTGTCTCGGTGCATGATTTTCCGCTTGTGTGTCTTCTGAGTGGCGCTCTCTATATGTATCCATTCACAACAATGGCACCACTCAATACACGCTTGTCATTTTGCCACCAGTATTGTAAGGATTCTCCCTCGTCCTCCCCCCTCCATTCATCGGTCCTGCCATTCGTCATTCCGTTTGTCCACCCATCGACTCCCGACTCACATTTCGACCGTCCATGAACTTTTGCTTGGCCTCTCGTTGCCCCTTCCCTACTTGTTTGGAATGCCGATTGGCCCATCACCACGGACTGCCTGGCTGTTCGCACTGCGTTCACGGATATGTGATAGTGTCGTCAAAATTAGATTAATTCATGGTCGCATCCAGCGCGATTGTCTTGTCTCATTTGGATTGGCGAAGTCCGACACTGGAGAAGCTGTCTTGCAGATCCGTGGAAGTAGTAAACCATTTAGCTTCAGCAGAATTCGATTTGAAAGCTAATTATATCCAAATGTTTCAACTAGAGCGTAGCTGGTTTTATCGGGGATTTCAAATAGTACAGCCAAACTGATGTTCGTAACAACTATAAAACCAAAGAACGATTTTTGGGTTGATAAATCTCGTGTAAAGTGCTCATATCGCCGAATCAACAAACGCGAAGGTATTCAGCAAGACCATGATAAGAGTTATTGGTTCTATGCCCGGTAGATCCAGGATCTTTTAGTAATGGAAATATTCTTAATATGGACAAAGAAAGCTCTCAGTTAGCAACTGTGAAAGTTCTCATAGAATATTAAGCTGGAATGCACACTCTGTCCCAGTAGAGAGGTAATGCCAGAAAACAAGAAGATGAATCCAATACATAGCTAAATCAGAATATTGAATGCAATCATCTGTTTCGGAATGGAACAAAACTGTGAAGCGTCACTACATCGGTAATTGGTTACATCGTGGGCTCATGATTAAAGTCAGGTCACAGTCCTAGCATTCATTGACGGGTATCGTCATAAACGAAATGTCAATATTAATTCAGACGGTCAAGGGATGATCCGGAGCGCTCCTCCCACGCCAAGCCCACTACTGGCTACCGGACCTGGCGGACACCGTGTTGCGGTTTTGCGGTGCAACCTTTAACGATTGATTATGGGCTTCGGCTTGATCGGTCACTCAAATCGTGTATCAGTATGCAGAAAAGCGGAAGCCCTGTTGGCAGTTGGTTTGTTTGCTGTTGTTGCAGTTGGCTGCCCGACCGACCATCGCCGCTTCACTGACCGACCGCCATGCGGAAAGCCACATCAAACAAGGCGGTTCCACGCCGGAGGCCACACACTCTCTGATGTCCTCTCCCGTTTGCTCGGTCGAAATTAAAACGAAAGAGGTCAGCTATTTGGCCAACGTAGCTAGCTGTAAGCCGTGGACTGTGGCACACACGGATACACTCGCGATGCTAAACCAACCACCGACATTCACTTAGATGGGTTAAAAATGTAAATTAATCAATCGAGGTCAATTTGGATGCTGGATACGTCTGAATGCTGTCCATCACAAGTTTATCAAATAACGCCACATTTGGTTAACCGCATCCATTTCGCGTTTCATCTATGTACTGTGTTGGCTTACTTCTCAACGCAGTTAGGTTCACGTTGTGCAAATAAGATTAATTTCCTGAAATACCACATTTAACAAGACCTAGTCAATACGAGGAGCGAATTCCACGCAACGTATCGAATAACAATGTTGTCGGTGGGCTCGTCTCGCATTTCTCCTTCATATTTATCCTCCACAATCCACATCACGAACACATCCAACACGGGAACCAGACCCCCATCGTTGCTACTGAACCGGCGATGCACGTGTTTCGTAGTGTTTCATTTTTCACATGTGGTTGTAGCGGGTGAAGTAAGTAATGCTGCTGTTGGTGTTGCGCCCAGGTTAAAAACCAATCGACCGGACACGGTAGGTAGAGGTAGCACGTAAAATATTTCAATCATCTCTTATTGGCTCCGCTGCACACAGATTCGTAACAAACAACACTCTACCACGATCAGCAGACTGACCGGTTCGGTCATTGACTAAACTAATTGAGGCATGTCTTCTCGCAGGGAAAGCTCGCGATGAGATATGGAATATTCATTAAAAAATGTTCCAAGCACTGCCGACTTTTTTTTTAATTTAATTAACATCCTATGTTCAAAAAACTTAGAGTATCTAAGGTGGGGCAAAAGTTCGGCCCTAGTTGAAAATTCAGTTTTCCTCAAAAAATCGAAACAGATAAGAATAAATAAATACCGTGTGGTGATTCGGCCATCCATGAGCTAAACTTTTTCTGAACAAAGTTACGCCAAATGTCTTTTCAATTTTGTGTTACAGCACTTTATGTAGAGTAAAGTGGGGCAAAAGTTCGAGTGGGGCAAGAGTTTGTGTTTTATTCGAACTTTTACCCCACCACTGGGGCAAAAGTTCGAATCTAGTGTTTGTGGAATATTGCTAACCGTAGATCACTATTTTGACACTTTGGCAATAGGAATACCTGAAACCAATTAATATTTGATGTTGGAACTGAAATACACTTTACAGCTCGATCTGGATTTTACCCAAATAAGGGTTAAATTTACTACACCAAAAATTAGTAGTTTTTCGCTAAATTCAGATAAAACGACATTTTTTTTTCAATTGTGATCGAATTTTCTCACTTATTCCATCATTTTTAGAGATAATATGGCCGGGGTTCTGCTAAACCGAACTAAGCGCCAAAAACTTTATTCCGAGATAATTAAGCTTAAAGTTCATTCACTCACAAATAAACAACAGCTAAGATTGTTTGCAACTTTTCCGCATACGTGTAACTTACAAGTCTTCATTAACCATCAGAGATGAAGAATACATGTAAATTATTTGAAATAATTGATATAATTACATTTAATTTCTCAGTACTTCGCACTCAGTTCACTCTGGCTGAACAAAACCATTGGAATATGGTTTATAGTTCACTTTGGCTGACTGAGTTTTTTTTGTTTCAGGGAAAACCAGTCGGAATGTGAAAAAAAATCTCGATTTTCATCGTCTATGAACTTGAAATCGATATTTATTATTTTATTAAATATTTATTATTTTTTACATGAATCAGAGAGGACGCGTATAAAATGGTAGCACGGAGATCTCAAAATAGATTGAAATGTGAACGGCGGAAGCCCTCCAAGCTCAGCCCTTCCCACCCATGTTATTTTCATAGGCGGTGCATGTGCAGGCACAGAGCAAGAGTGATTATGTCAAATGATGTCCTTGCATGTCCTGAGGTCCTGAGATGTGAAAGTGGAGCAATTTGTGTACTTCAAATGTATGCTGGTCAAAGAAAACCATGAGAATGTTCTGCCAAAGTGTACCAAGACAAAAAAAAAATCGAAAATATTAAAGAGATTCGAATTTAGATCATTTAAGTGATAACCAAGCACGTTACCTCTAGGTCATTTTGCCTAGCTGAAGATCAGTCGTTAAGTCTGAATCAAGTTCTAAACATTCTTCTCTAGCATAGATATCGTGAAAACGCCATTTTTCGATCAGCCAAAGTGAACCAAGTGTTTGTTTTTTTTCAAGCTTTATTATTCTTATTAGCCTTGTTGTTCAATGACGGCTTCTGTGTTAAATTATCAGTATGAGGTGTGTCGACATAGCGCAGGTATTTAAAGCCAGATGATTTTGTATTGTTGAGAATAAGTAGATTCTAAAATGTAGTGGATTTGGTTCGGTCTGGCTGAATGTGATTTGGAAAAATGGCGATCAGCACCATCGAAACATAATTGTATCCTCCAACATCCGTATTTCTAATAACGTGTTCAATTCTCTCACAGATTGTTACTATGAGTCGGTTAGAAGTTAGAAATTTGACAGCGATGAGCAGAACTTGAAATGTTCTTCATCTGGACCAAAACTTTAACATTTCGCTGATTCTATGGAATGGTTTACAGTTCACTCTGGCTGGATGCAATTTTATTTTTTGTTTGTTCTGCCAAACAGAAAATTTGAATTTACTCCACGAAGAGCTGTCAGAATTACTGCATTTTTACATGGAAGGAGGATCATCAATTTCTTCATCCAATGGTTAAGAAAACTCAATTTTTCAAAAAATGGTCTTTGGTTCGGTTTAGCAGAACCCCGACCATATGTACATTTTGCAGAATTTTTGGTTTTTACCTAAAGTTGTCACATGACTCGAACTTTTGTCCCACAATTCGAACTTTTGCCCCACTATGTGTAAAATATGACTTCCAAATCGTTTTTGCAAAAAGTTATACATGCTAAAGCATCTTCAAAATATACCTAGTTACGCCCCAAAATAAAATACCGAATTCGATTTCATTACAATTCCATTCCATGCGTTGGAAGGACCGTCCCATATTACATATGTTTGATCAAAAACCATAATTTTGTCATAACTTTTCGAAATATTGATCAATTTTCATAATTTTTGGAGTGAAAGACTCTTTTTCAAAAAGGCTTCGAACAACCTTGACACCCGAAAGAAAAAATTCGAATTGAGCTCAAAAACTTCAAAAGAAACTCTTGCCCTACTCGAAATTTTGCCCCACTTTACTCTACAATTCTGGGCCACATCTTTCAGTTCGCAGCTACTTCTATCCAATTTCGGAAATGCCTGTCTACACTCAACAAATCACTCTTGACCTGGTCAGCTCACCTTATCCGCTGTGCTCCATATCGTTTTGTACCGTCCGAATTTCTTGCTAACACAATCTTTGCAAGGTTGGTATCGGGTATTCTTTCAATATGCCTTGTCTCCATTCGGCATTGATCCCCTTCTGGATGCTTGGTACGTCGTTCTCCTTCACATCGGTTATCCTAAGCACTCGTCGTTCGAAGTCCTCTTCGAACATGGTTCAATTCTCATACACGTAGAGGTTCACCGGTCTTAGGGGCTGTCCATAAACCACGTGGTCATTTTTTTGGGACTTTTTTAGGCAAGGGTGTATACTATCATCGCTACTGTTCCTCATCGTAATCGACGAGAACCTAGTAGGTGCGTTCGATCGTGAACCAAATCGTGGGTTGCTGTGGCAGCCCATTACCATGGGGCACCTAAATGACTTCGAATTGGTTGATGACGTTGCTCTCTTAGCTCAACGGTGCTCTGATATGAGGAGCAAGCTCGATGATCTTACCGATCGCTCCTCGGCGGCAGGTCTTATCATCAACGTCAACAAGACCAAATCGTTAGATGTAAACACAGTCAACCCTTTCAGCTTTACGGTAGTTGGCCAAGCAGTGGAGAATGTTGCAAGCTTCCAATATCTTTTCACTCGAACGTGAAATCTGTGCTGCATGCTGTGCGCCAGTGAAACTTGGTGTGTATCAGCGGAGAACACTCAACGGCTGCAGGCCTTCATCAATAGAGCTTGCGGTATATAATTCGTGCATGGTGGTCTTCCAATTGGATTTCCAAGGAGCTCCATCATCGATGTAATCAAAAGTCGATAGTGACAGAAATTTGGGAGCGAAAGTGGAAGTGGGTCGGCACACTCTACGCAGGGGTGGAAGCGAAATCTGTAAGCAAGCGTTAGAATTGAATCCAACAGGACGTCGTAGCAGAGGCAGACCCAGAGGCTCATGTCGGCACAGCCTCAACAACGAAATAAAGCCAGTTGACAGAAATTTGACCTAGTCACAGGTCAAGGCGATGACTAGCAATCGCTCAGAATGGAAATCTTTTAAATCGGCCATCTGTACCACCGTGGGTGCTCAGGGCTGAAAGTAGTATGTAAGTAACGCAGAAGCGTGCGAAGCAGCTGTCAGGTGAGGAGCTACCAGGCGACGCTCGCAAGGCCAGGAGGTTGTTAGATCCGAAGGTGCCAGTAAGTCGACCTACCCCAGGGAAGAGTGAATCCAAAAAGGTCGACTCGTATCAGGTTGAAGAGGGCAAAAGATCTTGCTAAGGTCCTCAGCTACTACAAATAAAAGTGGGTCAGGGGAAGGACACCCCTTGGACTCTATAGTGGACAGGTGAAAGAAAAATAGGATTATGAAAGAGGAACAGGAGGGACGCTAAGCCTAAAGAGGTAGGAAGGCAGGTGCCAGGAGAGAAAAGGGCGACGCCCTCGTCATCAAAACAGATGAGTCTAAGTACTCAGAAGTCTTGCACACGACTTGAAGCGATTCCAAGCTCACGGATGATCCTCGCCTTTGCGGACGATATTGATTTCATCGGCATCGAGCGTAGGGCGGAGGAGGAATCTTATGCTCCTCTGAAGAGAAAGGCAGCGAGGATAGGCTTGACGATTAACTCTACCAAGACGAAGTGAAGTACATGATAGCGGTTAGAGACAGAGGCACGACTAGTGGCCTAGTGCTGAGGTAGTGATTGATAGGCATGTGTTTGAAGTTGTTGTAGCATTTGTTCTTCTTGGAGCACTTGTGACATATAATAATGACGTTTTCCGTGAAGTGAAAAGGCGTATAGGGCCTTTCACGGATTACATAACCAGCTTAGGTCCCGTAACATGTAAGCGCAGACGAAATTCACTCTTTATAAAACGCTGATTCTTCCGGTTGCCGTCTACGGTCATGAGACGTTAACGTTAAAGAAAGTAGACCGAAAAGCTTTCGGAGTTTTTGAGTGCATAGTGCTGCGGAAAATTCTCGGTGGGAAATAAGAAAATGGAAGGTGGCGCAGACGCATCCATCACAAGTTGTACCAAGTGTACTACAAACTACAAAGATGCGAATATTGTGGAACGTATAACATGCGGCAGACTTCAGTGGGCTGGAAACGTAGTGCGATTGTCGGAAGAAAGAATAGCGAAAACTACATTCAGCAGATAAACAGGTAGAGGTCGGCGACTTCGTGAGCGGCCGCGATCGCGCGGTTGAATAAAATAAACGATCTCTTCATGTTCAGGGAAACTGTAGGGACATCGCCCAAGCCCGACGCAGCTGGTTTTCTACTACTTTTCGCATCGAGGTGGTTTCCGACGAAACGAACCTCAAATTCAAGCGTGGCAAACGCTGGGCGTAGTAGTGCTCTCGAAGTCTTATTTCAGATGTTTTGAATCAAAAGTCGTGAGACTTGTTGAAAGTCCAGTTGATGTAGAGGTGAAGGCAATTTGGCGAAAAGCTGCAAAAACCCTCTCTGCTTGATTGAATTGTTCCGGGAGATCCGTATTAGAATTGTTCTGGGAAATCCGCGAACAGAAAGTGCCCTACGGGAGCCCTTGGAGAGTGTCTCTGTAACGCAGCTAAATCTGAAGCTCTGTGATGCTTCTCAGCAACTGCTATCCTGTATGCCGCTTAATGATCTGTCGATCTGTCGGAATATGTCGGCTAATGTCAGAAATAAAAGTACTTTTAACCAGAACGGAGCGGATTCGATCTACGACGTTATTTTTTTATAGTGCTGGATTAACATGTAGTTATAACTGGAGGGTAGATGATGCATAGAGGGCTGTTCATAAACCCCGTAGACATGAATACCCTTCCGAATAGCGTAGCTATACCAGCCGATTTACTATGCGTTTGGAAAAATTCTTTCCACTTCTCACTTTCAAAAGTCACACAGAAAAAATACTGTTTCGTAAGAACTATCCGAATGGCGCAGCACCGGACAAACCGTCACCCGAATCGCGAAAATAAGTTGGTGAACGCGAAAGAAATGTGACAAGCGGTTCAAACCCCGTCTGCTCGCGACAACGCTTACCTACAATGCGTTAATTTCCATTTCTACGGTGTATCCAAAGAACTTCAAACAAGCTGATTACGTTGCTCTCTAAGCTTGATAGCGCTCTAATATGCAGAGTAATCTCTTGGCGACCGCTCTTTGAGGGCAGGTTACCACAATTCGTTGAATGTTAGCACGGTCATCCCAGCCGTTAGCAAGGAACCGTAGACGAATTCTTCTACCACCTCGAAAGTATCCCCGTCTATCGTAATATTGCTGCCAAGGCTTGTCCTGTCTCGCTCAGACCCACCTACCAGCATGTACTTTGTCTTAGCCGCATTCACCACCAGTCCGACCTTTGCTGCTTCACGTTTCTGGCGAGTGTACAGTTCTGCCACCGTTCCAAATGTTCTAGCAATAATATCCATGTCATCCGCAAAACAGACAAATTGGCCGGATTTCGTGAAGATCGTATTCAGGCTGTTGAGCCCGGTTCGTCGCATAACACCTTCCAGGGCGATGTTGAAGAGTAGGCAGGAAAGTCCATCACCTTGTCGAAGTCCCCGTCGAGATTCGAATGAACTGGATAGTTCACCAGAAATCCTTTCGCTGTTCTGCACACCGTCCATCGTTGCTCTTATCAGTCTGGTAAGCTTCCCGGGAAAGCTGTACTCGTCCGTAATTTTCCATAGCTCTGTGCGGTCGATACTGTCGTATGCCGCTTTGAAGTCGATGAACAGGTGGTGCGTTGGGACCTGGAATTCACGGCATTTCTGGAGGATTTGCCGTACGGTGAAGATCTGGTCCGTTGTTGACCGGCCGTTCTCACACCTTAATTTGTCGCCTTTCTTGTGGATGGGACAGATTATCCCTTCCTTCCACTCCTCCGGTAGCTGTTCGGTTTCCTAGATCTTGACTACTAACTGGTGCAGACAGGTGGCCAACTTTTCTGGGCCCTTGTGATGCTGTACGTCAGAGAAACCAGGTGTAGCAGTGGGGTATACTCAGCAGCAGCTGGTCTACATCAGCAGATGTCAACAGCGACAGAAACTCGGGAAGCGAAATGAAGGTGTGCCGGCCACAATCTATGCAGCCACGTCAGACCTCCGCACAACCATGGGCGCACTGAACTGAAAGTAAGTAGTCAAAGTGAAGTACACAACGATGACTAATGTTCAATGAATGTAACCAAGTACGGAAGGATCCAATTTGCCAGTTGCTAATATTCTTTTACGATAGAAATGTAATGGGCGTATTAGTCATGCATTTCCTAACGTCCTGTGTTGATTCAGAGCAAGTGAGGTCAGATCATCACCACGTAGGTACTCCAGGTTCTTACCAACAACTTGACCGTCATCGAAAATCAGTCTCATGTGCATTTTTGTCAATTCAGAGACAACGCTGATGCCTGCTAACTGCCATTCGCTTTCCTATTATGTTGAAGACACTTTGCTTAGGAAGGGAGCTATGTATATCCAGGAGCAATATGAATCTAACAATTATGATATGTTATGATGTCAAATGATTTGAAAACACATGTTTTATAAAAGTCTGAACTTGTAATTTTGCAAGTTTAAAAATATAATAGATAAAATATGGGTAATAGAATGGGAAAATTTGGGTTCTGCTGGATTATAAATTGTCATGTGAAATAGTAGAAAAAGGTGTTACAATGCCTTTAGAAACTAAGTTTAAAATAAGTCATTATGATTTGCATTTTTTTCTTCGATTGGTTGTTTAGGTAAATATGCGATTACCGGCAGAAAAAAAACACCAATCACGCCACCACTGCTGTTTACTATGTATACCTGACTTCCATTCATTCATTACGTTTACACAACCGGTTCGGACAATCCGCGGAGAGGTGAGGTGTTTTTTGTGTGTCAGTGTGTTTTGTTGCAAAAAACGCCGGCAACTGTTGAATCGCAACACTCCGATCGGCTGCGACTTTCCGTCGAGGGCCCAAAGCTCTGTCTCTCATACACCGTTCCATTCACTCGATGAGCCCACGTAGTTGGTACAAGGTATTAAGCTGTAGAGTAGATACCATTTCAAGCATCACCTGTACCTGTACGAACGCTTACGTTCAGCTTTAGGTACAGTAGGTAGGTGTGTACGGGATGATGACGAGAATCGACGACGGATAGCGTGGCAGTTGGTTTAAGAATACGATGTACGGCACGTTTTACGCATTTTACACGAGTGACAACAGGTGCATTACTTAGCTAATCAACTATGTACACCATTTCAGGGGCGTCGGATGAGAGTTTAAGATGCACTTCCATGCACTCGCTTTTAATCGATTGTCAAGCACACAAGTGTGTATCGGGATACGTCAATCAATCGACTGATGAAACATCCATTACGACGAGCAAATGCATGTAAAGTAACTGGAGTGCTTGAGTACTTAGTGGGCTTTTTGCATGAAAATAATTTTGCACTTCACCTTGAATGGAATGATTTTGAGAATATACTTCTTGAGAGCGCTATTTACTAGGACGATAAGATAAGAGCCCATCTCGCTAGACAAGATAGGAAGAGATATTTCAATGCCTCATATTGTCTGGCAAGGAACTCTTGATTAAACATTCACATTAAATACATGTGAGCAAAAAAAAATTTCCATATTAAGCACAATAACAACACGGCTGATCCAAGAGAGATAACCCGGCGCCAACATTCAACAGGCCACAATTAGCTTCGGTTAACTGCGCAGATCGATGTAATTGCCCTCCCACTTAGGACAGGTTTGCAAATTTCCGAATCACACAAAAAAGGTATTGGCGCGGAAGCGGCACGGTTCGTGATAAAAAGTGTTCAATAATTGAGCTGGAAAAACCCAAAGGGGTCTTACGAAGTGCTTATGAGAATGTACTTTGATCAGGAAACCCGATGCCAGGTAGATGAAAGCCTTCTTGATGATTGACGTCAGTCGGTCAGTCAGCATTACCGTGCACGAAACTCAGTACGTGGAGTTCTTGAGTCGTCGATTAAAGAATTCGGGATTATCATCGTGAATTCTGAGGAGTACTTTTTTTATCGGTTTGCATTCCACTTTGAAATGCTTCAATAACTCTCGTTTGGAATTCAGGGAATTCTATTCGCCCGATTTTCTACATGATTAAAGCTCGAAAAGTTAGACGTTCGCAATGGAAACCTTATATGAACATCCGAAAGCGATTAGCCTCGAATTGGCGGTTGTGTTTGCCGCCCCAAAATCACGTGGCTCTATTGATACTGCTCTGTAGCTGTACATCCAAATACCACGCTTGACATTCTACATTTTCGTGCAACTATTTCCGACCAGCGAACAACTGTTACGCATACCAATTCGACTATTTGTAGAGCTTTACTATTGGCGGATTTTTCACTATCTTTGTGCTCCCATGCACTTCTGGGCATTAGAGTGGTTCAAAATCGATGCATCCTCATGTTTATGTTTACGATTGCATAGATGCATCCCGACATTCTTTTGATAATCTCGACAACTGGAGATGAACAAGCTGCGCTTAAAATTTTCCGCATCAACAATGTCCCGGAAATCGACCGCCATGGTACAACCTAAAATCACTGAAGCAATCAGATATCGCCTCCGCATACACGCAGAATCTCGAAACAGCATTATAGGACAAGGACGATCTCGATGACAAGGACCCTCTCTAGAGGACTGCTGGAGTACAGTATAAGGAGCCATCAACGACGCAGTCGAGAAAACCGTCCGGTATGTGGAGTTGAACGGATTCGACGGAACGAATGATTCGATTCGGAGTGCTGACCTAGGTGTAGACCGACCGAAGAGGAGAAGAACGTTGCAGTAGCATGTGTGGTTATTCCGCAGAATGGAACCCGGTAGAACGTGAAGCGATACAGACAGAAACAACATCAGAATTTCTGGAGAAAAAACGCCATCTGAAAGAAGTGGAGTGCGAGAAGATGGCAATGTTTTGCCGTTCTCTAAAATAAACACAGAAGTTCTACCAGAAGCTCAACCAATCCCACTTCGACTCAGTGCCGCGAACCGAAACGTGCAAGGATGACGACAGACGTGAGGAGATTGAAAGGTGGAAGTAGCACTTTGCCGAGAACATGAACGATATGAAGAACGTATGCGGTGGACCAAGGCAACGGAGGAAACGACTACGTGAAAACTAAGCAGTTGGTGAGGATAACAAATGTAGTGCCTATTTGTTACTCTAAAAGTTTGCTGGAACAGCTAGCTTGCCATAAATCTATACCCAAATGTATGATTCGGCGGTTAATCTACACCACCCTAATGGATCAGCGTGAACTTTGATAGAATACCATGCCCCCACGTCAGGTGTGAATAGTTGGCTGACATTCGTGCTAGCCAAGTTACGCGCACTACATTTATATCGCGCTGTGCATATCCCAATGGGAGCATGCACCGTTGCAGCACACAATCAGTCCACATCAGGTTGGGGGATTCGAAGTTTAAATAAATTTGTCGTTTGCTTTGCGTGACATATACGATGCGTGTCATCCAGCTTTACGGTTTAACACCCGAAAAAAAAATCGCAGAACAATTGACCGGTCACTTCGAACGTTGAGCTTCCTATCCGTGGGTTGTCTGTCACTGATTATATTTCACATACATTTTTTTTTCAGAAAACAAACATCCATACCATTTTGCTGATTCGCATAAATTCAACGAATTTTGCGAGCGAGAACATGGATGATAAAAACCACCGGTGTGAAACAGTACCCAACTGCGAGAGAGCGACAGTTGGCCTTTTAATTGCGGCCAATGAAATCCACCCACCATACTGTCTGTCTGGCTGATTGAATTGTTGAAAGACAGAAGTTGGAGAGAGGGTTGGGATAAAATGTTTCGTTCATTGAAAAGACCAACCTCTCAATCACTAAAATTTGCAGTTTTTATTTATCTTAAAACACATAATGGTGGATACATCACCACTGGGGTATGCTGGGCATAATCCCTGAGCTGTGCCTAAACTTTCTATACATCTTCCCCCTTTGTCCTACACCAGCATTAGCATTAAGTAAGTCGTACAAATTTGTGAGTGGTACAGTGCCGTTCTACGCCAGATTGTCGCATGTTATATAGGAATTCCATATAACAAGGGACAATTATGCGTAGAACGGCAGTACAGTCCCAGACGGCTGTTATGAGAATTGCCCTTTTTCCGTCCTTTAGCAATGCATAGAAATTTGGGGCTAATCAATGACTCTAAGACTAGATTGATGTAATCCTCCAACGATCAAAAGCAGTCCTGGCCACGTCCTCGCGATAGCTGAGGAATGGGAAAGGTAGATTAGTTAGACACTTAAGAAAGGTATGTAGAGACGTTTATGTTCTCTTAGGCCTATTTCAGGATTTGAGAGTTATTAGTGGAAGGGTTAAGTCTAAATGAAACGATTAGTAAACGTTTAGGCACCAAAACGATTAACCGGAACAAATTTCGGCACCTACTCATCACTAAATACGTGATCCGCTAAATCGTCCGGCAAGAGAAATATGTTGAACACCGAAGATAAATTGGTAAGCACTTTCCGAAGTAAAATTTGCGGAATGTGTAGCACCATCAGCCGTTTCTCAATTCACCCAGCCATATTCAAAATAACGCAGATCAAAGACAACGCGTGACAGTTTTGGAAATGCTGCCACTCGCGCGCACACCCTGCTATCACCTTTTCCCTTTTTTCCTACATATTCTATGTAACTGATTAAAAACCGTTTGCTTTCTTTCTTAATTAACTTCGCAGCACAATGTAGTCAGTTTATCATATTTTGCCAATAAATCGGGTACTCACGTGTAACCCTAACACACAATCTGAATCCTGACTTCTACCCAACGGTAATCCGTGCACGCACCAACGTGAATCTCTGCTAAGTAGTTATTTCCCAACCCGAATAAAAAAAAACAGTAGAAAAACCGAACGTTGCATTGTAACAGTACTATTTAAATTTATATTTTTACAATAGACATCACTGTAAAAATAAAAATACAAAAACAATAAAATGTAATGTAGACACCATACAGTAAATTGTAAATAAGATTTTTACAATATACTATACGGATTGTTAAGTATCGTAACAATATAAAAAAATATTTTTCTCCATATATATATTTTTGCAAAACCATACATTATGTTATAAATGAATTGTTCCAAAAACTGATACGTGGGTTTTAATATACCGTACATTATATGGTACACGTATGGTTTCAAACAATAAAATGTACCGTAAATATATTGTTTTTAATTGTAATTTAACCAGTAGGTTATACATTTAGTTAAATGATTTGTGAATAGTTCACTTTTGTTATGTTGTATTGTTTTACATTACTAAACCATATAATGTTATATTATCTTGTCATTTTCCTCCTGTTAATGGCATCTTAAGCTTACTAGCATTATGAGAATGCACTTTGGGAATTCTCCAGAGCGTTTTGGATAACCCTTCATATATTGGATCGCCCACGAAGTCTGAGTAGTCTCTGATTGCATTAACAGTTGAAGCTTAGGCTCCCATGCCCCACCAGCCAGATAACCGGGTTTCGCAATCTAAGCATTATTTGTGGCAACACTTTGAGCGGCATAATGGAACTATGCCGAGCGCGCTAAGTATTATTAGACCACTAATGTAGTTGCATGAAGTGGGTGACGAGGTACATAAGTATCATTACAGCGTGCTTAACCGTTATTGCAATATTGAGGCTCCAGTTTGACTAAAGTTTGAAATACATAACAACTCATGAGAAAACTGTCAAGTTCGATTCAAATATAAGTTAGGTTAAAAAGAGAATTCGCAGACGAACTTATATCAGAGGTCGTTTCAGTGTCAAGTCCAGTCCATATGTTAAAGATGGCTCTACGTCAAAGATCGCATTTGATTCGGTTGTGGTAGAAGGCAAGTTCACATGAGAGAAGGGGAAAAAACTCCCCTAAATGCAAATATGCACAGAATGAATAGTGTTGAACTTATTTACGGTAATCTGACTTGCGTCTTTCCTGGTTGATCTACATCCGTATTCCTCTCGTCGCACTCTACATACCTAGCCCGCCACATATCTTGGATCTGCAGGCCTTAGGACACCTGGTTTACCACTTATTTAAACATATTACTGACTTTAAATAGATGTTTCAACTTATTCACTTTTTTCTCTTTCCTTTCCTTTGCAACAAAAAAGTCACGAACATCAACAAAACAAAGCACGAAAAAATCTAAAACTGAATAAATTATTAAAAATGCTCGGAAAAAATATATTTCGGAATAGTGAATGGTTTAAACGTAAGAAAAACAGAATGATATATTGTTACAAAAAGATCAGTTGTAAATTTATAGTAGCTACAATGTGCACCGCTTTTGACGAACCATTCCATTACAATACACTTTATTGTAGCTGGTACACTATATGGTACACTCAGAAATAAAAGTATACACGGAATTACTATTATTTATGCATTTTGTATCCGCATCTCTCTCACTCTCTTTCTGTTTTCATGCTATCTGGTGCTTCGCCTGGGTTGACGAAACACTTCTCTTCAACCCAGGCTAAACGGCAGATAGCATGAAAACAAATAGAGAGTGAGAGAGATGCGAACACAAAATGCATAAATAATAGTAATTCCGTGTATACTTTTATTTCTGAGTGTACAGGAATGGTTTTCACCAAATACCCTATGGTTAGTTTTTATCCGGGAAACACTCCGACATCCGCCGGAAACTTCGCAGACATGGTGACTGTTGCCGAAGGGAAGGGGGCAGGGTCAAATGCTGAACTTCTTTCAGCGAATCTATAAGCCGCTCTTTTGGTCGATAAGCTAAAGCTAAAAATATATAATTTATTAGTATCATTTCTCTTGCACTTCATATTAAATTCATTACAATTTTTCAGTATGACCTCCACTGCAGCCCTTACTCTCTTTTCGGCACACGTCTTTAGGCTTCGGCTTCACCGGATCTGTTAGTGTCTGCTATCGTAATTTGAAGAGTAGATGTACAAAACCTGCTTAATTTACAAATTGCACTACTTACTTGGAATATATGAGTTTTATGTATTAATTCTAACAACTTCCTAAACTTTCTCACAAGCTATCCTACTATTTCAATCCAATTCTTTTTACTCTTCTTCACATAGGTTTCTTGTATTTCTCAATCTGACAGAAAACTTTGTTCCCACTTAGACGAATGTAGAGTCACGCAATTGTATCGCAACATTCTCCCCCCCGTAACACAATCATGTTCATGAATGTTTTACAAACTCTCAGCGATTATTGCGCCTTTGTATTTCCATATACACGGAGAAATCAAACTACCTAATTTTTGGGTCGATTTTACTAAAAGCTGAGTATATCGAATAAACTAGTTACCCAAAATTAGGTTGTTTTCCCTCTTTCCCTCATCGATGTTGTCAAAAACAAACAGAGATGCATCTACCTAACGGGGGTCCTTGAGCCCAATAAGCCAATTTTGGGTAAATGCAGGTTTACTCAAATTTGGGTTGAATGAGGGGGGGTCTTGGGTTGAATTTACCTACTCTTAAGTAAATGTTTTTGCTGGAGGTGAAGGCAATTTACCTAGTGTGAGTTTAATCGATTTACTCAAATTTGGCTTATTGGGCCGAACTATGGGGTTGCGTCAAAAGAACTCAATTTTGGGTAGTTTGGCGGTTCCGTGTACGCACCACCCTAAAGCGCATTTAAAGGCAATAAGTTCATTGGAGTTTCCTATGCGCACTACTGACGGTGCTACTAAGTGTGCATTGGACAGCCCTATCAATAACCTTGGTCTTACTTTTTCGTACCTAAATTGGGACAAATCTCGCAGATGATTGCCACTCAAAAGCGATGCATCAATCTGTTGCACCGGTAGATCAAGATTACTAACTGTATGCACATCCCTCAACATGAGTTGATCTTTACTACCTACACTAACATCGGAAATCCCTAATGTTGTGGATTTCGTTACAACGGTCTTCACCGAACCATCAATCCATTTAAGACATAATTTGTTTACATGTCCATCGAGCTCAAGTTCTTCTGCAAGCTCACTTTCTAACAAAGTTTCCGACGATCCTTCATCTATAAACGCGATCGTGTCAACACTTTTAGATTTTCCATATAATTTAATTGGGATATATTTAAGCAAAGTATGCTGACCGGCACCTGTGTCGACAGAACATCCACTTGTGGATGGCATATCATTTGCAGAATGAAGCAACGGGTGATGTTTCATCTGGCACCCATTAACACCGCAGTTTTTTACAGTTTTACACGGCCACGGCAAGTGACGATTCAGGCAACAAGGGCACATTTTATTTTCATTGATGAGTTCCCAGCGTTCTCCTACATGCATTGAAGAGAGTCTCCCACAATTGGAAGTCCGATGATTGCATTCGCCACATATATAACATCGCTTACGGTTTTGTCGGCGACTGACGTTAGGATACGATCGACTGGATTCAACCTCATCACTACTCTCGTCGTTGTGCTCGTCTCGGTGATTGTTTTGATCACGGACGATAGTGGACGTAACTTGGCTCGCTGCTGTTACCAACTCAGACATGAAACTGCTAAAGGCAGCAATGGTTATGTCGTTGTGTTTTCCTTTGTGAGTAGCCCATTTCAGCTTTAAATGTGTTGGCAATTTGTTTACCAACTCCTGAAGCAGGCATGGATTATTCAGATGAGATCTCAATCCAGCAGCGATCATATGGTCAGACAAATTCTGAACCGCTAAGCCGTACACAATCAACGAATTGAGATCGTCATCCTTCGGTGCTGGTGTGTCGTGCATTTGAGAGATAAGAGTGGAAAGCAATAACTCTGGTCTACCGTAGAGCAATTCCAGAGTTTCGATCACTTGAGTTACACAGTCTGGGAGCAGCAGTTTACTACATACGGCTTGACGGGCAGGTCCACGAAGACACCGCTGCAACCTTATAAGGTTCTCTACATCCGTGAATCCACATGCTTCAGTAGAGTTTCTGTAGCAGCTGATAAAGATGGGCCAGTCTTCGGGATTTCCAGTAAATATTGGTAGTTCAGCTGGAATCACCTGTCGAGCAAACATTTTCTGCAGTCCAGACTTCGAAGTAGTAGTGCTGTCGGCATTGCTCATTACATCGTCGGTGGATCTGTCTACTTCACATGCTAATGAAGCTCGGTTTGGTTGTATATGTTTCGGTATAGTGTCGATTCGCACTTTCAATGTGTTGACATGTTGTTGCAAAATATCCAGACGCTTATCGATTGCTTTCCTTTCCAGAGTTAATTCTTGTTGCAGTCGTTGTATCATCTGGACAACTTGTGCGCCTGATGCTGATGACGTACAATCATCACATCTCCAACTCTGGCAAGGTGTCGAATTGTCAACTTTCGCACACTGTTGGTGGTAATGGTTCTCACAGTCTGCACACGTTAAGCAGTTGGATAGAAGAACTGCTGACTTGCATTTTTCACATTGAACTTCCATTCCGCTGGTTTCAGCAATTTCGATAGAATTGAAAAATTCTTTAGTGTTGCCGAAGGGAAGGGGGCAGGGTCAAATGCTGAACTTCTTTCAGCGAATCTATAAGCCGCTCTTTTGGTCGATAAGCTAAAGCTAAAAATATATAATTTATTAGTATCATTTCTCTTGCACTTCATATTAAATTCATTACAATTTTTCAGTATGACCTCCACTGCAGCCCTTACTCTCTTTTCGGCACACGTCTCTAGGCTTCGGCTTCACCGGATCTGTTAGTGTCTGCTATCGTAATTTGAAGAGTAGATGTACAAAACCTGCTTAATTTACAAATTGCACTACTTACTTGGAATATATGAGTTTTATGTATTAATTCTAACAACTTCCTAAACTTTCTCACAAGCTATCCTACTATTTCAATCCAATTCTTTTTACTCTTCTTCACATAGGTTTCTTCTATTTCTCAATCTGACAGAAAACTTTGTTCCCACTTAGACGAATGTAGAGTCACGCAATTGTATCGCAACAGTGACATATACGGATTACTATGGATAAGCGATTGTATTACCATTTCCTCACCCTTCCCCACATTGACCAGCAACTTGACATGCGTTATTGTCACCTAAGAAGTAGAAGATCGGTGTTGGTGATACACTGAAGATGCCTGGTAGTCCAAGCGGTTATCTCATTATTCCTTGTGAATTGCCATGTACAGCATAGTTGTCTCATGTTCTATGGGAATTCCTATCAACATGGGGCAACTATGCTGCACACGACAGTGTAGGCGTAGCTGATTTGACAATGTTGGAGTAGCAAGTATTGGTGGTCGGTCAAGCTCCAGTAATATAACTATTGACTTTGGGAGCGTGAGATTACATATGGCACTCGTACTCTACATAGTACAAATAGTTGAGCTGAGTTGAAGATAGTGCCATGCAAGAATGTATTTCAAGGCTAAGCCAAGCCTTTCCATTCAAACAACTGTTTTCCACCCTATCTCCCCTACACCTTGTGGTGACTTCGTCAATGAAAGCTGCCGGTGGTTCGAATGAATCGGTTTTTGCCAAAACATTCGATATCGTACGATCCATGACGTCAGACGAACGCGACGCGCTCTAATGCTCCGATGACACAATCGAACGCTGCTGTCTATCTGCTGAAGGTATCAAATGCTAGGCAGTCAGTAAGTGGAGTTGCGCCGTTAGACGTTGATGTCGCGCCGTCGAAGCATATCACGAAGGGGCTGTTCGTGGAATTATGTAGATTTATATCTACTATAGCCTTCATGGTTTTCGCGAACCGACAACAACGGTATTGGTGGCAGTGTGAGTTGGCCTTAGGTATTGGAGTCCAACTTCGGTATACAGAAGTGTGTAAGGCATTGATAAACCAGGATAAACTATTTTGCTCGTGGATAAAAGTGAGCCCGCTTGCTCAAATGGGCAACTTAAGTCAATATGCAACATATGAATGTTGCGTTACCGAAGGCCAAGCCAAAAAAAAATGGCACTGACCAAGCAAGTTTTGAAATGGCTACTAATTTGCACTAAATTGACGTCCGGTTGATAACCAACAAAAGGCAAAACTAGTTTTTTTTAGTTTCGGATGACTGTAAACCATGAATTTTATTTCTTATTATATACCCGGCGGTTTCTTTAATTATTAGAACACATTGGATACAGCCAAAGCTGATCTGTTCAAATTCTTCGTTATTTTAGTTTCTTCGGTTCTTAATTGAAAAATAGCTTGAAATGCAGCATTTAGTTATTTTAGTCGTAGTAACAAATTGGGAGTTTTACTCAGTTTTTTTTGGCCGAATATAAATCTAAAACATGTACTTTATTGCTTATAGACCAATAGACTTTAAACGCCATAATGACATATTTAACTTATTTATAATTTTTAATACTTTTAATCATTATACAAAGACTTTAAAAATTATGGCCTACCTAAACGCACAGGTAGGCCATAAGAGGACCATCAGCTGACGAACGAAAACGGCCCACAACTCATCAATTTCGCCGCCTTTAAGAACATGGCGATTAGCACATTTTTCCAGCGCAGTCTACCTTCCGTTACACCTGGAGATCACCACAGCAGACGGAATCGTAAATCGATCACGTTCGGATTAATGGACAACACTTTTCCGAAATTATTTATGCCAAAACGTATCGTGGCGATATGTAACATCGACTTTAATCACTTACCTTGTGATAGTCAGACAGCGCTCAAAACTTTCGGTCATCAACAATTTTGGGAACTGGTGACCGCCACGGTTCAACCTATAGCAACTGAATCTATCAAATGTAACTTGCCTCAGTAAGTATACGCGTAGAATCTTGAGTCTGTGAAGGATAGCTGGAGTACAGTTAACGCCGAGATCATCATCGGGTACGTGGAACAGAGTCGACAGAACGAGGACTGCAGAATGATTTGGAGCAGAAAAATGTAGCGCAAGCGGTAATGCTGCAGTATAGAACCCGGCAGAACGTGAAACAACACCAACAGAAACGGAAACAATAGACCTGACACGGTAGGCTGGCACAGCGATTCAGACTTCTTATAAGGTCCCTCAGCTCCCTGCCATGCAATTCCGATTCCTACCTCCTAGTTGAAACACCTGTCGGGATACGAGCAACCTTAGTAACCATCGGGTAATTAACCCCGGTGTGAACTTTGGTCGTTTGCAGAAGGGACGGCGGGTTTGCTTCGGCATACTTACTGGGTCCCTCTGGACAGTAAACCGGGATTGGTGTTAGGCCCTGCGAACCGGCCGTAAAAAACCCAAGCGAATAACCAACAAGAGAATATAAACCGGGACTATCGACAACAATCTCAGCGAACAAAATGAACTTGCGATTGGAAGATCGGTACGTAGAACTGCAGATCCGTCAATTTCAGCGGGGTCATCTGCATACTTGCCGATATACTGATGGACCACGGGTTCGGCATTGTAGCGCTGGAGGAGGTGTGTACGACAGGATCAATGGTGCGAACCTGTGCGAACGTTTAAAGGTAATCATACAATCTAGCAGAGCTGTGGCAACACACGCGAGCTGGGAACAGCTTTTATAGTGATGGACGATATGCAGAAGCGCGTGATCGGTTGCTGCCCGATCGACGAAAGAGTGTGCTAGTTGACCCTCAGGGGCTGGCTCTTCAACTTCAGCATAATCAACGTGCACAGCCATCAGTCCAGACAATCCTCTACACGCACTGATGATGACAAGGATGCATTCTACGCGCAACCCGCACGCGAGTACGATAGCTGCACAAGACACGACGCCAAGATCATCATAGGATACCTAAACGCTCAGGTATGCCAGGAGGAGGAATTTTGACCGAAGATTGGAAAGTTTAGCGCCCAACTGACAAACATGGCCATACGTAGCACCTTCTTCTGGTATAGCCTCCCCTGAAGATCACCACAGCAGATGGAATCCCAAAGCGACCACGTCCTTATTGACGGACGGCACTTCTCTGACATTATCGACATCAGGAGTTATCGATTTTTTTCTCAAATGGAACGTGCCTCTGGAGCCAACCTACTGATACCTGATCGTGGCGCTAACATCGACTCTGACCACTACCTGGTAATGGTAAAAATGCACCAACAACTCTCTGTGATTAACAACATACAGGGGATGGCCAAAATGTTTGGGATAGGCAACTTTTTTTTCTCTCACAAAAAAGATCAACATGCTATAACTTTTCATAGAGCGCATCGAAAAATCTAAAATTTTGACTGTTTGTTGACCTACTATATGTGCATCATTGGTACAAATTTGGGCTCGATTGATTAATATTTCGCAAAGTTAGAACCCTTCGGGTAAAACACTATTTTTTAGACAACTCATTTTTGAACTGTCATATCTCGGATACCAGTGAACCGAATTGAATTAAATTTTGAACGTACACTAACAATATGGAAATGCTTCACAAACTATTAAAACATAGGCACTTTTTAACCGTTGAAAAAAGTTATCATGGATTGACACTTTTTGGATTTTTCTCGAAAAAATGTATTTTTTTACAGCAATGTCAACAAATTTTCGTGTTGATATCCAAAGATTTTCCACTTCTGTTCTCAAATTATCTCTTATCAGATATATTAGAGCCTATTTAGATTGAAGGAAGAACACATTTAATAATTTTTGTGTGGTATTGTAAATTTGACTTATTTTCCTCTATATGGGTAAAAATTTCAACTCGGTATAACTTAATTCGTCGTGAGAAAATATTACATTTCATAACGTCGTATTAAGTATCAATGTATTGTTGATGAACGTTAAAAAATTCATTCAATTCGGTTCACTAGTTTCCGAGATATGACAGTTCAAAAATGAGTTGTCTAAAAAATAGTGTTTTACCCGAACGGTTCTAACTTCGCGAAAAATTAATCAATCGAGCCCAAATTTATACCAATGATGCACATATTATAGGATGACAAACAGTCAAAATTTGAGATTTTTTGATGCACTCTATGAAAAGTTACAGCATGTTCATTTTATTTGTGGAAGAAAAAAAGTTGCCTATCCCAAACATTTTGGCCATCCCCTGTATGATACCGACGGCCACCATGCCATTCTCATGAAACACGGAAGTTCTACCAGAAGCTCAACGCATTCCGCAAAGGCCTCGTGCCGCGATTCGAATTATGCAGGGATAAGGACGGAGGTCTTTTGACGGACGGACGTGAAGTGATCGAAAGATTCACTTCGATGAGCGGAGTGTAGAATTAGCAACTAGTTAAAATACACAAAAATAAAAACAAAAAAAAAAAAACTTCGATGAGCACCTGAATGACGTGGAGATAGTTGGCACCGGAGACCACAACAACGGAGGGAACAACTACTCCAACAAAACAGAGGACGAAAATGAGCCGAATCCCTCGCTGAGGAAAGTTGTAACGTTCCAATCTGTTACAGCAGTCTGCGACTTAAGCGCCACCTTCTAAAGTTAGAAGGGCCGAAGACTGTGATCTAATCCCGGCATGAGATTCCTCTACTCAAGGCAGGTTATAGTTATTCCAGATGACAAAGTTACTAATTTGAACGAACCAACTAAGCCAACTCAATCACGTCCCAAACTTACCAACTCAATACGCCTCCCACACAGTCGAGGAGAGCATGTGTCTCGGCTAAAATACAACCAATTCGTTCAACGTCACAAGCTATAGCGCGCGAAGAAAAAGGTGGAATTCCACTAAATTAGAAGTAATTTTCAAAACTCATTTATTCACGCAATCCAAATCAAATTACATCAACCTTTTCTTGAGTTTCACAAGATTCTGTTAATGAGTTTTATGGCGCCTTTTAAATTGACTTGTGACGTCACGTCAAAACTAATTTTATGCTTATAATTTTAGGTAAGCTAAGTTTTCTCTAGAGAAAAGTTCTTCGTGCACAAAAAAGGAGAAAGATCTGACCTTGATACGCCGGGCCGAGGTCCCACGTCGTCCTCTAGGGTCGTCAGCAAAAGGATCTACTCACCAAACGATTCCCTTCAAAGCAGTTCACGTCGAAGTCCGAATCCGCCCCGCGTGTGCGATTGCCTTCAGGGTAGATATGTCCCCGGAATGGTGGAGTATCGAGCCTTTTTACGTAGCTCCTATCGCACAACTAGCTTGGACGGGTTCACGATTCGGATCTGGATGGACGAGGATTCGGATACCTGTTATCCGTGCCGATGTGTCTCGACTAACAGTCGAGCAGTTCGAAATGATCCGCACCGATGACCAACGGGCCTTGAAGTATACTTGAAGTTCGGTGGCAGGGACTCTTGAACGGAAATGGTTCAGCACTCGCTTGTGTTACGGTTGGGCAGTTTAGCAAATCCGGGTCCTAGGTCCCAGGAGTACGGTGACAAAACACGTGGTCGATTCAACGCAACGTCCACTGGCGTCTGCTTGGCCTCACGGGCTTGGATTTTGGCCACTACTGCTTCACCGGCACGAACTGACCCACACTGGCTGCCCTCGTTGAAGGGCTTGGCCTAATCAACGAGTTATTTCAGATCATTTCTCACGTGGTCTTCACAAAAGGTCACATTAGAGCTTACCTGTCTCAAGTCACACACTAATTCACGGTGTGGACGAGTATTTCACCACAAAACCTGACCGAACTCAAAAAAAGATCAACTGAAATACCAAACACATTAGAATAAAAACTAAGCTTTAATTTAATCGCGACATTACTTCGAATTTAGTTGTAAAAAAGCGAACGATATTTTCCAATATCGATTTAATATTTGAATTTCAAATTCACCACTTAGCTATTGCTCGAACTCGAACTCTACACTTTGGAAACTCCACTAATAATGACGATCGGTCGCGGTCGGATTGGTATATTACCTTAAACTAAGACGCAATTTCCCACTCGAGGGTGTACGGAGAGCGTGCAAAGCATTTTTTGATTGGGTTTCGTTATGCCAGAGAAAATAGCTCTGTAATCCGTTCAAATTTTCTCTAATGCGCAATTAAATCCTGGAATTTTCCACATGAAACAAATTCGAGCAGATTTCGAACAACCGCCTGAATGTAGACTTACTCATGCTGCAGTTTATTTTATTTCGATATAAAGTTTAGCTCACGGTTCAAATAGGTGTTCACAGGTGGCGCATGGCTTTATGCAAACTTTTGTAAGCTTGCAACATATTCGTTGACACTCTAAAAAAAGTATTATTTTTTTGGTAACATATTCTAAGGGTCGAAAAGAAATCTCTCATACAATTTCTTATTGAAATGGTACAGATTCATCGTTACAAAGTTAAGAATGCCATTCACCAACTCAAACACAACAAAGCCATGTGAACTCATCAAGATGAGCCCAGAAAAGTTGGCCACTTGTCTGCACCGGTTGATAGTCAGGATTTGGGAAACCGAACTGCTACCGGAGGAGTGGAAGGAAGAGGTGATCTGCGACCATTAGAAATGTGAGAATTTCAGAGGGATCACTATTTGAATGCTGCCTTCAAAGCGCTATCCCTAATCATCTCTCGTCTTCTGTCATCTTGAACGAATGAATTCGTGGGAAGTTATCAAGCCGGCTTCATCGACGGCCGGTCGACAACGGACCACATGTTCACCGTAAGCAAATCCTCCAGAAATGCCACGAACATGTGAACCAGTGCAGTGGCAGAACTGTGCCCTCCTGAAACGCGAAGTAGCAAAGGTCGGACTGTTGGTGAATGTGACAAAAACAAAGTACATGCTGGTAAGCGGAACCGAACACGACCGGGTCCGTCTAGGTAGTAATGTGATGATAGACGGGGATGCATTCGAGGTGATGGAGGAATTCGTCAACCTCGGATCCATACTGATGGCTGACAAAAATTCTAGTCGTGAAATACGAAGGTGCATCATCAGTGGAAGTCGTATCTACTACGGGCTCCAGAAGAAGTATGGTCTAAAATACATTCACCCATGCACCGAATGCTGCATGTACAATACGTTATTAAGACCGGTATTCCTATTATGGACACGAAATATGGACCATGCTCGAGGAGGGCCTGCAAGCACTCGAAGTTTTCGAACGACGCGTGCTAGGGACGATCTTCAGCGGTGTGTGGCTAGGTGTCCAAACTAGCAATCCTTTCCTATCCCTTAGTAGTCGTAAGGGCGTGGCCAGGACAGGTAGGAAAAGAGCGTAAAATTTGTCGAAGAGTCAGAGATTACTCCCGAACTTTTGTGTGACGGGAAGGAGGCACCTTCCATAAAAGCGATTTGAGACTGTACCATCTAATACTTATATTATTTATTTATTTGACTTTTTTTCCTCATCAAATGAAATATTTTCTTCATAAATAAAATTAACTTCCAAAGATCGCAATGGGCTGTATAACTCGCTATGGCCAAAACAGTCGACTTGCTAAAACTGATGTTTCTACTTAGATTAAAGTTTGACCTGCTGATTAAATTAACAACTTATGCAATCGTAAGAACTCTATTAAAACACACAATTATTGTGTCTTGCGCTGAAAAGAACAGAACATGACATTTTCATTTGGTTTTCCATCAAACGCTCAGGTTACTTGTTGGTTATATTGTTTGAAAGAATTGATGAATAGTAAACATTCATTTATTTAACTTTGATCATTCTCAAACCCAGTTCAATCGAAAGCTTCCCATTGATTCCTCGATCGTCACTTAGTGCATGAATGCTCCACTGCCGACAACTCTGCCTGATTGATAGCACACCGGACAGTTTTTCAAACAGTCATGTTTGAGGTCAATATCAATCACCTTTGGAAAACGCCAAAACCGCATATCGTCCGACAGTCACGCCGACAGTCCAACTACGGCCACAGGACCAGGAATCAGAACCGACGACATCAGTCAGTTAGCGTATGTACTGCTGGCTGCTGGCTGAGCTGATTTCCATCTTTACCAACCAGAGCGACGGACGACCATCGACGACACGACACGGCGCGGTGCCGGTTGGTCACAAGCATCGACGATAATGGCACAATCATGTAAAAGGTGGCACCTGCCCGGCACGCGTTGCAACTCTGAAATCTCGGCAAAAAATCTCTCCTCCATTATACGTTGGATAAATACGGCTATGTTAGAGAGGCTATGCGAACCTATGCGAACTAGCGATAGATTATAGTGTATAGTCGGAGAATAACCTCGTTCAAATAGCCCGGTGACACTTGGCCCGTTCATTCGGTTACTCATCCATTCATTCAACCTGTGGAGTGGAAGTTCTGCATGCGTTCTATTCTAGAATAGATCTAGGGTAACGTCAGTGATTGTGAACTGAGTCACGCAATCAATGATCAGCCCCAGAAACGGAAACCTGCAATCTTCACCCATACCACAGTTTCGGTCCAGACAGCCCAGATTGAAATGGAATTAACTATTCCCATTTGGAACTTGTCCCTTCAAAACTACATAGTCACCATCGTACGCGTGTGGCAGATAGTTCACAACACACCGCGATGCAATTCATTTCGTGGTTTGTGATGCAGTTTCTCACATACCCAGCAGTGCTCCGATGTTTGGTGGAAAATCGTGGAAAACCTGGGCGTGCGGTTGTCGCGACTGTGGTACACAATAATGGCACGGCAACGCGACTGCAGCTCAATGGTTGACAGTCAAACACGTTGTTGGATGTGGGCAAAGGAAAAGGGCTGGGAAACTGAGCTCGTATGCATGCCGGACTCACCGTAATGGTTGAGTTTTGTCACTAAACTGAAAAGCGGTTTCCGGTGCGTTGATGGACTGCTGTCTCTATTTCAGAACAATCAGTTGGTAAGTGATGTGCCGTTTGCCAGTCAATAGAGCAGCTGAGGACATAACGTTATGTTGTGAAGGATTTTTCAGATGCAACAATGAATAAAATAGCCAAAAGAAAAGCGTGGAAAACTACTGTTTTTTATATTTGGAAGGATTATTTAATTTAAGCAAATGCGCGCCGGTTATATGACATCAATCCATACACAACATCGCGTCTCCTACCCCTTTCATTGCAGCTGGGATGTGTTCGAAGGAGCTTCCATTTAGGTACAAAAAACAATTAAAGCGGCAAAAGCCAATAAGCGTTTTGCTTCACCCGAAAATGCGTTTTCCAGCACCTAGAAGGTAACATTTTTTTTTAAATGGAACTTTACAAAATTGGGCAAATTTCATTTTTTTAGCTCAATGCACTAGTTTTCACATGTATATGCCTAAACTAGATTAACTGTTTCGATAATTTCCGAATTTCATTGATTTAAAAAGGCCTTGCCCTCAACTACATCACAAGTTACCCGGGTAGACGAGAATATCTAAATCATATCTCAAATCTAACACTTTTTGCTATCATAGCTCGATATGATTTTGATGAGTTATTCAAAAATCTTATGAATATCGCACGAATAGCTCAAAGTGATATGGTATCAGTTTTTGTTTTTGTCGAAATAGCTGAAAATTTCTACATAAGAACAAGCTTAGCTCTTCTGCACGAAATGGAACACATACACCCATGGAGATGGCTCAATGTTAGTGGAATGCCATGTGCCCCTCTCTGAGCTGTGGAAACGAAGAACCGCATGCTCTTGTTCCCATGTTATTTACAACAGTGAGCCACAGTTGAGTGGTGAGCATCGCCGCCTGTGAATCCTAAGGTCGTAGGTTTGATGCTGCATGCTGACGTTTTTTTTATTTATTTTTTCTAGAAAAAAGTGACAAATCTTGTCTGCTATTGTTTTGATCTTGTAATATCTTAACGAGCTATTATTGAGTAGTTCACCATATTAGATTTTGCTATTATTTCTGTTCTTTTACCTCTTACCGTCTACCCCCGTTGGTTTGACCTCATCTAATCTGAACACTTTTTAATTTGACCCCCGCTAATCTGCATATCGTTCAAACTAAAAATGGTTCAGACGTCACTCTGCTCATGGAACGGGGTGAAATGGAACGCAGAATCAAAACAAAACAGCCAAAAGGGTTACCATCAGTGTGTTTTGCGATGCTTACAGAGTTACTAGTAGTTCAAATCAAAAAATGAACCTCGTTGGTTTGCATGAGGTGTCGTTCAAACCAACGGGGGTAGACGGTATATCAATCAAAACAATATCAGTTTTTGCTCTTCAGTAATTCAATCAATCATAACTGAATATGCTATTCATCAGATTTTTCCACCTACTCGGGTAGCGCGTATAACTGATGATATTGATGTTATAGCTCTCAAATATGATTCGATGGCAGAAACGTACTTCCGACTAAAGAATGAAGTCAGGCGAATCGGATCCTCTACACTGAGGAGATTTTCCGTATAACTATTATGTGTGAAACTACATAATTTTTTGCAATTTGGCTTCACCTTTAAAAACCATGTTCGGAAACATAAATTTTATAAATTTTATCTCAAATCAAATTTATGCGTAAGATTAAATGAAATTTATTAGCGTGGTAAATAAAATTTATGTTTGAGGTTTATAACATTTATGCATAAGCGGTATATAACAATTATGTTTCAATTTTTTATAAAAATCATATATCTAACCATAAACAAACGAAAACAAACAATATCAACATAATATTTTTCTTTTATTGAAACAAAATGAAAAGCAATCTACCGATTGTGCAGGGTCCTCTTGTGATTCGTGTCCTCCTGCAGCTGGACGGTCCAGTGGACGGGGCTTGGAAATTCCAGGTGTAGGTCTTGTAGCGAGACCAGGAAACATTTTTGTGTAGCTTAGTCCCGAACCGAGTCCCGAACATCCTTTCGAATTGCCCTTCGAAAGGGAATCAAGTGTGCACGAAGCGGGATTCCTCCAATCGTTTCTGTCTTGAATCCAATGTTTCTGTCTGGCTTGTAGTCTAGAGGTCCGGTCCGGTCAATTTGAGCAGCACTGCGAAACACAGACTGCGCTATTCAAAATATATAACTTTTTATTTACGATGCAAGCTTACCTTGAGAATTCCGCAGGTCAATCAAAAGAAAGTGCTAAGGTTTTCGTGCCGTTTGGAAGTCCAGTGCGAGGCTCGGTGACGAATATGATGGCGGTCTTGATGGCCGTTAGAAACTGAATCGGCCAAAGTTAAAAATTATAAGTGAACAAATATAATTTTTAACTATAGGAAGAAACTTATATCTGTTATGTTTGACCAAACATAAGAGTTATGGTTAAGGTCCATACGCCTCATGAGTTACCTCTTCAAAGCTAAATAGTCTTGCATGATCATTATAGGCATACAATTGAAAATGACGATCACAATGTCTTATAAATTGTATAAAAAATAGCCTTATAAACTTAAAGTTTGGATTTTTATCAGTGTAGGGAGGAATTTCTATAGACGGCGATGAAATCTTGGCAACTGAAGAATTCGTGTACTTGGGTTCTATGGTGACTGCCGACAACTACATCAGCAGAGAAATTCAGAGACGCAGGAAATCGAGCTTACTTTGGACTCCGCAGAACTCTACCATCGAACAAAGTTCGCCGTCACACGAAGTTAACTATCTAAAACCGCTGATCGGACAGGTAGTCTATGGGACACCAGAACTAACGCGCTCTTAGGGTCGATTTCTTCACCTCGGCTTAGCCGGTAAGCCAGGCTTACCCATATAGTTAAACCAGGTTTAACGCTTAAGCCAGGGTGAAGAAATCGGCCCTTAGAGTTTTTGAACGGAAGTTGTTGCGTACCATCTACGGCGGAGTGCAAATGGAAGACGGGACTTGGAGAAGGCGAATGAACAACTAGCTGCATCAGCTGCTGAGAGAAACCAACCACACTGCAAAAATCTGGCGGGCTACGGTGGATGGATCACGCCATCAGGATGTCGGATAGCACCCGATTAAAATGGTTCTCGAGAGCCATCCGACCGGTACAAGTAGACGTGGTGCGCAGCGAGCTAGGTTGGTCGATCAAGTGTAGAACGATTTGTGGGTCCTTCGCAGAGTGCGGAACTGCAGACGCACAACCATGAACCGAGTCGAATGGAGACGACTCCTACGTACGGCAGAGGACACTCAGGATTTAGTTTGACCGGTAAGTATGATGGGATTCCTTCAGAAATGCCTCCTGCGATTTCTCCTGTGATTGTTTCCAAGGATCCTTAAGAAATTACTCTGAAGATTTGTCCAAGGATTCCTTCTTTGATACAAATAGAAATTTCTTCTGAATTCTTTCAGTTATTTCTGCTACAATTCTGTCATCTACAGAAGTTTCAGATAGGATCCCGAGTTGGTGAAAAAATCTGATGAATAGCATATTCAGTTATTATTGATTGAATTACTGAAGAGCAAAAACTGATATTGTTTTGATTAATATAAAAGGTAAAAGATCAGAAATAATAGCTAAATCTAATATGGTGAACTACTCAATAATAGCTCGTTAAGATATTATAAGATCAAAACAATAGCAGACAATATTTGTCACTTTTTTTCTAGAAAAAAAAAATAATAAAAAAAATTTCAGCATCCAGCATCGAACCTACAAACTTAGGATTCACAGGCGGCGATGCTTACCACTCAACTGTGGATCGCTGTTCTAAATGACATGGGAATAAGAGCATGGGGTTCTTCTTTCCACAGCTCAGAAAGAGGCACATGGCATTTTACTAACATTGAGCCATCTCTATGGCTGTATGTGTTCCATTTCGCGAAAAAGAGCATAAACTCTCATAAGCTCTTATGTAGAAATTTTCAGCTTTTTCGAAGAGAATAAAAAACTGATATCATATCGCTATTCGTGCGATATACATTAGATTTTTTAATAACTCATGAAAATCACATCGAGCTATGACAGCAAAAAGTGTTCGACTTGAGATATGATTTAGATATTCTCGTCTACCCAGGATTCCTCCAGGAATTCTTCCAAGGATTCGTCTAGAAATGCATGCCGTGAATTTTCCAGGGATTTCTCCAAGATTCTTTATGGAAAAAATACTGCTGTTATTTCAGGAATTCTTACAGGGATTCCTTGTGGTACCTTAGATATTCCTGTTGTACCCAGTACCTCTTGATGGGATTCCTACAGCAATTCGACCTCAGATTCATCTAGAACAGTGTTTCCCAAACTTTTAGGGGGTATCGCCCCCTTGGAGCTTGAGAAAAACTTTTTCGCCCTCCTAAATGAGATTTATTTTTTCTATGAAAAAAGGCTGAAACTTTGTTTAGCTGAAACCTTCAAAAACCCACTATTTGACACTACTGTGGCTAAACTGATATTTAATGTATCTAAATTAGTATCTCTCTTATTAAAAAAATCACATTATTGCATGTATAACAATACATTTTGAAATCATGTTTGTGCTAAGCATATTCATGAACAAAAACGAACAAGCAGAACGGACTGTAAACATTTACGAAAACTCGTAATCTTACACCAGATATTTTACTAGTGTTTTTGAAAAAGGTTCTTCTACTGGTGGGATATTGAAATACAATTTCAAAAATATTTTTCATACAGAAAGAACAAATCAGGAATATATCTGTGTATTTTCAAATGTATCTGGTATCAGGTATCAGAAGGCCGGCTCCAGAGGCACGTTATCCTCCATTTGGGACATTTGTGCCATTGCCAAAATAATAGCCTATTTCATCATCTACCTGATCGAAAAGTAAGGAAATAAGGATAAGGATGGGGATAAGGACAGGTAGCGAAATAGGAAAAAATACCCTGGAAGAGGGTACTAACGCATAAGCGTACCACAATGGGTTCAAACAGCGCCCTGAAAAGGGCACTGTAATAACGCATAAAGCGAAAGAGAGCCTATAGCTCTTTACCACAGCGGGTTAAGAACAACAGAATATCCTGAAGATTCAGGTTTCTGAAGTCAGTTTCACTTAATAAGTGTTTACCGAATACTCGGAAACGCAGTTGCGCGAAAACTGGACAGTTACATATCAAATGATACGAAGTTCCATAATCGGATTCACAGCTATCACAGGCAAATGAATCAGCTTGCTGAATATTCGCCATGTGATAGCTGAGTCGACAGTGGCCAGTCAATGCTTTGACCAGCATGCTGCAATTCTGCTTAGACAGATTAGTTAGATACTTCGCCACCCGTAGAGATGGCTCAGCACTATACAATTTGGTTTGACGACATGACTCCAAACTATTCCAATATTGTCTGTGTTGAGTGACAGCCCAGGTGTGAATCTGAAGCTTAATCCAACACTTCGATATCGGAATAGCTGGCTCAGGGCCAATGAAGTCATGTGATGCTCCAGAGCGAGCTAACTCATCAGCCAATTCATTTCCAGCGATGGAAGAATTACCAGGTACCCATAGAAGGTGAACAGCGTTTGCTGAATTCAGCTCCTCGATTTGAGTTCGACAAGCGATAACTATCTTCGACCTGGAGTTGGCCGAAGCAAGTGCTTTAATAGCAGCCTGGCTATCTGAACAGAAGTATATTACTTTGCCCATTACGTGCTGCTGAAGTGCTGATTGCACTCCGCACATAAGAGCAAAGATTTCGGCCTGAAAAACGGTACAGTGTCTACCAAGTGAATAAGACTGATACAGCCTTAGCTCACGAGAATAAACACCAGCACCTGCTCGACCTTCGAGAAGGGAGCCATCAGTGTAACATACGATGCCGTCTGAAATACTTCTTTCCAGATAACCAGATGTCCACTCTTCCCGGGAAGGGAATTTCGTGGAAAATGTCCTATATGGAAAATTACAAGCAATTGTAAGATCACTTGGAGCAAGGACAATTTTGTCCCAATTCACCAAAAGTGGAAACAACGAGGTGTGTGTTGAACTGCGGTTCACAGGAGTTTCCTCTAGTAGACCGAGTACCCGTAACCGGTAAGTGCAAGAAAGGGCTTCTTGTTTGAGATGAATGTGTAGTGGGGCAACGTCAAAGAGAACTTCTAGCGCTGCCGTAGGAGTTGAAGAGAACGCTCCAGACATCGCCATTAAGCACATCCTTTGGAGATGGCCTAATTTTGATTGGACCGTTCTCACTTCACCCTTTTGCCACCACACAAGACATCCATAAGCCAATATTGGCCGAACCACAGTTGTGTAAATCCATTTGATATACTTGGGTTTTAGACCCCAAGTTGTACCAAAAGTACGCCGGCATTGCCCGAAGGCCATACAAGCTTTCTTGATTCTGAACTCAATGTGAGGTGTCCAGGAAAGCTTGGAATCAAGAATGACTCCAACGTACTTTACCTGTTCAGTCACATCGATTTCAGAATCAAAGAGACGCAAAGGTCGAACGCCATTACGGTTTCGCCTTTCCGTGAAAAGAACAATAGATGTTTTACTCGGATTAACCGAAAGGCCATATTGGCGACACCAACCCTCAACTACCTGAAGGGCGTTTTGCATCAGGTCGAAAAGGGTGCTGATGCACATACCAACTAACAATGTTAGGTAGTCGTCGGAAAACCATAAGTAGGAAAACCGCTATTATTGAGTTTCCTCAATAGCGTATCTGCTACGAGATTCCACAAAAGCGGCGATAAGACTCCCCCTTGGGGGCATTCACAAACACTTAATTTCCTAATCCCTGCTAGACGCAATGTCGAGAAGAGATATCGGTTTTTGAGCTTTTGGTGAATCCAATTGGAAATCATTGGAGATATACCATGACTCCGTGCGGCTTCCAATATGGCATCGAAAGGCACGTTTTTTTTTTTTTTTTTTTTTTTTTTTTTTATTTGTGAATTTTAACTTATTGCTAATTCTTCACACGAAAGGCACGTTGTCAAAGGCACCCTCGATATCTAAGAAAACACCCAAACAAGATTGCTTTTGAGCGAATGCTTTCTCGATATCGTAAACAACCTTGTGTAAAAGAGTCACAGTGGACTTACCAGATTGGTAGGCATGTTGGTTCACATGAAGAGGCACGTTGGCCAGATGAACATCACGGATGTGATGATCCACAATGCGTTCCAAGCATTTCAGAAGAAAAGAGGTCAAACTGATAGGTCTGAAACTCTTTGCTTCTTCATACGACGCACGACCCACTTCACAGTGGACTTACCAGATTGGTAGGCATGTTGGTTCACATGAAGAGGCACGTTGGCCAGATGAACATCACGGATGTGATGATCCACAATGCGTTCTAAGCATTTCAGAAGAAAAGAGGTCAAACTGATAGGTCTGAAACTCTTTGCTTCTTCATACGACGCACGACCCACTTTCGGAATAAACTTTACAGTAATATCCTTCCAGGATTTGGGAATATACCCTGTAGCAAAACTGCAAACAAGTAGTTTTTTTCAAAACATGTTTGAAATAATCAAATCCCTTCTGAAGCAAAATAGGATAAATCCCATCTGCCCCAGGAGATTTGAAAGGAGCAAAGCTATTAAGAGCCCACTCAATCGATTCTATAGTTACAATTCTCCGAGTCGAAGCTAAAGAATCATAACTACAAGAAAAGACATCAGGATCATCCGAAGATGTAATATCCACACATCCAGGGAAGTGTGTGCTGAATAAGCATTCCAGAACTTCCTCATCAGAGGAAGTCAGATCGCCATTTGGCAAACGAAGTTCGTTCACCCGGAAATCCTTAGATTTCGCAAGGATTTTGTTTAACCGACTGACTTCACTCAAGCTGGAAACATTTGTACAAAGGTCTTTCCAGCCGGATCGTTCAGCAGACCGGAGAGCTTTCCTGTAGGCCTTGCGAGCCGACCTGAAAGCCTCCGAACCAGCCGAACGTCGTCTGTTCCAACTCTTTCTACATTGTTTCCTGAGTTTCGCCAGAACAGAGTTCCACCAAGGGGTTCCTCTTGTGATCTTCACAGACCGTAGAGGGCATGCTTTTTCAAAAGCTTCCATGATGAAGGTCGTTGTAGTATCAACGGCATCATCTAAATCACTTGGAGTGTCAATGGATGGTGAATATCCATGAAATTTGGCTGCAACCAAATCAGTATAAAGATCCCAGTTTGTTGACCGAGGATTCCTGAAACGCAATGTTTGCGAAGTAACATTTAAATGTTCAAAAAAAGATATAGCGATGGTCAGATCAAGATTCTTCATCGGACACATGCCAATTGGTCAGCTCGTGACTAATTCTGCTAGAGCAAAGCGTTATATCTAACACTTCCTCTCTAGCAGATACCATGAAGGTTATGTTAAGTAATGCAAGATCTGTACTACTTAAGTACTCCATCAAACTGGAGCCTCTCAAGTTCATGTCTGAGCTGCCCCAGATGATATGGTGAGCATTAGCATCACTGCCAACAATTAGCGGAAGGCCTTTTGAAGTGCAGTATGCGATGACTTGTTTGAAAGCATCCGTAGGGGATGGTTCATCATGTGGTTAATACACAGAACAATAGACGTATTTCCTGTTGAGGTTTCCAACAGATACATCAATTGTGATAGCACATACATCTCTGGTGGTTAGTTCAGAGATGAGTGTAGCAACTATTGCGTTGTTGACAAGCACACAGGCTCGAGGCATGACACGCGAGTCTGCCATTTCATGTTTACTGAAAGTGGCAAACACCGGGTTCACAAGGTTTCCTAGATAGAAATTTCCCTTACGAAAGTAAGGTTCTTGTACCAAGGCCACTTGGGCTGTACCATTTTGCATAAGTCTGCAAAGATTGATCGTTGCTGTTCTTTTATGCTGAAGATTGATCTGAGCTATCCTAGCCGTAGCCACTACCCAAACTAGGTAAGATTAAACTCTTCGCAACAGCAGCGCAACAAAGAACAGCAACAATAAAACCAAATCGGTATCGATTGGAAAACGCCAAAGGCGAGGAAACACAGAATACACTGTGTAAATCGCATAATGCGAAACCATATAGGTGAAAATTTAAACTAATTAACAACATCTTCATAATCCCGCCCTTATTTAGCCTCAAGTGAGACTAAAGAAGGGCAGCTGATTGTCTCGGAGAAACACAAGGTCCACTGCACCATTGCTCCGGTTAGCGCAGTAAGGGCTACATACTGTGGAGGGCGCCCTGGTACTCCACAGGCTCCGTTAGCGGTTAGGTTTTTATTAGACCCCCCTAGCCATTCATTCCTAGGCACGGTAAGCATAAAGCCGCATCACACCATGAATTAGGGGTCACCTGTTGGTGGATTCTTACCACCGGAACAGGCGGTCCGTAGTGTTATTCTTAGCCAATTGAGACAATCGCTACCGACACTACACAGCTATCTAGGCTTATCGAGAAAAGAAGTTAATATTGATGATCAACTTCATACGGACTCGAACAGCCGACAAAAAAATACAATTTCAAAAATATTTTTCATACAGAAAGAACAAATCAGGAATATATCTGTATATTTTCAAATGTAGTCAGCTTTTCAAAGTAAATGCAAATAATGAAAAGCCAGTATAAATTGGAGAAAATTCTATTGTCAAATAGACACGAATGCCACTACCAAACGTGGTAAAGTGTCTTTAATAAATAATAATAATAATAATCTATCGTCAAATAAGTAAATATGCAACAGAAATCAACGCTGAATTTGTGGAAATAATCAAAATAGCTACTAGTAGTAAGTTTGAAATTTCTCCGGGAAGCTTCTCTGAAAAACTTTCAAACAATGTGTGATAGCTCCCATCCAAAACGTGTTCTGAAATTCGTCTGAAACAAAATGATTTTGATTGAAAATTCCATGAAAAAAACGCCCATGAATTAAAAACAAAACTTCATCATCAAGTAAAAAACGGTTCCTCTCATAATCTTTTATAAAAGTTTCTTCATAGTTACTTAATATGTAAAATATTAGATCTCCATAATTCCTAGGAATTATTTAGGAAATTCATATAGCAGTCTTATTTGTGTTTTTTTTCTTGGAATTTTGATGAAAAGTCCTCATAAACATAAAAAAAATATCTGTAAAATTTAGTCGATCTCAAAACAGACATTTTTCAATAATCCTTGAAACAACAAAATTTGAAATGTTAGGGATTTTTAATGATTCAGTTGACACTCTCTCTCTCTCTCTTCTTGGCGTAACGTCCTCATTGGGACAAAGCCTGCTTCTCAGCTTAGTGTTCTATGAGCACTTCCACAGTTATTAACTGAGAGCTTCCTCTGCCAATGACCATTTTGCATGCGTATATCGTGTGGCAGGCACGAAGATACTCTATGCCCAAGGAAGTCAAGGAAATTTCCTTTACGAAAAGATCCTGGACCGACCGGGAATCGAACCCGTCACCCTCAGCATGGTCATGCTGAATACCCGTGCGTTTACCGCCTCGGCTATATGGGCCCTTGACACTCTGACACTCTGTTGACACTCTGGACTAGTATTTCAATACTTTTGATTTTTAAATTATTCAAAAAATCGCCCCCTTTTTTAGTATTTTCGCCCCCCAATTTTGGTTTTTCACATTTTCGCCCCCTTCGGCCTGATTTTCGCCCCCTGGGGGGCGATTTCGCCCACTTTGGGAATCACCGATCTAGAACGATTTTGAGGATGAGATCCATGATTTCTCCAAGGGTTCCTCCAGATTTGTTTTAGGGATTTTTTTGCTAATTTTTCTGGTGATGCCTGTTGGCAGAATCCAGCATACAACAGTGGAATGCCCAAAGATGTTTCAGAATATGGTGGAGAAATATCACATACGGCTACTTTAGAAAAGGAACTTGGGTTTAATCAGCACAAAAGTACAGTTCTGACTAATGGCGAGCGATCGAATGTTGTGTTCATACACAAGTTCTCTTTGTGTCTGCGCGCACACCAGTACAAAGAGGAATATGTGTAGAAGAAATGCGTAAAAGGTAATTAGGAAGAGGTTACCCTTGTATATTCTCACAATGCCTGCGAAAGTATTTGCTAGAATTTCTCCGGGAATTCTTGAAGCGATGCCTCCAGGAATTTCTCCAGGGAATATTCCGAGAATTTCTGCTTGCATTTTTCTAAAAAATACAGCTTGATCTCCTCTAGTAGTTAATTCTGGAATTCCTCCAGAAATCCCTTCTGCAAATTTTCGAGTGATTCATCTTGGCGTTTTTCAGGAATTATCCTTGGGATTTTTGGTGTACTGCTGTTGTAATCATTGTAGTTTAGAAATACCTATTAGGATTCATCCAGTTATTAATGCAATTGTTCCTCTATGATTTTGTATTGAAAATAACTTATTTTGATATTTTGTAGGTATTGAAAAATACCTCAACGACGTATTAGTTAATTTCCCTGGGTGTTCCTGGGATCCGGATTAAGGATTTTAGGGGCCCGGACCTGGAGCGGATGTGGAGGTCCCTCGGAGCTACAAAAGCGATGTTTTCAAACAGTTCTTGAGCAATGTGAAACAAAGATGATGTGTTCTAATGGAATTTCTTCCAGAATTTCTGCGGTGGTTCATGCGGGAATTTATCAGGTGTTATAGTGAGATTCCTCCAGGAATTACTGCAGGGTGGACATTATGACTAGGGAACTCAACTACGGATTCCTTCAGGAATACTTCTTGGGATTTGTTCACGGATTCGTCCAGTCACGGGATCATCTAAAATGCAACCTGGGCCTGACAAAATTGGGTCACTATTGTATGAAGCAAACAGGCGTCTTCTGTACAATATTCAATTTATGTTTGCCTTAGTTCCACAAAAGAATGTGTATTGTGTAGGCTTTGAGGCAACGCTATATTAAAAAGGCGTCCGTGTTTGACTCCTGGTATGGTGAAAATTTTACCAATATTACGAGGTTAACGTAACGTTATTTATAGTTTTATTTTAAGGACAAGGTATTTGGAGTACATTGCTCAAAATTTCTAAAGCACCGTTTTTTTGAACCGTTGAACGGATTTGGATTAAAATGCATCACGCTATTGACAACCACTGAACAATTAGCGTGATGCATTTTCATCCAAATCCGTTCAACGGTTCTAAAAAACGGTGCTCTAGAAATTTTGAGCTATGTACTCCAAATACCTTGTCCTTAACGAGGCATGGCTGAATTTCAAATTTTGAGTGAACCATACCTAGTTCACTTTCTTTAAATAGGTAATAGCACAGTGAAATCCTAGATCATTTCTTAAATTTATTGGTTCATTTCAAAAATTTTATGGATCATTTCTTATGTTTTAGGAATCGTTCTTTTATTTTCTTTGGATCATTTTTCATATTTTATGGATTGTTTTCATATTTTCTACTGATCGTTTTCCTTTTTTCTAAGGATCGTTTTCTATTTTTTTAGAGATCATTTCTCTAGTCATTTCATTTTTATGGAAAATTTCTGCCATTTAATGGAGCAGTTTATTAAATTCTGGATTTTTTCATTGTTTAATTTTAAGAAAATAATGGAACATTCGACAATTTTTCATGGATTTATTCGACTGTTTTATGGTTTTCTGGCATAAATACTTCTGTGAAATATTGAAAAGTTATCAATGGATCATTTGACAATTTTTCATAGGAACAGTCAAGGGGAATGACATATCCTTTTCTAATCGGAAAATCTGCATTTATCCGTTCCTAACCGTCGCTAATCGCTGTTAACCAGGCTGGTAACTGAACGGCAGTTAGACGCGGTTAACGACGGTTAGCAACGGATATATGCGGCTTTTTCCGGTTAGCAAAGGAAGTGACATTCCCCCAGGGCAGAGTAACTGTTGCACTCTGTCACTGTCAATGGTGAGCAAATAGCTGATTTTGATAGGCCGATTGCGATCCAAGTTAGCGTGCGCTCTATTGTGTCACCGTTACTTTCCTTGTTCTATCAGAACTGAGTTAACTGTGATGGTGTGTGGATATCATTGATAGGCCATCTTTAAAATTCGTTTAAAAAGTCCAAATGAAGATTTACCAAGATGATATTTTAATATGTGGTACAAAATAACAAGTTTTGCATGTTGGTCATAGAAAAGTTTGAGTTTTGGGAAAAACCACTAAAATATCACGTCAGTTGCAATGATTGTGATCTAGAGTGCTGGTCAAGTCGTTGCCACAATTGGAAAAGCACACTATTATTATTATATGTATATATTTATTATCGAGATTTTCAGCCCTCGGCTGGTTAATCTCGAATATATAGAGAAGATTGTTTGAAGCCGTCAACGAATGATGAAAATATTGACAATTATTTATATTTTGTCCAAAAAGTTTTTCATAGGAAAAAAATATGCATTTTCTAAAAAGTCTTTTCATATGAAAAGTTTTGATTCACGCTTAGTTGATTTAAATGCAGGAAAATTATAAGATCAAAATTTGGTTTACTTTCCTGTGTTTTGTTTTATTTTTGTATTTTGTTTTTTTTTACTACTTTTATACCAATTGTTTCAGTGTTATTTGCTTGATTTTAACTAAACAAATAACTATTTGTTTCAGCGCTGTTCAGGTAAATAAAGTTGTAATTGTAATGTAGGCCAATTAAAATTCGATGTATCATAATCTAATATTTATTGTTTCATGTAAAATCAGGTAATTGGTTAACTATATAATTAAATATATTTAAATTATATGATACTTGGGTATTGGGAGGGAAGCTAAATGAACTGGTTTCTGGACAAATGTTCGTGGGGTGGCCAGACTTTGTCACGAGATAACACCCATCGTGTTGTCTTCCGAAGGTCTCCAGTAAATTTAGCTTACCCTGCTACAACAAACCAACAGGTAGATCATTCCCTTCCGGTATGACTCTGCAGCTATAGGTAATCCTTGCGCTGATGGTGGATACACAATCATCATCATCATCATCATCATGAAAAGTTTTGATTCACGTTTTCTTCTTCTTGCCAGATTAAAGGAATTATAATTGTATAAGATGAAATTTAGGATACATGCTGCACTACCAAAGCTAAATGTATTTGTATTAGCAAATATATTCCGTTTTACGGTACTAATAATCGTAAAGTAATATTTCAATGGCGGTTTGTTAAAAATTGCATAAGCAAACAATTCGCAGTTACAATGAACCTTCACAGCAAACAAAAAAAAAAAAAAAGAAAAGAAATCGTGCACTTTGAGCAGTTTACTTGCTATTTAAGCACAGTTTAACAGTCCAACTGCAATGATAGAACAGTAAGCAGGTGTAGTTATAATGCTGAAATAAGGACTTACTGAAATGCTTATTGGTTTTCTGGGAGGTAACAATGTTATTGCAATATTGATATTAATGAATGTCATTCAGAATAAACAGGCATTGGTATTTTATACAATTTAGATCAATTCATTGATAGATTGAAAATAAATCGATGTCAATTGCATTGCATCCACTAACCAACTAATACCGCAGTTTCCAACTAGCGGCAATTACCACTTCAATAGATCTCGTCGTTAGCCTCTTGAAGAACCAACTTTATGCACAGCAATGCCCATATCAATTTTCACTGGTTAACCACTTGAACTCATCAAATGTTGCCACAAATCCGCTGTTCATTCTACTGGCATGACGGTCAGTTAACATTATCTGCTTATCGATGTTAAACTACATTGTCTTTAAAGCAAGACCTCTCAGGTCGGTGTGGGAAACATTTTACGTTCCAAGAAATTATCCCGCCTTTGGCACTCAGTCTCCTTCTGACGCAAAAGGTGGGTCAACGAAAAAAAAACCATAACATCAACAAGTTTATTTTTTTGCACCTTGGTCTGCAAGCGTGACCACACCGAACACTTAACGGTGCGCCAGCAGAAGAGCGGATAACAACATAAATCAACAACACACCACCAACTGCCGCCACGGATCCGGATTTTACCGGGTCCGCCGTGTGTGTGTGGTGAAAATGTGCAAACAGACAGTGTTACCACCCACCTCCCGCAGCTTATCACACTATCACACGCCGGCCAAAGAAATCCAAACAATCCAGAGCGCCACCTCCCTCCCGACCCACAGTTTCGCGGTAGCAGTAGAGCCTTTTTGGAAAACTTACCAGTAATGAATACGGTTATCAGTATGCTCAAACGGTTGTAGAACTTGCCCAAGCTGGCTGTTGTTGGAAACATGCTGCCAAACGGTATAACTCCTTCTATCCGGAACACTTGTTGTATGTTAAAAATAACGCACACTTGAAATCTCTTAACCACAATATTTACCGAGATCTTCCTACGAGCGCAATGACAGATTTGTTACGAAAATAAACACAAACGGAGATCGTAGGTAGTCTGCAGTCACTCGTGCAATTCGGTGTATTTCTATTTCTAAACTCGCGATTCAAAAAAACGGTCACTTGATGTGCTGATTAGCTTGTCGAAAGTTGATTGAGTATTCTTCTCTAAGGTAACAGATCTTTGCCCCAAGAGCCTTCGCTTCTAGATCTTTTTGTACAATATCACTCAACAGGTACAGTATCTCCTCTCAATTCAATATCCATTCACAGCATCCAAAGCCCAACCACCATTCAAAAACGTCTGTTAGCCAGACACTATGCCGTATCGCACGCCTCGCTGAATGATAAGACCATCCGGCCTGCTCCACAGACTTCGCGGTGTATTGGCAAACAATCTTTCGCGAAAATCCCAACACGCACACACACCTCAGGTAAGCAACCGCCACGACGAAACGTTCAAAACCACCTGATCTTCTTGCCTTCCGTTAGTGACGCCACTAGCGCGGAGTGTATTCTCTGAGCGACCGAGTCCGGCGACTGTTAACTGGTAACTGAAAACGGTTGGTCGTTTGGGCGGGCAGCCAGCATACTCTTGCTTTCTACATCCGTGCGAAGTGTGGCGATAGGTATCCATCCCACGATGTGACGTGGATGGGCGGCAGCAACATCGCCACCCATCTCGGTAGGGGGCCGCTACATATCCCATGATGCCGTGCGATGCTGCGCCGTTGTTGGGGGGCATGCAACAAAACAACTGCGCAATGTTACGTCGCCGTAGAACATCGAATACCACCCATATCGTTCGAATCGCAACGTAATATTCGTTTCGTGAATGGTACTTTCCGTTGATATCAACTGCGCGCCAAAGACAAACTATCAACCAGTTGAGGTAGCATGTGCTGCTGAGCTAAGCATAATTGTCGCGTGGTGTAGAAGTAGAACTCGCGTGAGCCTCAGGACTAGAAGCATGTGGGTGGGCAGATATGGGACATAATGGGTTAAATTATTCGTTAGAATTTCCTTTTTGATAGGATAGGTTTCAAGGTTTGAGTGTCATTTTTTCAGTGCTAAGTGTACCCATGTACTAAAGACCCTTACATTTAGTTTATTAGTTATCTGCCTGGAATGGCCTATTATCCATTTGGATGTTTTCATTTACTAAAATGTAAAAATAACAGATTTTTATGGCCACATGGTAATTCACAGCAAGAAGTGTAGTAATATAGTTGAAATTTTCCCGGTGGAAATTTCTGGGAGACGTTGATTAAGGCACTAACATTTTTTTTTGAAAAAATATAGGAGTCGAAGTTTGTTATACACAGTGCCACCCACTTTATCAACCGACATTTAACCGTTATGTGTCCGACAAACTTTTTGCTTTTTTCTACACCGTGTATTTTAAATGGGTGCTGGGTACCCGGGTACCCTGTCGGCCACATAAGTTGAAATTGAGATAGGTAACTACACCAAGGATGGAAATCTAGTGATCATGATCAGATTTCGAATGTGTCGCGGTCGAACGGCATCGCGCGATCATAGCAACAACGATAACATTTTGTCGTCAAGCATCGTAACAAACTTCGATCCGAGAAGAATGATTCGCTCGGCATGTGCGGGCGCGATGCGATCGTTATCATGAAGTCGAAATGATAAATTAGTGATTTCATTCACTTTTTGAGCATTCTTAGTGATTTGACTTCCAGATATGCTTATGAACGTATCATTTCGAATCATGAATGCGGCTTACGGGTGCATAAGTGGCAAACAATGTGATGAATAAAATTTATCATGACTTGTAACATGATCCGATAACGGGTCATCACGCGATAAAGCGTGTATCAGATGCTTTAATTGTTCTGTGATACGAGCACGGTGTGAGGCGTCGGCATCATGCTACTACAAGAACAAGGCTATCTTGGATTATTCGTATCCTGTATCATTTATCGCTTGAAGTGATTTTCTGCCATCCTTGAACTACACCCGATTCTTTTTTTGCACGGGGGATGCGTACCGTGCAAAAAAAAGTTTTTGGTTCAAAATTCGAAAAACCATGCAAAAAAAGTATAAAATATGATTTCTCGACAAATCATGCAAAAATAAGAGTTTGAATTTTTTTTTGTATGGTTTTTTTTTGCACGGCCGTGCAAAAAAAATATCGTGCAAATTAAGAATCGGGTGTACTTATTTTTCCATTTACCATAGGAATATCAATTGACTTGTCTCTGATCGTTCAATTGACATCAGTTCCAGTATCAGTCAAGGCACATATCATTTGTGGTGGTGCAGGTTTACCATCATTGATGACGTCAAACCTGACATAAACCTATCATTGACCTATTTTTGTTTTGACCACCAAACCCAACATAGACCCATTGTTCGATGTGAACAGTTGTTCGATGTTGGTCCGACAGTGGCCCAACATTCGATCAAATTTGACCCGGCCTTCGATAACTTTTCAGACTGGTGGAATTTTGGCATGTTTTTTGAAGATGGTCCAATAGTCGGACCGAAACGTCGGCGATGATCAGTAATCAACGCAAATTGTTAGACTGCAAGCAGAAATTTTCCATGAACATCAACAACCATCCAGTCGAAACCTAGCTAGTCATTTGAGTGACCATTCATTCAATTGGCAAGAATTTACATCTCATTTGATAGGTGGCCGGATTGAATTTAATGTATACATCAAAACGTTTGTTGATGATTGTTCAAATGAATGAGATGATTTTTTGCAACACTGTTGTCCAGTGGGAAGTTCAATATTTATTTAAGGATCTCTAAGAGCTCCCTTGATTACAGGTCATCGGGTCGTCAACCGTAAACTGTCTGAAACGTTTAGAATCTCCTCTGAAACGTTAATGAAACGTGGCGCTTTAATCTTAATGAAGCTCACTTGAGAGCGGTGATTGAAAATATTATTTCAGAAACTATAAGTTCTCTTAACTCCCCTGTATCACCCCTAAGACCCTCCGAAAATTCCGAAAACGCCTACGTAACGCCTCTGAAATTCTCTAAATTCTCTGAAACTTTTAGAAATGCCTTCGAAATCCCCCATAAACCCCATCGGTTTTTAGCCCCTTAATGGATACCTGGGGTCCTCGATCTTTCTTTGATTATATTTCCATGTACAAGCAAACGTTACATAATTTTACATTTTCAAAACAAGTACTGGCCCTTTAAGCACATGTTTTGCTACTTTGAAAAGTATTCCTAAACCTTTAAAGATGTTTGGATAGGCTTTTGAATCTAATTCTCGATTTTGTTGATTTGGGGTAACATTGATCACCTACCTTAAAACCATGTTAGTTTGTGTTAAAAACACGCTTAGAGTAAGGTGGGGCAAAAGTTCGACCCTAGTTAAAAATTCAACCTATTTAAAAAAATCGAAGTAGATAAAAATAAATAAATACCGTGTGGTGATTCTACCATCTATGAGCTAAAATTTAGCTGAACAAAGTTACGCCAAATGTCTTTTCAATTTTGAGTTACAACACTTTTTGTATGCGTGTGTTTTATTCGAACTCTTGCCCCACCACTGGGGCAAAAGTTCGAATCTAGTGTTTGTGGAATTTCGCAAACCGTAGCACACTATTTTAACACTTTAGTAATAGGAATACCTGAAACCACTTAATATTTGATGTTAGAACTGGAATACACTTTAAAATTTGATCTGCATTTTACATAAATCAGAGTTAAAATTATTACACCAAAAATTATTAGTTTTCCGCCAAATTCAGATAAAACATCATTTTTTTCAACTTTAATCAGATTTTTTCACTAATTCCATTACTCTTAGACATAATATGAACATTTTGCAACATTTTATGTTTATACCTGAAGTTGCCACATGACTCGAACTTTTGCCCCACAATTCGAACTTTTGCCCCACTATGTGTAAAATATGATTTCCAAATCTTTTTTGCAAAAAATATATCTACTAAAGCATCTTCAAAATATACCTAGTTACGCTCCAAAATAAAATATCGAGTTCGATTTCATTACAATTCCATTCCATGCGTTGGAAGGACCATCACATGTTACATTTTTTTTTTATCAAAAACCAACATTTTGTCATAACTTTTCGAAATATTGATCAATTTTCAAAATTTTTGGAGTGAAAGAGTCTTTTTCAAAAAGGGTTCGAACAACCGTGACACCCAAAAGAAATAATTTGAATTGAGCTCAAAAACTTCAAAAGAAACTCTTGCCCCACTCGAACTTTTGCCTCACTTTACTCTACTTATTAAATTCGGGGTCTCTCATTTCGAATATGTAGTCCAAATTCTTACAAGTTATGTACTTTTTGAGTAATTTTAAAATTAAAATCGTCTGAGCCATGATAAACGGTAAAGGTAATTGATTGATTTGTCTTTATTAAAGAGACTTAAGCCCTTGGCACGGTAAAGGTAATGGTAGGCAATCTATTAAGGTTTTAAGGACTAACTTTAATAAATCATCTATATTGATGAAATGGGAGCACTTTCATAAAAGTTTCGCTTATGAAATTAATTTCTGGGATGTCACATTTAGCTATTACAGTGATTTCGAATCTCACATTGTATCTAGTATTCATGCCAAACATGAATGCTTGAGGATGCATCCGTTTGCGATACGAAACACAGCTAAGAAAAAATAATTTATTTATAAGTTTATGAAACTCTTGATGAAACTCAATTTTCATGAATTTCATATCATTAAGTAGCTTAACAATAACAGATTACGAAACACCTTTCATGAGCAGGAACACATGCATGATAAATGTTTGTTTGAACATTCCATGAGGTGGGTCAAGTCGATCGATGATACCCCGGTTTACGGTACCTTCAAAGTACACCGTGATGAGTTATTTGTGCAAAAATTTCAATAGTTTCATAGCGTAGGGTAGTTTTTCAATTGTTGCACGGTTAAAAATTTGCCAATTGGCGTGTTTTTAGCCGGGCAACAATTGAAAAATTACCCTAATATGGATTATTTTCGATGTCAAAGTTGAACCGGGTGATTTTGTACCCCTGGTGTCCATTGGACCCCACAGTACGAATGATTGTATCTTTTGATCATAACTTCCTATGATAATGCTGTCCTCGACAAAATTGTTCAATAGACCAAGGGCAATATTATGAGAAATGTGGAGTGGATCTGGTGTGATGGTTAAAGCACGTGACTATCACACCGAGGACCTGGGATCGAATTACACACCCGACCAAATCACAAAATGTGAGTTCTTCCTTCGGAAGAAAAGTAAAGCGTGGGTCCCGAGATGGACTAGCCTAGGCCTAAACATCTCGTTAATACAGACAAAAAAAAATATGATGAATTAACTGAATCGAATGTGTATTAAAAAAGTTATGTTTAGCTTGAATATCTTGATGCAGGTCTATCTCGATTTAGAGGACATTTCAGTTTTCAAAATGTCTATAAAATCGAATTTTGCATGAAATCGAAGCAAAAATTTTTTTATTTTTATTTAAATTGTATACCAAAATGTACAAAAACTGCATGAAAACTGAGTTTTCGATAAAAGGCTCGGAGTTTTAGGCATATATTAGTAATTCTCGCTAAATAACGAAAAAAAAACACTATTTCGCTAGCTTATTACGATGGAAATCTTTTGTCTCTAAAATATGTATGGTTGATACAACAGCCAATATTTTGAGCAATGGATATACACAATAACGTTATTTGCATAAATGCTCTAAAAACTCATTCAGGGATTCCTTTGAAAATGCCTCGGAGGATTTACCATGGAATTGCTTCAGGAATCCCTCCAGGGGTTCCTACGGAAATTTAGAGATTCGTGACAAGCACTTGATAGAGCGTGGTCACTGGTTGTGCTGTATTTGCCAAACGATTTTTCTGTACAAGTAGTATTGGTTTTTGAACCGCTATCTGCTCGGTCGCCTTTTGTTGCAATTCTGCAATGTTAAATAAAATTAAGTGAATTCTGAATTTACAACTTTTTTACGATGGTCTCGGAAGAAAACTTTTCAAATACAATCATCATATTACAGATTACTTCAGAAAATCTTTCCAGAAATGTCACATAGATTTTTTTTAAGAAATCTGGCATGAATTACTTCACCAATTCCTCCATGATTATTTACAAATCATTTCAGAGATTGTTTAAGAAATTCGCTTAGCGAAAAATTCCTCTGGATATTTTTTCAGAAATTTCGCAAGGCATTCGTTTGGAGATTCTATTGGAGATATCTTTAGAAAATCTACCAAAAATTGCTTAAGAAATGGTAATTAAAAAATCGTTCCAAAAAATCTTTCGGAACTTTGTCCGGGTATTGGTCGGAAATTCCCTCACGGATTCTTTCAAAAAGTCTTTATTAATTCATTCGGAAATTTTCTTCAAAGATTTGCTAAGAAATTCCTCCAATTCTACAAATTCCATGAAGAATACTTTCAAAGCATGTTGCTTGATTTACTTCTCAAATTCCTCCATTTTTTTTTTTTCAAAAAACTATCTATGAATAAGAGCAGACATTCTTCTAGCAGACATTCCGTTCAAAGATACCTTTGAAAATTTGTAGTGGAGCTAGTTTGGAAATTCTTCACAGGATTTCACCAGCAATTCCCACATCAACTTCCAATTTCTCCAGATATTTCACAAGGGGTTCCTCCAGAAGTTCAACAAAGAGTTGTGTATGAGTTTCTGCAGAAATTGCCTCATTTTTCGGGACTTCCAGAACGGAAGACATTTCTTTTAACATTCTCTCAAACGATCTTCCAAGTATTTATTCCAAAACTTTCTCCTAGGTTCGCTTTAGACATTGATCAATGGATTTTTTTTTTCAAAAACTGTATTTCTCCTCGATTTTTTTAATGAAAATGCTTGACATCTATTCGGGAATTTTCTACAGGGATTCCTATAAAACTCCCCTAGGGGTTCCTTCACAAATTTTGAGAGAGATTCTTCTCAAAAATTAAACTTATAATTTCATCAGATATATCTTCAGATTTTCGTCCTGAGATTTCTTTACAAATTTCTTCAAGTATTACATTGAAGAAATTTCCACAGATAATTTGATAATTCTTCCATGGACATTTGCTGAAATTTATCTAGAAAATCTATCGAGTTCCTGAAAAAATCTCCCAGGGATTTTTAAAGAAATTCTCTACGAGTCTCTTCCCATTATTTTCCAAGGGATTCCTCCAGTAAATTTTGGAAATCTTCCATGAACTATCTCGAAAATACTTCATGGATTTTTTTTAGAAAATGATTCACAAATACTTTAAAAATCAGAAATTCAGAACAAAATTTCGGCAAAGCTTTCTAAAGAATTTTCTCGGAGGATTGCTTTAGCTTAAATATTATTTAGGAAATTCCCAAAATTTCTTCACATTTATGAAAATATTCCTTCAAGACATTTCTCTTCCTTCAGAATTTTCTTGAGATTTTTTTTAAATTTTTTTCTGAAATTTCTTCAGCGATACTTTCGGAAATACCTTTAAAGACTTCTTCAATATTTTTATAATTACTTCAGAAATTCCAACAGGAATTTCTTCAAATGTTGTTGCATGGATTCTATCAGAAGTTGTTCCAGCAGTTCCTTCAGGAATTCATACATGGGAATGTACCAGTTAAAGGACGCTGAAATCGGGTTACCTAGGTTAACAAGCTTTATTTTTACCATGACAGCACTTGACATTATTTATCACACATCTTGTTAGTAATTTTTCGAAGTATTAAAATGACCTTTTCATGGAATTAGCTAGACATTTTGGAACTCAATCAGCTGAGTACACGCCAAGGTAGTATAATGCATCTACCAAAAACATCAGGAATATATTATAGTTTTTTGTGAGAAAGTCATAAGAAATCTCGAAAGAAGTGTGTCATTGCTAAAAGATCAACAAAGCGAAAGATATTTATAAAAAAAAAGTCAAAAAAGGAAGTATAAGATCAAGGTAAATATATAAAACTGAGGAATGCTTTGGCTCCACAAAACAATGCATTGATATGAAGTGCTCCGCGTTTAAAACCCCTGCATCATAAGTCATCATCATAATAAAAACTGCAAGTTCAAAACTGACTGGGTATTAAAAATTTTACCATTAAAAAAATGTACGTAAAATGTGCATACAATCGAAGTACATAGAATCGAGGATCTACATAATCCTGGGTCCACTAAATCGAGGTATACCTGTATTATGAATGTATAGTCTGTACAAAGTTGTGTCTTCGGCAAAAGTGTTTAATGCATCAAGCACTATTTGGCAATGCAAATTATTTTAATATATTTCTGCAGTATGTCAAGACATATTGTATCAAGACATTCACCTCAAAAGAAGCTTCCTTTTTTGAGGACGTTTGTCGCTCGGGGTGTCTAGGATGCTGAGTGGATATGTATTTTGAGCGCCTGCAAAATACATATCCACTCAGCATCCTAGACACCCCGAGCGACAAACGTCCTCAAAAAAGGAAGCTTCTTTTGAGGTGAATGTCTTGATACAATATGTCTTGACACAATATATTTATATACTGTTTCCAATACTTCCTATTTGTGGATAATTTCCTTCAGAAATGCCTCATCAGGTGGCGCAAATGTAGCTGCAAAGATTACATATGGATAAGAACTTTTGAACCATGTTTCACAAATTTATCTCGATCAAGCGACAATATTCGAAGGTGATGTCTTCGGCAGAATGATTAATATGAATTTAATTTTTCAGTTTCAATTATCTCTCATTTGAAATTACCTGACTAGATAGCGTATCTGTACAATAAGTTTATTTCGCCGATATCTCAGTCCAACGAAAAGATATAGTTTTGATGTTTTCTGCAAAGATGTTCGTCTGACTAAGCGTTGCCCGATGATGTAGTTATTAGTGAGAAATTCTTACGGGATTCCTCTAGGAATTCGTTTCGGGATTTCTCCAGGTATTCCTCTGAGATTCCTTTAAAATATTTAGTTTCAATGGTAACTGGCACCATTATGTCTGGGTTATGTGACACCATATTCCATAAGTGCACTATAAATTATAAAAAAAAGTCGAATTGCTTTGTATGTATCCGCAAGTCTGTACTTCTGTAGATCCTATAATGTCTGTATTCTGTAGGCCCATGTTGTACCAAAAAACTTTACCGTAGACACCATCTCTATAAATAATGAGCATCCCGATGTAGAACAGATATACAATGTACAAGCACGTTAGCGATATACGAGATGTTAGTTTCATAAGTGTAACATTTGTAGGTCTGCGATGTCTCTTTGGGTTCATCCAACTAATATAGGGTGTCCCAGAAAGTATGGGCACAAATTTGCAGCTCTGCCATTTGGGAATGAATGCATAAACAAACTTTATTTTCACACATATCCTGCCTTAGCATGTCAACATCAAATGCCAATCATTAAAATTTGCATTCCACACTTCGTTTGAATGCGGTAGAACATTTCCTGAAAGACCTTTTAAAGCTTCTGCACAAATTGCTATTTTTTTCAATAACATCGCTTAATAAATTGTTTTCTACGCACGAAATTAGGCTCAATAAAATTTCAAAAAATATATCCGTGTATTTCTATATGATTATCTATTATACAACCTTTAGTTTGAATTGAAAACATACAGGGTGACTGGTAATTCGTGTTACACCCGAAAGGAGGTGAAAGTAGACCATATTTGCAGCAAAAAATTGTTCTACAGGTAGGTCCGGAAATCACTGCTAAGTGAGTTATTCAAAGATTAGTGTTATTGAATTACCCCATCTTTAAACATCTCTAACTCAGAAACTATGAACCGTATCATCAATCTTAGCGCATGGATAGAAAGCTTAAAGCTTTGTCTTTTAATGCTCTTTGGACAGGTAATTGATAAAAAGTCATTTAAGTGCAGAAATTTTGACTTTTATGTAAAAAGTGCCTAAAAATGTACCCCCTTTTCACCTTTTTTGATAGTTTACTCGTGAAAAACGTGATAAATGTGAGAAATGTTCTTTTACAAAACATTCATTTTTTGATACGCTACCAAACTGTCCTTTGGTGCAACATTGTATCTTTCATAGTTTTGTCACAATCTTGAATTAAAAATTTTGTGAAATAAATCAATGTGTTTATTGCAATACTGTCTGGCAACCCTACACGTTTGCTTGCTGTTGGTCGTCGTGCGCATGGCAACGAAGTCCAGCGTCGCGGCGGCGGTCATCGTTTGACAGAGGCAACAGTGAACGGCAAATTGCGCGCAATGTTTATGAATCAATCTCAAGGCATCCTTTTCTTTGGGTGAAGATTCAATTCGCCTAGATGCCATAAACCCAAACCCACTCACTGGAGGAATTTAGCGAGATCATACCGCTGGGTGGCACCGTTTTAAGGGATATTCAAACCTACGGACCGAGACTGGGTCCGGGCCAGGGCATTGGCGTATCTAGGATTTTTTCCTAGGGGGTGCCTGGGGGGTGCCAGTTTCAGTGGCTTCCAGGTTGTTTTTCTCTTTTTTTTTGTAAAAAGAAATACCGATCCACCCTCAATTTCTCAGTTCAATGATACACGAGTCGCGGGACAAATTAGCCCGAAAATTTAAACGCGCTTTATTACAAAAAAACAGTTTTTTTTTTCTTTGTATTGATTTAACACTCTCTTTTTTCTGGAAATGTCTCCGGCAAGCCGTTCTACTCTTTTTTTTTTATTTTCGTCGATTTTTTTGGACTTCCATTATCTATGCTAGGGTAAAAATATAATTTGGACACGTATATAATTTGGACATGCACTGCGATGTATGTCTTGTTCCGGAGAGCTAATAAAAGTAGATACTTCTGAATATCGATTATTGGATCAAACAGACCCTGTTCTGATGACTTACGTTGAAAATACGCTTAACAATTAAGAATTTACTTCAAAATTATCAATAATGTAAAACTTTTCACTAAAACCCCTCAAATGCACAGGTATGCAAGACGACATACACTTCACAGTCACTTACAATATTCATCTCAAAACCGTTGAATTGATAATTGTAAGAAATTTAAAAGCCTTATTGCAATGAAAACTGTTCAATAAAGAAGCATTGGGCAGCCAATCTCTTAACATTCAACTAGAACGCCTAAAATAGGTGGTGTTGGTGTCCAAAATACATTACAAGTTTTCTACTGTAAATATATTTTGGTCATCTGACGAACTACATGGGGATGCTGTGCGATTGCATACTTGGAGGCGTATTATGTGGTTCTGGAGATATTTCCTCGATTTTAACAACAACTGTAATAGTTATCAAAATAGATGCCTGTTAAGCGAAGAAAATTGATTATTAACAAGAAAATATTTGTTAATTTATGCTACTTTTATGATAAAGCAGTATTCATGGCTAAACATGGAAATAATTGCCCTGTCCAAATTATATATACCTGAGTGTCCAAAACATATATTCGGTGTCCAAAATGCAATTCTAACAGGCGATTGGAAATTGTGATTTTCTCAGCTTAAAATGCGTTCGTTAAGCTTTTTATCACCAGGAACGCATAGTACAATCATATTATAAGCGTAATAGCAACTTTGCAAAATAATCAATTTCTTTTTGAGGCAGCTAGGGGACGATTTTTCCAACGTTGGCGTTGTCCTCAGCCTGTCCAAAATACATAAATTACCCTATTAGATATTTCTTCACCAATTCCTTCGAAAACTCCTTCGGAAGTTCTTTTATAAATCGCTTATATAATTTAAATGAAAATTCTTTAGACAATTTCTTCTAGATTTCTTCAGTAATTATGTAAGGAATTCCTGCAGCAGATGATTTTGGAACACCTTCCATAACTTTAGGAACTTCTTCCTTTGGAAATTGATTCGGCAATTTTCTTAAAGATTTCCTTCGGGAATTTCTTTGAAAAAAAAATCTCCGGCGGTTCTTTAAAAATTCTGTCACTGCAATCACTTTTGGAATTCTTTTTAAATTTTCTTCAGAAATTTCTTTGATAATTTCGGAACTCTCTTTGAGAATTTCTTCGAATTTTTTTTGTAAATGTTTGTGGAAATTATTATATTTTCATCAGAATTTTTTTTTTTTTTTTATCTGTATTAACGAGATTTTTAGCCCTAGGCTAGTTCATCTCGGGACCCACGCTTTACTTCCCTTCCGAAGGAAGAACTCACAATTTGCGAGTTTGTCGGGAGTGGGATTCGATCCCAGGTCCTCGGCGTGATAGCCAAGTGTTCTAACCATCACACCAGGTCCGCTCCACTTCATCAGAAATTCCTCTGGTAGTTCTTATATGAATTCTTTTGGCAACTACTTTGAAAGCTCTAAGGTAATTTTAATCGATTTTTTCCGGAAATTTCTTTGGGAATTTGTCAGGAAATTTTTCTTGAATTTCATAGGATTTTCATTAGGCAAGTTCAGTTGAGAATTTCTGATTTTCCAGTTCAGCAATTTTCGGAAGCAATAAATTACAAAAGTAATCACGATAAAATTGCCTGAGAAATTTGCAAAATAACTGAAAAAGACATTGCTTAGACAATTACGGAGGAATTGCCATTGAAATTTAGAAAAAAAATCCAAAGAAATTGTTGATTGCATTCCCAAGAAACGTAACTAGCTGAATATCAATTTCTTAAACTAAAGTTTGCTTGAGAGTGGTTTGTTCCTCTCCTATAAAGCTAAAATATTTGTTGGGTTGAATGAAACTACCGTAGAAATTTTCTAAAAAAAAAAACCACCATGCCGAAAAAAACCTCAAAGAAATGGCCATAGGTTTAGCAGATATCCGTCGTGTGTTCTTGAATCCCACACATTCATCTCTCATTTTGTCAATTAGCAACATGCTGTGCCTTCTAATTAATTACAAGTTTTTTCCCGTACATTTCTATGGGATTTCACTAGAGATTTCTCTAGTCCCCCTAGGATTTCTCTGGAAATTCCAACTATTCCCGAAATACTTTTAGGGATTTCTATTGGGATTCCTTCAACTAGGAGTGACGAACCAGCCAAGGGCTGAAAGTCTCTCAAATAAAGATAAATCAATCCTTCAACTAGAATTCCTTGAAGAAGGCCAAGAGAAGTTCCAGGTGTAATACCATGATTAATTTCTAGAGTAATGTATGAATTCCTGGCTGAGTCTTTTGAGTAATCCCTGGAAGAATCAAAGGCATTTCTGGAAGTATCCTAGGAAAACTGGCTAGAAGAATCCCAACAAAAATTTCAGAAGAAATCTCTAGAGGGATTCCTGTAGGTATCACAGTAAGAATTTCTGGAGGAGACCTAGGAGGCATTCCTGAAACATTAGAAGTAGCAGGAATCTTCAGACTCTAGTTTAATTTAAAAACACTTCACTAATACTTTACTTTTGCAAAAGAAAATAAAAAATGAATAACTCTTTTAAAGAAAAACTAGAAAGGACGAGCAAATTCCTTTTAATTCTACTACTGTGCTTATCTTCGGACAGATAGGCCTATTTCGTCTGTGACTTACAGACTTCTTCAGTGTCAAGTGCTCGACTGAAGAAAACCTCGCATTCGTTGTGGTATTTATACTAGAAGTGTATGTGTAGGTACGTGTGTGGGTAAAAGTGTAGGTATAAAAATGTAGGTACAAAATTGTAGGTACAGATTTGTAAAAAAAGGGGTGTATCTACCTGTTAGAAAACAGGGTGTCAATAAGATACCTAAAGCTAGGAAAATTCCTACCGATTTGGTAGGTAGTCAATTGGTGTTGGTTGTGTTATTTTTTTTTTTTTCCCTGCCGATTTGGTAGGTAGTCAATTTGTGTTTTGTGTATTGTGTAATGTTTTGTGTGTGTTAGGTAAAAATTGAAACAGCCACGTGTATCCGTTGCCCTGATCCTTGTTAAGTAGTGTTTTATTGTTTTGTTTGTAAATTTCTAAACTTTCTGCAACATCAAGTTTCCATGGGTTTGTAATGTGTCGTAAGAGTTTAATATTTGAAGTATTCAAAAAATGTCCTTCATTGAAAATATGTTCAGCAGCTTTAGATTTAAAATGGTGAATGAGTCCCTTGTCTGTGTCTTTGTGTGCTTTTGATACTTCCGTTATGTGTTCTTTGAATCGTGTGTTGAGTGTGCGTTTTGTTTGTCCTATGTATATTTTGTCACAGTGATTACATGTTATTTTGTAAACACCAGATTTTGTTAAGTTGTCCAACGGGTCTTTCGTGGATCCTAAGAGAGTTTGAAGTTGGTTAGCTTTGCTTGTGAAAACTAATTCAAAACCAAACTTTCTGAGAATTGGTCGGAGTTTTTTGGTGTCTTTTTTGGTGTTCTTTTTTGGAGTACACTCTAAACCAGATTCAACACAAACCATAATCGACATTGAAACAGCTATCAACACGAACAATTTACAGACACCACAGATTCAAGAAATCAGAACACAAACAGCTAACACTATTCAAAACACACAACAAAACAAATTGAACAAAGAACACCTGAAAGAACAACGAATAATCAAAGAACTTAACCAGAAACCAGTTTTCTATCTGAAAGCTGACAAAGGAAACAAAACAGTAATCATGAACAAAGAGGACTATGATGAAATAATGAATAACAAGATTCAAAATGGACCTTACCGAAAACAACGTACTGATCCTCTTCCAGGATTAGTAAGACGTGTTGACAAAACTCTCAAAGAGTCTACACCAGTTTTAGGAAGCGTCATTAAAAGCCTGAAAGAATCTAACCCTTCATTGCCAAGAATAAAAGGACTTCCCAAAGTTCATAAACCTGGAAATGAAATGCGTGAGATTGTTTCAGCCATTGGTTCACCTACACACAAAATTGCCAAATATTTAGTACAAGAATTCCAAAACATGCCTAAAAAATTTCACAGTAGATCTGTCAAGAATTCAGAACAATTCACAGAACTAGTACAGAATTTATCCGTTAACGACGATGAAATTTTAGTTTCATTCGACGTTAAATCACTTTTTCCAAGCATTCCAGTTAAAGAGGCCATTAACCTACTAGAAGATTGGCTTCTGAACCAATATGAAGATTCAGATTCAGATTGGATTAAGAAAGTTCGTACATACATCAAATTAACCAAACTTTGTATGGAAGAAAATTATTTTTCGTTCAGAAATGAAACCTACAAACAACTTAATGGTGCCCCCATGGGCAATCCACTTTCTCCATTTTTAAGTGAAATTTTTATGGCAAATTTGGAAAAACGCTTAGAAAACAACAAACAGCTTCCTGAAGTCTGGTGGAGATACGTTGACGACGTGTTTAGCATTGTTAAGAAACATCTTTTACCTGAAATCTTGAACAATATCAATAATGCACACAAAAACATCGAATTCACTTGTGAAATTGAACAGAACAACCAACTACCATTTTTGGACATACTCATCGTAAAACAAGAATCAACACTTTCCTTCGAAATTTACAGAAAACCGACACACACTCAACGCACTATTCCAAATTCATCAAATCACTCACATCAACACAAAATTGCATCCTTCCGAATGCAGACACTTCCACTTAGTGAAACAGGAAAAACGAAAGAACTTAATTACATTTTCGAAACAGCACAGTTGAACGGTTACACAAAACAAACAATACAACAGATCATCAACAAAAAGACACAACAACAATACAGACGTTCTTTGACTACACTGACACGGACAGAACCTACACTTAAACGGATAATTGTGAACTACAACAATGACACCAAAAAACTCCGACCAATTCTCAGAAAGTTTGGTTTTGAATTAGTTTTCACAAGCAAAGCTAACCAACTTCAAACTCTCTTAGGATCCACGAAAGACCCGTTGGACAACTTAACAAAATCTGGTGTTTACAAAATAACATGTAATCACTGTGACAAAATATACATAGGACAAACAAAACGCACACTCAACACACGATTCAAAGAACACATAACGGAAGTATCAAAAGCACACAAAGACACAGACAAGGGACTCATTCACCATTTTAAATCTAAAGTTGCTGAACATATTTTCAATGAAGGACATTTTTTGAATACTTCAAATATTAAACTCTTACGACACATTACAAACCCATGGAAACTTGATGTTGCAGAAAGTTTAGAAATTTACAAACAAAACAATAAAACACTACTTAACAAGGATCAGGGCAACGGATACACGTGGCTGTTTAAATTTTTACCTAACACACACAAAACATTACACAATACACAAAACACAAATTGACTACCTACCAAATCGGCAGGGGAAAAAAAAAAAATAACACAACCAACACCAATTGACTACCTACCAAATCGGTAGGAATTTTCCTAGCTTTAGGTATCTTATTGACACCCTGTTTTCTAACAGGTAGATACACCCCTTTTTTTACAAATCTGTACCTACAATTTTGTACCTACATTTTTATACCTACACTTTTACCCACACACGTACCTACACATACACTTCTAGTATAAATACCACAACGAATGCGAGGTTTTCTTCAGTCGAGCACTTGACACTGAAGAAGTCTGTAAGTCACAGACGAAATAGGCCTATCTGTCCGAAGATAAGCACAGTAGTAGAATTAAAAGGAATTTGCTCGTCCTTTCTAGTTTTTCTTTAAAAGAGTTATTCATTTTTTATTTTCTTTTGCAAAAGTAAAGTATTAGTGAAGTGTTTTTAAATTAAACTAGAGTCTGAAGTAACAAGTTCTACTAAAAGCTCTAAAGTAATAGTAAAGTAGCAGGAATCGCTTACACACTTAGAATAAATTACAGTATTCGGTGAAAAAAATCACCGAAACTGGTCTGTAAACAAGCAAACTACAGTATTACGGCGAAATCGATGAAATTGCAGGAGAAAATCGGTGAAATCTAAGAAATCACCGAAGAACCGGTGAAATCAGACAAATTTACAGGAGACCTGTGAATATTTTACCGAACAGATCAGTGATGGGACTATTTTATTGTACTACTGTAAAATGCGATTGACAGCCACGCCGGCAGCTTCGAGCATCAGTTCTATTTGAATTTGCGCATCATCTCCAAGCAAGACTCTCTTGTACAGTGGCAGCAAGTGTGGTTCCTGATCAGAAGGTCATGTATTCAATCCCATCTTCGACGTTTTTTATGAAAATATTGTTTTTTTTTTGTGCTCGCATAAAATCGCCGTAAATTTGTAAAATTTACCGTACGTTCAGTAATATTGAGAATTCATTTGTAAACAAACATACCGAACGTTCTGCGATTTTTACGGTAAATTTGTAAAAAGTACCTAACGTTCCGATAATTTTGACAGATGCATTTTCTTGAGATTCGCAGGACGTTCGGTGGTTTGAAAAATCACCGAACTTTTTACCGTACGTTCAGCTAATGAGATTACGGTAAAATTTTACCGTAATCCGTCATTTTTTCTAAGTGTGTATGGAATCCTAGGAGGAGTTCCTGGATGAAAGTCAAAAGGAGCTCCTGGAGAAGTCCAACAATAAATATTTGGAGAAATTCCAGTTTTTTTAGGATATCCAGGAGGACACACCGAAGGTACTTCTACAAGACTCCTGGGAAGATTGTCTAGAATAATCCCAGCAAGTTTTTGAAGGAATTTGTGGAGAAATTCCTGTGGAGAAGAATTCTGGGAGATATTGCGATAAGAATGGCTGGAGGAGTCCTAGGAGGAATTGCTGGAAGAACCACAGCAGGAATAGCTTGAGAAATCCAGCTGATGATGAAGGCCAAGAGGAGTTCCTGTAGGAATCCCATGAGAGAACCCATGAGCAAAATATCTTGGATAAAATTCTTAGAAGGATTCTGGGATGTATCACTGTAGAAACCTCAGCTGAAATCCTAGAAGGAATTGCTGGAGAAACTGTACAGGAATTTCTAGAGAAACCCCATCGGGTATGCCGGGGGGAATTCAAAAGAAATCCTTGAAATACCTAGAGAAGTCCCTGCAAGAACCGGTATTCTGGAAGAATCTATAGAGAAGGCTCTGAAAGAATCGCAGGAGGATTTTCTGAAAGAATCTCAGGAAGAATTCCAGCCATAATGCTAGGATAAATTCGTATAGGAATTACTACGAAGAATTTCTGAAGGAATTGATGGCAGAATCATAGGAGTTGTTTGAGGTATTCTTGGAAGAAGGCCAAAAAGAGTTTCTGCAGCAATTCCATGAGCATTTTCTGGAGAAATCTTTGGATAAAATCTCTGGAGGAATTCCTGGATGAGTCCTTGGAGAAATCCCTGGTGGAGCAACCAAAGAAATTTCTGTGAGAATTCCAGGAAGATTGCCTGGAAAGGTCTCAGCAAAAAAGCCAGGATAAAGCTCTAGGAGAATCCGTAGCATAATTTCGGAAGTACCATATTCAGAATTTCTGGAAGAAGAATATTTGTAGGAACGGCATGAATTGCTTGAGCAGTCCCAGCTGGAATATCTGGAGAAATTCTTAGAATTCCGGGAGCTATCATAGAAGTAATTTGTAGAGAAATCCTAGAATCAGCAATGCCAGGGGTATCTTAAGAGAAGTTCCTCTAACAAATGCCTGGAGGAATGCCTACACTTCTTCTTGAAAGAATGGGTAGAAGTATACTGGAGGAATCCCTGATGGAATCGCAGGAGGAATTTCTGGAGAATTCTCAGGAAAGTTTCCCGAAAGTATTGCAGCTAGTAAGTATGCCAGGAGAAACCCCAAGAAGTATTTCTGAAGGAGTCCTAACGGGAATTACTTGAAGAATTTCAGCAGAAATTTATGGAGGGAGGTCAATAGAAATTCTTGGGGAAATCCCCTGTGGAATTTATGGAAGAACCTCTGTAAAAAGTCCTGGATATATCCATGAAGAAATGTATGGAAGAGTCAATGAAGGGATTTTATAGAAAAATCTCAGGGAGATCTTCCGGGAGAATTTCCGGAAGAACTTTCCTAGTAGAATTCCAGAAGGTACCACAGTGAGAATTTTTGGAGGAGCAGAGATATTGCTGGAAGAATCGCAGCAGGAGTTGCTTGAGGAATGCTAGCCACAATTTCCGGAGGAAGGCCAATATAAGCGCCTAGCGGAATTTCATGAGAATTTTCTGGAAGAATCTCTGAATGAAATATCTACAAGAATTCCTGGAAAAATCACCGGAGGAACTTCTGAAAGGATCCCAGGAAGATTGCTTAAATAATTCCACCAGAAATTCTTGAAGAAATTCCAGTAAAAATTTTTAGAGGAAGCCTTGGAAGAATTCCGAGAAGAATCATAGTAAGAATTTCCAAAGAAACCCTAGCAGAATTTGCTGGATCAATCTATTCAGAAATTTTTAGCATGTACAACCCCATCAGGACTGCCTGGAGTATCCTAAGGGAAGATTATTGAAATATCGAGAGGAATCCATAAAGGAAGCCTAGAGAAATCATTGCATGAATAGATACAAGATTTTTTGGAGGAATCTATGGAGAAGTCTGTTGATTGTTCTTACTAATATCCAAAACGCCAAAACGTACAATAGTTATAAAATAAATCCGGGTGTGCTAAAGTTTTGTTCAAATGTGCCAATAATAAATATTGGGATTATTATGTGAAGTTTTAAACTTTAGATGACTGTCAAGGGAAAATTCTAGGGGGTGCCAAATTTGTTCTAGGGGGTGCCAGGCACCCCTGGAACCCCCCCTAGCTACGCCAATGGGCCAGGGCCGCGGCCGAGACTCGATAGGGCTTTTGTCGCTTCGTTCTCACTGCACACAATGCTCACCGGGCTATAGCGCCTGCGCACCAGCAATTTATGTTGCGCGAACGCACGCACAGTATGAAGCGGTTGTCGTTTATTTTTGTTTTTATTTCTGCGCACTGTCTCCAGTGTGTTTGATGTACATTCATCCAGAACTTTCTTTTACAATTTCTACAGGAATCTGGGATTCCTTCAGTTTTTTTTATGATTTCCCTTGGAGTGCCTTCTGGGACTCTCCCGTAGTTCTTTATGGAAAACCTCTAATGAGATTCTACTAGGAGTCCTTCCTGGTATTTCTCCAGCTACATACTCCGTCTGGGTTTTTGTCCTGGAGTTCTACTAAAATTTATTCTGGGATACTTTCAAGTTTCAAGAATTGGTTTAGATTTTTTCTCCAGAAATTCCTCCAGGAGTAGCTTCCCACAGTTTATTTGTTTTCAGTTCAACGGGAAGCCCTCCTGAAGTTCCTGAGAGTGAGTCCAGGAGCTCCCCAGGCATTCCTCCAGGGCACCCCAAAAAATACCAAGGGAATTTCTTTAGAATTGGCCCAAGAATTCCTCCAGCATTTGTCGTAGAATCCCCCTAGGATTTTACTGTGAATGTCTCCATTATAACTATGGAAATTAATGCAGGAGCTGATCAATAAGTTCTCCAGCAATAATGCATGCTTCTCTTCAGGATTCCCCCGAAAATTACTGAAAGACTCAAGGGATTTCTCCAGAAATTCCTGCATAAATACCACCAGGACTTCCTTAAGGGATTCCTCTAAAAAATCCTCCACGATGTCAACTAAAAATTCTTTCAGTAGTTCTTCCAGGAATAACTCCAGAAATTCATCTCGAAATTCCTACAGGAATTTCTCTTCAGGAATTGTAGAGGCGATTCCATCAAGAATTCTTCCAGAGATTTCACAAGACAATTTTTCAATAAATTGCTCCAAGACTTTCTCTAAGAATTCCTGCAAGTCCCCCAAGAATTCTTTCAGTTATACCTCCATGAGTTCCTACAGGAATTCATCCCGAAATTCTACCAGGAAATCCTGCAGGGATTCCTCCAGGAATCCCACCATAAATTCCTTCTGTAATTGCTGCAGGAGATTCTCTAGAGGTTCCTCCAAGGATTCTTCTAGAATTCCTTCCAGAATTTCTCCCAGGAAATCATCAAGAAATTCCTCCAGGAGTTCCTCCAGTAATTCCTCACAGAATTCCTCTAGGAATTTCTACAGGGATTTCTTCAAAAATTTCTCCTGAGAGTACTCCATGCATTTCTCCAAGAATTACTTCATGAATTTCTCCATAAATTATTCCAGGAATTCCTCCAGAAATTACTCAGGTACTACTCCAGGAGTTCCTACGGAAATTCCTCAAGGAATACCTCCAGAAATTCCATCAGGTATTTTTCCAGGAAGTCTTCTTGGAAATACTCCAGGCATAACTCCAAGAATTTCTCCGTGAAATACTCCAGGTATTGCTACAGGATTCCTACAGATGTTTATACAGGAAATACTGCATGATGTCCTCCAAATTTTTTTTCCAGGAACTCCTCCAGTGATTCCTTCATAAATTTCTCCAGTAAATGCTCCAGAAAATTCTTTAGAGATTCCTCCAGAATTCCTTCCTGAGGACCTGGGATCGAATCCCACTCCCAACAAATTCACAAAATGTGAATTCTTCCTTCGGAAGGGAAGTAAAGCGTGGGTCCCGAGATGAACTAGCCTAGGGCTAAAAATCTCGTTAATACAGATAAAAAAAAAAAAAAATTCCTTCCTGAATTTCCTCTAGGAAATCGTCTAGAAATTCCTCCAGGAATTCCCCCAGCAATTCCTCTAAGAATTTCTTCAGTGATTAGTTCAATAAATCTTCTAGGGATTCCTGCAGGAATTCCTACAGAATATCCACCAGAAATTCATCCAGGAATTCCTCCAAAAAACACTCCAGGAATTCCTTCAGGAATTTCGCCAGTGATTCCTTCAATAAATCGTCTAAGAATTCCTCGAGCAATTTCTACAGAACATCCACCAGAAAATCCTTCAGGCACTCCTCCTGAAAACACTCCAGGAGTTCCTCTAAGAATTTCGCCAGTGATTCCTTTAATAAATCTTCTAGGAATTCCACAGAATATCCACCAGAAATTCATCCAGGCATTCCTCCAGGAATTTCTCCAGAAAATACTCCACGAATTCCTCCAGGAGTTCATCCACGAACTTCTCCAGAAATTCCTCCAAGAATTCCTTCAGGAATTCTTCCATAAAGTCTTCCAGGAAATACTCCATTAATTACTCCAAGAATTGCTTCAGGAATAACTCTAGGAAATCCTCCAGGAATTGCTCCAGGAATGACTACGGGAATTTTTCCAGAAACTACTTCAGAATATCCTCAAAAAAATGCTCCAGGAATTCTACAAGGAAATTTTTACGGAATTCCTCCAAGAATGCCTCCAGGAATTCTTCTAGGATCTACTTCAGGGATTACTGCACGAATTCTTTCCGATATTTATCCAGGAACTCCTCCAGGAAAGCCGTCAAGAATTCCTCCTGGAAACAATCCAAGAATTCCCATAATTTCTCTTTGAATTACTCCAGGAAGTCGTCAAAAAAAACTCCTTCCGGAATTTTTCCAGAATTCCTCCCAGAATTTCTTTTAGAAATACCTCAAAGAAATGCTTCAAGAATTTCTTCAGAAATTCTTTAAAGAGCTGCTTCAGAAGTGGCTCCAATCTTTTAGGAATTCCTTCACGAATTATTTCAGAAATTCCTCCAGATATTGCTTACGAATATCTCCAGGAATTCGTCCTGAAATTCTTCCCGAAATTTCTCAAGGTTTTATTTTAGAAATTCCTCAAGAATTTTTTCCAGGAAGGCCTCAAGAAATTCCTCTCAGAAACACTCTAAGAATTTCTCCATGAATTACTTCAAGGCTTTCTCCAAAAACTATTCCAGAACCTACTCTAGGAATTACTCCAGGATTTCCTTAAGAAATGTTCTAGAATTTCCTACAAGAATTCCTTTGGTTAATCTTCCAGGAATTCCTCCTGGAATTATCTCAGGTACAGAAATTCTTTAAAGAGCTACTCCAGGGATTCCTCTGGGAAGCGTTTCATATTTTTTTTAGGAATAGCTCCAGAAACTCCGTTAGAACTTACTCCAAGAATTCCTCCAGGAATCACTCCAGTAAGGTACATCGGGGCAAGTTGAAACGGGTGGGGCAAGATGAAACAGCGGGATAACATGATGTTTTCTAATGATGATGAACAGTTTGATCGCCATAGCGCATAGTTTTTGATTCAAACAATCTTTTGACGAGGGATAAATTACCAAACTGTATTAAAATCTGTTTCAAAACTTCGTGTTTCATCTTGCCCCACCCGTTTCAATTTGCCCCGGTGTACCTTAATTCCTCTAGGTAGGATGCCATCCGGGAATTTATCTAATAATTCCTCTCCGAAATTCCTTTGGAGTTTCTTTCAGGAATTACTCCCTGGAAGAATCCCTGGTGGAATCCTTGGAGGAACTCTTAAAACAATCCCTGGGGGAATTTTTGAAGAAATATCTGGAGGGAGTCTTGGAAGAATTCCTGGGGTATTTCCTTGGATAAATTTCATTGAAGTTTTTGAAAGAGTCACTGGAGGAATTCAAGAAGGAATCCCTGGAGCTATCTCAAAAGTTATTTTTGGAGGATTTCCTGGTGGAATTCATGGAGAAATTCTTGGAGGAATTTTTGAAGGAATTACTGTTAGGTCTATGGAATTACTGGAGGAATTTGTGAAGGAATTCCTGGAGGAGTTTGTAAAGTAATTCCTGAATAAATTTCTTCAAAAATCCCAGGAAGAACTGTTCGAGGGATTTTTGGAGAAATTCATAGAGGGATTCTTGAAGCAATTCTTGGCGGAAGTCTGGAAGGAATTCCTAAATAAGCTTTTCTAGGATTTCTCCCAAGAATTCCTCCAGAAATTCTTACAGGATCTTCCCCAAAAATCACTCCAGAATTCTAGACTAACATTTGAAAAGGGCGGAACAACCATTGCAAATTCTCACTTGTTCCGTCCCTCCGGGGCGTATTTCAATATTTTTATGCAAGCTTTTCCCGTTAACAGATACAGGGGAGTCAGATCTATCTGTTACTGGTAAAAGATTTCATGAATAATGGGGGGTAAGCCTAGGAGGGACGGGAGAAGCAGAAATTCAAAATGGCTGTTACGCCCTTTTCAAATGTTGGTCTAGAATTCTCCCTGAAAATCCTCCAGAAATTATTCCAGAAACTGCTACGGGAACTCCCCCAAGAATTCTTTCAAGATTTCAATCAAGAATCCGTTCAAAATTCCCACAGAAATTCCTGGATGACATCCTACCTTGAGGAATTACTGGAGTGATTCCTGGAGGAATTCTTGGAGTAAGTTCTAACGGAGTTTCTGGAGCTATTCCTGGAATCCCTGTAGTAACTCTTTAAGGAATACTGTACCCGAGATAATTCCGGGAGGAATTCCTAGAAAGTTAACCGAAGGAATTCTTGGAGGAAGTTCTGAAGACATTTCTTGAGGAAATCCTGGAGTAATTCCTAGAGTACGTTCTGGAATAGTTCTTCAAGACAAATTCCTAAGCAATATCTGGAGAAGTTCCTGAAAATTTCGTAAAGGAATTCCTAAAACATTGGCTGGAGGAACTTCTGGAGGAGTTTTTAAGGATTTTCTGAAGAAATTCTTGGAGCATTTCCTTGAGGTATTTCTAAAAAGAATTCTGGGAGGAATTTCTGGAAAAATTCCAGAAGCAATTTTTTGACGAATTCCTGGAGTAATTCAAAGAGAAATTATGGGAATTCTTGGATTGTTTCCGGAAGGAATTCTTGACGGCTTTCCTGAAGTAGTTCCTGGAGTAATTCTTGGATCAATCCCGTAAGTATTTCCTTGTAGAATTCCTGGAGGATTTTTTTTAGGACAGCCTGAAGTAGTTCCTGGAAGAATTCCCGTATTAATCCCTGAAGTCATTTCTGAAACAATTCGTGGAGGAATTCCTAGAGTTATTCCTGAAGCAATTCTTTGAGTAATTAATGGAGTATTTCCTGGAAGACTTTACGGAAAAATTCCTGAAGGAATTCTTGGAGGGATTTTCGGAGGAATTTCTGGAAAAGTTCCTGGATGAATTCCTGGAGTAATTCCTGATGAAATTCCTGGAGGAATTCCTGGAGTATTTTCTGTAGGAATTCCTGGAGGAATGCCCGGAGGAATTTCTGGTGGATATTCTGTAGGAATTCCTGGAGGAATTCTTAGAAGATTTATTAAAGGAATCACTGGTGAAATTTCTGGACGATTACCTGGAAGAAATTCAGGAAGGAATTCTGAAGGAACCTCTAAAGAATAGTCTAAAGCATTTACTGGAGAAATTTATGAAGGAATCACTGGAGGAATTCCTGGAAGAAAATTCGGAGGACATCTTGCATCTGTAGGAACTCATGGAGGAATAACTGGAAGAATTCTTAGGGGACACCGTGGAAAAATTTCTAGAGGAATTCCTAGATGAATCCTTGCAGGAATTCTCAGAGAAAGTCTTGGAGAAAGTCTTGGAGCAATTTATTGAAAAATTGTCTTGCGAAATCTCTGGAAGAATTCTTGATGGAATCCCCTCTACAATTCCTGAAGAGAAATTCCTGTAGGAATTTCGAGATGAATTTCTGGAGTTATTCCTGGAAGAACTACTGGAAGAATTGTTAGTTGACATCGTGGAGGATTTTTTAGAGGAATCCCTTAAGGAAGTCCTGGTGGTATTTATGCAGGAATTTCTGGAGAAATCCCTTGAGTCTTTCAGTAATTTTCAGGGGAATCCTGAAGAGAAGCATGCATTATTGCTGGAGAACTTATTGATCAGCTCCTGCATTAATTTCCATAGTTATAATGGAGACATTCACAGTAAAATCCTAGGGGGATTCTACGACAAATGCTGGAGGAATTCTTGGGCCAATTCTAAAGAAATTCCCTTGGTATTTTTTGGGGTGCCCTGGAGGAATGCCTGGGGAGCTCCTGGACTCACTCTCAGGAACTTCAGGAGGGCTTCCCGTTGAACTGAAAACAAATAAACTGTGGGAAGCTAATCCTGGAGGAATTTCTGGAGAAAAAATCTAAACCAATTCTTGAAACTTGAAAGTATCCCAGAAGAAATTTTAGTAGAACTCCAGGACAAAAACCCAGACGGAGTATGTAGCTGGAGAAATACCAGGAAGGACTCCTAGTAGAATCTCATTAGAGGTTTTCCATAAAGAACTACGGGAGAGTCCCAGAAGGCACTCCAAGGGAAATCATAAAAAAACTGAAGGAATCCCAGATTCCTGTAGAAATTGTAAAAGAAAGTTCTGGATGAATGTACATCAAACACACTGGAGACCAAGGATGGGAACACTCACTTGCAAAGAGTTACACTCACTTGCTATTTACTCGGCTCAGAAGCGTGTAATCAAGAAACGATGTTTAGACGACTTCTGCCTTGTGGTTTTGTCTAAAACTTTACCGAATAGAGTAGGGGTCGCACACGCATACCGAAGTCGTGAGGGAGCTGCAAAGGCAACTCTCCACGAGTTGAATGTAAATTACACTCACCTCGTGGAGAGTCGCTTTCACAGCTCTGTCACGCCTTTGGGACTCGTGTGCGACCTCTACTCTATTCGACAAAATTTTAAACAAAACCACAAGGCAGAAGTCGTCTATACATCGTTTCTTGATTGCACGCTTCTGAGCTGAGAAAATAGCAAGTGAGTGTAATTCTTTGAAAGTGAGTGTTCCCATCCCTGCTGGAGACAGTGCGCAGAAATAAAAACAAAAATAAACGACAACCGCTTCATACTGTGCGTGCGTTCGCGCAACATAAATTGCTGGTGCGCAGGCGCTATAGCCCGGTGAGCATTGTGTGCAGTGAGAACGAAGCGACAAAAGCCCTATCGAGTCTCGGCCGCGGCCCTGGCCCGGACCCAGTCTCGGTCCGTAGGTTTGAATATCCCTTAAAACGGTGCCACCCAGCGGTATGATCTCGCTAAATTCCTCCAGTGAGTGGGTTTGGGTTTATGGCATCTAGGCGAATTGAATCTTCACCCAAAGAAAAGGATGCCTTGAGATTGATTCATAAACATTGCGCGCAATTTGCCGTTCACTGTTGCCTCTGTCAAACGATGACCGCCGCCGCGACGCTGGACTTCGTTGCCATGCGCACGACGACCAACAGCAAGCAAACGTGTAGGGTTGCCAGACAGTATTGCAATAAACACATTGATTTATTTCACAAAATTTTTAATTCAAGATTGTGACAAAACTATGAAAGATACAATGTTGCTCCAAAGGACAGTTTGGTAGCGTATCAAAAAATGAATGTTTTGTAGAAGAACATTTCTCACATTTATCACGTTTTTCACGAGTAAACTATCAAAAAAGGTGAAAAGGGGGTACATTTTTAGGCACTTTTTACATAAAAGTCAAAATTTCTGCACATAAATGACTTTTTATCAATTACCTGTCCAAAGAGCATTAAAAGACAAAGCTTTAAGCTTTCTATCCATGCGCTAAGATTGATGATACGGTTCATAGTTTCTGAGTTAGAGATGTTTAAAGATGGGGTAATTCAATAACACTAATCTTTGAATAACTCACTTAGCAGTGATTTCCGGACCTACCTGTAGAACAATTTTTTGCTGCAAATATGGTCTACTTTCACCTCCTTTCGGGTGTAACACGAATTACCAGTCACCCTGTATACTTTTGAACCTGAAAAAATAATTTAAACACCAAAATCGATATTTTTGAAAACCCGTTTTTCTAATAGTTGAAAACAAGCTTCTGAATATATATCACAACATGCAGAAAATTACATTTCAATTTCACTATAGGTAAAATAAATGCTACAGCTTCATAAAGTGTAGATTGAATTATTTTATTCTCGTTAAAACATGTTTAAAAACTCGAATGTCTGTGGGCATGTCTTATCTAGAAATAGAAAAGGCGAATTTTCCAGTTTTCTCAAAATTCTAAAATGCCCGTACGCACAGACAAAACATATTTTTATAAAAAAATTCAATCAACCATCTGAGGAAACATGTTTTCGAATATATCATGTGAAAAAGATTCGAAAAAAATGTTTCGAATTCGGATATTTGGCAAAACTCTAAAATAGTAGTTTGTGCAGAAGTTTTGAAAGATGTTTTTTCCTTTTAAATATTATGCATACAGAAACCCTTTTTAATGTATAAATTCTTTACAGGTATCAATCAAAATACCTTGAATAAAAATAGAAAAATATAAAAATTGTTGTTTGTTAAGAAAATGATTGTTTTTTCGCTATACAAAGTTGTGCCCATACTTTCTGGGACACCCTATACGTAACACCAAATTTGACAATTTTAGAACTACTCCCCTCCCCACGTAACATCTGTTGGTGATTTTCGACTAGGATGTTTGGATATTTCTCTGGGGGTCTGGCTATCAGTCACAACAAGTTGCGTTGATTTCTACAGAGGAATTGGAAGAATCAGTAGAGTTTGAAGAATTAGAAAAGATAAAAGAATTAGAAGAGTTAGAAGAATTAGAAGAATTAAAAGAATTAGAAGAATTAGAAGAGTTAGAAGAATTAGAAGAATTACAAGAATTACAAGAATTAGAAGAATTAGAAGAATTAGAAGAATTAGAAGAATTAGAAGATTTAGAAGAATTAGAAGAATTAGAAGAATTAGAAGAATTAGAAGAATTAGAAGAATTAGAAGAATTAGAAGAATTAGAAGAATTAGAAGAATTAGAAGAATTAGAAGAATTAGAAGAATTAGAAGAATAAGAAGAATTAGAAGAATTAGAAGAATTAGAAGAATTAGAAGAATTAGAAGAATTAGAAGAATTAGAAGAATTAGAAGAATTAGAAGAATTAGAAGAATTAAAAGAATTACAAGAATTACAAGAATTAAAAGAATTAAAAGAATTAGAAGAATAAGAAGAATTTGAAGAATAACAAGAATTAGAAGAATTAGAAGAATTAGAAGAATTAGAAGAATTAGAAGAATTAGAAGAATTAGAAGAATTAGAAGAATTAGAAGAATTAGAAGAATTAGAAGAATTAGAAGAATTAGAAGAATTAGAAGAATTAGAAGAATTAGAAGAATTAGAAGAATTAGAAGAATTAGAAGAATTAGAAGAATTAGAAGAATTAGAAGAATTAAAAGAATTAGAAGAATTAGAAGCAGGCATGGGCATGAGACTTTTTTCTGTTTACCGTTCATCGATACTGGCAGTAAAATAAAAACAAAACAACGGCAGCACCAATACCATCAGACGCCGCGCCGACGGCAGTCGAGCAGACGCTTGACGGTTTTCGCTTCCCCACGAAAATTTTTATGAGCAGTCATGCTGAGGCGGGTGATTGCGAAAAATGTCAAATATTTTCAACTGCTAATAACTCACTTGTTTTAATAAATAACTTAATTCGATTTGCACAAATAGCTAGAGCACACTCCTAGCCTTGTGATGCATGTAAAGTTTGTCTAGAAGCGGTTTGAAACGCAGAAAAATGCGAACATGAGAAAGACAGACATTTCTGTCGTCGTTGTGCTCGAGTACTGGCGCTCTCGCACTTGGAAACCGTTTTGAGGAAGAAGGCAGCAGGAAAAAAAATGTTATGACATTTATTTTTCGAACAGTTTGAGTTTGGCTGGGCCTGTGATGTTCGTGTGGAAAAATGTCAAATGTACAGCCGGTAACCGTTTTTTCCAGTACATTTCTCATCCCTGATTAGAAGAATTAGAAGAATTACAAGAATTACAAGAATTACAAGAATTACAAGAATTACAAGAATTACAAGAATAACAAGAATTATAACAATTACAACAATTACAACAATTACAACAATTACAACAATTACAACAATTACAACAATTACAACAATTACAACAATTACAAGAATTACAAGAATTACAAGAATTACAAGAATTACAAGAATTACAAGAATTACAAGAATTACAAGAATTACAACAATTACAAGAATTACAAGAATTACAAGAATTACAAGAATTACAAGAATTACAAGAATTACAAGAATTACAAGAATTACAAGAATTACAAGAATTACAAGAATTACAAGAATTACAAGAATTACAAGAATTACAAGAATTACAAGAATTACAAGAATTACAAGAATTACAAGAATTACAAGAATTACAAGAATTACAAGAATTACAAGAATTACAAGAATTACAAGAATTACAAGAATTACAAGAATTACAAGAATTACAAGAATTACAAGAATTACAAGAATTACAAGAATTACAAGAATTACAAGAATTACAAGAATTACAAGAATTACAAGAATTACAAGAATTACAAGAATTACAAGAATTACAAGAATTACAAGAATTACAAGAATTACAAGAATTACAAGAATTACAAGAATTACAAGAATTACAAGAATTACAAGAATTACAAGAATTACAAGAATTACAAGAATTACAAGAATTACAAGAATTACAAGAATTACAAGAATTACAAGAATTACAAGAATTACAAGAATTACAAGAATTACAAGAATTACAAGAATTACAAGAATTACAAGAATTACAAGAATTACAAGAATTACAAGAATTACAAGAATTACAAGAGTTAGAAGAATTAGAAGAATTAGAAGAATTAGAAGAATTAGAAGAATTAAAAGAATTACAAGAATTAGAAGAATTAGAAGAATTAGAAGAATTAGAAGAATTAGAAGAATTAGAAGAATTAGAAGAATCAGAAGAATTAGAAGAATTAGAAGAATTAGAAGAATTGAAGAATTAGAAGAATTAGAAGAATTAGAAGAATTAGAAGAATTGGAAGAATTAGAAGAATGAGAAGAATTAGAAGAATTAGAAGAATAAGAAGAATTAGAAGAATTAGAAGAATTAGAAGAATTAGAAGAATTAGAAGAATTAGAAGAATTAGAAGAATTAGAAGAAATAGAAGTGTAAGAAGTTTAGAAGAAGAATTAGAAAAAATGAAAGTTTTAGAAGAATTAGAATTATAAGAATCAAAAGTATTAGAAGAATTAGGATTTATGGATCAAAAGTTCTGAGCCATGAAGAGATAACAAAATAGTTAGAAGAATTAAAAGAATTCTAGAATCAGAAAAATTAAATGAGTAAGAAGTAGGCGCATCCTCCGTGTAATTCATACATTAAATAATAAGCTAAAATTTTAAACAATTTACGAAAAGTCTGGAAGAATACCCACCCGTTAATAATAATATTCATCTTCCGAAAAATAGTTCTCATCAATTACGTAATAATAAATATCATGATCACGTCACCAGCATTAATCCACGCCACAGCGAACAGTCCCGCGAACGCAAAGGAAAATTACCAGCATTGAACAGAAATTGAACCGGGGCGCAATAATCACCGTGCAAACTTTTCTTATTCATCGTGTAAATCCGGGCTCCAACCGTCCCCAACTGAATCGGTTCTCCGCCTCCTCACCAAGTAGTCCTGACGACATTCCCCTGGCCACCAGCTAGGGATTTCGCCAGTATTTAGCATCGACTGGTTTCTAGTGCAACGCGAAATTCTGTTTTGTCTGTCTTTCGTGAGTAAAAATATAGATACATAAATCTACAGCCCGGCAGCAGGAGGAAGCGGAGCAGAACTTTTTAATTAAAAGAAATTTTTATTTCCTTCCATTGAAAGATGGGAGATCGTGTGAATCACTACCCTGCTCTTGTCCGAATGGTTCTGGCAAGTTTGGCGAAAGGTGAAGATCAAGGCGAAAGACAACCCAGAGGGAAAATGTTTGTTGCAGTGTTACAACGGTTTCGCTCAGTTGAATCCATTGAGACAAATTGTTCTGAAGAGTTTCTACCGAGCTTTCATGATAGACAAACAAACGGTTGCGTCCAAATGGGCAAGTAAAAGTTTTGTTTGCCCTTCGTTTCATACTACTGTGTTCCCATAATGGAAAATGGAAAATCGCTAGTCAAATAGTGCGATTAAAATTTCGCTATCCGTTTCCAAGTTTGCCCTACTACGACCCAAAAATTGAAAATTGGTTTTCGGCATTACCTTGTCTGGGACGCCTATCGTCTCATATCCGGCCGCTTAATGCCTTGCCCACTCAATCAACTGTGGCCAACCAAAATGCGCCTACGTTTATTCTTCCCCAGAAGCATTCCCCCAGTAACGAACGGAATAACTTTATACCTTACTGTTCGCTCACCATGGGCTAAGCTTGGTGGGTAGACGCAGCACCAACCACCAGCAAATGTTAACGTTTAGTCGGTCGGTCGGTCGGTTGTAGAGCTGAGAGATGACGGAGCTGACCCATCAACTTGCCACTCACTTGAGTAATCCTTGTTTATTTATATCCGTTCGTAGGTATGTATATGTGTAGTCTCGGCTGGAGCTTTCGGCTTTCGTATGCGGAATATGAAATCAACGCTTAGAATGATTCACACATATTATTGATATTACACATATAACAATAACACAGTGTTGGTGTAAAACTTCATTGGGCGCTGTCCATAAACTACGTAGACTCATTTTTGGCCATCTCAGAGCCCCCCTCCCCCTTCGTAGACTTTTGTCCAAACAAAAATTTGAACATTTGTATGGAGCGTAGACTTTGGCCAGCCTTCAATCCCGCCAATAATCGCGTACAGTCAGATCATACTTTGTGAGTACCTTTACTAATGCCGTTGTTCTTTTCGAACCTGGGTTGGAACTGGATCGTCGAAAAATGTGTAAACAAACAAACATCAAACAAATTTCAGCGCAAGTGAACCCAAACCGTGATCTGATCCAGCTGCAACCCAGGTAGACATGGAGGACCATGGTACCAGGACAAATGACTAAATACGTCAGTGCAGCAGGGAGCAACAGCGAGCCAACTCCTACGTTTAGGATGCTATCCATGGAGTATAATCCATGTCCATTAGCGTGGTTCAAAAAATCGTTTTTGCTCCACACCGCTTATTCGATTCGTAGCCAGATTCTATGCCTTCTCACAAAATTTGAGCTCATTTGGTTGAAAATTGAAACTGCACAAGCCCTTCAAAGTTTGTATGCGAATTACTATGGGAAAACGATGTTTTTCATTCAACCGACCATAGCATTTCCCCAAGTGCCCTAGAGGATTAGTTGACTTTTGGTACTCCTAGATTACTCTATCAGCTACAACATTGTCGAAGACCGCATTCAAATCGGACGCTTCATTAATTAGTTATCGATTTGTATCCAACTGGACAAACTTTAGCAATGATCCTCCAGCTTCCCAGCAGGCAACATTGCTGCATATAGCGCCAAAGATAGCACACTGAAATCATGGCTACTATGTTTCACTGCAAAATGCAGTGATGCCCACCGAATAGTTTAACCATCATGTGTAAAGATTTCGATTCTGGATAAAAATCGGTAACTAATTAATGAGGCATGCAATTTGAATGCGGTCTTCGGCAAAGTTGTAGCTGATAGAGTAACCTAGAAATACCAAGAGTCAACTAACGCTCTAGGGTATTTGGGGAAATACTACGGTCTATTGAATGAAAAACATCGTTTTCCCATAAAGGGTGATACGGTCAAAATTTGGTCAAACATTTTTTTTCATAACTTTAGACTGCGTACACCAAAACAGCTGATTTTTGTACCAGTAATGCTACATTATATGTAGCTTATACCATAAAATTTTTATCAAAATCAATTAAGTAATGGATGATATATAGATAAAACCATCGACCTACCTTTTTAAAATTTTGTACAAAGGCGCTCCATAGTAAATTTTCGGAAATTTAAGGTCAGTAGAGCACAATTTTGATTATAGAACTACCAATACTGCTCCGATTTTTCTCAAAATTTTACAGTATAATACTATTATGTAAATATGTTCTTGGTAAAATTTTGAGCCATTTTGAATGAATACTTTCAAAGTTGTAGCAGTTTGAATATGAAAAAAACTGACCGGGTACCACTTAAGCAAATATAACTATGTAACGGCTGGATCAAATTGAATTAAATTTTTACATTACATTTTGATATGCATACTTCACATACAGAAAAATTTTCATTGAAATCGGTTAAGTATCTCTGGCTCTATAAATAAAACAGTAAAAATGTGTGAATCCTCTTTGCACAAAATTTTGAAATTGCAGATATCAGGGTTCAACAATATCTCTACAAATACTAGACCGATTTTGATGAAAATTTTATGGTACAAGCTACATATAATGTACCATTACTGGTCCAAAATTCAGCTGTTTTGGTGTACGCAATCTAAAGTTATGAAAAAAATTGTGTGACCAAAATTTGGCTTGACTTGACAAGATTTGACAAAATTTGACCACCTAAACAAATATAACTTTGTAACGGCTGGATCGAATTGAATGAAATTTTTACACAACATTTTGATATGTATACCTTACACACAGAAAAATTTTCATTGAAATTGGTTCAGTATTTTTGGCTCTATAAATAAAAGAGTAAAAATGTGTTCCTATTTTTTAATCCTCTTTGTACAAAATTTTAAAATTGCAGTTTTCAGGATTCACAATATCTCCGCAAATACTAAACCGATTTTGATGAAAATTTTATGGTATAAGCTACATATAAAGTACCATTACTGGTCCAAAATTCAGCTGTTTTGGTGTACGCAGTTTCAAGTTATGAAACAAATTGTGTGACCAAATTTTGACCGTATCACCCTTTAGTAATTCCCATACAAACTTTGAAGGGCTTGTGCAGTCTCAATTTTCAACCAAATGAGCTCAAATTTTGTGAGAAGGCATAGAATCTGGTTACGAATCGAATAAGCGGTGTGGAGCAAAAACGATTTTTTGAACCACGCTAATGTCCATACGGATAATACAGTGATAGACATTCGTTTAGCCGAGGCCAAAAAATTTTCAAAAAAGTGTCAGGAAACTAATACAAAAGATTTTATGATAAAACTTTTTTTTATCATAGTGATAGCATATCTAGTAATGTTTTATAAAAATGTGATACATCACACTCACATATACACTGAAACAAAAACGAGGGTAAAAACCCTTCAAATGTCATTTTTTGCCTAGACATTCGTTTAGCCGAATTGTACAATTTTTGGAATTCCATAATAAAAAACTAACAAATTTCGAAAAATAGCCAGGTATCAGTAGGTCGGCTCCAGAGGCACGTTCTCCTCCATTTGGGAAATTTGTGCCATCGCCATAAACACGAGCCTATTAATCATTTACACAGCGTAACAAAAACTAACTTTTTGTCTGTCTCAAGAGCAAACTTATGTGTCTCCGAAGGATTTTGGTCCGCTGAATCTGAATCTGGGCTCAGATTAGCTCTAACACGTCACAATTTTGAGGTATACCTCAATTTATAGTGCAAAATATGCGATTTTGGGCTTTTTTGACTGCAAGCCATTAAGCAAGGTAATATTTTTTTAAGCAATCAAAAGGTTAATTGGTCAATTAACATCTAAATTAACGACTCATACAAAATATTTGGTTTTACCATATCAAATTTGATAGTTTTGAGCGATTTATTTTAGGTACGATATTTCCCATACAAGTCACCCTCCAAAAGTTGCATGCAAGTTTTCATACTAACATGAAATGCTTAAATCTAACAAATTTGATTATGTAAAACAAAATATTTTGCATGAGTCGTCAATTTAGATGTTAATTGACCAATTAACCTTTTGATTGCTTAAAAAAATATTCCCAAGCTTAATGGCTTGCAGTTAAAAAAGCCCAAAATCGCATATTTTGCCCTATAAATTGAGGTATAGCTCAAAATTGTGACGTGTTGGAGCAAATCTGAGCCCGGATTCGGATTCAGCGGCCCAAAATCCTTCGGAGACACATTAGTTTGCTCTTGAGACAAAAAAATGTTGCGCTGTGTTACCTGAGGGAGAAGGGAAGGAAAAAAGGATGGGACAGGGAAAAGGACAGGTAACGGAAGAGGGTCTTCATACACGTACCACAATGGGTTCAAACAGCGCCCTGAAAAGGGCACTGTGATATCGCATAAAGCGTAAAGAAAGCCTATAGCTCTTTACCACAGCGGTTCAAGAACAGCAGAATGACCTGCAGATTCAGGTTTCTAAAGTCAGTTTCACTTAATAAGTGTTTACCGATTACTCGGAAACGCAATTGCACAAAAATTGGACAGTTACATATTAAATGATACGAAGTTCCATAATAGGATTCACAGCTATCACAGGCAAATGAATCAGCTTGCTGAATATTCGCCATGTGATAACTGAGTCGGCAGTGGCCAATCAATGCTTTGACCAGCATGCTGCAATTCTGCTTTGACAGATTTGTAGGTAAGATACTTCGCCACCTTTGGAGATGGCTCAGTACAATACAATTTGGTTTGACGACATGACTCCAAACTATTCCAGTATTGTCTGTGTTGAGTAGCAGCCCAGGTGTGAATCTGAAGCTTTATCCAACACTTCGATATCGGAATAGCTGGCTCAGGGCCAATGAAGTCATGTGATGCTCCAGTGCGAGCTAACTCATCAGCCAATTCATTTCCAGCGATGGAAGAATGGCCAGGTACCCATACAAGGTGAACAGCGTTTGCTGAATTCAACTCCTCGATTTGAGTTCGACAAGCGATAACTATCTTCGACCTGGAGTTGGTCGAAGCAAGAGCTTTAATAGCAGCCTGGCTATCTGAACAGAAGTATATTACTTTGCCCATTACGTGCTGCTGAACTGCTGATTGCACTCCGCACATAAGAAGGCCTGAAAAACGGTGCAGTGTCTGCCAAGTGAATAAGACTGATACAGCCTTAGCTCACGAGAATAAACACCACCACCTGCTCGACCTTCGAGAAGGGAGCCATCAGTGTAACATACGATGCCGTCTGAAATACTTCTCTCCAGATAACCAGATGTCCACTCTTCCCGGGAAGGGAATTTCGTGGAAAATGTCCTATATGGAAAATTACAAGCAATTGTAAGATCACTTGGAGCAAGGACAACTTTGTCCCAATTCATCAAAAGTGGAAACAACGAGGTGTGTGTTGAACTTCGGTTCACAGGAGTTTCCTCTAGTAAACCGAGTACCCATAGACGGTAAGTGCAAGAAAGTGCTTCTTGTTTGAGATGAATGTGTAGTGGGGCAACGTCAAAGAGAACTTCGAGCGCTGCCGTAGGAGTTGAAGAGAACGCTCCAGACATCGCCATTAGGCACATCCTTTGGAGATGGCCTAATTTTGATTGGACCGTTCTCACTTCGCCCTTTTGCCACCACACAAGACATCCATACGCCAATATTGGACGAACAACAGTTGTGTAAATCCATTTGATATACTTGGGTTTAAGACCCCAAGTTGTACCAAAGGTTCGCCGGCATTGCCCGAAGGCCATACAAGCTTTCTTGATTCTGAACTCAACATGAGTGTAGTAGGCTGAAATAATTATGTATCCTGTAGCAGGCCGTGTTAGGAATTTGGGAAAATAAATGTCATACTTGTTTATACAATCTACCGAACAACACTTGTCTTATAGAATATTGCATTGGCGACGAGTTTAAAAGTGATTTATTAGTTTAACTAGTGATGTGTGTGCCCGAAGGAACGTGTGCGGTTGGAAATTAAAAAAAAAAAAAAGACTTTCACAGGGGAGATTAGAAAGGTGCTACCTTCCGAATACTTTTCTTCTTGAATCATGCTTGACGGTGAGTTAACCTGAATAAGAGCGATTGATGCGCGGTATATAAGAACAGGATAAACGTATGAAAATCTCACAGTGACTATCAACAATTATGTTAGTAACAAGGTTAGTAATGAAATGGCTATTTCTTTGGCATCTGCTTCCAAGAAAACAGATTAGTATTTCGTGATAGAAAATAAATGTTGCACCCACATACCATGAACAGGACGGAAAGCACCAATTTTCGAAGTTGTGATAAATGCTCTAATAATTGATTTTTATTTGCTAGATAATTCAAGTAAAGGCGGTGTTTAATGAGGATGTTTGATAGGCTGAGATGAAAGCCGAAGCGCTTTAGTAAAATGGAATTTTGTATAACATTGAATGCTAATTGGCTTCTATTGGAAGTTGTTGTAACTCCCAGGAGTAATCATGGCCTACATCTTTGATACTGTTCTAGTGTCAAGCATTGAGAGAGACAACTGAGATCAATTCATAAAACTTAACCATAATTCAATTTTCGGTACATATTTTGTATTACATATTCATACGTACATATTCAAATGGCACAAACCGCGATGAGAATTTTTAAATTTAGGTTTAATATTGATGAAGAACAATTGAAAATGAAATTCATCTTAATAGCTGTGCTAATTTTTGAGCATACAGATTTATTACAAGTTTGAAAAAAACGAAATGATAATTTGCTGGTAATTATTTAACAATGACAATTTAATTCATTATAAACAATATTATTTAATAACAGTCTTAGCTGCAATTGTTGCACCTAACATTCTAAAATATTGTATACTATTCCTTTTCCTTGAATTTTTCTTTTAAAATTTCAACATTGATAAGAAAAAATGCTGAGTCACAAACAAATTTGTTTTAAAGGAAATAAGACCGAATGATCAATCAGCTTAAAAATTGAAACAGTTATCCTAAAAACATAACAATTATAAGTATTATTTATTTCACTGAAAAAAAGTTGTTTTTTTCATTTCCTAAAGAACGTTGAGCATATCTTTTCACCACACCCGATAGTGCTATTAAAAATTATTAATCTATAGAATAACATCCGAAGAGGTAAATGCGCGGGTATTTAACAAGACCTTATAAAAGTTGACGGGTTCGATACCTGGCTGATTACGAAGATTTTCGTCATGAAAAAATACTTGAATATACTTGAATGATGAATAGTATCGTACTTGTCATGCAATATTGTACGCTGCCAAATTCTGTAATAATATAGTACATCATCAAAATTATCTTACTAAAAATGTTTGCTATTTCAAACACAAGAGTTTGCTGTGTTCGATACCCGGTATAGTTAGGGGTATTTTAAGGTCATATATTATGTTGATCATGGTTATTAAGTATCGTAATGTATATTATGAAAAACATTTTTATGCAGTTTTGAAAAATGGGAGAACGCCATTTCTTAATTTGTTCCGATGGTTTCAAGAGAAAGCTTGGTAACAATTCGCCATGGAAATGTGTGAAAACCCAAATCAAATTGTAAAAATCTACATGAGCTCTTGCTTGAGCTATTGTGTACGTAAATTAACCCTCGAGCGATCGCACTGTTGTATTTTGTACAAAACGTTGGAAAAATCTCGCGTTTGTACTTAGCGTCGTGTTGGCAGTGATGACCAACCGCGTGATTGACGGGAGGTAAAAAAAAACACGAAATCCAGCCACTTTACGGAATTATAGAAAGTTTCTGAAACTTTGGTCTAATTCCTAGTGAGAAACGTAGCTCTGTGAGAGTTTAAGTCCGTTTGTATGCCAAATATAGGGGATAAACATCCTAGTCATTGTGGATAGAAAAGAGAGTTAAAAGAATGAAGGGGATTGTGAATCCTTGTCCATTCTCGATATAGGAGGTTGTCTTCGAGACTTCAATCATATGAAGACCAAAATGAAGGAGTGCAACTCAGTTCATTTGACATTATATCTAGTCTATCACAAGTTGAAGCAAGTTTAAAGAACATTAGTCCATCTCATCAAGTGATAAAGAGATTTGCGAAGGGAACGGAAGATTCTAGTCCGCTATAGAAAAGACCAAATGTAGGAGATTCGTCTTAGTCCATTTGGCAGTCCAGTCTACCACGAGATAGATGTAGGAAGGTTGACTTCAGTCCATCTATCCGAAGGTAAAGGGACAAGCAAAGGAAACATAACGTTTCAGTCTGCAAAAGAAAAGACCAGATGTAGGAGATTAAGTCTCAGTCCATTTGGCAGTCTAGTCTACCACGAGATAGATGTAGGAAGGTCGACTTCAGTCCATCTATCCGAAGGTAAAGGGACAAGCAAAGGAAACATAACGTTTCAGTCTGCAAAAGAAAAGACCAGATGTAGGAGATTAAGTCTCAGTCCATTTGGCAGTCTAGTCTACCACGAGATAGATGTAGGAAGGTCGACTTCAGTCCATCTATCCGAAGGTAAAGGGACAAGCAAAGGAAACATAACGTTTCAGTCTGCAAAAGAAAAGACCAGATGTAGGAGATTAAGTCTCAGTCCATTTGGCAGTCTAGTCTACCACGAGATAGATGTAGGAAGGTTGACTTCAGTCCATCTATCCGAAGGTAAAGGGACAAGCAAAGGAAACATAACGTTTCAGTCTGCAAAAGAAAAGACCAGATGTAGGAGATTAAGTCTCAGTCCATTTGGCAGTCTAGTCTACCACGAGATAGATGTAGGAAGGTCGAAGGTAAAGGGACAAGCAAAGGAAACAAAATGTTTCAGTCTGCAAAACGGAAAGACCAAATGTAGAAGGCTATGTAGTCTTAGTCCATTTGGCTGTCTAGTCTACCGCAAGATAGATGTAGAAAGTACGACTTTAGTCCATCTATTCGAGGGTAAAGAGACACGCAAAGGAAACATATTGTTTCAGTCTGCATTAGATAAGACCAAATGAAGGAGACTTGTCTTAGTCCATTTGGCAGTCCCGTGAACCATGAGACGAAGAAAGTTTATTTGACTTCAGTTGAGTCCATGGTAAAGGGACATGTAAATAATATGTACAAAATCATTATTGAAAGTTGAAAAGAAACTTTATCTTTACAGATTGACCATTGAACAGAACATTCATAATTATCTTCCTTGCAAAACCATGAAGCAATAAGGTACAAGCGGAGAAAGTTACCTTGGACAATTGTGAAGAAAAAAAGTTGAGTATCAAATGGCGAAAACTATTCGTTTAGCGAAGTTACTGAGGTAATGTCAATTGCAATGAGGTAAGAATGATCATCTGACAATATTATTAGAAGAGATGGTAGGGCGAGTAACGTAGTATTATAAATTATATTTTACCAAGTATCAATGTTATTCTCATTTTCTATTTTAATTTAGAAACATGTGTTGGACGAATTGTGAAACCGGACCCTTAAGGAATGACGGATATCCAAAATGGTCTATCGATTCCCTGGAGAAGCTAAGAAGTGCAAACATGAACTTAACGATACATACACTATACATCTATGGTTATTGTACAAACTACATACTATTAAGATGTGTCATAGTACTATTGTTTGACTGTGAACAATCTATTCAATTTTAGAGAAAAGGAGAGATGTAGTAGGCTGAAATAATTATGTATCCTGTAGCAGGCCGTGTTAGGAATTTGGGAAAATAAATGTCATACTTGTTTATACAATCTACCGAACAACACTTGTCTTATAGAATATTGCAATGAGGTGTCCAGGAAAGCTTGGAATCATGAATGACTCCAACGTACTTTACCTGTTCAGTTACATTGATACCAGAATCAAAGAGACGTAAAGGTCGAACACCACTACGGTTTCGCGTTGCCGTGAAAAGAACAATAGATGCTTTACTCGGATTTACCGAAAGGCCATATTGGCGACACCAACCCTCAACTACCTGAAGAGCGTTTTGCATCAGGTCGAAAAGGGTGCTGATGCACATACCGACTAACAATGTTAGGTAGTCGTCGGCAAAACCATAAGTAGTAAAACCGCTATTATTGAGTTGCCTCAATAGCGTATCTGCTACGAGATCCCACAAAAGTGGTGATAAGACTCCCCCTTGGGGGCATCCACAAACACTCAATTTCCTAATCGCCGCTTGACGCAATGTCGCGAAGAGATGTCGGTTTTTGAGCATTTGGTGAATCCAATTGGAAATCATTGGAGATATACCATGACCCCGTGCGGCTTCCAATATGGCATCGAAAGGCACGTTGTCAAAGGCACCCTCGATATCTAAGAAAACACCCAAGCAGGATTGCTTTTGAGCGAATGCCTTCTCGATATCGTAAACAACTTTGTGTAAAAGAGTCACAGTGGACTTTCCAGATTGGTAAGCATGTTGGTTCACATGAAGAGGCACATTGGCCAGATAAACATCACGGATGTGATGATCGACAATGCGTTCTAAGCATTTCAGAAGAAATTGACCTCTTTTGATAGGTCTGAAGCTCTTTGCTTCTTCATACGACGCACGACCCACTTTCGGAATAAACTTTACAGTAATATCCCGCCAGGATTTGTGAATATACCCTGTAGCAAAACTGCAAACAAGTAGTTGTTTCAAAACATGTTTGAAATGATCAAATCCCTTCTGAAGCAAAATAGGATAAATCCCATCTGCCCCGGGAGATTTGAAAGGAGCAAAGCTATTAAGTACCCATTCAATCGATTCTAAAGTTATGATACTCCGAGCCGAAGCTAAAGAATCATAACTACAAGAAAAGACATCAGGTTCATCCGAAGATGTAATATCCACACATCCGGGGAAGTGTGTACTGAATAAACATTCCAAAACTTCCTCATCAGAGGAAGTGAAATCACGATTTGGCAAACGAAGTTCGTTCACTTGAAAATCCTTAGATTTTGCAAGGATTTTGTTCAGTCGACTGGCTTCACTCAGACTGGAAACATTTGTACAAAGGTTTTTCCAGCCGGATCGTTCAGCAGACCGAAGAGCTTTCTGGTAGGCCTTGCGAGCCGACCTGAAAGCCTCCGTCTGTTCCAACTCTTTCTACATTGTTTCCTGAGCTTGGCCAGATCAGAGTTCCACCAAGGGGTTCCTCTTGTGGTCTTCACAGACCGCAGAGGGCAAGCTTCTTCAAAAGCTTCCATGATGAAGGCCGTTGTTGTATCAACGGCATCATCTGAATCACTTGGAGTGTCAATTGATGGTGAGTATCCATGAAATTTGGCTGCAACCAAATCGGTAAAGAGATCCCAGTTGGTTGACCGGGGGTTCCTGAAACGCAAAGTTTGCGAAGTAACATTCACATGTTCAAACAAGATGTAGCGATGGTCAGATAAAGATTCTTCATCTGACACATGCCAATTGGTCAGCTCGTGACTAATTCTGCTAGAGCAAAGAGTTATGTCTAACACTTCCTCTCTAGCAGATACCAAGAAGGTTGGGCGGTTGCCTATGTTAAGTAATCCAAGATCTGTACTACTTAAGTATTCCATCAAACTAGAGCCTCTCAAATTGATGTCTGAGCTGCCCCAGATTATATGGTGAGCATTAGCATCACTACCAACAATTAGCGGAAGGCCTTTTGAAGTGCAGTATGCAATGACTTGCTTGAAAGCATCCGTAAGGGATGGTTCATCATGCGGTAAATAAACCGAACAATAAACGTATTTCCTGTTGAGATTTCCAACAGATACATCGATTGTGATAGCACATACATCTCTAGTAGTTAGCTCAGAGATGAGTGTAGCAACGATTGCGTTGTTGACAAGCACACATGCTCGAGGCATGACACGTGAGTTTGCCATTTCAATTTTACTGAAAGTAGCAAACACCGGATTCACAAGGTTTCCTAGATAGAAATTCCCCTTACGAAAGTAAGGTTCTTGGACTAACGCCACTTGGGCTGTACCATTTTGCATAAGTCTACAAAGATTGATCGTTGCTGTTCTTTTGTGCTGAAGATTGATCTGAGCTATCCTAACCGTAGCCACTACCCAAACTAGGCAAGATTAAACTCTTAACAATCACAGCACAAAAAAGAACAGCAACAATAAAGCCAGATCGGTATCGATTTGAGTGCGCCAAAGGCGAGGATGCACAGAATACACTGTGTAAAACGCATAATGCGAAACCATATAGGTGAAAATTTAAACTAATTAATAACATCTTCATAATCCCGCCCTTATTCAGCCTCAAGTATGACATTGAAGAAGGGCAGCTGATTGTCTCGGAGAAACACAAGGTCCACCGCACTATTGCTCCGGTTAGTGCAGTAAGGGCAAAATACTGTGGAGGGTGCTCTGGTACTCCACAGGCTCCGTTTGCGATTAGGTTTTTATAAGACCCCCCTAACCATTCATTCCTACCCGAGCAGGAATGAATAACTGACACATAGCTGAAGAATATCAAAGTCAGGTATCATACCAAGACAAGGTATTGGTCAGTTATCCAGGTATTGGAAATAACTTATTTTGGTATTTTGTAGGTGTTGATACAATACCTTAATGAGTTATTGGTTTGGTGTTGAGGACTGCTTGAGGTATTATTCAATTATGGAAAAATCGCTATTTGTATGGAAAAACCGCCGATTATTATTTAAGTATTGCCATACCTGGTGTCATTATTCACGCGTTATGCACAGAATACACACCAGTTATTATTTTAGGTATTTTACCTCTTATGCAGGGTTACTTAATACCTCATTCAGGTTGTAGGTATTCGGTTTTCCATACCTGAGTTAGTTATTTTTCAGCTATTTTCTCCTGCTCGGGTAGGCACGGTAAGCGTAAAGCCGCATAACACCTTGAATTAGGGGTCACCTGATTAGTGGACTCCTACTTCTGGAACAGGCGGTTCGTAGTGCTATTCTTAGCCAGTTGAACTAACCGCTACCGACACTACACAGCTATCTAGGCTGATCGGGAAAATATAACGAAGCCACCCCTCGAATTTTCAAGAGCACAAATTTGAAGAACCAAATGATGAATGGTGATGAAAAGTTGATCGATTGGTCACCACCAGCGGGTGACCAATCGATCAACTTTTTAGCGTGTTGAGATATTTGGTTCTTCAGATTTGTGCTGTTGAAAATTCGAGGGGTGGCTTCGTTATATATTCACCTTAATATTAATGATCAACTTCATACGGGCCCGAAAAGCCGGAATAGCCGGCCAAAAAATTTTCAAAAAAGTGTCAGGAAACTAATACAAAAGATTTTATGATAAAACTTTTTTTATCATAGTGACATAGTATCTAGTAATGTTTTATAACAATGTGATACATCACACTTACATACACACTGAAACAAAAACGAGGGTAAAAACCCTTCAAATGTCATTTTTTGCCTAGACATTCGTTTAGCCGAATTGTACAATTTTTGGAATTCCATAATAAAAAACTAACAAATTTCGAAAAATATCCAACAAAATCATTTTGTATAGTGACCTGCATTATAGATCGACTTGTAAATCATGAACTGGATCGTTTTTGGAATTGTTGCCATATTAATTTTGCAGGCATCTCATATAAATACTGAACATTACACTAACATTTGACAACGGACAACACATGTAACACCCAGTGGCCCAGTGGAGAATTTTTCGTCCGACGAAAAGTTTTCCCCGACTGGAGCGGGAATTGAACCCACACTCCGAGGCTTACGAGACACTTAAACGACTGCTGCCGCTGACCGCTCGGCCACGAAGCCCACAGAAATCTTTTTTCTTAAATAAATTTGTTTATCATTGCTTCTCCTTATCGGGATATTTTTTTATAATATTTCTCTGAATTTCACAAATGAATAAACTTTTAAGGTCAATTATGTTGCTAACACGTCATAAACTAAATGCTTTGGGGTATATCATCGAAATATACTCACGAAATTTCATAAAATCTATTGAAAACCAATTTTTCATTTACCTCGGCTAAACCAATGTCTAGGCAAAAAATGACATTTGAAGGGTTTTTACCCTCGTTTTTCTTTCAGTGTATATGTAAGTGTGACGTATCACATTTTTATAAAACAGTAATAGATATACTATCACTACGATAAAAAAGTTTTATCATAAAATCTTTTGCATGGTTTCCTGACACTTTTTCGAAAATTTTTTGGTCTGGACTAAACGAATACATACGGTTATCAACCCATTGGGCACTGAAAAGAACAAGAACATCTCCTTGCATACAGAAACTTGTAGAATCATCATATATCAATAATTAGTAGGATAAGTAGCATTTCTTGCTTTGTGTGCAATGAATGAGTTTGTGGGGAGTTATCAAGCCGGCTTCGTTGACGGTTGCTCGATAACGGACCAGATCTTCACCGTGCAGTCCAAAAATGTCGCGAATACCAGATCTTAACGCACCATCTGTTTTTTGACTTCAAGGCGGCGTACGACAGTACCGATTACACAGAACTATGGTAAATCATGGACGTGAACGGCTTCTTCGGGACGCTATTTAGACTGAATGAAGCGACGACGATGGACGGTGTAATAAACTGCATAAAGGTTTCGAGCGATCTGTGTAGTTCGTTAGAATCTGACCGGGGACTACGACAAGGTGATGGACTCTTATGCCTGCTGTTCAATATCACCCTGAAAAATGATTTGCGACGAGCAGCGCTGAACAACCGAGCACGATATTCACGAAATTCGGCCAGTTTGTCTGATTTGCGGATGAATTGGATGTTATTGCTAAGCTAGAACATTTGGAACGGAGGCTGTACTCCCGCCTGTAACATGAAGCATTAAAGGTTGAACTGATGGTAAACGCGACAAAAACGATGTACATGATGATCGGTTGTCTACGGGCATGAGAGCTGGATTATGCATGTGGAGGACATGCAAGCACTCATAGTGTTTGAACTCGGGTTGTTGATACCCAGAGCGGACGAAGTTTAGTCAAACCCGTACTTATTTTTCTGGATTAGCTTTAAGCTAAAATGGTTTAATTCATCGATTTTTGCATGTGTTTTGTAGATTTAGGTTACCTTACATTTGATAGTCCTGCATGTACAATTTATCCGTCCTAGGTGTATCTATCGTGTAATCCAATTTATCTGTGCTATTGTTTTAAGTAGTTAGAATAACAAATTTATTTAGGAATCAATTCAGAGGCTGATTTAGGATACTTACAATTCAATTTACTTAAATTATTTAGCAACAAATTTAGGAATTCAACAAATTTAAATTGACTCAATTTAACTGTTGACTGTTCGTGTTTACATTGCTAGACAATTAACGATGACGTTTCTCCCTATCATTGCCCTATCGGTAATAATAGAAGCAGCGGGTGGTACTGAACCACCGGTACCGAACTCGCTGATCCGGGTTGCCAACACGGGTGCTTGGGACGTAGGCTTAGGATTATCTTTATGCGATGTGCAGGAGAACGGTGTGTACACGCAAAACAAGAAAAGCTACCAAAAATTGAGATATGCCTTTTCTACCAATTTATGTATTAAAAACGTACAGAAAATGTGATAAATCATAATCCATTCGTTGTATTAAGATGCGCTACACGGTTCCATAGCTTCCATACCACTACACACAAACACCTCCATTCAAACCCGAGAAGTTGAACCGGGTTGCCTCTAAAAATAACTTTCGCTTCGCTGCTGAGCTTCGCGTCCTATTGTCTACATGGAATTTTCCACTTGCAAGCAGCAACCTGCTGGATGCGGGCTTTTCAGTGCACAATGGGTCTAGAGTCGTATTTACGAAGACAAAAATGTTTCTGCCAAGTTCTGTCATTTTTTTTTTTTCATTATTGTGAAATGATTACGGTCAATCAAGTGTGGCTTATCCAAAAATCTGCTGTATTCTCTATACAATATCAGAATGTTTTACAAAGTTATAGCAAATTTACACTCAAATATGAAACATTTTACTAGAGTCGCTCCAACTTCATGTAAAACTATCCAATCGAGCTCAAATTTGTACCATTTATAGCTAATTAGTTGTGCAACTAGCAGATGAAATTTGAGAATATTCCCTACATAGGGTGACAATGCGTATTATCGGCAGGTTTGTTCTCTTCGTCATGGGGGGTTTTTGTCAGCCAAATTACCTGAAAGTTGGCCATATAATTCAGCTTAGTTGTGAAGGATTTGAGACCAACTTTGAGTTCAATAGGTTTCAAGAAACCCCTAAAGACGAAGAGAACAAAACGGCCTAGAATAGGTAATTTCCCCTATTATAGAAAGTTACAGGTTGTTGAATATATTCGAGATAATAAGTAAAAGATACATGCTTCTTCTAATTTGTAACTAGCGCCGTCTACTGGCAGAATCCTGAACCAATCAGCTAATCAACTGAAACGCCTTAATAAACCAAACAACATTGCCGAAGAAACCAACTTTCTAAGTAATCAGAGTTCTGAGATATATGGAATATAATAATTTATCGTCAGCGCTACCTAGTGGTGGAATTTTGAATCAAACGGCCCATCACCAGTAAAACCTTGGCTGGCCTAACAACTTTGCCAAGTATACCGAATATTTAAGTAATCATGGTGCTAAGATGTACGGTACGGAAATTTCGCCAGTGCTACGTCTTGCTGTCTGTGATATCTGTCATACCAGAGACAAACAGACGTAACACTGATGAAATGTTTATACCAAATATCTCATCATCCTGGTTACTTAGAGAGTTGGTGTCTTCGGCAATATTATTTGGCTGGTCAAGAACTAACAAATGATGAGCCGTTTGATTCAAAATTCCACCACAAGGCAGCGCTAGTGAGCAAACAAATATTATATTCCATATATCTCAGGACTCAGATCACTTAGAAAAGTTGATGTCTTCGGCGATGTTGTTAGGTTGGTTACGGCCGCTCAGTTGATTAGCTGATTGGTTCAAGGTTCTGTCAGTAGGCGGCGCTAGTTACGAATTAATTGAAGCATGCTTAGTTTATTATTTCAAATATATTCAGCAAGCTGTAACTTTTTCAAAAATGCACAAAATATTCTAAAATTTTTCCTGCCAGTTGCACAACTAATAAGCTATAAACGGTACAAATTTGGGCTCGATTGGATAACTTTACATAAAATTGGAGCAACTCTAATAAAGTAGTTCATATTTGAGTGTTCTTCGTTTAATTGCTATATCTCTGGATCAAGTGAACCGAATGAAATGCGACATTGCACAATTATGACTAATACATAGCTCTTTGAAAAACCTTTGACTTGACTTAGACACGTTCAAAGAAAACAAACTTACAGCTTGTTGATTACTTCACGAAAAAATATCAATCATTTGAATGATATTGCAAATGTGTAACTAGCGCCGCCTAGTGGACCATTAACTGTAAGCCCTTGACTCACTTAACAACGTTGTCGAAGACACCAACTTTCTAAGTGGTGAGAGTCCTGAGATACATGAAATTTAAAATTTGCCGTTTATTGGTGGAATTTCTAATTAAACGATCCATCACCATCCATCATGGCATCGCAAATAAAACTATTAGAAAGCAGATTTTTGAATCAGTTGACCCAGACGAACCACCCTAACATAACAATAATAGGGAATAGGGTCAACAATTGAAAATAAACTTTCTAAAACACAATATGTGTCTAAAAACTTAAAGCTCAAGCTTAAACAGTTTTGCCTTCGCAAATACGGCTCTGGACCCATTGTGCAGTATGGCGGCTGTATCACTTCCATCACCAAGCCACGTTTGTGTTGATGATGATGGCTTTCAGCCTCTTGTCTATCCATGTGCAGTTGTAGCCGTGCTGGTTAGAGCGCAGGGTACTGTGAATCACCATTATAGTGCCTCGGTTCGATTCCCGCCGCCGCCCGTATTTCTTTTTAAACATGTATTGGTATTTGATGCCGCCGCTGCTGCCATGATCAGTCTAAAAATAGAACAAATAATGAGAAACCAGTGCGACAGAGCACACGCACACATGCGAAATTTTCCTTTTCCAGATTCTAGGAAGCCAATACAATTTTTGGTATACTGCCACCTATCAATTTTTGTATTTGCAAGGCCCTAATACAATATTTGTATATGTTTCATACCCAATTGCATTAGAATCTGCCAATCTCAGGTTGCGTGTAGCGCCGAAAAATGAACCACGAGGTCGCTGCACTGTACGGCGAATCTAACATTCGGAAGGTGGCAAAAGCTAGAAGGATACGATGGGCAGAGCATGTTGTGAGAATGCAGGTGCAGAACAATTTGGCAAATGTGAGATACAGCCGAGGATGCACGCAAAAAAAAAAACGATCCAATATGGTCCACTGTACGAATTTGCTACTGGCCTGCTTACTCTCACACGAGTTTTGACGTTTGAGAGGTGTCCGCACCGCTTAAACGTCAAATTTTCTGTGAGAGTAAGCAGGCCAGCATAAATTCGTGCAGTGGACCATACGACCATATGGCACTGCATGAAATTCTCTCCTACTCTTTCACTCTTACAGAAATTTTGTAAACAACAAGGCCAAGAAACGTCAAAATCCCATACAAAATCAAAACAATGCAGTGCCCTATACGTGCATTCTCAGTCACGGCAACGCTAGGGGCGGGACAGCTCTAATGTTGATTAGGGGTATTAAGCAGTATTAAGGAGTATTAATCCCAGAGAAAATTCTTCCTTGAACGAAGTAAGCCATGCTTATTGAACTGGTTTTGAAATGTCAACATGCTCTCGATCGACGTTGCGCTTTTGGGTTGTATTAAAACGGCAGAATATAGCTGCTTTAAGAACATCTCACTCCTGGAACAACGATTCCGGACATATCGCTGGCGGATTAACGAACTGCTGTATCTCGCATTAACACCTACGTTCCAAAATTTATAACCACAGACAAACAGACGTAACATCTTGAACGATTTTCATGAAAATCCTTCGCCCAGCTCACACTACCATCACCTGGTGAAAAAGTTGCACGAATCACTGTGTTGTGCCATATCGTCAACAGAAGGCGCTAGTGTGAAACGTCAAACGCATAGAAAAACGATGCGCGTGCCTCTGGTTGTGAAAGCAACAACTATAAAAATTTAAAATGATCGTTAAAAGAGTGGTCGATGGAAATTTCGCAAGTGTTACGTCTGTTTGTCTGTGTTATAACTATGATCTTGAAATTCACACTGATTATTTTATAATCAGTCCAGCTGGAACCTGGTATTTTCAACTAGCGAAGTTGGATTTTTCTCCAAATCCATACGTCGGACCTAACTTCGGACGTGGTACACCTGGTATACTATAGAGCGCAACACTTCCGAAATCAGGTTCGACGCACGGATTTGGAGAAAAATCCAACTTCGCTAGTCGAATACTCCGATTTTCAACTGTATTGATAATAGTTTATACACTACCTAGAGCAAGACCTAGAGTCCAACTGCGAATTAAGATGGCCAATATTCAATTAGCTAGGCCTATCAATTTTAAACTAGCAGTGGCACTTAAACCAAAACGCCATTGCAATACAAAATGCCATTAGAAGAAATATTTCTAGTTCTATTAATGCTAATTCTATCCCATCCTAGTGAACGGATGGAAGTTTGAAAACGCAGTCAACTAAATTCAATTTTAATTTTTTTTTTGGGTATTAGACATGCACATTTGAAAACAATAATTTTCTGCAAGCCGTATGCTTAGGACTTGTAGTGAAAGTGCATGTGATCACATCTAATGAAACCACCTTCTTGATTTTTTAACGTCCAGCAACACAAGTATTCGAAAGCCTTTGCCCAGAGTGCAGTTGAGCTCACGTTATTTCCACAGCTAAAATAAGTAATCAAAGGAAATTAGAGAAATTAATTGAATAAATTGAAGACAAACTGCAGACAAACCGTATTTCCACATCTTGTTTTCGTGACAGTTAGCTGTTTCATGAAAAAGTCATGACATACTACACAACAAATGTTTCGGTGAAGCATGAATATTAGGAAACTAATATTTATTAGGCGGTATTAGCGTCGGTATTAGGCAGTGTCCCGCCCCTAGCGGCAACGTGAACTATGCATAGTAGTGCATAGCAACGATAACAACAATAAGAAATGTACACCGTGATCTAGATTTCACTTTCTCTAGAACGCCCATATTGACAGCTGGAACTAGTTCCAGTTCACGGTGTGTATTTGTTTGTTCACGTTTATCAGAAGGGTTTATTCTCGCGTGTTTCACGGATTGCAGCTACGAACCGAGTGTTGTGGCGAGAAATTGTTGATTCAGTTTTATTGTTATTATAGGGTAACCAATATAATATGGACCCCCATATATCTGGACCCCCTGGGTCGTATTACCACGAAACACATACACATATTTAATGACGAGATTACGAATATTTTTAGAATCATTTGCAGAACTAGATTGCTCTGCACGAGCAGCAACCATTTTCTCACTGAAAATATCATTATTTGTCTTGAAAATAATGTTTGTCAATCTCGGGTGAGGTTTTAATCCAGCATATTCAAGTGACAGATTCTTCAAACATAGATTCAAACGGGTTTAAGCACCAGGTGTCCAAAATATATACTTAAGAGGGTCCAAAATACATTGGAGGGTACAAAACAATGAAAACTGATACTTATTCAGTTATTTTTATCAAATTTTCAACCAACAATGACTTTGTGGCTATTTTTAACGAACAGTGGAGGCTTAAACGATAACACTAATATCATCATTATGTGTAACACCCTCTGTTTCTGTTTGATTTAGACTTAAATTTTAAGTTATGTCCTCTAGGGATCCAAAATGCGACCGTTACCCTAATAACCCATTCAATTAAAATTAATAAATAAAGCTAAATTTCCACAATGGAACTGATCGACGAAAAAGTCTATTTAAACTCAAATTTGTCACTTCGCGGCACTTAAAATACACGAAAGGTTATGTATTATGTTAAGTAATGCGCCATTTAATTTTGTTGAATAGTGCTGCCAAGAGTTGTGTCTGAAATCCATACACAAAACCTTACAGTTTTATAGTATTTTTGTCTTTGTTAAAGAAGATTTCAGCAAAACGCTGGTTCACCTCTCAACTAGTAAAATTTAAATACTATAATATGCTACTGCTTCTCATACATTTATGTATGCATAAGTTTACCAGTGCAGTCAGTCTCAGCTGTGAAAGCTGGTTGGTTTTCCGTTTCCGAAATCCTGCTTCCACTAGCCCAACGTAGAGCTGACTGCCATCATCGCACCGTCGTCGTATTCTTCGCTCGTTTCCAGCACAGCCATCCCTGGGTGTCATAAAATAGCAGATTCATAAGCTAAATTTCATGAGCGCCCAAGTGAAATCAATGTCAAGTGGATGGGTTATTGTTGGCAGTTGTGTAGGTTGTAGTAGCCAAGGCGATGATGCCGATGTGATAGCCACCTCTGGCCCTCTGGCTCATCACCTACCGGACCGGCCCGGGTTCCGATGACCGTATAAGATAAATACTGCTGCAATCTGTCATCGGGGAGTGGGGAGGACATTTGCCAGAATAGATGGAAAATAATTTGCATCAAGAAGGGAAAAAGATGATACGAATGAGTCATGGCATCCCAAGTTAACGATGTATATCTTTTTGTGATATGAATGGGACAAATTGAATGCAGTGAGTTTTCGATACCGAAATGCCATATGTCAGAACTGTTTTGCATGCAAATTGATTATTTAATCTGGACAAAACTGAATTTGATGAGTTTTTGCTTTTTCGTAGCATCTTTACATCTTTATTTTCATATTCTGCTCATTTCGTTAATGATTACTAAAAGTGCTAAATGTGAGTCATTCGTGGTTCACTCGCCTTCTCCAAGTCCCGTATTCCTCCATCTGCACTCCACCGTAGATGGTACGCAACACCTTTCGTTCGTAAACTCCAGGGGTGCGTTGGTCCTCTGCACGTAGAGTCCATACTTCGTGCTCATAGAGGACTACCGGTCTAATCAGCGTTTTGTAGATAGTTAACTTCGTGTGATGGCGCACTATGTTCGATCGTAGAGTTCAGCGGAGTCCAAAGTAAGCTCGATTTCCTGCAACAATGCGTCTCTGAATTTATCTGCTGGTGTCGTTGTCGGCGGTCACCAGTGAGTCCAAGTGCACGAATTCTTTAACCGCCTCGATTTCATCAACGTCGATAGACATCCGGGGTGGCGGGCGCGGTGGGTCCTCCCTGGAGCCCTTTGCCATCATGTACTTTGTCTTCGACACATTAATGACTAATCCAATTTGCCAGTCGGATTTACGTTATTCCGCCATCGTCTTAAATTTGCGAGCAATAATATTAATAACATCAGCGAAATCAAGCAGCTGCTCTAAATCAATGTTAAACAGCAAGCACGAAAGACCATCATCTTGTCGTAACCCTCTATGAAATTCGAAGGAACTCGAGAGAGTCCCTGATACTTAAACTACGCACATTACTCGATCCATCGTCGCTTTGATTAATCGTCATTTTATCCGGGAATCCGTATTCGTGCATAATCTGCCAAAGCTGGTCTCGATCGATTGTATCACACGCCGATTGAAAATCGATGAACAAGTTGCTGGCTGTTCGAGCCCGTATGAAGTTGATCATCAATATTAACTTATTTTCTCGATCAGCCTAGATAGCTGTGTAGTGTCGGTAGCGATTGTCTCAATTGGTTAAGAATAACACTACTGTTCCTGTGGTTAGAGTCCACCAACAGGTTACCCCTAATTCATGGTGTGATGCGGCTTTATGCTTACCGTACCTAGGAGTGAATGGCTAGGGGGGTCTTTCGTAAAAACCTAACCGCAAACGGAGCCTGTGGAGTACTAGGGCGCCCTCCACAGTATGTTGCCCTTACTACGCTAATCGGAGCAATGGTGCAGTGGACCTTGCGTTTCTCTGAGACAATCAGCTACCCTTCTTTAGTCTCACTTGAGGTTAAATAAGGGCGGGATTATGAAGATGTTGTTAATTAGTTTAAATTTTCACCTATATGGTTTGTGTATCCTCGCCTTTGGCGTTTTCCAATCGATACCGATCTGATTTTGTTGCTGCTGTTCTTTGTTGTACTGTTGTTGCGAAGAGTTTAATCTTGCCTAGTTGGGGTACTTAGTGGCTACGGTTAGGATAGCTCAGATCAATCTTCAGCATAAAAGAACAGCAACTATCAATCTTTGCAGACTTATGCAAAATGGTACAGCCCAAGTGGCCTTGGTCCAAGAACCTTACTTTCGTAAGGGGAATTTCTATCTAGAAACCCTTGTGAACCCGCTGTTTGCTACTTTCAGTAAACATCAAATTTCAAACTCGCGTGTCATGCCTCGAGCCTGTGTGCTTGTCAACAACGCAATAGTTGCTACACTCATCTCTGAACTGACCACCAGAGATGTAGTGCTATCACAATTGATGTATCTGTTGGAAATCTCAACAGGAAATACGTCTATTGTTCGGTTTATTTACGGCATGACGAACCATCCCTTACGGATGCTTTCAAACACGTCATCGCATACTGTACTTCAAAAGGCCTTCCGCTAATTGTAGGCAGCGATGCTAATGCTCACCATTTAATCTGGGGCAGCTCAGACATTATCTTGAGAGGCTCCAGTTTGATGGACTACTTAAGTAGTACAGATCTCGCATTACTTAACATAGGCAACCGCTCAACCTTCATGGTATCTGCTAGAGAGGAGGAGGTGTTAGACATAACGCTTTACTCTAGTAGAATTAGTCACGAGCTGACCATTTGGCAGTTGTCAGATGAAGAATCTTTATCTGTCCATCGCTACGTCTTTTTTGAACGTTGAAATGTTACTTCGCAAACATTGCGTTTCAGAAATCCCCGGTCAACAAACTGGGATCTTTTAACTGATTTGGTTGCGGTCAAATTTCATGGATACTCACCATCCATTGACACTCCAAGTGACTTAGATGATGCCGTTGATACTACAACGACTTTCATTATGGAAGCTTTTGAAGAAGAATTCCCTCTACGGTCTGTGAAGATTACAAGCGGAACCCCTTGGTGGAACTCTGATCTGGCGAAGCTCAGGAAACAATGTAGAAAGAGTTGAAACAGACGACGTTCGGCTGGTTCGGAGGCTTTCAGGTCGGTTCGCAAGGCCTACAGGAAAGCTCTCCGGTTTGCTGAACAATCCCGGCTGGAAAAACCTTTGTACAAATGTTTCCAGTTTGAGTGAAGTCAGTCGGTTAAACAAAATCCTTGCGAAATCTAAGGATTTCCGAGTGAACGAACTTCGTTTGCCAAATGGCGACTTCATTTCCTCTGATGAGGAAGTTCTGGAATGCTTATTCAACACACACTTCCCCGGATGTGTGGATATTACATCTCCGGATGAACCTGATGTCTTTTCTTGTAGTTATGATTCTTTAGCTTCGGCTCGGAGTATTGTAACTATAGAATCGATTGAGTGGGCACTTAATAGCTTTGCTCCTTACAAATCTCCTGGAGCAGATGGGATTTATCCTATTTTGCTTCAGAAGGGATTTGATTGTTTCAAACATGTTTTGAAAAAATACTTGTTTGCAGTTTTGGTACAGGGTATATTCCCAAATCTTGGCGGGATATTACTGTGAAGTTTATTCCGAAAGTGTGTCGTGCGTCGTATGAAGAAGCCAAGAGTTTCAGACCTATCAGTTTTCTTCTGAAATGCTTAGAACGCATTGTGGATCATCACATCCGTGATGTTCATCTGGCCAACGTGCCTATTCATGTGAACCAACACGCCTACCAATCTGGTAAGTCCACTGTGACTCTTTTACACGAGGTTGTTTACTGCCCATATTCGCATAGTCGATGTCATCACCATTGGCAATGCCGCCACCGTACAGAAGCTAATATTTAACGCGTGTGCATATTTGTGACCAGTTTTATTCAAAAGATCACCAGATCTAACCCTTAGTTAGATGTCAACGCGGAAAAAAACTTGAACTTTAGATTTATTCATTGTTTAAATTCCAAAAGTATGTTGAAGTGGCGCTTACATCGACTATGCGAATATGGGCAGTTTACGATATCGAGAAAGCATTCGCTCAAAAGCAATCCTGCTTGGGTGTTTTCTTAGACATCGAGGGTGCCTTTCTCCAAAGGATGTGCCTAATGGCGATGTCTGGAGCGTTCTCTTCAACTCCCACGGCAGCGCTCAAAGCTCTCTTTGACGTTGCTCCACTACACATTCATCTCAAACAAGAAGCACTTTCTTGCACTTATCGTCTACGGGTACTCGGTCTACTAGAGGAAACTCCTGTGAACCGCACATCAACACACCTCGTTGTTTCCACTTTTGGTTAATTGGGACAAAACTGTCCTTGCTCCAAGTGATCTTACAATTGCTTGTAATTTTCCATATAGGACATTTCCCACGAAATTCCTTTCCCAGGAAGAGTGGACATCTGCTTATCTGGAGAGAATTATTTCAGACGGCATCGTATGTTACACTGATGGCTCCCTGCTCGAAGGTCGAGCAGGTGCTGATGTATATTCTCGTGAGCTAAGGCTGTATCAGTTTTACTCACTTGGTAGACACTGCACCATTTTTTAGGCCGAAATTTTTGCTCTTATGTGCGGAGTTCAATCAGCACTTCAGCATCACGTAATGGGCAAAGTAATATACTTCTGTTTAGATAGCCAGGCTGCTATTAAAGCACTTGCTTCGGCCAACTCTAGGTCGAAGGTAGTTATCGCTTGTCGGACTCAAATCGAATAGCTGAATTCAGCAAACGCTGTTCACCTTGTATGGGTACTAGTATGGGACACGCTTGTATGACAAAAATAAATCCTCGCTCCAGTCGACTTTTTAGATCCCATTTAGGTCCCATATGAACTGTACAAAATTTCAAGCGCTCGTTGAAACTATAATTTAGCGCAAGCGGTTCAAAGTTTTCATAGGATTTACTATGGGAAAAGTTGCACATTCAATCAAAAAATCCCAGAGCTCGCCCTTTGTCTCCTTAATTCAAATCGAACAACGTTTCTTGTAGAAAAATTATTTGTGAAACTTTCCTTCGAAGACCGCAAAATAATTGGATGCTTGTGGAAAAAGTAATTGATATATTACCGATTAGTGATCCAACAAACGGCTTTTTGTTTTGTTTTATCAGCAGCACTGCTGCTGCCGTTGTTGCATGGGGTGGCAGCCCGAGCAGGGAATGAGAACAAACCTATAACAAATTGATAACTCATTTTGTTATTGATAACAAAATGAAATCAAAATAAGTTTTCTTTCCGAATTGTTTTTAATTAATATCAAATTGAGATATCATTTTGTTATCAATAATATCAAGATTTTATTTCAAAAATCCAAAAAAGGTTTATTAATGCTTTATTAATATTAATTATATTTACAAAATATTTGTTAGTATTTTACTTACGTATTGACACAAAATTTATAACTTGCTGATTCTGGGTAAAGGTCATGCTATTGATTTAAATTGGCTAGAACTTTAGTAAGTCTTTTTAGGGTGACTGGATATTATCGACAGGTTTGTTCTCTTCGTTATGAGGGGGTATTCATCGGCCAAGTTACCTGGAATTTGGTTGTATAGCTTGGTTGGGAAAGATTTGAGGCCAACTTTGAATTCAACAGGTTTCAAAAAGCCTTCCATGACGAAGAGAACAAAACTACCCAGACTACAAAAGTTCCCAGATATCAGTTATTTCAATCTAAATATATTGCCAAATATTTTTAAATTTTTAAATTCTATACTAAAGGCAAATGAAGTTAGATATGGCAAACCGAAGTAATTCATGGTCATTCTACTGTTGAAGGTCACATATTTTACCTTCATAAAGTATTCTCGCGCGAAAAAGGATTCATTGTAGCTCCGTACCAAAATGATGAATCTTGTGATGTTTGAAGTTTTGAAAATAACACAGATATTTATCATCCCGAGCAGAAGGAAATAACAACAGCATAATGCAATGCGTTGTTTTGGCAAAATAACTACATAAAGGAATCTGTTATTTTTATGTTATTAACATAACATATTATGTTATAGACTTGCGTGTCATAAGCGGCAAAATAACAAATACCATAACAAAAAAATGTTCCTGGCAGACCAATTTAATAACATGTTTTGTTCGTTTTAATAACAACATAATAATAGTGAATTTGGAAAATGTATATATACATGAAAATGATGAATGCCATTTCACTTATTGTTATGCCAAACGGCCATTTTACCAATCGACTATTATGCCAGATTATGCCATTTGGTCATTATGCCAAAAGACTATGCCAAACGACATTATGCCATACCCGATAGAATTATTGTAGTACAATATTTTTCCTATCGGATGCCTTATTTTTTCAATGTCATCATTTTCCCCGGGTAACGAGGGAAAAAGCTGTGAAGCCGAATGCGACTCAATCCGTTGCTCGATGTCATTCAATTTGAGTCCCGATGCCTGTGGCTCTGGGATGTCGTGAACATCTCCCACATTTGTTTTGCTGTAGTGCAGTGGTCACCAAACTGCGGCCCGCGGGCCGCATGCGGCCCTCGACAAGGTTTTGTGCGGCCCGCGAACTGATTTTGAAATGTAATAGAAAGTGGCCCACTCAAAAATTCTATAATGAAAATCACCATATTTCAAAACCTTCATGAGAATGAATATTAACTACTGATTAACTTTGCCAATATCCTGGAAGAGATTTTCAAAAGATGTGAGATTTTTGAAAGTTTTACAAACTTTAAAAGACTACTTTTCGAATTTTGTTCCAAAAATATTCGAAACTGTTGGTACGGTGTGTTTCGCTTAAATATTGAGTTTAGGCTAAATTTACACGTTCTCTGCCATGGATTTTGGACTTGTGGCAGAACTCGTCATTAGCTGAAACGAGACCGGTCAATACCGTAGCTCGATATGGGGCCAAAACGGACCAGCTGCTGATTGGTTGATTTTATGCCATTAAAAAAAAGCACAGAATTGAAAACAGCACCCGATCGCACCCGAGCGCGTGTGGGCAGTGTTGTCAAAATCAATTGAAAATACTGATCTGCCGCAGGTTTGGCGTTAGCTGTTCAGACGCCGTGTGTTTTGTTTCGTTCGCGTTGTTTGTTGTTTTTTTCGAGTCGGTTTGCGTCGAACGCAAATTATCATGAATATCATGAAGTGCAAGGCGTTTGGCTGTTTCCACAGCAGTACAAATCATCAAGAGCTTAAGTTTTACAGATTTCCGAAAAATCCTCTCGTCCGTTCTCAGTGGGCGCGTTTTTTGTGAGAGTCACTAGGATGAGCTTCCGCAATTAGTAATATAGCGGAATGATCGACTATGCAGCGTAAGATAATTTTTTTTGAATGAAAAGCCGTGTGATATTGTGAGCCGTAGTAAATTTGGATTACATAATATTAAAGGAAGTGAAAAATTTGTATTGTCTTCAAATATGCCGTAAAATTTCAAGTTTTCAATTTAAGAGATTTTCACAAAAAAATAATAAATCATGATTGAGTTTGAAGCACTATCAAAACCTGCATCTTGCCACTTCAATTTGAAGAGGAGAGAATCGATCCCATTACTTTCGCCCTTAGGCATCATTTATTTATTACGTAACCCTAAAACGACAATGTTTGACCCCCCCTCCCCCTAGAGCGCTACGTAATTTGTGGACTTATTTAATCTTAATCTATAAATCATGCTAGAAATCTATTAAAAAAAACAAATGGTGCACGTTCATAACGAGGTCGTACATTGAATTGAAACATAGCTCTATATTTCAGTTTACGGAGTCTGTTTTCAATCGCATTGCATTTTGCATCTAAAGCACCTCTGCCACCTGAAAAATGTAACGGCATTCATGGGGTCTCCGTATTTATGTACTATCTGTCCAATCCCTCACATTGCCTTAAAATTATAAAATGATATTTAACGTACAAAATGTGAAACAAAAAGCGAAACAACATTTTTGGCAACACTGGGCCGAGCGACGAACGAAGCGAAATGAAAATAAACAGCAAACATATTGGAAGAGAAGAAGAATAATAAGAAGCCAGTTGTCCGGTCTCGTCTCAGGTCATTAGTAATTTGTTTAATTTCACAAAAATAAAATTATTTTGTTTTTTTTATATTCCAAATATTCCAAAACATTTTACAGAAATTTTGTCTACAAGTTTTTTTAAAGGAAGTGTTGCCCAAACTTTTATTATTTCGCTGAAAACTTCACGGATTTGGCAAGATACTCTTCATTCCCCTTGCAATATTTTTGGGAATTCCTCTAAAAAATATTTAAAATATCTTTTCTAAATCGGCTACAAATACTTGCAGACATTGCTCAGGAAATTATGTCTGCAGGTTCATCTTCATTGGTATCGTAAGAAATTACTCAAGAAAAACTTTAAAAAATCATCAAGGATTTCCACAACAGTATCTCCAGGCAGTTTTTCGGAATTTCTTTCGAGAACCCTAAACCCCTACAAATTATTCTGAAATTTCTTAAAATCCACGAAAAGTCCTTTAAAAAATTGGAACACAGTTCCAACTTTTTTTTTCAAAATAAAGGGTTCAATATTCTTCTCAGGAAATTCCTAAGCTGCAATAAGGAACTTCTTTCGGAAATTTGTCAAAACTGGATCCAGGGGAATTACTAGAAATTTATCCGTGTTCGGGTCTAGGAGTTATGCATTGTAAGTTCATCCACAACATTCTTAAAGAGGTCCATATTGTTCTCGCCAACATCGCTATTGCTTATTTTTCGTATCACTTTCAAGTACCTAGTCTGAAATAATTTGGTCAACAAGAACAACAAGAACTACTAAACCTAAATGTTACTGTCATTGCATCCTGTTTTTAATTTCCTACGATTTTCAATGTTTTTTTCTAGTGAAATAAAATCTACTGATAACTACAGGTTGTTTAGTTCCTTGCTATAGTTCAATAGCTTAAACAAATCAAACAAACGATTTTGTATTTATTTATTTATTCGTCAACAGGTTAAAATACAAACCCCAATGACATGTACGCCCATCTTACTCTAACACAATACATTCTTAAATCTATTCTTATTTACTACACGAGAAACACTAAAGTCGAAAACATCGTAACATTGATTAAAAACGCGGCACATACTCTGTAAAGGCTCATTTTGTCCATAATTAGTTCTAGCGGGACGAATGTACAGAAAATTATGAAAACGAAGACTACGACTAGGGACATGAATTCCAACTTGTTCAAGAAGAGAAGCACAACTAACATCACCTTGTAATAGGTCGGCTATGAAGCAAGCTTTCGCAACACTTCTTCTAGTGTCTTGTTCTGCCTTGTGTTTCGAGTTGACTCTATAAACACACAGGCGTAGTCAGGGTGTATCCACCACACTAGATTGAAGTAGCTCAAGACGAATCAACTTGCAACGACTTTCGTAGCTAGGGAGATTGTAAGGATCCTGCCAACCTAGGTGCCGTAGCGCAAAGCGGATAAATTTGCGCTGAATAGCCTCAATACGCAGAATTTCGTTCTGGTAAAAAGGGGCCCATACAACAGAACAATATTCAAGGATCGGTCGAACCAGCGAACAATAAAGTGACTTCAGACAATATACATCTTTGAACTTTTTTGCAAACCTAAATACAAAGCCCAACTGTGAGGATGCCTTAGAAACGATATAAGCGACATGATCCTTGAAATCAAGTTTAGCATCCATCATAACACCCAGATCCTTTACAGTAGTTTGCCGCTTTAAATAGGTGTCATCCAGGCAGTAGTCATGATGTAAAAGTGATCGTCTTCGTCCAAACGAGATGACTGAGCATTTCGTTACATTCAACACCATCCGGTTTAGGCGGCACCAGTCAGCAAATGCTTCAAGTTGTTGCTGAAGATAACTGGTGTCCCGATGTCCGTGGATAACGTAGTAAAGCTTCAGGTCATCAGCATATGATAGATTGAAGCATTCCAAGATAGAGTTGACGTCGTTCATGTACAGAAGGAACAAGAACGGACCTAGATGGCTGCCCTGAGGAACACCAGAGGTAACGGTAAAGGGAGATGATTCGTGATCACCTATCTTGACGGACATTGTGCGACCAACTAGATACGAACGTAACCAGGCAAGTACGTTGTTCTTAATGCCTAGCTTGTCGAACTTGGCAAGAGCAATTTCGTGATTCATTTTATCGAACGCAGCAGAGAGATCTGTATATATCGCATCAACTTGGTGCCCCTTTTCAATTTCTTGTGTGATAAACGAAGTGAATGTTACCAAGTTAGTGCTTGTAGACCGTTTGGCCATGAACCCGTGTTGATTGGGCGAAATATGCTGGCTGAGGGATTGGGTCAAATGCTCCAGGACAACGATTTCAAATAGCTTGGACGTACAGGGGATGGCCAAAATGTTTGGGATAGGCAACTTTTTTTTCTCTCACAAAAAAGTTCAACAAGCTATAACTTTTCATAGAGCGCATCAAAAAATCTCAAATTTTGACTGTTTGTCAACCTATTATGTGTGCATGATTGGTACAAATTTTGGCTCGATTGGTTAATATTTCGCAAAGTTAGAACCGTTCAGGTAAAACACTTTTTTTCAGACAACTCATTTTTGAGGTGTTATATCTCGGAAACCAGTGAACCGAATTGAATGAAATTTTGAACATACACTAACAATATGTAAATGCTTCACAAACTATTAAAACATAGGTACTTTTTAAACGTTGAAAAAAATTATCATGGATTGACATTTTTTGGATTTTTCTCGAAAAAATGTCATTTTTTTACATCAATGTCAATAAATTTTAGTGTTGATATCCAAAGATTTTCCGCTTCTGTTCTCAAGTTATCTCTAATCAGATATATTAGAGCCTATTTAGATTGAAGGAAGAACACATTTAGTAATTTTTGTGTGGTATTGTAAATTTGACTTATTTTCCTCTATATGGGTAAAAATTTCAATCCGGTATAACTTAATTCGCCGTGAGAAAATATTACATTTTATAACGTCGCATTTAGTATCAATATATTGTTGATAAACGTTAAAAAATTCATTCAATTCGGTTCACTGGTTTCCGAGATATGACAGCTCAAAAATGAGTTGTCTAAAAAATAGTGTTTTACCCGAACGGTTCTAACTTCGCGAAAAATTAATCAATCGAGCCCAAATTTGTACCAATGATGCACATATAATAGGTTGACAAACAGTCAAAATTTGAGATTTTTTGATGCACTCTATGAAAAGTTACAGCATGTTGAATTTTTTTGTGGGAGAAAAAAAGTTGCCTATCCCAAACATTTTGGCCATCCCCTGTAGCACTCAAAGCAGCGATTCCCCTATAGTTAGATACTGTTTGTTTGCAACCTTTTTTATGGATGGGGAATACAAAAGAGTTCTTCCAGCAGTCAGGAAAAACGCCTGTTGATAGTGAGATATCGAAAACCGTAGCTAGTGGTGCTGCGAGCGCGCTCGCACATCGCTTCAATACCAAGGATGGAATATTATCCGGGCCACATCCCGTCGAAGATTTCAAACTCACCAACGCTGAAAGCACTGTGTCAGGAGTAACTGTAAGTTGTGAAGCAGTAGAGGAGACATGTGGAACATTTTGAACAGCCGCGGCAATGTCGGAGTTATCAACTACCTCGTTGGAGAAAACGCTACTAAACTGAGACCGAAACAACTCAGCAATTTCTGGTGTTGAATTGACTTCCAATACGCCGTTGGTCATGGTGGTGGGTAGTCCTGATTGTTTTCGTTGGTCATTCACGTAGCGCCAGAAGCTTCTAGGGTCGGATCGAAGACGATTTTGAGTTTCCACCAAATGCGCTAGGTACAGCTGGTTGTTCAGCCTGGAATACTGCTCGTTGATCCTTGAATAGGCGGCTCTTGTCGAATCTGTACGATATTTGCTGTGCTTCTTCAGAGCGGCTCTTTTTGCACTCTTCAAATGACGAAGTTCCGAGTTTGACCAGACTGGGCTTGCAGGTGCCCTGTGGTATTTTTTTGGTACATATTGATCAATCGAATACAGCAAAATGTTTGACATCGTCGAAGCAGCATGATTGCAATCACTGCCATGAAAAAATCCTGCCCAGTCGAGGTTTTGTAGAAATTCGTTCATACTGTCAAAATCGCCCCTACCAAAGTCGTACGAGACGCGGTCCATAGGTTCGACAAAACGTGGCCGAGGTCCGTTGTTTAATGCAACAAGCAAAGGTGGATGATGTTGTATGTCCTTCACTGATGGCGATGGTGCACGAGTTGCAGAACAATCTGTACGCAAATCTTCACTTATGAAGCACAGATCGAGTATCCGGTTGTTATCATTATGAACCGAATTTATCTGCCTGAGACCGGCAGTGCTATATGCGTCCAACAGAGTAAGCGATGCTGATGATATCGAGGAGCGAGATGCATCCGGGAAATACATCCCACTGGAGTCTCTTAGCCATGTAACAGCACGAAGATTGAAATCGCCAAGTATGATGATGTTGTCATTCGCATTCATTTGAGCAACTATCCAATCAAGTGAGAGGAGATGTTTGTCAATTAAGGATCTATCATTCACCAGGTCAGGTGGAAAGTAAGCAACACAGAAAAAGGTGGTTTTGTCACTTCCACTTACAGCTACCCATAATTGTTCAACGGACGAGTGTTCTGGAGGATACAGCATACGAGATTTATGAGAGGAACGAACTGCTAGAAGAACGCCACCGCCAGAGCTTTTGCTGCTGTTAGAGGCTGAACGGTCATGACGATGGACTGTGAACGAATTGTCGAACAACTGACTTGATACAGTATTATCGCTAAGCCAAGTTTCGGTGAACGCGTAAATATCGTAGGCAGCATCGCTGCATGCTAGCCTGTAGTCTGCCACGGAGCAGTTGATCCCACCGATATTCTGATAAAAAACTAATAAGCTTCTGGAACCGCTGGTTCTGCTGGGAGATGAAGTTGAGTGGAGTTGACCAGTTGAGACTCCAGCAACTCCTGCGTGCAAGTTTGAGGGTAATTGCTACTTACGTTTGGGCTTAAATGGCATAATACTGACAAAATCAGGCCAAAAAGATGGACTACTAATTACATGTGTGAAACAAGGATTGTCAACAGTCGCTATTCTAAATGACACAAATGTTCTCCGGCGGCTACTGGACTCAGAAGCCAACCGATGACAAGAAAAGTCTTCTAGGTTCCAGCCGGTTTGATGGCAAACGTAGTTGATGATGTCGTCTTCGGTGGTGTTAGGTTCAAACGGTTTCACGTAGAAATGCTTCATTGTACGTGCTTGTGGCGGCAAAAGCACTGGAGCAGCAACAGTAGTTGGTCCCGCTGATAATCCACTCGAAGGGATGGAATTGACATGAAAACTTGAGCTGGCTGTTGGAACACCAGAGATAGTACCAGAAGAACTTCTGGCTGATGCTTGTGATACGTGCCAATACGGAGCCTGCTGGGGTGCTGCCGGAGCTCGCAAAACCGGTTGAAGATAAGCTGGACGAGGTGCACTTCGTTGCGACATCAATTGAGCGGGTGCAGCTCTCGAGTGAACATTGGCAGCCAAAGTAGCGGGTTGTTGAGCAGGATATCTGGATCTCAATGAAGCGTTTATTTGGGGTGTAGTATCCAACCCTGCTTCGGCAGGGCATATACTATTGTAAGCATTACCTGTGAAAACGATGGATGCTGCGGACACAGGATGCGTTGGTGGCATAGTAGGCTGCTTCAGTCTATGAGTGTGCGCATTTGATGGTGACGAATAATAGCCTGATGCACCGATGGAGTTAACGTAAGCTCTTATAGGTGGAAAAGCGGCCCTGGAGAAATTTGAAACGGTCGATACGAGATGTGCTGGTTGTTGATGAACGGAAGTTTGTTCTGGATGTGGCGCTGCTACGATGGTATTAAATCTTGATTTTTTTTTAAATAAACTCCTAAATGACTTGCGGCCCGCAGTCGCTTTTCAAAATTCAATTTTGGCCCGCAAAGACAGTTAGGGTGAGGATCACTGCTGTAGTGCATATAATCAGAAGGAAAAGCTGAAATATAATTACCTATACAAAAATATTAACCCTCGAGCGATCGTTGTTGTATTTTGTACAACACGTTGAAAAAATCTCGCTTTTTGTACTCAGCATTATCGTGGTACTGACGCAGGTAGTCAACCGCGCGAGTTACGGAAGGTTAAGAGTAGTTGTCCTTTGACTCCAAATTTACTTTTCTTTGTCACTTCAATGTCTATCATTAATCTTTTAGTTGAATCATGGTATAGTTATGCTGCATATCTATGAGGATAGCATATCCGATTTCCATACAATTTTTCTTCGTTTAAGCTCCAAGTCAGAAATGACTGTTGATGAAATGTTAATGTTACAATCGATAATACGGCAATAATAGGTGCCATATTCTGATGATATCGTATCAAACAAAACAAGTTTTCAATCACGAGATTCTTCTAAATATAAAATAAAATCTAATTTAAATTTTTACTTATTCATGTAAATTAATGCCAATAAAATATCAAAATGAATACTAAATTTGTTATTAATTTTTAGTTATTACCCTTTAGGTTTGATAACTACCTGAGAACTGTGTATGTTATCAAGTCGTAAAATGTGGATAACAAAATGAGATATCAATTTGTTATCAATGAGAACTCATTCTGATTTTAATTAGATATTCTAGTACATTATTTTGTTATCGTTTTTGTTATGTTAACACTTAAGTCATACAAAATGAAAACTCTCTTTGTTATCAAAATTCGTGATATCTTATGTCGAATTCGTTTATTCCCGACGGTGCACTGCACCGGTGTAGCAATTGACACCGGAAAAACGAATGGTTTCGGTGCAATTTGTTGACAGCTTATGATGGTATTAGTAAGAGCGCGTGAGAGCGTCAATGAAAACAATAAAGGATATCAAAAATAAACATAATCAATGTTTTCATGATTTCCGTGATGAACAAAATTATTTTTATTTATTTTTATTTTTACTTTCTATACCGTCGTGCGGGGCTACTTTTGAAATGCGGGGCTACTTTGGACACTTTTGAATATGAATTTTTTGAATTCAAAATATGGTTCAAATCTGTTTGATGTCTTAGGAACTATTATAAAGCAATAGTTTTCCCTTCATTTAGTTGAAATTATTTTTCAAACAGACCGTTTATTGCTTGTCAGGACGCGAAAAAACATCGAATAAACCTATATTATATTTGTAACGTATCAGAACATTTGGTCTGTAGGCATTGTTTCTACAGTTCATAAATTTCAAAGGGTTGATCAATTCATTCAAAATGTATCAACGTAGCATATACAATCGAATATATGTATCGTTATACGTTATAAATGACCGTTTCGCCCAAATAAAGGACTGATGGTCCTTTTTTCAGGCTATCTATATAGCAATATCACGCTGCTCATAATACCAAAAGTAGCACTGCACCATCTTAAAACGCATATTTTTATTGAAATTATGTATGATACAGTATACTACAGTATTGGTACAATGTAGTTTTCCAAATAACCCTGGAATTTGAAATGCAGTTTTGTTATAGATAAAAATGTCCAAAGTAGCCCCCATCTGGTTCTATATGAGATGTGTCCGATTGGTGTATGAACAACTTTTTTGTTTATTGATGGATTTAGCTCAAATTTTGCATACATCCTACATACATACTCACAATTATTGTGTATAAAAATTGCGGAAATTTATTCACTAGTCTGGGAGTTATAATGTCATAAAGTTGAAAAACAATGAAAAAGTGTATAAAGAAGCCCCGCACGACGGTATCCAATTTAACAATTTTAAACGTTTTCAGTAATCCACTTGTACATGATAAACTTGTAATAATAAATGATACTTGAAAATTGTTATCTAATGTTTTAACACTCCTACATTCTTCGAATGAGTGTAATCAGTTTCGTACCTTTTAATTCCACCCTATGTTGCTTATCTTTTGACAGATACGCGTATTTCGACTACCACTTGTAATCTTCTTCAGTGTCAGTTATCCACTGTGGAGTGGATAACTGACCCTGAGGAAGATTATTAGTGGTAGTCGAAATACGCGTATCTGTCAAAAGATAAGCAACATAGGGTGGAATTAAAAGGTACGAAACTGATTACACTCATTCGAAGAGGGTATTCTGTTTGAAGGGTTCAAAAAGTCGGTACAAGACTCCTACATTATTTATCTTCTTCATATTCTCGTAATATCATAATTTTTCAATTAAAAGCAACTTTTTAGAATTTAACAATTTCCTTTTGCCTAATAAAAAATGATGCTAACATACAATTGTAAACGATCTACGTGCACAAATTTAACACAAAAAAATGTTAAAGGCAGTTCAATAGCAAACGTTTAGCTACAACATAAAAATAAAAATAAATAAATGCTTTTTAGAACATAACGTTATTGAAACGCAACTCATATTAAAAACGCTTTAACCATCCTTTAGTGACATTCAATGTAATAATTCAAAAATTCAATATTTGCTGTAAGAAAAGAAAAATTGAATTTTTTGAAACTGTTTGTACCTACAAAATGTTACTTCAGTAATATTTCAGTCCAATTTGAATGAATAGATTTTTATTCTATTCTGGGCTTATCAAAACTGTATTACGTCATTTTTTTCATAATTAATAGATCACCATGCGACACAAATTCTAATGATTAAAATCATTAAAAGTGATCCACATATTTGCGATAATCAAAAAAAAAAATAGTAATGGGAAAAATATACGTTAAATCAACTCTTTGAAATTTCATGTTACCGATAAATTTTGAAGATTCCTCATAAGTTGATTGAAAGACGTGATAATCATCGATCAAGTTTAAATAATTTTTAAACGCAAAGATTTGCTGTTAAATGTATATCCAAGAAAAGTGTTTACCTAATGCCCAAGAGAAAATCATCATTCCTACCAAAACAAAAACACGAGACAAGTTCAGCGATATGCATGTATTGGTAAAACTAGCTTTGTACCTGCTACACCGTGCTCAAACTGGGTGTACACGGAGAAAACTGAATATGCTTTTTAGCTTATTATATAATAATAATTTCATATTAAACCGTTTTATCATTTGCAATGCATAAAAAGTATGCAGTACATCATTTGTATTATGCATTCCTTGGTATTTCTCGCATTTATTGATTTCTATGAATATCAAGTCATTATCGTTACACTTTGGACTTTGTAAAATTTTAGTTGGTCAACCGTTAGCTCCCGCCATCGCGATATTTAAAAATAGTCTTATTCGTCCAAGATATTTCCATCAAGTCAATTAAAAGCTGTTTCTACGTGAATTTATCTATTTATGTAAACCCCGATTGTGCATTCCGTTCCGGTAAGTACATGTATTATTTTTTAAGGCATAGATCTCCAAATTGCTTATATTTCCAGATTAATGCTCCTGCTTCTAAGTTTTTCGTTCGACGAATGCGGCGGTGGAGAAAATATGTCCGGTAGCGTGTGTTCATCATTGATTGTGATTATTTATACAGTAAGTTAATTTATTATATATATGATAAGGAGAAATAAAGTGTTTATCATTGGTTATAGTTCTAACCAAACTTGTCGTTTTTTTTTCTATTTTGATCATTAAAAAATAAACAAAATGATTTTTTATGCATTTTTTACAAATAAAAGCGATATATGCATTGTTAAATAATATCGATATATGCATCGTAGGCAATAAATGCCATTTATGCATTGGAGGAATATATCCTAAAATATGCATGCCAAGGGGTGGGCAGATCGAATATGGTTTTAGAATACCTTTTATGCATTTTAGCATTTTTTAATCTAACCGTGTAGCATTTTCTTGCACCGGTGCCAATCGAGTGTCAAAACAGAACAGTACCTGCGAATAAACGAACGAATTCGGTGCAACTTTGCTACACCCGGTGGCAAAGCGGTGCAGGCGGTGCAAATAAACGAATTCGACATTAATAACCCAATTTGTTTTCAATTAGTTCTCATTCCCTGCTCGGGAGGAGGCATCACCACCCACAGAAACAGCAGTAGCCAAGGCAGCAGCTGCAGTGCTGCTAATAAAACAAAACAAAAAGCCGTTCGTTGGATCACTAATCGGTAATAAATCAATTACTTTTTCCTCAAGCATCCAATCGTTTCGCGGTCTTCGAAGGAAGGTTTCACAAATGATTTTTCTACAAGAAACGTTGATCGATTTGAATTATGGAGACAAAGGGCGACCTCTGGGATTTTTTGATTGAAAGTGCAACTTTTCCCATAGTAAATCCTATGAAAACTTTGAACCGCTTGCGCTAAATTATAGTTTCACCGATTGCGCTGAAATTTTGCACACTTCATATGGGACCTAAATGGAATCAAAAAAGTCGACTGGAGCGAGAATTTGATGTTTGTCCCATACCCATTGGGTACCTGGCCATTCTTCCATCGCTGGAAATGAATTGGCTGATGTGTTAGCTCGCACTGGAGCATGACATAACTTCATTGGCCCTGAGCCAGCTGTTCCGGTATCCAAGTGTTGGGTGAAGCTTCAGATTGACCTGGGCTGCCACTCAGCACAAACAATACTGTAATAGTTTGGAGTCATGTCGTCAAACAAAATTGTATTGTACTGAGCTATCTGCGAAGTTTCTCATAAATCTGTCAAAGCAGAATTGCAGCATTCTGGTCAAAGCCTTGATTGGCCACTGCCGACTCAGCTATCACATGGCGAATATTCAGCAAGCTTATTCATTTGCATGTGATAGCTGTGAATCCGATTAAGGAACTTCGTATCATTTGATATGTAACTGTCAAGTTTTCGCGCAACTGCGTTTCCGAGTATTCGGTAAACACTTATTAAGTGAAACTGACTTCAGAAACCTGAATCTTCATGATATTCTGCTGTCCTTAACACGCTTTGGTAAAGAACTATAGGCTCTCTTTCGCTTTATGCGTTATTACAGTGCCCTTTTCAGGGCGCTGTTTGAACCCTTTGTGGTACGCCTTTGCGTTAGTACCCTCTTCCAGGGTATTTTTTTTTTCTATTTCTCTGCCTGTCCTTATCCCCATCCTTATCCTTATTTCCTTCCTTTTCCCTCAGGTAGATGATGAAATAGGCTATTATTTTGACGATGGCACAAATGTCTCAAATGGAGGATAACGTGCCTCTGGAGCCGGCCTTCTGATACCTGATTGTCTTCGACACATTAATGACTATTCTGATTCGCCTGACTTCATTCTTCAGTCGGATGCATGTTTCCGTCGTCGTCTCAAATTTGCGAGATATAATACCAATAACATCAGCGAAACCAAGCAGCTGCTCTTAAGCAATGTTAAACGGCAAGCACGAAAGATCATCGTCTTGCCGTAACCCTCTATGAGATTCGAAGAAACTCGAGAGTGTCCCTGATACTCAAACTACGCATATCACTCGATACATCGTCGCCTTGATCAATCGTATCAGTTTATCCGGGAATCCGTTTTCGTGTGTAAGCTGCCATAGTTGGTCTCGATCGATTGTATCATACGCCGATTTAAAATCGATGAACGTTGAATTCGCGGAATTTATGCAACACCACCTGGCGGATGATGAATATATGGTCCGTTGTAGTGCGTTCACCCATGAATCCAGCCTGATAATGCCCCACGATCTCTCTTGCAATCAGTGATAGATGGCGGCATAAAATTTGAGAGAGCATCTGGTACACCCTAAAATGAAACAACACAGGCTTGTGTACAATGTACACAGATTTGTGTACTACTAGATCAGCCTCCACCCCTGTGTCAAATGTACACAGTCACTTTTCTGGCTCTAGCGCTGGTATGGGAGCAAAGTTCATAACTAATTTTCTCTGAACGATGACATGCATTATCAGGAATCGATCAGTGTAAAAATAATTGTTAATTTTGTTTTCATGCCAGCGCTGGAGCCGGAAAAGTATCTGTGTACATTTGACACAGCGGTGAGGCTGATCTAGTAGTACACAAATCTGTGTAACTTCTGTAACCGTGTAGACAGCGCTAATAGTGTGATCGCGCGATAGTTCCCGCAATCCAACTTGTCGCCCTTTTTGTAGATGGGACACACGATACCTCCCATCTATTCCTCCGGTAATGCTTCCTCCTCCTAAATCTTGGTAATGTCCCAGTGTAGTGATTCTGTCCCCACTAGTGCTTCTACACCGTATTTTAGAAGCTCGCTTGGTAGTTGATCTGCTCCAGCGGCTTTGTTGTTTTTCAACCGGCCAACATCCTCCTCAATCTTTTGGATATTAGGGGCCGGAAATCCTGCGCACACACTTCTAGATCTGTTACCACGCTTCGCGATCTCGTTCTTCCTGCTGTCGTTTCTTCCTCCAGAAGACTGAGTTCTGCCCGATCCGCGCCTGTCTATAACGTGCCTCATTCGCCCTCGTTCGGTGTTGCAACATTCTCGCCCATACTGCTTCCGAAAGTTCTTATTTGGTGGTATTCTGCATCTGAACCACTTGAAGATCAACCAGTAGAGTCTGAGACCATTTCGGCATGAGCATCTATTTTGGGCACTTGCTACTGTAACTCAGGCAATTTACTACCTATTGACTTGATTTTTGGAATACGGTAAGATACGCGCAGTATCTAGCCATGTACAAAACATAATATCAATTGGTTTGACATTGACTGAGTTATAGCAGCAATTGCCCAAAATAGGTGTTCCTGCCCAAATGGTCCCAGACCCTTTGTACTGCACAGGCCAACAATCATACACTATTATTAATTCAACGAGCTTAAGATACATATTGCATTTGACAGTGGAGTGCATGCCATTTTGCATATTCTTATGGAATTTAGCGGCAAATCCAACAGTTTATGGTAATTTTGAGATGAATTCTGAATTGTTAGTTCAACGAAGATCAGTAGCACATAACATAAAAGTGGAACTCTATAGTTAGAGCGAAGGAATAACTTGTATCCTTTTCCCAGCACGTAAAACTGTTATATCTTTTATAAAAGGCGTCGAACTGTCATTTATTTTGGTTAACAAAAAACATCTGATCCAACCAGTATTCCAGTTTAGGCAAAGAATACAGGAAGGAAGATTGGCATCTGAGACATGCGCTAAACTAAATGCTGGAAATGCACTTATTCATTTTGCCATAAATTCTTTAAAATCTGCAAAATTACACATCCACGTTTCACATATCGACCTCCCTTTATATTTAACGCTAGAAAACGTATTTTTGACTTGAGTTTACAATGTTTCATTACAATTTATATCATATTTTAAATCTCCACGTGCTGCCAGTCCAAGATCTAAGAGGTCTTTGCATGACTTCACAGCAATGAAAAATGGTATACATGCTGGAAAATGGTATGGAAATAATGTTATAACGCATTTGACATTTCGATGCCCTGTATACCAGCGTACGAAATCGGAAAAGCATCAACTTTTTGAGCCAGTGTTCCACTTATTTATGTGTCAGTAGAGAGGTGTCATACCCTTACTATATGTTTTGAGTAGGATGAAAATGGGAGCACTATGCATAATAAGGATAATTAGGAACCGACCAAACTCAATTGTTCTACTTACTGTTATACAAAATCAAAAGCGTTTACATAGAAAAATTGAGTCACTGAGAGAAACAGTCACAGAAATACGGAACATCTGCTTGAAGTGCGCGATGGAGTTGTTACAGCCAACACATTTCTAGAAACAGCTTTTACATTCGGCTCTAGCTTGTTTGTAGTCATTCGATTCCACGTAACACATTTAGAATAACATGTCACGCATTTGCCAGCAGTACTCGGAACTACAAAGTGTACCAACATAGATATAATCACATACCTAAATTTGTAAGCTACATAGTACATCAGACAATGTCCCTGGCAAGCGCTAATGATGACGATGCGGCTGCTACCATACTACTGTCCTAGAACGGTAACCATGTGGAAGAGTTTAGATAGACGACGCGACGCGTGGCGCTCGGCAGTACATTAAAGCTACACTAACCGGTGACGGTTTCAACAACGTCGTTGGTAGAACCATGCGATTATGCTTTTTCTACATTTTCATTTATGGAGAGAATACTTGTGAACTACATTCTCGCCCCTCCAGGCTGCCTACTACATACGCGCTTCCAAAGTGCTATGTTGTAGAGGATTTGCTTGCTTTGCTTTTGGTTTGCCGTCCATCCGCAGAAAAGCAAAAAACCATCTCAAGAGCTTTTTTAACACCCTCACTCGACGCGTGAGTAGTTTTTTCCTTCGCTTTTGTGCTTCTGCTGACGGTGGTGGTGGCGGTGCATACTACCCACATACTACTACTGTGAGTACCGGCGCGGCACCCGACTGTAATGGATGTTTAATGACCGAAAAGTGGTTGCCGGACTGTTACGGGATAAGGACCCGGTGGGAGTGATTAGTGAAGAGAAAATCTTCAAATGCCATCGAGATAAGATTGCAGTGGCAGCCAGCCGGCCAGCCAGATGACCGGAGTGGGAGAAATGTACATGGTGACCGCAACTGATTGCTTGTTAAGCTTAGTGGGACTTTTGCCTGACATGTCCACAGTATGTCCGTCCCTTCGTAATCTCCCAACACGTTTCACTATTTTAGAAGCTGAATTTTTCCACCCCCAGTGCAGGCTTGTGTATGACCGCATGGCAAAAACCTACGCCAACTAATATTACATTTTTGGTTTCTGTAACGGTTTTTGGATTTCGGGAACAGTAGGTTGTTGGCCTAAGGTCCTCTATCCACATCCGTTATCTTACTCTTCAGAAGCGTTTTCTCCACTGGCCAGCGATCGATGCCGATTAGATCAATATTATCCGCAAAGCCGAGGAGCATATGCGACCGAGTGATGATAGTGCTATTCCTCTGAACGGTCTGATTGCTGCTTCGATGGCAATGGAGAACAGTAAATTTGAATCAGCATCAATCTGCTTCAAGCCATCCAAGGTCACAAACGAGATAGACATTTCGTCTACGATCCCTACTATCAATCCTTTCTTCACCAAGCAAATCCTTCCCTTCCTTCAGCCGATCTCCCGTGTCAACATACCACCGTTTGCCTCTACAAATCTAACAACATCCGTTCTCCGATCAGATCCACAAATTCTATATCAATCAGACCGATCGACTGAAGGTTGACCTACATCACCCAACGTTGAACTGGAAGAGAGTCTGGAGAAACATTGGTGCTAGCAATGGGCAATTTTGAATTGATGTTATCGATGTTTTTGTTCCGATTAATCTATTTTTTGAATCGATGTTAAAGCCCCACGAAATCGACCGAATCGATTTTTTACATTCGATTTTTCTTTCGATTCATTTTTTTTCATAATGTACTGTAGAATTCAACCATTAAAAAATGTACATAAAATCGAAGTACATAAAATTGAAGTACATAAAATCGAGGATCTATATAATCTAGGGTCCACTAAATCGAGGCATACTTGTATATCTCAGTTTGCTTGAGCAATTCCTTGTAGGAGTCTGAGTGAATTTTTATTAAGATTCTGGTGGAATCCTTCTTATGATCTAGAGAGTCCCTTTCAGGGTTCTAGCGCATTCTTCTCAGGATTCTAGATCAGTCCACCTCTGGATTCCGTAATTTTTTTTTAGAATCCCTCTCAGGATTCTCAATGAATTTCTCTTAATAATGTGAAGGATCCCTCTCAGGGTTCTGGGGCAATCTCTTTCAGGATTCAAATGGGATGGCTTACAATACTGCGGGAGAATTTTCCTCAGGATTCTAGAAGAATTCCTCTCAGGATTCTGGAAGACTTCGCCAGGGAGTTCTGGGCATATTCGTCTTAGCATTCTGGGAGAATCTCGAGGAAAAACTTCTCTCGGGATTCTGAGTCTATCCGTCACAGGATTCAGGGAGTGTTCGCGAACATACGCTCCCAACGAGGGCAGCATCATGCTATGCTGCGCGACCAACATCAACCATCGCATCGGAACCGTCACCAAGCATCGTCACGAGGCACGCACACTCACCCGAGCCGACGGAACAGCTGCGATTAACAACGAGAGAGTGAGTGCCGTGAGATGCTGTCGTGAGTGCAGTGGCGAACCCCACCGTCGCAGCCGTCGTCATCGGCATCATCATCGACTGTCGTCGCTCTGCAGCTAGCGTGATGATGGTTCCCAAAACGTCGCGTGGGTTCTACACGCGCGTGAAACCTTCCACGTGATTCTGGAAAATTAAATGTTTGGTATAAATATGCGACCCGCTCGCAATAGCGAGTCAGTTGCAAATTTAAAGTGAACAAGTGATGAGCGTTCGCGTGGCTCGAACAACGCGAAGTGAAATTATCCAAAGTGAAATGTAAAGTGTAAATAGCAGTAAAGAGAGAAATAAAGTGTTAAGTGTAGTGAAAGTGATTTTTCCCTCGCGGTCCGAAATTCCCCGTTCTCTTTTCTGCCGTGCTATACCCTCCCAATACAGTTCAGTACTTCGCCTTATAATTCTTGTGTTCATTGCCGAACACAATTTGGTCCTTCGAGCCGGATCACGATCCGGTAGTGTGTCAAAGCGTGCCGCGTGGCTTGAACAACGCGGTAGTGTGTCGTTTAAAAAGCGTACCGCGTGGCTTCGACAGCGCGGTAGTGCGTAGTTTGAGAAGCGTGCACGTGGCTTAAACAGCGTGCTGTGCAGTGAATAGCGTGGACGTGGCTTCGACAACGTCCGTATCCGTGTCGGTCCGCGAGTGTAAATCGCGTCGTGACTTAATCCGTCGTTCCGGAATTCGTGTGGTGTCGATTCCACCCGGTTCGACAAGCGCGTCAATTTTCGTGGTTTCGTGAGTCCGCCGTCGCGTAGTGCTACCTTCCGTCACTCCGGACATTCTGTGAAAGTGTTCCACCCGTTGTGACAAGCGCGTCGGTTCCCAGCCAATAGTATCGGGCATTGCATCCATCGCTTCGGAGTCCGTGCTACCTTCCATCGTCGCGTAGTGTTTTGTGTCCGTCGCTTCGGAATTTTCAAGTGATTTCTTCCGTCCGTGGCGACACACGCGTCGGTTCCAGTGATTGTATCCGGTAAAGCAAAATTCCCGCTTCCCGCTGTCGTGTTGAGCATTGCATCCATCGCTTCGGATCCCGTGCTACCTTTCATCCGCTGCAACAAGTGCGTTGGTATTCCTGTCTGCATTTCCGTTGCTGACCGTGAGAGACCCAATTAAGATGCCGCCCAAGAGAACACCAGTGAAGAAGGTTCCAGAAGCAGCTGAGGATGGAGAACTAAGAGCGCTGTTCCTCAACCGTGAGGCTGCTCAACGGAACGTAAGCAGAATCCAGACCATTCTGGAGTGAGCCGAAGCAGACAACGTCGAGCTAACCTCAGCCAAGATAAAAGTGTACAAACGAAGTGTTGAGCATGCCCACACCGAGTACACCCGATTCCATCAAGAGATCATCGCCCTGTTTCCGCCAGATGGACTTGAGGAACAAGAAGAATGCTACCACAAGTTTTTGGACCTGTACGAGCACGTGTCTGTGCTGCTCGAGAGCTACGACGAGAAGTTAACTGCGACCCCAACCCAGCAGCCATCATGTGTCACCAACCAACAGCCAATCATCGTTCAGTCGCAGTCCTTCGGTGCTCCATTGCCAACCTTCGATGGTCACTATGAAGCATGGCCCCGCTTCAAAGCCATGTTTCAGGATCTGATGCAGCGCTCATCAGATTCGGACGCGGTGAAACTATACCATCTGGAAAACTCCTTGAAAGGAGATGCCGCTGGTGTGATCGACCTGGAGACCTTGCAGGACAACGATTACCAGCGTGCATGGGACATCCTGGAAGAAAGGTTTGGTAACAAGCGACTAATCCTAGAATCGCACATTCTGGGCCTCCTAAACATGGAGAGGATGACTAAAAAGTCGTCGAAGGACCTCCGGAGGCTCATCGATGAGTGCACCCGTCACGTGGAGAACCTCATGAAGCTTGGTCAACCGCTTTCAGGAATGTCGGAGTTGCTCGTAGTGACTGTGCTCACTCGTGCTTTAGATGATCAAACCCGTGAGTTGTGGGAAGCTTCAATCGATCAAACGGAGCTACCAGTGTACGAGCAGACGATCGAGTTCCTGAAGCAGCGATGCATCATTCTGGAGAGATGCTAGAACAGTGCACCCATCGTATCCCTGAATCCTAAAGTCTCCAACCAGAAGCCGCCGGCGTCTAAGTTAGTGCCTCCCAAGTCATCATACGCAGTGTTCGTGTCGTCGACGTATGTGTGCGACTTCTGTTCTGGACAGCACCAGAATTTCAAGTGTTCTGTGTTCCAGAAGCTGTCCATGGATCAGCGTGAAACCATGGTGAAGGAGCTAAGCATGTGTTTTAATTGTCTGCGAAAGGGCCATCGTAGCTTAGCGTGTTCCAACAGCAAGTCGCGCAGGAAATGTTCAAAGAGACATCACACGTTGCTCCATTTCGAACGCAAGAGGAATCCAGTAGAGCGCGTTGATAAGCAGAAGCCTCCTGAAGCCATCCCAGAATGTGTCAACCTGGTTCGCGTTTTACCAGGCAAGGACTACCAACCAGTGCCTGTTGGGAAGATTGCGAAGAACATCGTCGATTGTCCACGAAGCGATACACGGATAGCCAGTATCGTGCAGCAGCCGGAGCATACTTACCAGCAGTTCGTAAGGACATCACCTAAAGGTAAGCAACAGCCAATGACCACTAGAATCGAAACTGCGTTCCAACGGGCGGGAGTATGTTCGCGAACATACGCTCCCAACGAGGGCAGCATCATGCTATGCTGCGCGACCAACATCAACCATCGCATCGGAACCGTCACCAAGCATCGTCACGAGGCACGCACACTCACCCGAGCCGACGGAACAGCTGCGATTAACAACGAGAGAGTGAGTGCCGTGAGATGCTGTCGTGAGTGCAGTGGCGAACCCCACCGTCGCAGCCGTCGTCATCGGCATCATCATCGACTGTCGTCGCTCTGCAGCTAGCGTGATGATGGTTCCCAAAACGTCGCGTGGGTTCTACACGCGCGTGAAACCTTCCACGTGATTCTGGAAAATTAAATGTTTGGTATAAATATGCGACCCGCTCGCAATAGCGAGTCAGTTGCAAATTTAAAGTGAACAAGTGATGAGCGTTCGCGTGGCTCGAACAACGCGAAGTGAAATTATCCAAAGTGAAATGTAAAGTGTAAATAGCAGTAAAGAGAGAAATAAAGTGTTAAGTGTAGTGAAAGTGATTTTTCCCTCGCGGTCCGAAATTCCCCGTTCTCTTTTCTGCCGTGCTATACCCTCCCAATACAGTTCAGTACTTCGCCTTATAATTCTTGTGTTCATTGCCGAACAGGGAGAATCCTTCTCGGGAATCTGAGGAAATACCTCAGGATTCCGAAAGAATTCCTCTTCTGAGAGAATGCATCTCACAAAACTGGAGTAATCTCTCCCAGAATTCTAAGGAAATGCTTAATAGAATTTAGGGAGAATTCCTATGGGAAGAGTCGTCTAAGAATTCTGGAATACCGTTACTTAGGATCCCACTCAGAATTCTGAGGGAATCTTTCTCAGCATTCTCAGACTTCTTGGAGAATCAGCATACTCAGCATTCTCAGAATTGAGGCGAAATTCCTCTCTGAATTCTGGGGGAAAATTTCTTAAGATTCTGAGGAAATCCCACACAGGATTCTAGTGGAATCTTTCACAGATTCTGCGTTAGATCTTTTTAAGATTATGGGGGAATATCACTGAGAATTCTGCGGGTGCTCTTCCCAAGGTTCTCAAAAATTTCGGCTTTCTGGGGTGATCGTCAGGATTATGGGAAAATTTCTCTCAAGATTCTGGGAAATTTTCCTTGGGATTCTGGGCAATATTTTTCAAGATTCGAGGGTAAGTTCATTTAACAGATATGTAAACCATCCATCAAAATGTCAATTGCGCACTAGATTGTCGAATAGAGCTTCTCATAACAATCCCACCCTACTAACACAAATTCCTTTTCCTTAACGTCTATGTCTATGTCTTCAAGTAGACGTTAAAGTTAAACTAACATTCCTACCCTTTCTTAGCGATTGTAAGGACGTAGCCAGGTATACAATGTGATGCTTGTTTCGACCAACTCTAACACGTAGAAAAAGGCGTTAATCCCAATCGTTGTTTTGGCGATACCAGTCTTGTAAACATTCGACACTTTTCACTACCTCCATTTTGTTGCTGCAGTCGTGCGTCAGCTGGCTTTGTTGCACTTGTGCGCTACTGTTACCTCTTTCACACAACACGAGCGGAAGAACGAAGATCAATAAACATAACAAAGAGTCAAATCAATGTCGTCTGACACGATGACATTTGTCTAATTCTAGCTTTTCGCATAGATTTTCAGCCAATTTCAATTATGAATGTTAATATTAGTTTATTCTTGCATGCTGCATTGAATACGACACACATATGGCCAACACAGGTCTCATTATCGAAGAAGACAGGAATAACAAAAGCAGAACCGTCTCCCGACGACGCTATCGTAGTGAAGTGCATTCGTTTGACATTTTTGTTTCGTACGGTAGTTTGATTGCTGGTGTTGCGAATGTCGGACACAAAGGAGGCCGGATATCGACGAAAAGGTTCCAATGACTGTGATCTCTAACAAGGCTGGCGATACTACGTGCGGGATTTTTCAAAACATATGAAGCTGAGCATTGTATAGTCACCCACGATTTTTAATATGCTATGCTATATTTTTCAAGATTCAAGGGCACTTGCTTTCAGAATTATTGATTATTGAAGAATCTCTCACAAGATTCTGGATAAGATGCTTTAGAGAAATTTCAATTTTGGAAAATCACTCGCATAGATTTTCTGATTCCTCTTAGTGTTCGGAAGAAATCCTCAGCATTCTACGAAAATTCCAGTAGAATTCTGTTTTTTTTTTCATTCTAGGGCAGTTGCTCCCAGAAATCCCTTTCAGGATTCTGGAAGAGTCCCTCTTAGTAATCAGGGAAAATACCTGACAAGATTATGGGAAGATTCTCTTGAGATTATGTGTAATAATTTAAAGTATTCTCGAGGAATCATTCCCAGAGCTCTGGGACAATCCCTTTCAGGAGTTTAGGGGAATACTTTTAAAGATTCTGGGGGAATGTCTTTCAGGAATCTACGGTAATTTTTGAATTTTATGCTCGGTTTTACCTCTCAGGATTTCAGAGAATTCTTCTCGGGATGCTGGAGAAGTCCATTCTAGAAGTTTTCGTATTCCCTTCCAGGGAGAATCCGTATCAGATTTTCGGAAAAATCCTTCTTAGGTTTCTAGACATATACATATCTCTCTTAAGAATCTGGAAGAACCCTTCTAATAATCCCTCTCAGGATTCTGGGGCAATCACTCGTAGATTTTTGGGAAATACCTTTCGGGATTCTGGCAGAATTATTCTCAGCATTCTAAAGGATTCTGGAGGAATTCTTATCAGCATTCTGGGAGAATCCTATCTCCCAGAATTCTGTGAGAGTATATCTCAGGTTTCTTTGGAAATCCCGCCCAGTATTTTGAGAGAACCTTTCTCAGGATTCTGGAGTGATCCTTTTTAGGGTTCTAAGCTACCTTTTCCAGGGTTCTGGGTCATTTCTTTTAAGTTTCTTGGGGAATTCATCTTAGAATTCCAAAAATATTTTTTGTGAGAATCTCTCTCAGTATTCTAGATGAATTTATCTCAAGAATGTTAAAGAACCGCTCTTGAAATTCCTCTCAGGATTCTGCGAGAATTTGTCTTAGGAATCTAGGATAATTCTATTCAGGATTCAAGGACAATCCCTCTTAGGATTTTGGAACATTTAGGGAAATCTTTTCTTAGGATTCTGAGACAAGCTATCATAGGACTCTGGGAGAATTCCTCTCGAGACTCTGAGACAATACGTCTCATAAATATGGAGTAATCTCTCTCAGGATTCTAGGAAAATCCTTAATGAATTTAGATATAATTCCTACCAAGAAACCGTAAGAGTCTTGCTTTCTTTCCTAGCTCATGTCGCTCAGGATTCTGGTGTTATCATTTTCAGAATTCTGAGGAAATCTCTCTCATAATTTTAGAGGAACTCCTTTCAGAAGTCTGAAGGAGTCTCTTTGAAGATTCTGGGTGAATTTCTCCAGCAGTCTGCGGGAATTTATTTCAGTACTATATGGGAATACTACTCAGAGCCAGGGATGCCATATATACAGATTTATCGGTATTATACAGGTTTTTGAGCATCCGTTCAGATTTTGTTTTATATGAAATGCAGATTTTTGGGCTAGACGGGCTATTTTATTTTTGTATGAGAAACAGATTTTTTACATAAATTTTGCCTGGGATATAGATATTTAAAAATAGTAATACAGATTTTTCAAAAAACCATCTGGTATCCCTGCTCAGAGCGCTGGGGAATCTCAGGATCTCAGGATTTTTCTTTCGTTTTAAAAATATTAAATTTCTTTTTTTTTCAGAATGCTCTGTATTAACGTTTTATCCATTTTCGAATCAGTGTCGCGAAATGTTCGATGTGCAATCTCAAACTTTGATGTTGAATATTTCAATTTATTGAAATAAAACATACCATGAACTTGAATTACATGCAGCAAACGAATCATTTTATAGTCTTGTAATATTTTAATATATCGAATCTGGAGCGGACCTGGTTGGATGGTTTGAACACTTGACTATCACGACGAGGACCTGGGATCGAATCCCACTCCCGACAAACTCACAAAATGCGAGTTCTTCCTTCGGAAGGGAAGTAAAGCGTGGGTCCCGAGATGATCTAGCCCAGGGCTAAGAATCTCGTTAATACAGATAGAAAAGAAATATATCGAATCGATGTGAAAACATCGAATCGAATAGAATGCTTTGACGTTGAATCGGTGAATCGATTCTGCTGATCTGATTTGAATCGATTAACAAAAAACGATGTCTCAGCCAGATTTGCCCAATACACGCTAACTCACACCGACACAGCGGCTGTGTTGGTCGCTCTCAATTCGACCCTCTTTACATGCCGCACATTTTGTGTGTTGCATGGGCCTTACTCATTCCTGTGTTGCGGGGGTGAAGGTTCCACCATGTGTAGAAAACACACATTCTGTGGAACGCCTGGAATATGGAATCCGCTTCCATACTTGTTTTTGTTTTGGGAAGTTGAAAAAAAATGCAATTTTCATGATTTTTTGAGATTTTTTGCATCGAATAGCTGAAGCAGTTGGAAATGCGTCAAAAACATTTCCATTTCCATCTGCTTTCCAGCTCTTCGATGGAAAAAATCCCGAAAATCCACCTTCCATGTGCCAAACTGTTTGGCCGCGGCTCGGGAGACGTTTGACTGTTCCGTTTCCACCGAGCTGCACAAAAATGAGGCCGGGAACACATGGAATGTGTGTTGCGCGCACACATTTTAAACACGTTCGGTCATTTGTGCATGTGTTGCAGCGCTCTGTGCGTTGTCAATACAGCCGATGAGCGAGAAAAAATAGCGTGTACTACTGTGCATGCATCGTTCCTGATGCAGCATAATCGATCGCGTTCGCTATTGTCTCGCGCGAAAACGAAAACAATAGACGCGCGGGTGCTTGGTATTGCTTCTCGTTGAGAATGTATATGGTTTGGATCATTGGTTTGTCCTTTGTCGCGTTCAGTCATTCCTGTGTGGAATGGGCTAAAAGCTTCTGCTCCCTAATAGGGTGGAGACGCGCGACAGGGTTTATTTTATTAGACATGTTTTCATATAGAAAAGTTGTCGGTTTTGCGCAAAAGTTAGTGTTTATTGATCCCTTGCACAGCGTAATAAAAATCAACTTTTGGTCTGTCTCAAGAGCAAACTTATGTGTCTCTGACAGATTTTGGGCCGCTGATTCAGAATCTGGGCTCAGATTTGCTCCAACACGTCAAAATTTTGAGCTATACCTCAATTTATAGGGCAAAATATGCGATTTTGAGCTCTTTTGACTGCCAGCCATTAAGCATGGAAATATTTGTTTTTAAGCGATCAAAAGGTAAATTGGTCAATTAACATCTAAATTAACGACTCATGCAAAATATTTCGTTTTACCAAATCAAATTTGATAGTTTTAAGCGATTTATGTTAGGTACGATATTTCCCATACAAGTCACCCTCCAAAAGTTGCATACAAGTTTACACACTAACATAAAATGCTTAAATCTATCAAATTTGATTAGGTAAAACGAAATATTTTGCATGAATCGTTAATTTAGATGTTAATTGACCAATTTACCTTTTGATTACTTAAAAAAAAATATTTCAATGCGTAATGGCTGACAGTCAAAGAAGCCCAAAATCGCATATTTTGCCCTATAAATAGAGGCATAGCTCAAAATTGTGACGTGTTGGAGCAAATCTGAGACACATAAGACACATAACGGACCGCACAAGTGCACAATACAGCGATTTTAAACAAACCGGATCGCGGAATTCATTAGCGATTTTCATTATAAAGCCAAGCTGTCTGTTCGCTCTCGATATAACGTCTTCTTAGTGGAACCGGAATGTAAGCTTTTCATCTAGGATGATGCCGAGGTCGCGTATACGGTGCACTCATTCCAGAGGTATACCAGATAGCGTATATTGGTACATGATCGGTTTCAGTTTTCTACTAAAGCTAATCACCTGGCATTTGTTAACACTCAAGGTTAGGCAGTTATTTACGCACCACTGCTCAAATCGGCACAAGAGTGACTGTAGTTCAATACAGTCACCAAGGCTATTGACAACCATGTATATTTTGGCGTCATCGGCATAAAACAGTCTCACCTCAGGCGGCAGAATTAAAGAAACATCGTTGATGAAGAGCGAGAAGAGTAGGGGCCCAAGGTTACTACCTTGTGGAACTCTAGAGACATTTCGGAAGTGCTCGGATTGGCAGGGTCCCAATTTAACACACAACGATCTGCCAGTCAAATACGATCTGAACCAGTCCACGCATTCTCGAGCTACTCCAATCTTTGCTAATTTTTCAAGTAGTATTCGATGGTCAACCCTGTCGAAGGCAACCTTGAGATCGAGGTAAACAGCATCTACCTGCATTCCGGCGTCCATTGCCGGCAGGCACGATGAGATGAATTGCGTGAGGTTGGTGGTAACTGACCGTTTTGAAAAAAAAAAACCCGTGTTGGTCGATTTAGATGTTGTGTCGACAAGAAGCAAACAGTGCACCGTTTACTATAATTTCGAATACTTTAGAGCAGGCAGAGAGCGAAGTTATTCCACGGTAGTTACCCACATCGCGTTTGTCTCCTTTTTTATGGACTGGGAACAGGAACGAATGCTTCCAGCTGTTCGAGAACTGCTTGCATTGAAAGGAGAGGTTGTAAATCGTAGCTAAGGGTTCTTGAAGAACGGAATGACAGCGCTTTAGCAATACTGGAGGTATTCCATCAGGCCCCACAGAGTACGAAAATTTTAGCTTCCTTATCGCTCTAGTGACATCTTCAGCATCGATCCGAAAACAGTTGAAGTCCAATACATCAGACGGCGTGTCAAAAACAGCTCTTTCGACTTCAGAGGGAGTTGGTACAAAATCGTTAAAAGCCATGTTGAATTGATCAGCAAACAGTTCACACTTTTCTTCAGCGGAATTGGCTGAGTTAGTTCCGAGAAACATCGAAGTTGGCAATACAAACGACCAGAACTGCTTAGGGTTCGACCGAAGATTACGTTGAGTGCGATCTAAGTAACGTATGATTTGAGTGATTTCATAGTTTATCTGAAGGTTTTTACTAAAAAAATATGAGCCAAGGGGCTTGCAACTCTAAACTCTTCATGGTTTCGAAAAATACTGAAATATTAGCCGAATACTAAGCAGATACTGGAGAGAAATCGATCAAAGAGCCCTGGTTTTCAGCAACCTTGTTTTGGTGTTGAACCTGATGACAAGTAAAGCAATTCACCGATGGCACGTAATGAAAGAGGAAAAAGTGCTGAGCTGTGCTGAGCTTCCTGAATGTTGACGACCTGTGGCGGTTTGATTACGTCCAGGATTTCATCGGCGATTGATCTCCCAGAGGAACATCACCCCATGCTTGGAGCAGGACTTTGGCCAGAACATGAGCACCCCACGTACCGCAGGTTCCATAAGTCAGGCGTCTTTTTCCTGGACCTGCACCACTCAGTGCCCGAATTGGGCGTGTTTCCGGCATAATCGATTGGTACTAAACACCAATGCTTGTGACAAAATGGGTGAACGTTTGTAGTAAAACTAACGACGTAGCGATACCTACTGCAACAAACTTATCCAGAGACGGGTTTGAGAACTTACATATGAACATGTTGGACATTTGTGTTTTTTTTGGGTGATTGAGATGGGCTCACGGATCTAATGCATTATCAATTGAATTGTAATGAGCCAATGATAAAGTAGAGAGAGGGAATGAAATCATGTTGGTCGGTCCAGGTCATTTCCACAAGAACTATCCCGACACACACATTGTAGCTCAGAGCTTGGTCAGAGAAAAAGTTGATGGAACATTTCATTCCATAAGTCTTTATTATATTAAACAAACAAATTCACTCAATTATTTTCCTTCTTGTGTATACGAGAAAAATATCACATTCAATTCAACTCATCCTTAAAAGTTTTCCGATGTATGCCAAATATCTTCAGAGTTAAGCTACATCTTCGAATTGGTATTGAAACAGGCCGATGAACTGAATTACAAACTTGTTCCCTGTAGTTATGGTTGTTGATTAAATAAATCTAATGGATTTATACATGGTTTTACCTATTGAATCACTACTTTAAGATGCCGAGAAAACACTAGGGGTACTCACTAAACAGATTAAATTGCTGCGTAAGCCATGATTTTCTGCTTATTTGAAATGTTTCATGATTTTGCGAATGAAATAATCAAAGTTGTCTTGGTGATAGCGACGTTTAATCAGTTTAATCAGTTTACGATTTTAAGTGAATCCCCCTACTGTTATTCTGCAACTGCACGCCTCATGTTGGCACTCAACAAACTGCGCTTTGTTCATCCATAGCAACCATGTTGCTTTGATGATAGTTTTGCAAATACTAGAAATACTATCACGATACTATTAGTAATTATTAGCAAAAGTTTAGAGTTGCATGTCCCTTGTGATATGAGCTTTTCAGTTTTGTACATGATATCAAAGCAAAATGTATATTATGTTGAATGCACTAAATATACACAATACCGTATCGGTGTACGCTAGATCGGGGGCACATTGTATCGAAGATAACCTGTAATATCTATTGAACGACATGCTTTTCATTTACCAAACCTGAGTGCTTCTCACTTTTTTCGATTTGCCATGAGCGTAACGAAACTCTCACAAACAACCACGCGCCTCCATCTTCTGCCGCATCCGAGATAATTTATTTTCCAAATCTACTTCTAGACGTGTATACGCGCACTGTTCGCTAGTTAGCTACTCACCGATAACGATCGCTGGGTGCCAGCTCGGAGATGGTTATGGTTGCCGTCGTAATCAAGAGTCGTTCCGTTCCGTCCCATCGCCCGCCAGCCACCAAACACCGGAGAGTTGTTCGTGTGCAAAATTTCGCCTAGCAGTACCATTCAGCATCCCCAGCATTATTGTACCGTACCTAACAGCCGAGCAGGAGCAAAAGAATAAAAATTGCACCCATAAACAACGGGCCAAATAAGGTGATAAAGTTATCGACTGAGATTGAGACAAGCACACCCCGTAAGTCTTCCTCGCACTGACTGGAACCAGACTGGGTCCTATCTACCGACCGACCGACCGACCGACAGGAATGCTGCCAACAACGTTCGGAGAAGTGAGGCATGACTTTAATTTATGATAATCAATTTTATTTGCGGACGAGTGAGCCACCATTTTCCAGCAGGACCAGCCAGCAGCAGCAGCGGTGCGGCGCCTTCCCAGGATCGGAGGACAGGTGCGAGAGGAAATTTTTGTTTTCGGCACGGGCAGACGGTTCCGAGACAGCACAGATTAGCCCGGCCACGGAATCATCAGTTCTTCTCTCTGGAAGTAGGTGGGCAACAAATACTGGTAGCGAACCAGGCCTGAGAATGAGTCGGAGAAATTTATGTTTACAACTAATGGGAGAGTTCGCGAGTAAACGAACTTGAAACTCTGGAATTGGTGCTTTTATTTATGTTTCATTCGGTGACCCCCGGACATCCGAAGAGGACGGGGAAGAATTACCGGGGGCTTGTAATGTTTCAAGTTTGATCCGGAAATGGGGAAGAACGAAAGAAAGTCTTGTAATGAGAATCGTTAAATGTTGTTCGATTCTTCGATCCGATTTTTCGCTTGTTGGTTGGGCTGAAAGTTTGAATGCACGAGGAGGGAGTAGCGTGGAAATTTCCAAGATAATCATTGTCAAACCAATTTTTGATTTTCCTGTGTCGAATGTTATTGTCAATGGTGTTTACAGTCGGGTAAGATAATTTAAATGTTACACAACTCTTATTTTTGTTTTAATTTACGAGATGAACGGGGGACTGGCAATTTATGAGTTTGTTGGGAGTAGGATTCGATCCCTGATCCTCGGCGTGATAAACAAGTGCTTAAAAATTACCAGGTCCGCTCCACTATCTAGCTCTTTTTATTATCTTAACAAACTACTTTCCCATGTCGGTTCATAATGCAACTAGAATATGTTGCAGAATGAGTTGTATAAAGTTCATAATACTTCTCAATTGCATTTTGCAAATACAAATGAGTAGTATACATACATTTATTTCCTCAACATCACATTTAAGACAAGACATAATCAACAATAGTATACCACAATATGTATCCGATTTGTGGCTGCCGCTCGGTCACGCCATCCTCGGTCACGCCCAATGCTTCACCTGGTCCACCCATCGTGCCCTCTGCGCTCCACGCCTTTTTGTGCCAACTGGATCAGTAGCAAATACCAATTTATCAGGGTTGTTGTCCGGCATTCTTGCATCATACCCTGCCCACTGTATCCTTCCGGCTTTGTCCACCTTCTTGTGGAACAAATTTTCAGTATAAAGCGCTTGTAAATCATTTATTGCTTTTCGATATTTTTTATTGTGAATTCTCTAATTTGAATTTTCTAATTTATGATGGAAAAATTGGATTTAGTTATGGAAAATTCGAAGTTTTTTGTTAGGAAGAATGGCTTATTTTATTGCAACAGTTGATTTATTCATTGCATTTTTGACGTTTTTAATTGCTCAAAAATCAATTATTTATAAAAACTTTTGTTTTTTATGCATTTTTTTTTTATGGATAGATGGGTTCTTCTATCCCAACAGTTGCAATGGATTTGACGTGCCCTTCTTGTGACAAACCGTCCCGTAGAAAGCTTGACAAGTAATGTAAATTTCATTATTCACCCTTTCAGTGGCGTAGCCAGAAATTGTCTCTGGGAGAGGTTTTCAACGGTCAATGATACCTTTTTTGATGTGACATATACATTTTGTAAACAGTAAACAGAAAAATTTTTTCGTCGCAAAGCGCTTTATACTGAAAATTTGTTCTACAAATTTTTGCTCTGGGGGGGTTAACCCTAAACCCCCCCCCCCCCGTGGCTACGCCAGTGCACCCTTTTGGATCATATTGCTGGAAGGTGATTCTCTTAAACCCGCGGATTTCGCGTAAGTGTCTCTACTTACGGGTCCGCCACACCCCCTTTTGGCCCTTCATACAGCGGTATGTTGAAGTCAGGGTGGTAATGAAATTGATCTTTACTGTTAAGTGGAACTGCATGCAGAGCAAGACTCAAGCTAGGATGGTGGCTACCTACATACATACATACAGGGGATACTCAGAATAACTGGGACAGGTAAAATATTCACTTTTCAAAAAATGTTCAACTCGCTGTAAATTTTTGAAAAGGGCATCAAATATTCTCAAATTTTTACTGTAAGTTCATCAACTAGTTGTGTATTAGTGGTTCAAATTTGGAAAAGATCGGGCTATTCTTCGCGAAGATATAAAGATTCTTGAAAAGGGTATAATTATTCGATAGCCAACTTTGAGCTTTTATATCTACGGATTCAATGAACTGATTGCAATGAAATTTTGACCATTCATGACTTATATGATGAACTCCTAAAAACGTTTAACTTAACTTCAAATTTTTAACAAGAGAAAAAATTATAACGATTTCATTCATTTCACGATTTTTTAGTAAATTCATCAATTTCTAATATGCATCCCATTACTTTCTCAATTTATTTGATGACTCCGAGTGACCGTTTCTATCGGACGGTTTGTGTTTTAACGCTGCTGATTATTTGCCGATTTTCGATCGTCTTTATATGTGATAAATAGTTTCGTTGTGCAATTCGTGAATCCGTGAATCATATCTACCCAACACGCTACGAAGATCCTGCTGAAAATTTGGAATCACGACGAGAATTTCAACCCTACTGAAATCCATCAATTCCATAATATAGTTTACGGCCATTGCGAAGCTTGAGCGACCGGTATGGAGTGCAACAAGCGCTTGTAAATCATTTATTGCTTTTCGATATTTTTTATTGTGAATTCTCTAATTTGAATTTTCTAATTTATGATGGAAAAATTGGATTTAGTTATGGAAAATTCGAAGTTTTTTGTTAGGAAGAATGGCTTATTTTATTGCAACAGTTGATTTATTCATTGCATTTTTGACGTTTTTAATTGCTCAAAAATCAATTATTTATAAAAACTTTTGTTTTTTATGCATTTTTTTTTATGGAAATTTTGTTATTTATTACTGCTTACACCCCTGCTTCTTTACTGGGACTTTTGGAATTATTTATAGAGAATGACCCCTGTCTTATGTATCGTTAATATTTTAGCCTATCTGGTTAACAAAAATTTTCATGATTTGATGTTTCGCATGCATGGGATTGTTTTACAGTGGATTTGACGCGCCCTTCTTGTGTGTGACAAACCATTCCGTAGGAAGATTGACAAGTGATGTAAATCTTATTATGTATTCTCCCTGTTGGATTATTCTGTTGGAAGGAGATTCTTATAAATCCGCGGATTTCGCGTAAGCGTCTCCACTTACGGGTCCGCCACACCCTTTTTTGGCCCTTCATGCAGTGATTGATTATATATATCATCTATCGTGTTTACATTTTGATACTATAATAATGTTCTACCCTATCATATAGGACGTAAAAGGCCTCGTCAACGAAAAATATTCATTTACTTCATCTACAATTGATATCTTATTTCATTTCGCTACATTACATTACATTTCATTGTTATATTTATTATTATTTTTAATTGTTTATTATTATATTTATTGATTATATTACATTTCTTCATAAATTTCCTTCAAATATTATATGTAAATCATTATATAATCATGTAACCATATGGGGTTGGGAGGGTGCATCAGGGCATCATTGAAGTTGTAACTGTACGACAGAGTGGATTGCCAGCCGGAGTGTGGTGAGAAGTAACTATAACATCCTTGTAGATGGGTTCTTCTATCCCAACAGTTGCAATGGATTTGACGTGCCCTTCTTGTGACAAACCGTCCCGTAGAAAGCTTGACAAGTAATGTAAATTTCATTATTCACCCTTTCAGTGGCGTAGCCAGAAATTGTCTCTGGGAGAGGTTTTCAACGGTCAATGATACCTTTTTTGATGTGACATATACATTTTGTAAACAGTAAACAGAAAAATTTTTTCGTCGCAAAGCGCTTTATACTGAAAATTTGTTCTACAAATTTTTGCTCTGGGGGGGTTAACCCTAAACCCCCCCCCCCCCCCCCCGTGGCTACGCCAGTGCACCCTTTTGGATCATATTGCTGGAAGGTGATTCTCTTAAACCCGCGGATTTCGCGTAAGTGTCTCTACTTACGGGTCCGCCACACCCCCTTTTGGCCCTTCATACAGCGGTATGTTGAAGTCAGGGTGGTAATGAAATTGATCTTTACTGTTAAGTGGAACTGCATGCAGAGCAAGACTCAAGCTAGGATGGTGGCTACCTACATACATACATACAGGGGATACTCAGAATAACTGGGACAGGTAAAATATTCACTTTTCAAAAAATGTTCAACTCGCTGTAAATTTTTGAAAAGGGCATCAAATATTCTCAAATTTTTACTGTAAGTTCATCAACTAGTTGTGTATTAGTGGTTCAAATTTGGAAAAGATCGGGCTATTCTTCGCGAAGATATAAAGATTCTTGAAAAGGGTATAATTATTCGATAGCCAACTTTGAGCTTTTATATCTACGGATTCAATGAACTGATTGCAATGAAATTTTGACCATTCATGACTTATATGATGAACTCCTAAAAACGTTTAACTTAACTTCAAATTTTTAACAAGAGAAAAAATTATAACGATTTCATTCATTTCACGATTTTTTAGTAAATTCATCAATTTCTAATATGCATCCCATTACTTTCTCAATTTATTTGATGACTCCGAGTGACCGTTTCTATCGGACGGTTTGTGTTTTAACGCTGCTGATTATTTGCCGATTTTCGATCGTCTTTATATGTGATAAATAGTTTCGTTGTGCAATTCGTGAATCCGTGAATCATATCTACCCAACACGCTACGAAGATCCTGCTGAAAATTTGGAATCACGACGAGAATTTCAACCCTACTGAAATCCATCAATTCCATAATATAGTTTACGGCCATTGCGAAGCTTGAGCGACCGGTATGGAGTGCAACAAGTGCTTGCTCACTATTGATCGTAAACACGATCGCTACACAATCTGCGAAGGAAAGTGCGCCAAACGGTATCACGCTACGTGTGTAGGATTGACAGAGCCAACTGTGTGTGCACTCTTTGCGAAAAATATTCTGTGGATGTGCGACGACTGTTTGACTGAGTATTGTGCGTCCCGTGATGCAGACTGCCCCGTACCAACAGAAACCGACAGTGATGATATTGCTCAAACAAATACAGTTGAATCCGATATTGATGACCTGAGACTGAAAATTGCGGAGATTGCCGACACGCTTGCTTCAATCGTGCCGTATCACCAGTTTTGTGAGAACGCACACTCATCATCTATTCCGTCGCCGAAGTTTTCGAGTACTCATCTGTTCAATGGAACAAAAGTCACCCGAGACGATAATAAGAGCTGTGATATGTGTGCGCACGATTCTATTAGTGATAATACATTCTCACTATTTCTCACTAACGTCGATCGCCGTGCCACTGAAAAAGATTTAAATCACTTAGTTTGTGAATGCGGATAGAAAAACGATTAGGATAAGAAAATTGATACCAAAGGGTCGATCGATTGATGAATTAGATTTTATTTCAGTTAAGGTTATGATGAATGTAAAACTGAAAGAGTTAGCTATGGCGCCATCAACTTGGCCTGTAGGAATTAGATACCGCGAATTTGAAAATCGATATGTTGTTTGGATACCGAAATGTGGAACGCAAGATTGTTAGATCGGCACATATGCCGATGTTTTCTTATGTAGCCTTCTAGCCTGAATTATGTATTTTGAGCTCTGAAATGTATTGTGATTGATTGTGTTGTTTTGGATTTGCCATATCGGTTGTTGTTTTGATTTCAAAATGTATATGATTGTAGTTGTTTCGATTTTAGTATTAAGTCACATCATTGGGGCAATAATGTCTGTTAATGTTTACAAATAAATAAATAAATGAGAAATTAGCGGCTATGTTGTAACTTTCCTTCAAAACACATTTATATATAAGTCATTTAGAGGGAAATTAATTGAACTATAATTTGCATCTTGAATTTTAAAACGATGTTGAAGTTTTGGATAATTTGGTGTTTTATTAGAAAAATAATTCAATCGTTATAATTTTCTTCCGTGTTAAGAATTTTAAGTAAGGTCGAAGGTTTTTCATAGCTCATTATACAAGTCATGAATGGTCAAAATTTCATTGCATTCGGTTCATTGAATTCGGAGATGTAACAGCTCAAAGTTGGCTATCGGATAATTTTACCTTTTTCTTGAATCTTTATAACTCCGTGGACAATGGTCCGATCTTCTCCAAAATTGGACTACTGATACACAACTAGTTGATGAACTTACAGTAAAAAAATGAGAATATTTGATGCAATTTTCGAAAAGTTACAGCGAATTGAACATTTTTTGAAAAGGGAAAGTTTTACCTGTCCCAGTTATTTTGAGTAACCCCTGTACATACATCCTGCGGGACACCAGGAACCGGTTCCGGAACACTACCGGTTCAGATATGGCCGGAAACTATTTTACTGCTTACCGTTCATCAGGTTATCGAAAATGTCGTGGTTTGATGGGTCGCATGCAAGGGTTTGTAACATTTTCATATCTGGCCCCTTCCTGGGGTACCAGTCCGGAACACCTAAATGGCCATAACTCTGGAACGGCTTAACCGATCCAAACCATTTTCAATAGAAAACAATGAGACCAGATTCCGCGTTGAATGAGCCATCGTTCATTTAAACCGGTTGAGGTTTACTGCCAAAAAGTTGCGTGAGTTTATTTGTACACATACATACACACATACAACATACATACACACACACACACAGACATTACCTCGATTCGTCGAGCAGAGTTGATTAGTATATGTGACTTGATCAAACGTGCCTTCTATCAGAAAGTCATTTTTGGAGTGAACATATGGCTTTTCCAGTACACTTAGTGTACGAGAAAGGCAAAAACTTTTGGGATATTTCTTACGGAAGTTCAATAGATAATTCTAGGAAATATTTTTAAATAAGTTTCTTAAAAAATCAGTGGAAAAAATATTAGAGTTCTCCCTAAAAAAATGCCGGATAAATTTCTGAGATAATGCATCGAGGAATATCTGGAAGAAATACAGAAGGAATCTCTGTATGATCTTATGCAGGAATCATTGAAGGAATTCCTGCCTGAACCACGGAAAGTAACAGTCTAGAGGAAGTTCTGCAGGATTTTGTGGATAAATCCCTGAAGCCGGAGCCCGTGGCGTAGTGGCTACACGTTTGCTTGATAAGCAGATGGTCATGGGCTCAATCTTAGCCCGGCACTTTCGTCAGTTGCTCTTGCTCCCGAGAGCAGCTGACACTGACCTTCTTCTGAGCCTATGGCTCAAATCAGAGCGTTCATGATTAACAAAATTTTTAATCATGATTAATCATTGATGATTAAAATTCTAATTTCGGGGTTTGTTGATTATGATTAATGATTAATTTAATTTTTAGGATGATTAAAGATTATGATTAATGATTAAAATAATTTTTTTTTACTTAATCGTTTATTTAAGGCTCATGCGCCATCAGGCATTACGGTGCCGAATTCATTTTGGATTTATTTTACAATTTCATATGTGTGACTTATTTACATACTAGGTTAGCTTTGGGGAACCGTAAAACTCGCGGTTTGGTCGAGGTTAGGGGGAACAATAATGTTTAAGGAAGGGATGGGGTAATAGGGGCATTCGTTGACTTTCAGCAGCGTGGCGTAGCGTAGTTGCTGCTAGTCAAACGTAAAGTGGACAAACAACCTGTAACGATACAAACAAATGATTTTCGAAGGGACACGAGGTGGACAAGTGGAACAACAAGACGGGGGTATCATTGTTTTTTTCATTACTTTCTTACTATTTTTTTCATAACTTTAGACTGCGTACACCAAAACAGCTGATTTTTGGACCAGTAATGCTACATTATATGTAGCTTATACAATAGAATTTTTATCAAAATCGATTGAGTATTGGTTGATATATAGATAAAACCATCGACCAACTTTTTTAAAATTTTGTACAAAAGCGCTAACGAGTTGCAAAAAGTTGATTTTTTCAGCACGAGTCGTACATTTATCCAACGAGGCTTGCCGAATTGGATAAATACGAAAAGTGCTGAAAAAATCGAGTTTTGCAACGAGTAACATACAAAATTTTATGCAATGATTTTTTCATTATACAACCCATTTGGGTTGCATTATGAACATTATGCAACTATTTTTCATTATACAACTCATTTCAGTTGCATAATGAACCAGTACGGAAAAGTTGAACATTATGATACCAAAATGAGTTATATAAAATTGAAATTATGATACTGAATTGTATAAAGTAATTTTTTGGAAATTTAAGCTCAGTAAAGCACAATTTTGATTTAAGAACTACCAATACTGCTCTGATTTTTATCAAAATTTTACAGTATGGTACTATTAGGAAAATATGTTATTAGTAAAATGTTGAGCCATTTTGTATGAAAACTTTCAAAGTTGTAGCAGTTTGAATATGAAAAAAACTGACGGGGTGCCACTTAAGCAAATATAACTTTGTAACGGCTGGATCAAATTGAATGAAATTTTTACACAATATTTTGATATGCATACTTCACATACAGAAAAAATTTCATTGAAATCGGTTAAGTATCTATGGCTCTATAAATAAAACAGTAAAAATGTTTGAATCCTCTTTGCACAAAATTTTAAAATTGCAGATCTCAGGGTTCAACAATATCTCCGCAAATACTAGACCGAATTTGATGAAAATTTTATAGTACAAGCTACATATAATGGTACTGATCCAAAAATCAGCTATTTTGGTGTACGCAATCTAAAGTTATGAAAAAAAATTGTGTGACCAAAATTTGACTTGACTTGACAAAATTTTACCACCTAAACAAATATAACTTTGTAACGGCTGGATCAAATTGAATGAAATTTTTAGACAACATTTTGATATGTATACTTTACATACAGAAAATTTTTCATTGAAATTGGTTCAGTATTTCTGGCTCTATAAATAAAAGAGTAAAAATGTGTTCTTATTTTTTAATCCTCTTTGTACAAAATTTAAAAATTGCGGTTTTCAGGATTCACAATATCTCCGCAAATACTAAATCGATTTTGATGGAAATTTCATGGTATAAGCTACATATAATGTACCATTACTGGTCCAAAAATCAGCTGATTTGGTGTACGCATTCTCAAGTTATGAAACAAATTGTGTGACCAAATTTTGACCGTATCACCCTTTATTTTAGGCCTCCAAAGGGCGGCTGGGTTAAAATATTGTAAGTTCTTCAGTTGGGTCGGTTTTAGAAAATGCCTTTGTAAAGAAATGAGCAGAATATAAAATCGTTAATTATAAAGTCGTAGAAAATGGTGGCGCACCAAGTGTTACGAGCGGCAAGATCTGCAGACCACTACATGTTCAGTTCGATTAATTGCTGCTAACAGAGTATGTATCCTATGTTCCCTCAGAATTCACATAGGCCAAAAATACAAATCTTGTTTGCATGTGTATGATAAATTGTTTGTATACAGTATTGGGAAAACAAAAGTATCTTAAGCTTACTCTGTATTGTTTAAATTAAAAGCAGTTCGTCAATAATTTCCTCCCAATAAATGGTCCCCAGTGAGCAACAATTTTCATATGAAAAAGTTGTTCGAGGTCCCTCGGTGGATTTTTTTTGATCGATCCGTTAAATGAAAGCTAAAAACCTATACATTGCACATGTACATGTATTTTCGAATAACGAAGAATTTGGCGATGCCTGTAGTAGACTAAATCGGGGATTTACAAAATCTGGTCACCACTGTATGACACTGCGATCGAAGATCTTATTTATTTTTCTGTTGCATACGAAAACCATTGGGATGTGATATTCATATAGATATGATTTAAAAGCTTAACCGTCATGCGATCGCGGTGTTGTATTTTGTACAACACATTGAAAAAAATCTCGCTTTTTGCACTCACCTAACAGTGGTGGCCAGCCGCGCGAGTTACGGAAGGATAAGTTAATTAATTAGGGGGACATTTAGCCACAGCTATGAAGGCGTGGGAATTCAGCCTCATTGAACTGGCTGAGAAGCAGGCCTTGTTCCAGCAGATACGTTAAAAAAGAGTTCCGGCTATTACCAACAATAATCAGAATAATCTCAAATTGATCCATACGGATCCTAACGATCCTAATGAATAGTCGACGAGCGACTTATAATAGTTATCATATCAATAACAAAATGGGTATACATACTATATTTTTAAAATGGGGATCTGTAAAGGAATATTGTGTCCATACTGGTGTATTTAGATAAGATCATGGTGATGATATTGTAAGCCTTACTGTGTCGGCATGGTAATCGGCGGCAGCGTGAAAACCATGCGGCTAAAGAGCAACAGCAACAAACCCAGGAATCAATTGCGGCATATCAAATTTAGTAACTAAAAATAGTAAAAATTGTTCTCGATCACTTGAGAAACCGCACACCGGTGTCACGCAGGCAACGGCAACCCACCTAGCTTTGCCACCGCACACCGCCTGCCGAAGAACGACAAACACAAGCTGGCTAGTAGGCTCGCACACACAGCCTAAACACTAGGCTTGAGCCTGAGTTTTGCGCTTGAGCTCGAGCCTGAGCTCGAGCGCGCCGTGTTCATTTTTTCCTTGCCTGCTCGATGCTCTCGACAAACACGAACATGAGAGAGAATGCGCGCTCGGGATGAACGCGCACTTGCAAAATTGAGCTCAGGCTCAACGCGGCTCGTGTTTTTGGGAAGACTGGTATCAAACGAAGACTTCAGCTTGTTTCAAAAAGTCGTATACAAGCTTCATGTAGTCAAGATCAAGCGTACCCAACACATCCATAATGTCTTTCTTTTCTGGTTTCCCTCGGGCCCTGAGGGATGCACATAAATCGGATCTGGCAATACCGCATTCGGGGCATTCCCACACAACATGGTCGATATCTTGATAGCCTGCACCACAGCTACAACGATTGCTATCTGTGAGCCCTATTCGATAGAAATTCGAGCCCAGAGAGTAGTGATTGGACATAATTCGACACATTATCTTGATAAAATCTCGACCCATATCCAACCCCTTGAACCACGCCGTCTTCGATACCTGTGGGAGAATTGAGTGTAACCACCTGCCCAACTCTCCTGCATCCCATTTTTGTTGCCAACTGACCAAGGCATGCTGACGAGCAATCGAAAAAAAATCATTGAAACCGATATGACGGTCATAAATATCGCCTTCCATAGCGCCCACCTTGGCGAGTGAGTCCGCTTTCTCATTGCCCGGGATCGAGCAATGCGAAGGGACCCAAACCAAGGTGATATTATCTGTGATTATTGATTATGAATAATGATTAAAAATCGTGATTAATCATGATTAATCAATCACAAAAACGGGAAATGATTAAAATGTATTTGTAGTCTATATAAATAAATATGGAATGGTGTTTGTATGTCCCGAATAGGCTCGGGAACGGGCCAACGGATCTACACCATTCTTTCAGTGTTTCATTCGTGCAGGGCTCCGACGTGTTCGTACGAAAAAATAATTGAGAAAACGGACCGGGAACGCACCGAAAACGAGAAAGTTTGAAATTCCATTTTGCGGGGCATTTTTCTACAGAGTTACATGTCAAAAAACACAGTAGGCAGGCAGAACGACGTTTGCCGGGACAGCTAGTTCAAAATATTTTTGAAGTTTCAAAAGTAAAAGTTACTTTGTCTGGGAGATTTTTGAAAAAAGTATCACAAATTATATAATTTAGAACAGCATTTGAACCAATTAAAATTTGATCTTATATTTTATATGGTGAATCATTTTTGGTAATGAATGATTAATGATTGATTACTATTTTTTCTTATGATTATGATTACAGGTCGGACTCGATTATCCGGAGCTGGGTGTTGGCGTTTGCCAAAATAATATGTCGCAAAAAGATTGCTCTAAGAAGCTGAAATTTTGACTGAACACTAATCAAAGATGCCTTGACAAAATGTCAAAATTTCAGCTTTATTGAGAATTCCGTTCCTCAGATATATGTTTGAGAGCATCGCGATTTGACTCCGGATAATCGAGTCCAACCTGTACTGATTAATGATTAAATTTCGAAATCAGTGTGATTAAGATAAACGATTAATGATTAAATAATAAATTCCAGTGATTATGATTAATGATTTTTGATTAATTTTAATCATTAATCATTAGTCATGATTAAATTTATGATAAATCATTACGGTTAAAGGACTCGTCATTGACATAATCGTCATCATTAAAAATTCGAAAGCAGTTTCCTCGTTCAAAACTGAAATTTCCGCAGTGAAGATGTGTTCTTTGTAATCCATTCTCCACCCGCAATACAGTGAATACAATTTCACTGTGGATATTTCAGTTTTGAACGAGAAAACTGCTTTTGAAAAATAAAAAGAAAATCGCGTTAAGTACTGTTCCTTTGAATTCCACTAAGAATTTGCATCCTTTGACAGATACGTATTTCGACCTCAACTTTAAGGTCGTCTTCAGTGTCTTGTACTTGACTCGACTACAAGACACTGAAGACGACCTTACAGTTGAGGTCGAAATACGTATCTGTCAAAGGATGCAAATTCTTAGTGGAATTCAAAGGAACAGTACATAACGCGATTTTCTTTTTATTTACAGATATTCCCCTAACAAGCCCAGGTTAATCATCATCTGCTTTTGAACTTTTAATGATGATGATTATGTCAATGACGAATCCTTCAACCTTAACGCTCTGGCTCAAATGAACCCGGATACTTGAACATCGGCGATCGGCAACCCATAATGGACTCCCAATCGGACTGGAAACAGGAACAACCAACAGCCACACATCAACATCCTTGTGCTCACCATTCTACCATGATAGGGTAGAAAGTGAAAGCATCGCAACGGCAACTAGTTCGATGTGGTACAATTAGAATAGAATACATTTGGGCGCTGTTCAGAGTGTATGTACAGCTTTCAATTGGTATCGCTCACGCAGTGGCCTAGTGGACAATAGAGCTGTAAATTAAGTTAAGTGATTGAAGAATAAAAAAAATCCCTGGAGAAATTTCTGGACACATTTATTTATGTTGGATTGTCCAATTGGAATCCCTAGAACTTTTCCTGAACAAATCTCTGGTGAAATTGCCAAAAAGCGACGAATTTCTCAAGGTATTTATGGTAACCCATAGAAATCTATCTAAAAGTATTCATGGAGAGAGAATATCTGAAAAAAAAACTTTCGTAAAGAATCCCTGGAAGATTAATAAGTCGGAGGTACGAAACCGTGGTAGATATAAAGACCGAATTCCTGGAATTTTTGAAGACATTCATGCAGACACGTATAAGGTACCCCGGGGCAAGTGAGAATCTGGGGCAAGTGAGACCTACGGCTAGATTTTTTTTATTTTTTATTTTTAAGGCAAACTTTCTTCATGGAAAACATAGGTATCACACCAACGATTACTTTGAATTCAAAAATTGTTATTGTTCTCACCATAAAGAAACTATATATGTTACTGTTATTCATAAGTAATTTTTAATTCATAAATTGAGATTAACATACCCTACTACATTCGTCGTTTTAAAATAGAATAAAAAATAAAGTAAAACTTTTTCGGTTCCAGGATAATATTTAGAGTGCTTGCAAATTATTTTGAGCGAAAAAGCTGTAATTTCTTTTCATTTGTTACCTTTACTTAACTGCTCTCACTTACCCCAGTGCATTTCAGCATCTGGGGCAAGTGAGACCTATGAGAGTAACAAACCCAATTTCATAGTTTGATCTCGCTTTCTTTATCCTAAACCGAAATTTACACAAAAATGAAGTAAAAATCGGCGCCTTAAGTAATCAATCGTTGAATTATACTTAATTACTTCTATTCTGATAATGAAGCTATTGTTTAAAATGGTAAAGTCTTGGGTAGAACATGATTTTTTCGAAACCAATTATTTTTCATATTTTCGCCTAAGCAGATCCTATTATTTTTTCGTTTTTCGCTGCATAATATGGTTTTCTAAGTGTTAAGAAACCGGCCATAAAGTATGAAAAAAATGGAAAACGACGTATTCAAAGTTCACGATTTAAAAACATTTATTTAATGATCGTAAAATTATGTAAGAGTAAACATAACATCTAGAAATCTTGAAAAATCTTTTGGTGGGATTCATCAACTACGTAATATGAAAAGAAAGTTTGAGAATCTTTTGGCATTTAACTTTATGGCGTTTTTTGTATAAAACAATCAATTTGTTTTGTACGAGCTGCTAAAGTCAAATCATTTTTTTTCTCAGTGCTTCGTTATTATATGTGTTACGTAATTTATGTACGATACCACAAAACTCTTCCAACATAAATCGCTAAACAAAGTTATTTGTATAAGATGTTTAAAACTTATGCTACCTTACACATATGCAGCAACAATATTAGGCTATTTGAATAAACATTCCGAATAGGTCCCACTTGCCCCGTGATACGGAGTAAATGAAGATCTGCTCCACTTTTCATTATATGCATAATATACAGAAGGTAAAATTTTTGAAACAGTTTTAATGCACGTTAATAAGAAGAAATATACCAACAATATCTTTTAGAACCATTGGAATTATAAAATTATTTATGTTTAGAATTTTTTGGCTTGGCAAAACCAAACTAGCATTTTTTTATGTCCCACTTGCCCCGGGGTACCTTACAGAAAAGGCGAAAAGGAGGGACTTTCCGTATTTTCGGAAAAAAGCGGAGGGGCGCCTAGTACATTGACTTGAGGCAAAGACAGGGATTTAAGCCCGAAAGCCCTTCTCTAGTGCACGATCTTGAATCCATAGATAATTAAAAAAAAACCATAGAAAATTTATTTTGAACTTGTAATCTTTGGACAAATTTTTGGAGGAATCTCATAAAGGTGTTTTGAAGAAATCTCCAGTGAGTTTCTGGAAAAAATAAATTCTGAAGAAATCTTTGTATGTAGGAGTTTGGAGAATGTTTTCAAAAAACCCATGGAGTAATTTCTGAAGAAACCTTTGATTTCCCTAACCCTCGAGCAGTCGCGTCTACAGTTACCCTCACCGATACCACGCTAACGCTGTGTACTGCAAGCTTGCTTTTTTCATGGTGCGTGTACTCAGTACACGACGCGATTGTTTCCGGGTTCAAAAACCGCTGAATGAATTTCTAAAAAAATATCAGTGGATGATTTTCTGAAAAAAAAAATCTTGTACGGATTCCTGAAAAAAAATCTATGGAGGTTTTTTTATGCTTTTCTAGAGGAACTTTTGGAGACATTTCTGGAGGGTCTTCTAACTAAATTGTTTAAGGAAATTGTTAAAGATGGAAGAATGATTCATGGAAGATGTTCTAAATAACTTTAAAAAGAAATCCGTAAAATACTTTTTAAAAGGAATTCCTGGGAGATTTTCTAAATAAAACCATGGAGCAATACAGTCAGGTTTTTTTTATGCGAGGGATACGTACTGCGTAACAAAACTCAGCTCGAAAAAAATAAATAAACGCGTAAAAAAAGTTTCACCGTTGCTCGACAAATCATTAAAAAATAAAACGACACCGTCGTTGGGGGTGAGAATGGGTCAAAAAAGGATACTCAAAGATTGTTTGTTAAATAACAAATGCAGTTGAAGTCGGAATAACTTTTTTTTGGTATGTATACTCTGCTACGTGGTAATGATAGTTTAGCAAGAAAGTATCACATTATATGAATTGCTTACTAAACTACAAATGATTGAAAATTGATCCAATCTCACCCCTTAGAGGGGGTGAGAATTGGGTTGTTTAGTGAATAAAATATTGCTATTTTCTATACCCTAATCGAAAGAGCTCATTTTTCTGAGTATAACGTGATTTTATTGGATTCCAATACCTTTGTTTTGATGGTTTATTAACAAAACAGTTTTAATTTTTGTGGATAGAATGACAGTTCAATCGATAAAGTGACACTTCGACCCGAACAAAAAAATTTCCCCATACAAACTTTAAATGCATTTTAAAAATAGTTCCCGGACTCCAAAAATTATGAAATTTTGGATATCGAATAATTTTTGGGCGGAGAATCCGATTTTAAAATAATCCGGATACCCCTAAAGAACCCAATGGGTCAAAGTATTCGAAATCGCCTATCTGAGAATATAAGTTTATTTTATTGATCCGATCAAGTAACCATGACGAATAATAACTTAGATAATTTTAAAAGATGATTAATCCACCTAGAAGGGCTAATACAACCGAAAAAAATGGTTGAAATTTGATAAAATATCGTTTGTATTCTTCAGTTTGTATGTTGTATCACTATTTTTAGATAGTATAATCATCCTTATTTAAAGTTTCAACTTCCATGAGAGGAGGGAGGGGCGCATTGAAAGATTAATCGAAAAAAAAAACATGATATTTTTAGTTTACTGCATAAGAAATTTTTATCCGAATCCTCCGTTATAAACTCTTATGTACATGATCATTGGCCCCTGTATTGCCAAAGCAAATCACTCCATCTCAAGATAGACGGTCGTTCAAGTGGTATGTTACACAGCATTTTACATTATTAGACCCTCTCCCGCAATAATATTTAAAGGATTTTTTTTTATAAATTTTGTATGAGTCCTAGTACAACGGTAGACTTATTTTTCGTTCTTTAGTATTTTTATGTATTTTATGAATGATCCTTATATGCCACTCTTAATTCATAAAGTTGAAGTTAAATACTCAATAAGCAATCACGTATGTCGCATCTCGTTTGCTTTCCGACATTGAAATGTAGAATTAGCATTAGTTAAAATACACAGGAATAAAAACTAAAAAAAAAAACTTTCCGACATTGTGCTATGTCACCGGTTTTATAACCCCAGTATTTCCTGGATCCCACTACCGTCTGGTAGTTTCACGCTATTTCCTTAAAATTTCAAAAATAAGCAGAGAAAAAGAACGCTATGAAGCTTACGATATTGCAGTACACTAAAGATTAGCTAATGATTAGAGGAGCCGTCCAAACGCATGGGTTTATTGTTATAAATAATTTTAGGCACTAAACGTAGGAACACACTCGCTTGACACTTCTTCGACATATTTTCGAAAAAAAGTGCTTTATGAAGATACGGTAAACATGGCACCACTCTAACGTCAAACGGGGACTGTATAACAAGTTGAATTTTTAGATATAAGGTTATGTGCACTCAGTAACTTGCTTGACCCAATCTCACCCCCATTCTTAATATTTTGACATAGGGTCGAAAATATTGAATTTTTAAATAAAAAGAGCAATGACAGCCCGCTTTTTTCGTTGCATCAACTAGGAAATACCTGCAGCTAACCACTCTCAAGAAAATTTATGGTTAGGTACTTGTGTGAAACATTACGAAGGAGACATTTTTTCAGGATGATTTACTAGTAGTTTCATCATATAAGTTTAGCTACAAATTTAACTAAAGACGATTATTGCTAAACATCTTATTCTGCATCATGACGTGTAAAAACATCTCCTCTTTGAAATAATATAAAGTTTTCTATATAAATTAGCGATAGTTGATGAGCTATTTCAAATTTTATGTTTCTCCGTTTTGACCCAATCTCACCCCCCAGACCCATTGTCACCCCCATCGACGGTATAAAAAAATGTATGGAGTTTTCATTGAAAAAAAAAAAGACCTGACTATTTAAAAAACACAGGGAAATTTCAAAAAAAGCTCTTAAACTAATTTCTCTAAAATACTTTAGCGAAAATTCTTTTTTAATAAATCGTGGAATGAATTCCTGAAGTGGTTTCAATCATAACTTCTGAACTGAACATTTAAACTCCCCATTTATACTCCAATTTTTACTTTCGTATTGGGTAAACCAAACCATACTCAGTGATACACCAGCCTTACTTTGTTCAGAAATAATTTAGACAGCTTTGATCCAATAAAGATTAGGCTAGTTTGCGTAGAACGTGGGTTTTCATCTGTCATAACGGGATACTTTTTTTTTCTCTGTTCGGAACATAAACCACTGCGACCAATATTTGATCTATTGTGGTATATCCCGTGTCATTTGTTTTATTACAGTAGTCATTTTCAACTTGATCGCAAGGGAGGATTCTGATTGATAGGTTCCGCTTTGAACACGCTCCTTTTTCAGTCAAAATCGGATCCCCTAACGATAAAGTCAAGAAATGATACCGATATTGACCATGCATCGGAACCCTAGTCCTTACTGTTTTAAACTAGTGAACACCGAATAAAAGATTAGGAAAACTAATCCATTTGTCCCTGTTTCAAGATCTATCTCGGCCACACCTAAAACCGAGACCTATCACTTTCAACAAGGTGTGAAATGTAATAAGGACCAAAGTGTTTTCCTTTGATTACTAAGTTATGCTGTTCCACTAGTTGGAAGCAGTTAGGATTAGGGTTCAGTTTGGTAGATCTTTCACCGCAACGCAACCCAAAAAGGCGATCTACCCACGCTACGGACTCCGTTAAAGATCGCGCATATTTTAAACCCCCTCAACCATTCATCCCTCAGCACGGGTCGCCTGACACCTTGGATTGGGGTTACCTGTTTGGTGGACTTTTACCACCGGAACAGGTGGTCCGTAGTGCTATTCTAAGCCGGCAGCTACACGGGCATACTTAGCCCTGGGCTAAGTATTTCTTCCCTTTCGAATATGTCGGGAGTGGGATTCAATCCCAGGTCCTCGGCGTGATAGCCACATGGACCATCACACCAGGTCCACTCCACGAAAACATGATAAAACTTGAGTGAGAAATTGGCTGTAGGATATTTTTTTTTGTACTTCAAAAGTTTACCTGAATTGCTAAAGGTCAATGTAATGTAATTTATATCCCTTTCGTGACGAAACAGCACAATTGTGATGTTGAGCGATAACAGTGTTGACTATTTTTCTCATCAGTTTATGATATAAACTGTTTCAGCCATTACTTGTACTTGTATGTGTACAAACAAAATTTTGTTTACGTTGTCGATGAGATTGAAACAAAAAGTGGGTCAAAATCATAAAACATGAAAAGTTTCATGTGTCGCATTTTTTTAATTTCCGAATAATTTACGTAGTCAAAGCTAAAAATTTAAAGATAAAGAGTAGTTCCATCAAATGAGGAAAAATAATTGTTGTTTTGTTTTGAAATCTAAGAGTTCCGAGGAGTTAAAATTGAACTATTTAGAATAAAGTGCGTAAAGTACTTATGTCTGAATCTACGACTAAAACCATAGAGCGATTCACGGAATAATGTCAGAAAAATATAAAGAAGCGGAAATCATTTGATAGAAAATCCCAACTCGATGATCATTAGAGCACTGCCACGAGGGACCAATTCTCTCCCAGCACCACCAGCTCAAAAAGCCGGCAGTGACAAAAAAAAAAACAGCGTCCGTTAAGTTCATTCTTCGTTAGTCATTCTGATGACCAAACAAATCAAACCGTCAATTCCGTCCCCACCGTCACTCTATATTTGCCTCCGGAGTAAAGAAGGAAAAAGTCCCAGGAAGAGAAATAAAATTGAAATTCATCAATGGAAGCTCTGTACAGTTGGTTATAGTGCACTTCGGAGCTCCCGAAGATTATACAAGCAAGCTTCCTTCCCGATCCGAGTGGGGTTGGGAGGGTTGGTGGGTTTGCCCATCAGCCCTCGGTGGCTCGTTAAAACAACAACCATTTCGGCTGCACTTGCAAATTCGTTGTGGTTGCAGATTTTTATATGCTTCACCTCATCACACAGTTACCAACCATCGCATCCTCGCATAGTCGGGTTCCAGCGTGGTCCTGGTCGGTCAGTTTGGAGAACCGGAGCGAATTAGGACGTGGGACACTTACCTACTTGGCCTACCCTGTCTAGTGCGGCATAAGTACTGCGCTGCTGCGGCAGTGGCACTGCGCTGGCTGTTCGAAGCACTGAAGTACACATGTGCGATGAAAAATGTTTGCCTTGATTCGGTTTAGAGGCCCTTTTAGTTCCACCTGGTTGGTTTTCATGGTTCAATTAAAGGGTGGCTGGGCGCTATGAACAAATGGTTCAACGGCGAGATGGTAAGAACAAGGCATTATTGTAGTGGATGCAGTTGGAGTGGCACACTGATGATGATGTGTTTGTTCATACGGATTGGTGGTAGAATAAGTCAACATTCGAGAAAGTGCTACACGGAGAAGTATTGTAAGCCAATCGGGAGATCGTCTCAATAAATGTATCTTCTAAATGCTTGAAATAAAAAAAGATCGATACTTGCATTGCAATACTGCCATTTACGCAAAATGTATGTTCTTGGCATTACTGGGGGTATTTGACGGTGTCTCATAAACAAATTGTTTATGACAAGAATATGTATGTAAGATGCATGTTTTTTTTTAATTTTATGAGTTTGTTATGTTTGGGCAGGTGGACCTTTATTAGAAATTTTGTTCAATTGAAATACAAACGAAAGATCTTTGAAATTTAGAAGGCATATGTTTCTTCCGATAATAATAGTAATTGAAGCACCGTAGCACATTAGCTTAATTTATATTTCAATGACTTTTCTACGCTGCTGCAACGTCCAACTCAGTCGTAGTTCCAGAGGCACAATAACACTGCACTGTTACCCAAGAAGGTACCTACTGAAATAGGTCGGTTTGTATGCGTTCCACGATTCGCTTACTTCCGTTGTTGTAGCACGGACGACGGACGGACCATGTCCAGTGCGAATCTCGCCTGGACGCGGACGACGCCACCGTGAATGTATATTTTGGCGCGTGTTTTAGGGATTAGGACGGAAGGATCCCGAATGTGTCTGGTATAAGCCATGTGTGGTTAGCCATTGTCGGGAACACGAAAAGCCCCGCACGCTTGAAGGGTCCCTTTAAAGCTTTACCTACCTGTTCGCATATAGAAGCCATGGAAAGGCAACTGCCAGACGAATGGACCTTAAGCATACGCACGTGTTTACGTGGGGTGGTTCATTCATCGAATGCTGTAGGAAAGCAGGTGCAGTGCTTTTGTTTTCGGTACGTGTATGTACCATCAGAGCGTTGTTTGGTTCAGTTAAGCGTAAGGATCTAATGGTCAGCCGGGGGAAAATATTCTGCGTCAGTAGACGGTGAGAATGAGGGAAAACTGGATGAGAAACTCTGCATCTCCTGTTGATGCAGCTCCATCAAATTTGTTCAATGCCAAATTTTGGGAACGCTTCAGCTCCAATAATTCTGTATAAAGCTGGGTGCATTAGCTCTTGACCCGATTCGAGAGAATTTAAACTACTTTTTACAAGCAGTGTTTTATTTCAAAATAAATTTCAACGATATACAGGCAAACGGAGCTAGACGCGGTAGAAAATGTGCTGTAATTTCAAATGAGTAGAAAGAAAACAATCGTGCATGTTCCTAAATGTGCTATACGTATGGGAACAAAGTCCAAAATGCCAAGGTGGGGTAAAATGGCCCAACTCATAAAATGATTCCTGAATATGATTTGATCATTACTATCGGTGAATGGCGTAAAGATAGGGTATGTGTACCATTCCTTGGCCTAATATGCAAGCCGCCTTGACAATTTTGGCCAAATTTCATGAATTAATAGCACTAGAAATAATATGTTGACCCTATCACGCACTCTAGGAAATGCATGTTTCACCAATTGGAAGTAAACTAATGTAAATATTCAAGAACTTACTTAATTACGTTGAAAAGATTCGATGCGATTGTATACAACGTTGGTCTACGGTACAAAAAATGGCCTATTACAAAGCGTAAAAATTAACTTTTGGTCTGTCTCAAGAGCAAACTTATGTGTCTCTGACAGATTTTTTGCCGCTAAATCCGAATCCGGGCTCAGATTTGCTCCAGCACGTCACAATTTTGAGCTATACCTCAATTTATATATTCAAATATGCGATTTTGGGCTTTTTTGACTGCAAGCAATTAAGCATCGAAATATTTTTTAAGCAATCAAAAGGTAAATTGGCTAATTAACATCTAAATTATCGACTCATGCAAAATGTTTCGTTTTACCAAATGAAATTTGATAGATTTAAGCATTTTATGTTAGTGTGTAAATTGCATGCAACTTTTGGAGGGTGACTTGTGTGGGAAATATGGTACCTAACATTAATCACTGAAAACTAACAAATTCGATTTGGTAAAACGAAATATTTTGCATGAGTTGTTAATTTAGACAGTCATCAACCAATGTCCCTTTTGATTGCTTAAAAACATATTTCCATACTTAATGGATTGCAGTCAAAAAGGCAAAAATCGCATGCCCTATAAATTGAGGTAAAGCTCAAAATTGTGACGTCCTGGAGCAAATCTGAGCCCGAATTCGGATTCAGCGGCCCAAAATCTGTCAGAGACACATACGTTTACTCTTAAGACAAACAAATGTTTCGCTGTGTTAGTGGACACAACGTTGGCCTATTGCTTTTCAAGCGCTAGAACCACTTATTTTCTCATTTTTCAATATTTCTGCTGAAGTATTATCATTGTTTATTCACCAATCTTACTTTCAAATCCCTTTTTCAGAGCCAAATTTTCAAAAAACTATAAATAAATCACTTAAGCTAAAGTTCTTTCTTAATTTATTAAGATTTGGGTACATAGTGAAAAAAATGTCCTCAATATTCGGCCCACATTTAATTTGTAGAATAGTTATTATTCGTTGAAAACAACTATACAAGTTCAAAATAGCGTCTTTGACCGTCGCATCAAATGTTCAGTTATCGAAAAGTCAATTCGAAATGTTCCAGAATCTTGTCATTTATGATCATGTGTATGGACTACCCACTAATCCAAAGAATCATGGCGTCTACAAAAGCTTAACAAAGTGACATTTTCATTCAATTTTAAAGTTCCCTATGTTTACATAAAATATTCTTCTAGAAGCCAGGCAGGCAAATCAACGGAAAATCCTATGAATTCCCAATTAAAATTCACCTTCCGGTTTTTGTGCATGTAATCAAAGTTCTCTGGTGATATTATTACATACCAGGCGGTGCACGGTGTACAACATTTAGAAGGTGATACATTCCGGATAACTGACTTTAGTGTTGACGTAGTTAATATCGATCCCAAGCAACACACTTGGACATTATTAAGTTCCTGTAATTTGTATGCAACTATATTGAAAGTTATGCCATTTGAACCAATCGTCTTATTAACGACTAAATTGCAACCAAAAAAGCGCAAGAGGTGGAGCCAATATAAAACATCCATTCGTGATATAAACGGTTTCAATACGCAATCGAATTATAACCAAGATACAACTTATAGTCGACTTAAAAAATGGTAACCGATTCGACAACTAGTCAGCTAGTCACCACATTCGTCACTGCCAGTTATTATGCATCAACAGTTTCGTTCATGTGATTAAGAAATTGTGAGCATAAATATGCCGCAAATAAGTCTGACCGAGAACGTCAATTCGTGTGCCGTTCCAGATTTATCGGTAAGTTTCGCATTTTAGCTCCGTATTCTCAACGCGCCTTAGTCTACCTAGCATTTTGCGAGTAAAAATTTAGGGATTTGTGGTAAAAATTAACTCGCCATGTTGCTTCGGTGGAGTGCATTTCAGCAGCTTGTTTAATGCACCCATAAAATGCTGAAAATTAATTTTAGAATTTAGAAAGATACTATTTGCTGAATCATGTCTATTGGAATTCGTTTTGACAAAGTACAACAATGCTGCCCTTGGTACACGTCACCGCCAAACTACCAAAAAATGGATTCTTTTAACACAATAGTTTGGCCCAATAAGGCAACATTTGAGTGAATCGATTAAGCTCAGGCAAGGTAAATTGCCTTTACCTCCAACTAAAAATGTATTCAAGTGTAGGTAAATTCAACCCAAGACCCCCTTCATTCAACCCAAATTTAAGTAAATCTTCATTTACCCAAAATTGGCTTATTGGCCTCAAGGACCTCCATTGGATAGACGCATCTCTATTTATTTACGACAACATCTGTGGGGGAGAGAGACAAAACAACCTTATTTTTGGGTAACTAATCAATTTGATATACTCATTTTAAGGTAAAATCGACCCAGAATAAGGTCGTGGACGTGTACTTCCCATTTACGTCGACAAAAGGCTTTGAATTTATTACGTCCCGAAAATTTCACATTTTTTGTAAAAAAAAAATGTAAACCCATTGTAAAATTTTTCGAGGGAAACTCCTGGGAAACTTTTATCACTTTGATTTTATAAAATTTGGAATATGTCGATACATTTATGAAGAAAAGGTTACATTTTATTTGTACATGATTTCGTTATTTTTGAAAAAATTTGGATTTTTATAGTGCATTTTATATTTTTCGTGATCACAAAAATATTTTGCCGCACATTTTGTGACTTCTATCTCTCCTGTCAAAATTGTTCGTTATGTTCTAAATAAGTTCCAGGTGCAACATGTTTATAACAATCAGAATCAATGTTTTGGTTGATTTGGTTTGTAAACGGTTGTAACTAAGATTCGTTGAAACAATCAGATTATACTTCAGTTACAAATTGGTTTCGCAAGTTTCAACTAATGATGACGTTTGTTTTCATTTTGCTAGTTGTTATAAAACTGTTACACCTCAGTTTGGCATTAACAACAGGATTTTAATAGGTTTTAATTTTGTTTGTTTCATGAAAACTCAGTTGCAACATGTTTGCAACGATGATCATTTCCATTTTAGTTGCAGGTGCTACTTGGGATGATCGAACGAGTGCAAGAGAAAACACTGTCTGCTACTTTGTACTATAATGCAAGCAACCATGCGCAAGGATAGCAATGACGAAACATGTTTACCTACTTTGAAATTGTTTGTTTCCCCGCGTTACTGGCCTACTTTGTGAAAATTGTATACCGTGTGGAGGCGCATGGTTGATGGCCCAGACAACCAGTAATCTTATAAGATGTTTCATAAGATGATAAAGTGGAGGCCATATCACGGTGTGTTGAAACAGGATTATTATCGCACTTTCATGAACCTAAAATATTTTTTCGTTATAAGTTAGCCTTAGCTGTATACATTAAGATTCTGGAGGTTAAAAAATCTTTCATCGGGGAAAATTAAAATAAATTCGATTTTAGTAGTTTACCACTTTTCCCATATGATATGATATTACGCAAATCTGATGAACCTTGACTCCGCTAGAAAAAGTCCCCTTTCTAATAGTACATTTGAAACCATTTAGAGAGAAACGAATGTAAAAGTCTTTACAACGAGTTTAAATTTGTTTGGCGTTCGTTTCATGTGTCCAGCCCACTATAGTCTGCCGAAAGTCATAAATCATAAAAGTCCACATTTATTTCATTTGTCTGGCACATAGATATTTGCAATGGAGGTAAACAAATACTTCCCATTAGTGCGACTCATACATTCGAGGAAACGCCATACACCTGTGACTCGTAGCATTTGCAGCACATACTCTTCATGTGCTAATTTGCCTGGAATGGTGGGTATTGGTGGCACATACGTTGCATGCCAAACCATGTAGCGATACACCTAATACCCCGGACAGACATGTGATACGAGTGTGATTCCTGTACAACGGTACGCAGTGTCAAGAAAATTTTAACAAGACTGACTTGAACTGAGAGAATTTTCAGTATGACACTCATTTCAAGCGCAATTGTACAGTGATACTTGTATCACATGTGTGTCATAAGTATAATCGACGATCACACGGCCACGAAAGATGCTTCGATTGGAAAATCATTAAACAAATATGGTGACTTAATCACGCGTATTTTTTAACATTCATGTTAACTGTACATTTACTTGTTTTGAGCTAGTTAAGCAGAAACACTGATAGCTCTTCGAATATAATAAGAACTTTTATGTATATTGTGCTCTGATTTTGCTGGGCTCGATGTTTTACTAACAAGTGAAAATTCATCCTATACATACTTTTGTTTGCATGTAGGACACATGGGGCTGATTTCTTCACCCTGGCTTAAGCGTTAAACCAGGTTTAACTATATGGGTAAGCCTGGTTTACCGGTTAATCCAAGCTGAAAAAATCAGCCCTTAGAGAATAGCTTTTAATTACTCTTTCGGCACACGCCCTTGATACACATATTTAAAGGTAAGCATATGTAATCGCTTTTTTATTGTGAAATCAATCAATGTTTGATTGAAACAGTTTTAGATTTGATGATGATGAACCTGGACATGTTAGCGGAATACATGTACGTAAACAGAATATTGGATTAAGTACGACACACTGAAGATGACCTTACAGTTGAGGTCGAAATACGTATCTATCAAAAAATGTAAAATCGTAGTGCAATTAAAAAGAACAGTCCTTAGCTCTATTTTCTTTTTTACCTAATTTAAGATATATTCATTGTTTTTTATGCTGAGAACAAATTTAACTAAATCTACAGATGAAATGGAAATTGAAATGTAGAACACTATTAAGAAGACATCAATGTTCTGGGAATGTCATAAAATATATTTAAAAAAAAACAACAACAGTGATGTGAAAGTGAGGCAAGATTGACGCAATTTGAGGTTTCAATACAATTATTTAAGATCTTTTGTTAGTTATTTTATGCCTTATTTCGGAATCATTGGATAGATTTAGATTGCTTAATAGTTATAACACATAGAATATGGTTGGAAGGTATCGAGTATACGGGTGTTTTTTTAATTCGTTTTTATCACATTTCTCCCCATACTGAATCTGTTGATTTTACTAGGGAAAAAGAAATTTTATTTTATGCAATCATAACATTGAAACCATTCAAATGCATGAAGTTTTTATCAAGACCAAAGTGTCTTATGAAATAAAACTACAGATAACCCAGACGAACATAGAAAAAAATCACAACGCGAGACTACCAATATTGAAATTCATCAGATTACTTGCAAATTGATATGTTTCCAATATATTCTAGGCTTATACTATAAGATGTAATTCACATTGACATATATTAAGCATGCGTTGCATCCGGTAAATTCTTAACAAAAACTCGTGATGTTTTGAAAAAGATTTCAATACAGTCTTTGGCTAGTCGAAGGGGCGGGAATTTAACATTAAAAACTCATCGGATTTGTTAAAGATTTTTTGGCATGACCCGATATTTTGATAAATATTTTTTTATCTGCCTCCTCAAAACGCAAAATCCGGCCGAAAATTTTTGAAGAGAGGGGGGGGGGAGGCAAAAAGTCAAAATTAAATTTGTATCAGCCTTATCATGACTAGATAGTATCCCGTTAACCCGCTGTTTCTTCATACCCCACGTGTTTTAACTTTTTGTTGTTTGACTCAACGGCATACTTAACCCTAAAGGCATCATAATTTTAAGATTTTGTATGGACAAAGTCCTCCACAGATCAGAGGCAGAACTTTTACAAATGAGTCATGCACGCTCAGTATAGTCGACTCATACTTTTTTTGGCAAATATCCATGTGGAAGTGGTTTGACATGCAAAGTATGTGCAACCAATACCCACCATTCCAGGCAAATTATCACATGAAGAGTATGTGCTGCAAATGCTACGAGTCACAGGTGTATGGCGCTTCCTCGAATGTATGAGTCGCACTAATGGGAAGTATTTGTTTACCTCCATTGCAAATATCTATGTGCCAGACAAATGAAATAAATGTGGACTTTTATGATTTATGACTTTCGGCAGACTGTAGTGGGCTGGACACATGAAACGAACGCCAAACAAATTTAAACTCGTTGTAAAGACTTTTACATTCGTTTCTCTCTAAATGGTTTCAAATGTACTATTAGAAAGGGGACTTTTTCTAGCGGAATTAAGGTTCATCAGATTTGCGTAATATCATATCATATGGGAAAAGTGGTAAACTACTAAAATCGAATTTATTTTAATTTTCCCCGATGAAAGATTTTTTAACCTCCAGAATCTTAATATATACAGCTAAGGCTAACTTATAACGAAAAAATATTTTAGGTTCATGAAAGTGCGATAATAATCCTGTTTCAACACACCGTGATATGCGTGCATGCCTCCATTTAGGCGCATATAAAATGTACGCATATCGCCTCCACTTTAACATCTTATGCAACATCATATACGATCACTGGTTGACTGGGGATGTCAACGCTATCCATGTTAGGTGTTATTCAAATATGACGACTATTGCGACTATTGTTTAGAGTGGAGGGGGTTTGAGAAAGTGTGACATTCCATGTATTATTAATACGAAAAAGCATGCCAGAGGGACGAAAGAGGGTCTTAAACGCCCGAAAATTGATGGACGTTATTTTTGAATGTCGTCATTAAGTGGCACCTTACTCCATGGCAGATGATCGTTTTGCACCACACAAGCGACAATGGGATTCACACAGAATCTTTTGGAACGGCTTCTCTTCAAAAGTATCAAGCGAGACCGCCGTCTGCGAAACTGTTCAGGACTTTGTCAATCAGTATGGACCATGACAACAGAACTGAAATTCTTATTCCATCCAAAACGACTTTCTCTGCATGAACAACATCGGCATCGTCAGAGTAATTCGCTAATTGTTGAACACTACCCAAATGTTGAACAGTTTCTGCAAATTTTATGATAAATCTTACTTAAGTAATTTTCATTCAACGTAAACGTATGATGTGGATGCGTATACATGTGTGTCACGATATTGCTCCAATTGAATTACAAAATTATACATATTTTACATCAAAAATATTTATTGGAAATTTTGTACCTTACAAATGTCAATTTCTTGATTTTGCTTTGGCTGACCAAGCCATGTCTCACCGGAGTACGTGGATTTCTTTTCATAATTTCAAATCTCAATTTGTTCATCGAGCACATGTTCTGTTGTGCACATGGATGTCAAAGCATTTTCAACAGTGTAATTTTGTACCGCTGATGACACGAAAACTGCACAATTCTTAAGATTATTTTTAAGAAATTTTTGTTATGACATAAGCTTTGCGGGCAAATCGACCACAAATATCAGAGGCACATCATAGTTACAAGAACTGGAAGGATGTCCATAACAGTTTAACTTTGTTAAAAATCACATTTTCGTTGTTATTTTGAACAAAAAAAAATTTAATCACACTATCATTATGCATCCATGATCCAATTGTTGAACACTGGCATAACCTACGATGTTAGCATAACTGCCAGATTTTTTTTCACTTTACTTAACCGTGCATTTCATGGGGTTTCAATGGCGTTCCAGGGGTGTTCCAGCGGGCTTCCTGAAGTTTTCAGTGGTTTTCAATGGGTTTCAAGGGCGTTCCAGAGGTTTTCAAGAGGGATTCAGAGTGTAAAGGGGGTCCCAGGAGTATTTCAAGGTGTTCCAGGAGGTTTAGGAGCAACCCTCGGGTTTTCAAGGGATTTCAGGGTCGATCCTTGAGTGTTCTTGGGGTTTGAGTGGGTTCCATGGGTTTACAGGAGTGTTTCAGGGCCTTTAAAGGCGTACTTTTGTCATTTTCGCTTCTAATCAAATCTATTCAGCTATTTTTGCATCAGGTCGTGTTTAAAAGGGTTTCAGTCCACTAGAGCTATCTTCAAATGGGTCAATTCGGATGTTAGCGATTGGTGCAAATTTCCCCTAGTTCTACTCTGCTTAGGAACTTTAGTGTGATCCGTTTATTCCGGATCATTTTATTGTCCAAGGAGAAGAATTTTTGATTGATTTATCTTTATTTGAGAGACTTTCAGCCCTTGGCTGGTTCGTCTCTTCCAAGGAGAAGAAGAAAATTCCGTGTGCCATGTTTGTCGGAAGTTTCGTTCAAAAACAGTGTTGTGCATCAAAAAGCACGTTTATTGCCGTTCTCAAGGAAGTATTGTTTTGCGGGTCCAAACCAATTTGAAATTTCGGAGATATTCGAAATAAAAATGTTCTGTGTATCGCCGAAAACGTGGCAATGCAATGACTGCGCAATTTCCACTGGTTGGAACCCAGGTTGATATGGCGATTCTATTATGCTACCCACAGCGTTCTGGATTTTGGGAACAGGACTCAGAGGCACTCATGAAAATAAAAAGCTGAAAATGAAGACTTTTTGCATGGGCCCACGCGTCCGCGGATTGCGGTTGAAACAAGAAAGATCATGAATTTTGCGTTGTGCTGTGTTGTTGTGTGTTATGGTACAGTTACCATTATCGAAGAAGATCATTGGAATTATTTTCGAACTATCGGATATGAAGACTGCCAATTCTTATATGATAGGTGAGATTGATCGATGTTTTTTTCAATATTTACAGCATTTGATTCATAAAGGTAAACTTCATAATCATCCATACTCTCTCAGGTTTAATCAGGTAATTTATTTTTATTATATTCCTAACTAGCTGTCCCAGCAAACTTTGTCTTGCCAAGCTGCGGTGGTTTGACAACTGGTAAGGTCATCGCAGCAACGCACTCTAGGTTGATTTAATTTTGATCACGCTGAACTTGTACGTAACTTTTTCTGCATATTAACACAGCCACCATGAATACGAATCAAACCCTGTATAAGTCATCCTGATCGGATCACCCGATCGTAGGTAAGTTTTTTTTGCCTCAAACGGAATTCGAACTAATTTTTATATATATTGAAGATGCGTTCCACTACATATATATCTACGCTTATGCTTTTCCTGAAGCCTTATTGCATGCAGATATACGGTGTATTTAGAGCAATCATTACTTTACATGCAAACTTGAGGTTGATTTGAAGTGTAAATGGACAATTATTGAATCAACTTAAGATTAAACTGGTATAATCTTAAAGCAGTCGCATAATTGCTCATTTGAATGCCTTTAAAATTGAATTGGATTCGTTTTACAAGCGAACAAGATTTAGATTTCGACGCTTGACTCGTGAGAGCGAGTTTGCTCACGTAGGAGCGGTTCATGAGTGTGATTTAAGTGTGAATTTACCAACACTGCTCACTGCTGGTTACGCACAAAATCAATGCAAATTTGGTAGCAATGACAGTGGTCTAACGTATTTTGTAACCCAATGACGTATTCAGCCCAATGACTTATTCGGCCTATTGACCTGTTCGGCCTAATGACGTGTTCAGCCTCATGACTGGGCCGAAAAGGTCCCCATTCGGCCAATTCACCCTAATGACCTTTTCGAAGAACAGATGTTTTCGAAACCGTAGCATATTTACATTTTTTTGCTGTGAATACAGTCAAATTCCATTTAAGTTGCGTTACTTAAATGGAGGGACTTTAAAAGAATTTACTTTAATAGATTCGACTTAAATGGAGGTTTGAGTGTAATGGTACCAGCACGTGTCCAACTATACACAGCGAAAAATCTTGTGCTATCACATATAATTCCCACTGCACATCAGTCACGTCGAAAAACTGCATTGAAGTTGCAGTTGCAATGGAAACTCATCCGATTCATATTTTATTGCTCTACGTAAGATGCATGAATGGTCAATTTAGGTGTTAAAAAACAAGGGAGCCATACGCTATAACTTATTTGTTACCTACTGTTTCCCTTCTACCTTGAATATGATTGGAAACATTGTCAAAATGTGATTCTAGACGACGAATTCTTTGAAACTTATATTATTAAAAACTTTTCCTGTGACATTACATGTATGTACACTGGAACCTCTATTTATGCACATAAATGGGACTGCATAAATTAAAAATGTGCATAAAAAGAGGGAAATTCATGTATTAATTAAGTTTGGGTTTCAATGACGGAATGTAGTTCGCGAGAACAGGTCTTGGGGCATTTAAGGTGGGGCTAAGGATGTTTTTAGAAATTTCCCAGAAAACCCAACAAAGGGGGTTCTAAGGGACTTCAAGGGCGTTTTAAGGGGTTTCAAAGGTATTATAAACTGATAATGATGATTTCAAGGGCGTTTGAATACTCCATTACGAGCCGATTTTATGAATGAATTTTGACAGGAAGTAGCGTCCAATAACCCGTGAAAATCAATATCATCATCAACATTGTTGTCACTTCTTAAAATGGCTCATGGGATTATGGAGGTTTCAGGAGAGTTTCGAGGCATTTTAGGTCAGGGTCGTATCAGGGGGTTTTAAGAACACCTTTGAATCAAAGGGTATTTCAGGGGCGTTTTAAAAGAAATGTGATGAGATCTCTAAAAATCTTCTGAAGCTACCTGAAATGCCTCCTAGATCCCCCTGAAAAAGTTTTCGTATAAAAAGGTGTGAATATTTTGGCAAAATAGTCTGGGTAGCTTATTAGCAATGCCTTTTTTGACGATATCATCGTGTTGACAAACAATTTGCTTGCTTATCAATCAGCCGATTGTATGATATGATATCTATTTTTTAACTGGTTGTCAAAGATGATTCATAACAGGTTTGTCTAATTATACGCTATAAATTACTTTGGAGTCATAGTTATTTGATGCCTCTTCACCAAAGCCATTTCCAACCAACTTTCAAAACCTGCCAACGCATAGCACTGTTTGCCACACACAAAACAAACCGTTTATTTTCCGCGACATTCCCAAAGCCATTGTAGGTACGTACAGTAAGTATACACCCATCGGCTCTATCGGTTGCATCCGCGCCGCGAGTGCTGCTGACACATATCCTCGAAGATGCACCGCTGGAGCCAAACTGCTGTCAGCCGTTGCCGCTCGGTGCGAAGAATTCCATTAAATCCTCCGAACGTCTTCCCCGTGGTGTCTCACCGAGTGGAGGAAGCGAACAACGAAATAAAATAATGCGCAGTCTCCAGAGAGATTGCAATCGCGTCGCGTTCCCGCGAAGCTTCTCTCGGCTCGGGCTCGGATTCGGGCGGAGGTGGCGGTAAGAACGATCCACCGCGATCGACTGCACGACGACGGGCGGCGGCAATGTCGCATCGTTCGTCTGCCTGCACCCGGTTGTTGATGGGTGGGTGGGTAACAGGTAAGGTATATACGCACGAACGTTTTCTGCCCAAAACAGGAAGAAAGAACCTATCCCAACCCAACTCAATCCCATCGAACCAGATGCTAGGCTAGGTGAACGTGTTCGTTTGTCGCGAGTAACGGCAACCTGTTGAATTCCCATCGTTCCGAGGAGATAAACCGGCCATCATCGCGAGAAAGAGAGAGGATTCCATGCGCCACGTTTTTAGTCGCGTCGCGCTTCTTATATGTAGAGTCGACCGTGGCGGAGTTCTTTGGAATGACACAAAAAAATCTCTAGCGATATGGCTAAATGTTTTACGTTCCCTTCGGGGGTTCTATATATGATACGTACGATACGATATTATACGATATCTCTACATAGTATCATGAAACTGATTTCGTCTTATTAAGTACAGTTCTGGTGCTAAAGAAAAAAACATCTAACAAATTGCGATGGATTTCAAATTTTTTAAGTACAGTCGGAATTCTTTATACACGGTGCAACTCCCTTTACACCTACCACAATGTTAACCCTTCAGGACGCGCGCTGTTGTAAAAAGTACAAAACTACCAAAAAACCGCGGTGCAGTTTCGGATGCTTAATGGCGTGCGTCCTGAAAGGTTAACCAGTTTAGATGATTTTTAGAAAATAATTAGCTTACAATACACACTATATATAAAAACATGGGTCAATCGGGTGTAAGGCAGCCAATTAATCACGGTAAAGTGGGTGGTACCCTGTATATCGAATACCGAATAGAAATTTGAAGAGTTTATGGCGAAGCCATGAAGTTCACATATAGCTCAGATGGAAAACGCACCGCTGCTCAGAAAATCCCATCTGAGGATGTTTGAGTTTGCTTTTCTTGATAATGAAAATTTCCATGGCATTTTCCGCGCCAAGTGCCCACTGCGATTTAGGGCAACATGGTCCAAAATGTACTTTAAAATAGCCCAACGCATAAAAGCATTCCTGAAGCTGAATTCGTAGTGATGCTGAATTCAGCTTCAGGATTGTTTTTATGCGTTGGGCTATTTTAAAGTACATTTTGGACCATGTTGCCCTAAATCGCAGTGAATCGTAGATGAACGATGTCAAAAACATTCTTCCAGAATCCAAGCAAGCAAACTCACAGAAATTCTTTTGATTTCCATAGAAAAATTGACAACTCCTGCTTGCATTTGAAGTTTTCTGATGATTTTGTTATCAGCCATGTCTTTCCTAGGAGAGTGAGAAACACATGGAGGGTTATGGTTGTTATTGCCTATGCTGCCCGCCCATGTTAAGTGGCATTTTATCGCACGCTTTTCGCACCACTTTTTAAAACGTAAACGAACCCACTTTTTAGAACGTTAAAAATATGCATTATTTGTAAATGTTTGCGCTGCAATATTAAGAAAATATTGTTTAGTTGATATTAACACTTTGAATGCCTTACACATAAGACATTGTCATTGAAAACGACGAATGATAAATGGCATCTTGCCCCTCCTTACTCTACAAATACAAAATGGTCTAAGCAATTAGCGTTGTCATTTGATCGTAGAACTCACTAACTTACTGCCGTATCATAGCAGTTCGACTGCTACCTGCACCCTTAAACGAAAGTACACAGCGAATGAGTAACTTGTGAAAAGACAAAGGATTTTTCACTCATATTTGCGTACGACATTTTTTGTGCTGATCCGGTGTTACACAAATTTGCGTACAATTTCACACAAGTTTGAATGCAATCTTTTGTCTTTTGGGTCGCTGCGTGAAAGTTACTCCTTGCTCTGTGTACATCGATCTTTCCGTGTGAGCAGAAGAAAATATCCACAGCATAATAAAACATGTTGTTTTGGCCTAATAACTGTATAATGGAATCAGTAATTTTTATGTTATTAGCATAACATATTATGTTATAAACTTGTCTGTCATAAGCGGCAAAATAACAAATATCATAACAAAAAAATCTTCCTAGAAGAATAGTTCAATAACATGTTTTGCTAGATCAATTACAACTTAATAACACTAAATTTGTGAACTTGTTACTGTTGTGTTATTCTTCATCACATATTTGTACAATCTCTATAGCAGAATAACAACTAAACATTTTTTTTTTTCCTCCCCTGTTGGGGAAATTAAGCCACTGCGTCCAATAGGCTGAACTTTTGTGGCATGTCCCGTTTTGATATTCGCATCTAGCCAGCTAATTACCATGTGTCAAGTAATCAGCTACTGCCACGACGCGTCGTCTCCCAGTCAGGTGCAATGGAATTAATAAACTCCAAGACCTTCCCAGGTTTTGCAGGCCAGATCTCACTGGGTTGCAAGCAACCACTATTTAGAAATCTTTGCCTGCGCGTGTATAAAGCACCACAACTGCAAAGCAGATGTTCCGAGGTTTCACGTTCCGTATTACAGAAACGACAGATATCACTCTGAATATGGCCAATATTTTTCAAGTAATACCTGCTCGGGCAGTGTCCAGTTACTAGGCCAGTGTATGTACATAGAGCTCTCTTGTTGAGCTCTAAGAGCTTTTTGGTTTTATAAGCATTTGGTGTTATAAATCGTTTTGACTGATTGCAATTTTTGACGTCCATCCAATTGGATATCACCCTCTGCTCAGCCCAGCGTTTCAGGTCAATTTTAATTATACAGTTTGATATACCACAGAATGGTTCTGGACCAGCAAACTGTAAATTGGAACCACTTTTAGCAAGCTCGTCTGCCATTTCATTTCCTTCAATGCCACAGTGACCTGGAACCCAGTATAAGTTTACTGAATTCCCTTGGCACAGCCTGCGCAGTGAAAGAATGCATTCCCAGACAAGCTTTGAAGTACATTTGTAAGCGCACAATGCTTTTAGTGCAGCTTGACTATCTGAGAAAATACAAATATTTGCGTATCTGTATTTTCTCTCAAGGCAGATATTTGCGCATTTCAAAATAGCAAGAATCTCTGCTTGAAACACCGTAGGATAGTGTCCCATCGCCACTGAAATTTGTATTCCAGGGCCGTAGATTCCCGCTCCCGTTTTTATTCCAACTTTTGAGCCATCTGTGAAGAATTTGATTGACCCTTGACGAACAGTGGGACCTCCGACTTCCCAATCTGCACGAGTTGTTTCGTGCAACTTGTAAGGAACATCATGGTTCTCCACAGGTTTCATCCAGTCTTTAATCATTTTCATTACTGGCCTATTTTGGAAGTATTGTGAAATGCTCAGGTGACCTACAAGATCACCTGGCATAAACTTTTCAACTCGTTCAAGTCTCAGCAATTCCTTTTCTGCTTCTAATTGCACGTACTCGTGCAAAGGTAGCAGATTGAGAATCGCATCTAAAGCTTTTGATGGAGTGCTTCGCATCGCTCCTGTAACAGCAATGGACGCAAGACGTTGAATTTTCGCAAGCTTTGTTTGTGTGGTAGCCTCTTTCGTTTTTGGCCACCAGACAAAGGAAGCATACGTCACTTTTGGGCGGATTATGGCAGTATAAATCCACATTATCATTTTTGGTCTCAAGCCCCACTTCCTGCCAATAGTTTTGGAGCATAACCAGAACGCACTTGTTGCCTTACCGATCACGGACTCAATTTGAGCATACCAGTTCAGTTTAGCATCCAGTATCAAACCTAAGTATTTGACTCGATCACTAGGATGAATTTGTATCCCTCCAAGCCGAAAAGCTTTTAGGTTGATGGAATTCCTTCTCCTAGTGAAAGGGACAATTACGACTTTTGACGGGTTGATGCTAAGGCCCTCCTTAATACACCATGAATGTGTATAGCTTAGGGCCCTTTGCATTCTCTCCGAAACAGTTTCGTCATACTTTCCTCTCACTATTATGACTATATCGTCTGCAAAGCCCACAACTTCGAAACCTTTTTCCTTCAAGCTTCTTAGAAGATCGTCTACAACTAAGGACCACAATAGTGGTGAGAGGACTCCTCCTTGAGGGCAACCTTTCGTTGCCCTTACTGTTATAGAAGAACTTCCCAGCTCAGAGGTGATTTCTCTTTTTGCAAGCACAGTATAAATCCAATGTATGATACATTGGTCGAAGTTTTTGTTCTCCATGGCACGCTTCATAGATGAATAGGAGGCATTATCAAATGCTCCTTCTATGTCTAAAAAGGCGCATAGAGCTATTTCTTTTGCTGAAAACGTTTTTTCCACTTTTGTTACTAGCGAATGAAGTGCTGTAACCGTTGACTTACCAGATTGATAAGCAAACTGGAAGTCAGATAGGGGATGGTCTTTTATGTAAGAAGAATTGATAAAATCCTTCAAAACCTTTTCCATAGTCTTCAACAAAACTGAAGAAAGACTAATTGGCCTGTATGCTTTGGGATGCGTCTTGTCTCGCTTCCCCTTTTTTGGTATAAAAATAACTTTTACAAGTCTCCATTTTGATGGAACGTAATTCAATCTTAAACTAGCCTTGAACATCTCAACTAGTGATGGTACCAACACCGCTTCTCCATTTTGAATCAGTGCTGGAAATATTCCATCAACTCCTGCAGATTTAAAAGGCTGAAAAGATCTAATTGCATTTTCCACTCTGGCCTTCGTGAAGATTTCATCAGCTAAATCTGAGGTCGTGTTTATTGTCCTAGTTGACTCCGAAGAGTTTATACTAGGACATCCTTCACCTTCCAGAGATATAGTATCATTGGAATCCACACTTAGAACCGAACCCGGAAAATGGGTTTCCATCATCAAATCCAAAGTTTCACGAGGAGTTTTGGTAAAAGCTTCAGGTTTCCCAATTCATTTGAATGATCTTTTGCGAGCGTTTTCTGTAGTCTTGCAACTACAGGAGTGCTGTTTATGTTTTCACATGTCAGCATCCAAGACTTTCTTTTAGATTTTCGTATTTCGTTGTTGTACTCAGTCAGGGCTTTCCTGTACTGAGTCCAATCTCCCGTTTGTTTCGCTCTATTGAACATTTTACGAGAAAATTTTCTAAGGCGATCCAGTTTAAAGTTCCACCATGGCACGTCTCTAGTAGAAGACGATTGTATGGTGGGACAACTTCCGTTAAAGGAATTGATGATACTTTCATTTACCCTTTGAGAAAATGATTCCAACTTTTGGGTTGAATCAATAGGTTCTCCCATTGTAAATGAATGCGTATTCAACAATTCTACATATTGATCCCAGTTTGTCCTCCTGGGATTTCTAAATGCGGTTCTAGAGTAATCTCCACCACTCCAATTGAAGATTATGTGTTTATGATCAGATAGAGAAATCTCATCTGACACGTGCCAGTTTGTGATCTTGTCAAAGATTGCAGCATTGCACAGTGTTAGATCCAAGACCTCTTGTCTGATTACATTTGAGAAAGTAGGTTTATCACCATTATTGCAAATGTCTATATTGTTGGAAGACAGATACTCTAATAGTGACTCACCTCGACTGTTAATATCCGTACTACCCCAAACCGTGTGATGCGCATTGGCGTCACAGCCAATGATAAACGATTTGTTGTTTTCTTTACAGAATTGAACAAATGATGCGATCTCAGGAGGAGGTACCTCAGGAACATCACCAGGAAAGTAAGCTGAAGCCACAGCGATCTCAGTTTTACCTCTAGTGGTTGGTACCTCTACCATGACCGCAACAATGTCCTTTCTGATAAACTCTGTAATAGGATAGCATTTTAACGTTTTGCGTACTAAGACAGCGGTTCTGGGAGAATCTTGTTTTGCTCATCATAAAATAGTTTACTATTTTGTGTCAGAACACCAAGAATCTTTCGTTTGTTGGACCACGGCTCTTGAATAAGCGCCACTTCCAGTCCTTCTTTTTTAAACCTTCGACTCAACACAGCAGAAGCACCTTTTGCGTGATGAAGGTTTACCTGTACGAACTTAATTCCTGCCATAAAAAAAAATTTCATTTACCCACTTTTATTAAGCCTCGGAATTGAGACGTAAGAAAAGTGGCCGATTATCCCGGAGACAAATAAGGTCCACTGCGTCATTGCTCCGTTTAACACAGTAAGGGCAACATACTGTGGAGGGTGCCCTGGTACTCCACAGGCTCCGTTCACGGTTAAGTTTTTATTAGACCCCCCTAACCATTCATTCCTAGGCACGGTACGCTTAACACCATGAATTAGGGGTCGCTTGTTTGGTGGACTTTTACCACCGGATTAGGCAATCCGTAGTGATATTCTTAGCCAGTTGAGGTAACTGCTACCGCCACTACACGGCTATCTAGGCTGATCGGGAATAGAAATTAATATTGATGATCAACTTCTTTAGAGCCCGAACAGCCACCAACAACTAAACATGTTCTACAACCTAATATATTATTGAAATGTTATCTTGTGGATATATCCCAAAAACTTGAAAATAACAAAATAAGATTGCCCAACAAAACATGTTATTAACCCTCAAAAGCCCTAGACGAACCACTTTTTTTCAATCGGCTACTACTCAAAGACCATACAATCAAAAAAATTTAAACCAATTTTAAATTGAATGCGGTTAGTTGGTCTTCCAATATCTGTGTGTGGCATTCCCCTTGACCCCTCCCCCCTTTCTGGGTATTGCCTTGCCACGGGGGTATTTTTCGGCAATTTTATTGAATATCACACCTATTATCATTCTGAAATTTGTATTGTAAAATGTATTTGGCCATAAAATGATCGCTCTGTGCTATGGGCATGCCACCGCTACGGAACCAGTTCCGGACGTTCAGGTTTCCGGACATAATCTCCGGAGAAACCTGATACATACTGTTTACTAAGGATCGCATTCATAATCCTTTTTTGTGGCTTCAAATATTGAATTTAGAAGTATGATGTCTTAGAAGAGTTTGTTCTATGTACTTAATTCTTTATTTTCACCTAGATGATAGTTCCACCTAAAAGTGCGATAGGAATTCACTTTTCTCAAAAATAAAGATAGAGTATTGGTGTCTTCTACAAAGTTGCAGAAAAGGGCATTATTGGAAAGTTTGCCGAACAAACTATTTCCTTTTATCTGCTCAACTCAAGAGTTATGTGTCATTGTTTGTGGACGACCCCTTGTAATAGGTTTTCGGATATAACTTTTTCTATGGATTTTTAGGATTTTTCGAGTGTTCTACAAAGTTGTTCTTTGTGATGGAATGCACCTCCTTCTGCTTTTTTCTTCGTACTGGAATAACGCTCCAAGTGGAACAGCGACTGCATCTCAACTTGGGGGTGAAATCCTAAAAAACCATCTTGAAGTATGCTTGGAGAAATTCCTATGATTTTTGTAGAAATTATTGCTGGAATACCTCACTCAATTACAGTCACTACTTACTTACTATTTTCGGTCCTGGGCACCCGCTAGATCCGGCTTATTTTTTTTATTTCTCATTCATTCTCTTCTATAATCATGAGAAACAGAGGAATAGAAGTGAGAGCAAGTTCCATCTCTTCAACTTTGCAAAATTTCAGCTCGATCGGAGAAACTATATTTAAGCGCCAGCCGTTTTATGTTTTCATACGATTTACTTTGAGGAAAATCACTTTTTCAAAGAAAAATCGCCCCAAGTTGCCCCTTAACCCCTAAACCCCTAATCGATGAATGATTTCTGTTGGGAATTTTACGAGGAACAAACCCTCCGAAGACCGCAAAGCGATCTGAGGAACGTGGAAAAAGTTATTGACTGAAAACCGAATGGCATGCAAAAGCTGTTTAGCACGTAAGGAATAACAATAAATAATAAAATCTCGTCATTTTATCGATCGGGTAAAGCTTAATAACTTTTTCCACGAATGTCGCATCGCTTTGTAGTCTTCGGAGGTCTGATTCCTCGTGAAGTTATCTACAGAAATCATTCAACGACTTATTTTTAGGGATCAATGGGTGACCTCAAGCGATTTTTCATTGAAGAAGTAAATTTTCATAGTAAATCGTATGAAAAACTAAGAATGGCTGGCGCTAAAGTGTAGTTTCTTCGATCGATCTGATATTTTGCACAGTTGATATGGGACCAAAATGGAACTCAAAAAGTACACAGTAGTTGCAGTTTTTCCATTTTTTTATATTTTCCCATATAAACCGTGTACTATGCTAATGGTTAGTTTCCTATGCTCGATTTAATTATCTCCACATGCCGAGTCAATAGCACAACGAAGCGACTGCCGGTGTACTATTCAAGCCTTAAATAGATCAAAAATACAAAGCACATTATCTAATCCCCTATAGCTTACCCTGTAACGCGGCTCAGCACTATCGTCAACCCGAGGGTCGAGGGATCAAATCCCAATTTTGCCGAAATTAGCATTAGCATTAGCATTAGCATTAAGCGAGTCGCACAAATTCGTAGGTGGTACAGTCCTAGACCGCTGTTATGAGGGTTGCCTCCTTCCCGTCCGAACCAAAGCACAAAGATTTGGGACTAATCTCTGACTCTTAGACAAGACTGACGCAATCTTCCAATGGTCGAGCACTGTCCTGGCCACGTCCTTGCGACTGCTGAGGAATGGGAACGGATGGTTAGTTTTGGACACCTATGAAAAATGTAGACAACTCTACGATCTCTCAGGCCTAGGTGTCACGGGAATTTGGGTGTTGTTAGTGGAAGGGTAAACTCCAAATGATACGCTTGGTTAACGTTCAGGCACACCATTGTTAGACTGCTTCGAATCAGTTGTCTGCCCAATTCATCCTGGTTCTCTCGTCATTTGGTTGAATTACTAGATTCTTCAGTTGATAATCTGAAATATAAAATAATATTAACATCGTACGTCAAATAAGCTACATATTAGTGATACGCTCGCCACAGTTACATATTTTTAAAATATTATTTATATCGTACGATACATTTACCTGAATCCTGCTGAAATAAAATGTTAATTAGCAGTACATTGAAACACAAATACCACAAAACACAAGGAAAAGAGCATCAAACTTTGATCTTGGAATATTTAAAAATACGGTAAATATCAAGATCAAAATTTGATTTGGTAGATCTTACACCGCAACGCACCATTCTAAGGTGATCTACCCACGTTACGGGGTATCAAATCCCAATTTTGCCGAAATTAGCAAAAAAAAAACAACAATAGCATTTCAAATCTTCACAGAAAAAAGTCTTGAAATTTAAAGGACATGTAAATCATGATGCCTGTGAATTTACATGGATTGAATCAGCAATTTCATTTAAAATTAAGCTTTTTTTAATGCACACATTTGGAGCCTGAAGAAACATTCAAATTTCAGCACCCAAAATAAATATAAACAAATACGCATTTATTTTTCAATTCATTCGGCTTTAAAATTCAATCAACGCGTAGTAACACAAACTCATTTTTGAGTAGAAAAGTGTGGCCGTCACGCAGAGGCTCGGTAAGCTGTGCGTTTCCAATGTTTCTCATCAAAGTTGCGTATTTGTGCCAATAAGTTTTGCTGCAGGTAAGACCAATTAAAGTGGCTTAAAATGTGATCTGTGATCGCTCCCGTGATAAAGAACTGAGCAGTCTGTGTATTTGCAGTTACCCGCACAACCCCACACTTCGCCGATTATGATGTCGTCGTTGTCACCGTCGTCCATCACCCCAGCAGCAGAAGGCATCGGCTCGCATCCAAAAAAATACCAGCTCCGATAATTTAGTGATTGGAATTGTTTTGTGTATAAAGAAAACAAATTTCTGTTCAATAAATTAACAATTGAAATGATCATTGACACGATATGGAGTGTTTGTGTTTGCTTTTAAGCTGCTTTAACTTGACGGGAGAAGGAAAGATCCAAGGGAACAATCGGAAATGGGATAAAAGTCAACAAAAGCGAAGCGCGTGCTCTGTTCAATGTAAAATTCAACGACCTTTAATATTACACGTCGGGTTCTTTGCTTAAGGCCATTTAAATTTAAAGATCGGTGTAATTTTGAGTTTATTTTTGTGCTCCAAATATGTGCATGAAAATAAACTCAAATTTACATTTTTATTTTAACTGTGTTGCCTCCCAAGCATTATAGCTGTACAGGAAAGTGAGGAGAAATATAAAAGAGAAAGATGCCGTAAAATGGGCAGATGAAAATGTTTTTGTTTTTAATTTTGACAATCTGGGGGATAGGAAATATAAGCATTTAATTAGCCGTATATTGGGCCAAACCTGCATTAAAGTAGCTCTTATGGCGCATATACGGCAGATAAGCATTTGATGACCTGCTGTAAAGGCGCATATAGTGTCGAGTTATTGCCTTTTTAACTGCTTATTGGTTACCTGGGTAGTGTGAGACTCTATTGGGTAGTACGCAGATCGCAAAAAATTTGCTGGCCTACCTCGATGTGTGAAAAATTCAGGCAAGGAAATGCTCAAGAAATAATAAAGCGTCGCTTTATTCCGGATCCTAGTACGGAGCTGGAACGAAACGTCCAATCAAATGGGGCTTGCTGTGTTAAATTTCTTGACCATTCTGGTCACGGAAAAATAATGCATTGAACGAAAATTACTTGAGAGATTCCGTTTGAAGTGCACACCTCGCATATCTCTGGAAAGGAAGGCTCCCATACAGATGAAGTTGCGGAGGACTTCTCTGGGGAGCTGTATGTTAAAACACACAGTAGGCAAACAGTACCACGTTTGCCGGGACAGATAGTATCCCAGGTAACCACTAAGCATTTGAATAAGCCGTGTATCAGCCTGTATCACGCATTTCAACTGCTTGCTGCCCTACATAAGCAGTTCGAATGCATAGCTGCCTTGAGGTAGCATAAGCTGTGCTGCTCAAAAGCTTTCGGCTGTTAATTAGCATTTCAACTGCTTGAAGTGGTTTCACTTGGGAGCATACAGAATGCTTTTCAACTGCTCTTTGAATGCTAGGAGCAAAAAGGTTGGGAGATATGTTACGCATTTGGCAACACATTTTGTCTCTCTCTTACAGAGCCTATGCTTCTGTTTACAAATTTGTGTATCTTATTTGTTTCTTCATTTTCCCCTACTCATCCAAAAGCACCAAAGAAAACATTACTGCAGCTGGATTGGATTGGGAACTTGTCCATCAAAAAATCATCAATTATTTATCATTTCGTCGGAAAAAATGTGCCGAATAGGTGGATGCTTTGGTGGATCATAGGATTGTTTGAAAGAGGGAAGAAACAATCTTATTCCACAGATATTTAAAAGAAGGGATCGTAATGCTCTACCACAATGAAATATCTCAATGAAAACAAGTTTTGGATGTTGAATCTGAAGCTGTTATCGATTAAATCAACGCACGCCACCGGGACAGCTTTAGCATCGTGGATCAGGAGCAACAGAATCCGAAGCAGATATGATTAATCAATCTCCGGATCGTAAGTTCAAACCTACATCACTACAAAAATCAGCATAAAAGTACCACCTAGCACCGGCTGGAATATGGAAGGACGATGAAGCGGGGAAGCAGGCTGAGAGAACGAGAAGCAGACGTCAATCTATTTTTGTTTTTTTTGCTCGACGAGGCGTTACGCTTCTTTGACATTTCGTCACGACGTTCCTGAAGGGATGGCACTAAGACAGCCCGTTATTTTGACAAAACCTGCTGTGAGGTAGCACTAAAGACGCATATACGGCTAATTAGCATTAAACGCCTTGTCGTAAAGGCTACTATAATGCTGAAGGAATGCTATTTTAAATGCTTACTGGTTACTTGGGTAATATATAAACCCAAGCAACACGCACATAAGAGTTACGGCAGCACAATGTTTGATTGCATAGAAGTTATTTGAGTTAAAAATAATGCTACGTGCAATGTGTAGGCGGGGCAAGATGGGTCACCCCAGTCAACCAGTGATCATATAAGATGTTGCATAAGATGTTAAAGTGGAGGCCATATGCGTACATGCCTACATTTAGGCGCATGTAAAATGTACGCATATCGCTTCCACTTTAACATCTTATGCAACATCTTATACGATCGCTGGTTGACTGGGGTGACCCATCTTGCCCCGCCTACACATTGCACGTAGTTATATGGAATGTATACCATAAGAAGTATCACGTAAAAACATTTTATTTTTGTCTGTGCAAGGAACGTAAAGAAATTGAAATGAATACATCTTTTTTTTTGTTAATTCACATCGTTTATCTAGGAAAATGATTGAAACGTTCAAAAAAGAAATAGTATGAACAGTTGAAAACGGCACTGACCCATCTTGCCCCCACACACCATATATACCAAAACTTTTTTCTCACCATGCTGGCACCTGGCCCAGTGTAGAAAAGTGCCATGATTTACAAAACGACAGATTACTTTTTATATGAGAAAAAGACATTTCTACACACTCAATCCTGAATTGCCTGTTCGGCAATTTTTTGACGAAAATAGAACAGCAGAACTATTTCGGTAGCTTCGGTAATCGATTTTACTGAGGTTCAGTACACCAACTGTCAAAACCGGGTGCAAAAGGTAAACAATGCATTATAGCTGTATTCAGCTGTTCCATTTTCGTCAAAAATTTACCGAACACGGTATTCTAAATTAAGTGTGTACTTTTTATGTGTTGTGTAAAAATGTCCCAGCTTTCGATTGACGAAAATTTTTTGAAAATCTGTGGTTGCCAACAAAGAAAATAGTTTTGGTATATACATTCAATATGCCTTTTATTGGTTTCGGTCACCGTCTTGAATTTATATACCAAATGATTTTATAACTACAAAAAGTACCTTCAACATTTCCTTTTATCAACGGTTTCTGGTGAAACTTTCAAGATATAACAGTTTAAATGTGCCAACAATTGACCAAAATCCGGTTCACTAGACAAAGAACGAAACTTTTCTGTACGCAAATTTAATTATATGTATCTTTGTTAATATAACTTAATCCAATTACGGTATAGAATAAAACCCTTGAAGAAGATGGAATATACAATCGAAACGTCAAGCGTAGAAAATATGCTTTGATAGACCCAATTTCCAGCGACACTGCTGTGAGTTTATGTTCATTTTTTTTTTTTTTTTGAAAGTTTGGCATCTTTGGATTACCCGGGCAGAGTTCAAGTACTGACGATCAAAATGTGATATTGGTTTGTTTGAGATAAGAGGTAAAAGTACTGAAAATAATAGCAAAAAATTGTTCTTGAAACATCTAACCAATAGCAAAATATGATATTTGAAGATCAATCAAATAGCTCACTGCTATTGGTTAGATCTTACCAAGAGCTAAATGTGCTATGATGATGATGTTCCAGGAGGCAGCCTATTTATTGCACCCATAAATAAATAGAAACGCTCCATAGAAAATCAAAAACCGCTCCTTAAAGAATGAACATATGTACCATGAAAATGTGCAATGTTACCCATAAATTATTGAAAACGTTTCATACTTTATAAAAAATATACCGGTAAAACATAAAATTTTCTCACTAAAAGTGAAATTTTGCACCAATAAATAATATTGAAATGCTCCATAGAAAAATGCAAATGCTCCATAAATAATTGAAATTGTACCCATAGAAAATTGAATATTGCTCCATAGAAAATTTAAATTGCACCATAATAAATTGAAATGGCACCATAATAAATTGAAATTGCACCATAGAAAATAAAAGAATTCTCCATAAGTATTATCAAACTTCATCATAGAAAACATGAATTGCTCCATGAAAAATTGAAAAACTTCCATAGATAGAATATTCTCATAATTTAATTTGACAGGGCTGAATTGCTTTACATTGCCCTGCTTTAGTGGTGCAAATGTTTAAAGTTATGGAGAATTTTCATTTTTTCATGGAACAATGCATGTTTTCTATGGTGCAGTTTGATAATACTTATGGAGCATTTGTCTATTTTCTATGGTGCAATTTCAATTTTTTATGGTGCAATTTAATTTTTCTATGGAGCAATATTCAATTTTCTATGGGTACAACTTTAATTTTTATGGAGCGTTTGCATTTTTCTATGGAGCATTTGTATATTATTATGGAGTGTTTCAGTATTATTTTTTGGTGAAAACTTCACTTTTAATGAGAAAATTTTATGTTTTACCGGTACATTTTTTAAAAAGTATGGAACGTTTTCAATAATTTATGAGTAACATTGCACATTTTTATGGAACATATGTTCTTTCTTTATGGAGCGCTTTTTGATTTTCTATGGAGCATTTGCAATTAGTTATGGTTGCAATAACCTTTTGCCGTTTCAGGAGTAAAAATGAGATATTATTTTCAATATGTTTACCTCTTATCTCAAACAAACAAATATCACTTTTTGATCTCCATATCAAAATATGCTCTTATTGAGTTTTTTTCCTCTGCTCGGGTAAGTTAACATACAATTTTTTTTGTAAAAGTTTCACCTAAATACTAAATCATGTTCAAAATTACTTTGACTTATAATCTTTCGAATAAGACCTGGGTTTTGAAATCAGACGCAAATTGGTGGAGATATGGGTCTAAAAAATTATATGTTTTTGAGGGGGTCACTCCAAACTTTTGATAGGGGGTATTTTGGAGTAGTGGCATTTGATTACGGCAGAGTCCTCCAAAAATTTGAAGTAACATTTCAATTGTTAATATAGGGCAGTTTAGCAGTCGAACTACTATGATACGGTTGTTTCCGAAACCATAAGGGTCAGACAGATAGGCACACACACCGTTCAACACTTTTCTCGACAACTGGTACTCTTCCCATCGCTTCGTGTAGAAGCTCAGAACTTCCTCGTCCATCAGATCGATGCCATTTTCCTGCAGCTTGATCAGATAGCATTCGAGAAACTCCTTCAATCTCTTGTACAACTCCTGACCGACGAGCTGAGCTCCGCCGGAAGGAATCGCCGTTCCCTTCTTGGAAATCTTCGATGCAGTCTGCCGGCTAGTCGGCTGTTGATGAACGCTAGTACAGTAGTTGTGGACATGGGTGTAAAGCTGCATATAACGGGCGGGGCTCAGGCTTTGCTCCTGTTTGTACACCTGTTTTATGCCACCCTCCAGGTCGGCCCATATCTCTTCCAGGTTGATGTTCCGTAGCCCCGTCGCCCCATGAGAGTTTAATCTAGACATTGGAAATCCAGATGAGCTGCTTCCTGATGTGTTTTTTGAATTCCTTTGTGATGTTCTGCGCCCAACGGATTTACCTAATAACGCTGGAAAACTGTCTCAGTAACATGAAAAACACAATACACGATAGTAAACACACAGATTCACGGGTCTAAAAGTGAAAAAACTTTCCCTAAATTGCTCTCCTTGCACCGTGTTTAGTGAAGGATAGTAGATAAAGGTGTCATTACACTGCTTGGCATAATGCCAAATATTTGTCATTGTAGTCCGACATTCATCCAAGGTTGCCATGATTTATTGTATGTATGTATGAATATGCCAACCTTTACAATACCCCAATACTTAGCTTGTTACGTTTTTGAAACACTGTTCAGTTACTACATATCTTTTGCAAAAATAATTCATACTTAGCTAAATAGTTTATTCATCCTTTCATACACATCGCTGTCCAACGAGCAATCCCTTCCCTTTGAAATCCCCCAGCATCCAGTTTTCCGACTGACCTCCGTCAAATCGAGAAAATAACAAATTCAAACCTCACCGTTACAGGTCCTAGCCTGCATTGACCTTGCATAACTTGTGTGAAAACCAGAACCCATAACCATATTCGTCGATATCGCACTCGCACAGGACCCATCTCGGTTCCACATGACGCCGTCGTCGTCGAGGTTCGATTCGAATGCCATTGGATTGGACCTATATTATAGCGCCTTGCTACGTTGAAATGCGAGCGAGAAAGCGCACTTGAGAAAACAAATAGTAAATCTCCCACGCTTTTTCTCGCGGAGCAGCTTTTGATTCGACGATGACGGTCGGTGGACGTTCACTTACCAACCGGTTGGCGGCAGAGTGCGGTGCAGTGCGCACGAAATGAAGATGCCGCAAACGGTATAGTCGTAGCTGGTACTCAGTTGTCGTGGTCCATCCAATGTCCCTGATGCACAACAACGGTCTCCGTGGGGGTCAGGCTTTCAGCATGCTGGAAATATTTAGAGTTTTGGACGGAAATTGATAAAAGTGGCATGTCATTCCGAAGAATTTTTTGAATGCTGTGTTCAATTCACACTGATTGACAAACATAATCACCGGATCAACGGATTCAAATTGCTGTTGTTTCAAAATTAGGGGTTGTTTGGTTTAGGGACAAAACGTCGGAAAGACAAAACGTCGAAAACGTGTAAGCCATCCCAATTGTGAGTTTTTTTTTATTCTTGAAACGATACTCTTACGTCCAGGTGTTTCTGATAGTTCCCAGAAGGAGACCAGACAAAGTCCCAAGTTGCTGGCAACTTTCGGGGTGGGCACTCGTGGGTGGTCTCTTTTTGTGACCTGGATCTCGGGGTCGTTGAAGTGGCCTTAGAGAATATCCTAGGGTTTGATGTGAAGAAAAAGCAGACGTGGGTTGAACAACAGAAAACAAAACTTCTAATAATTAACACTAAACAAACTCAACTGTAGCTCAGAGGGTCATACAATATTAAAGGGACTAGAACAGAGGTTCTCAAACTTTTTCAGCTTGCGACCCATTTTTGAATGTTATAGAATTTGGCGACCCACCAGCACGTATTTTCATAACTTTGAAAATTTGGACTGATTTTTGAATTACTGCATTTTACCGCTTTCATATTTATACTTTCTTTACCTAGAACCTAACCATACACATTTTAGAGTTTTTTTTTAATTATTTACAGTGCTCCTTTAGTTTTTTTTTAGAAAGTCAAAATAAGGTTAAGATGCCCAAGAGATTGATTTCAGTATATTCTTTGAGTTTTAAATTTGAGATGTTTACAAGTTTCTTACATAAATTTAACTAGGATTGAACATGACATTCTTCATTTACGGCGAGTGGGTAAACATCAAGAAGAGATTTTAAAATTATTTTACTACTGCATGGTCAGATGAGACCTCTTGAAATTTTTGATTAAATCCTCTTATTTTGAACATTTATTTTACTTTTAAATAAAAATCACGTTTCAGCTTTTCTATTTTTTATATAAAATCAGATTATTGTAATTCAGTGGAATTTTGCCGAAGTTAATCTTTCCTGATGCTTAGTGAAAATAAACGAATAATTCAGTGAAGATTACCGAACGTTCGTTGGTTTCCGATCGAACGTTGTTTTTGAATATTTTTTTATAAACAAATTTAACTGAATTCTTAGTGAAAATGCAAACTGATATCATAATCCGTATTGCCCAAGACTTCGCGACTCACCAAAAATGAGCCCACGACCCACCAGTGGGTCGCGACCCATAGTTTGAGAAACGCTGGACTAGAATAAAAATAAAGTTATTATAAGTATGTAACGGTTTTACAAATGGTTCATGAACATATTAGTTTTGGGGCAGGCTCACCGATACGTTGCGGCCGTAGCTGCTAAGATGATCGAGGGTCCTGTGGGGCGTGTTCTGGGATTTGATTCTGGCAGCTTATTTATTACAACCATAAACAACCAAAAAGCTCCATAGATACATAATTGAAAATGTTCCTTACTTTATAAACAATGTACTTGTAAAACATAAAACTTTCTCATTAAAAATGCGATTCTGTACCACTAAATAATACTAAAATGCTCTATAATAAAATGCAAATGCTCCAAAACAATTTAAAAATGTACCCTTACTTAATTAAATATTGCTTCATAGAAAAATGAAATTGCACAAAAAAATTGTAACTGCACCATAGAAAATAGATGAACTATTATCAAACTCCATTAGTATTTTGAAACTGCACCATATAAATTTGAATTGCTCCATGAAAGATTGAAAACTCTCAATAGATAGCTGGCTGTCCTAATTTAAATTTGGAAGTGCTAATTTGCTTTCGATTGCACTTTTGTGATGGAGATGTTTAAAATTACGGAGAATTTTTATTTTGTTATAGATCAAATCATATTTTTTGGGGTATTTATCTATTTTCTATGGTACAATTCTCGCGTTTAGTATCATACAGGCGTATCTACATTGATCGATTTCTCTTCGTCGAGTTTCGTTTCGGATTCTTCCGGGAAGTACGACCAATATTCGGATAATATCTCGGTGTGTTTCGGTGAAGGACAACTAGGACTATCATCTAAAACAATAAAAACAACCAAAAATGTTTTGCCCACCAAGTTATTAATAGAAGAGAAAATCGATGAAGAGAAATCGATCATTGTAGATACGCCCGTATGATACTAAGCGCGAGAATTTCATTTTTCAATGGAGTAGTATTCAATTTACTATGGGTACAATTTTAATTTTTTATGGAGCATTTGCATTTTATTTTGGAGAATTTTAGTATTAGGCTCAGTGTACCAGTTATGGCTATAGTACCTCAAATTCGCCATAGTTGATTTTGAACCTTTAAAGATACAAATTAACAAGAAAAAAATCGTGAACAACAGATCACGATCACAAAAGATGATTGCAATCATTCACACTTAACAATTTGCTCAAATTATGGTAGAAATAAATCATTTTCCTTAACTTTTCGGCCTCCTTGCACCCTATTTCGCCATAGTGTACCAGTTATGGCAAATCCCATAAGGAATGCATGTAAATAGTGCGAAGTGGAACCAAAATTAACAAATGTGTCCATAACTGGTACAGGGATCCTACACGCAACCGGAGATTGGCAGATTCTAATACAATGCGGTTTGAAACATATACAAATATTGTATTAAGGCTTTGCAAATACAAAAATTGGTAGGTGGCAGTATACCAAAAATTGTATTGGCTTCCTAGAATCTGGAAAAGGAAAATTTCGCATATGTGCGTGTGCTCTGTCACATTGGTTTCCCTTTATTTGTTCTATTTTTAAACAGGTCATGGCAGCAGCGGCGTCGTCAATCAAAACATGTTTAAAAAGAAATACAGGGCGGCGGGAATCGAACCGAGACACTATAAGGTAATTCACAGTACCCTGCGCTCTTACCAGCACGGCTACAACTGCACATGGATAGACGAGAAACTGAAAGCCATCATTAACAACATAAACGTGGCTTGGTGATGGAAGTGATACAGCCACCACACTGCACAATGGGCCCAGAGCCGTATTTACGAAGACAAAACTGTTTAAGTTTTTAGACACATATTGTGTTTTTGAAAGTTTCTTTTTAATTGTTGATCCTTTTCCCCATTATTGTTATGTCAAACATCTGGTTAAACTGATTCAAAAATCTGCTCTCTAATAATTTTATTAACGATTCCATGATGGATGGTGATGGATCGTTTAATTGGAAATTCCACCAATAAGCTGCGCCAGAGATCAAGCAAATTTTAAATTTCATATATCTCAGGACTCTCACCACTTAGAAAGATGGTGTCTTCGGAAATGTTATTCAGTTAGTCAAGAGCTTACAGTTAATGGTCCACTTGTTTCGAAATTTCGTCACTAAGTGGCACTAGTTACACATTTGCAAAATCATTCAAATGATACATTTTTTTTCGTGAAGTAATCAACAAGCTGTAAATTTTGTTTTCTTTGAACGTGTCTAAGTCAAGTCAAAGGTTTTTCAAAGAGCTATGTATTAGTCATAATTCGGCACCAACATTTCAAAAGGGCGTAACTGCATTTTGAAAAAAAAACCCTCTTTGACATCTGTGGATCGTATTTTAATGCCGCCATGTAAATCACCACCAGTATAGGAAAGAAGAACAATTTCTCTGTCTAGTAATGTTTGTGAATTTCGTGGGAAACTTAAAATATGACCCACAGATGTGAAAGAGTGGTTTGTTTCAAAATGCAGTTACGCCCTTTTGAAATGTTGGTGCCGAATTGTGCGACATTTCATTTCATTCGGTTCACTTAATCCAGAGATAATGCAATTTTACGAAGAACACTTAAATATGAAACATTTTACTGGAGTTGCTCCAACTTCATGTAAAGTTATCCAATCGAGTCCAAATTTGTACCGTTTATAGCTAACTAGTTGTGCAACTGGCAGGTAAAATTTGAGAATATTTGGTTTACCTTAGAAAATATTACAGCTTGCTCAATATTTTCAAAATATTAAATAAAAGTTGCATGCTTCAATTAATTTGGAACTAGAGCTAATTAACTGTGAGACCTTAACCAAGCTAACAACATCACCGACGACATCAACTTTCTAAGTGATCAGAGTCCTGAGATATATGGAACATAAGATTTGTATGCTCACTAGCGCCGCCTTGGGGTGTAATTTTGAAACAAACGGTCCAGTGTTAGTTCTTGACCAGTCAGATAATATTGCCGAAGACACCAACTCTCCAAGTAATTAGGATCATGAGATATTTGGTATGAACATTTCATCAGTGTTACGTCTGTTTGTCTCTGGCATGACAGATATCACAGACAGCAAGACATAGCACTTGCAAAATTTCCATACCGTATATCTTAGCACTATGATCACTTAAATAATCGGTGTATTTGGCAAAGTTGTTAGGTCAGCCAAGGTCTTACTTTTGATGGGCCGTTTGATTCAAAATTCCTCCACTAGGTAGCGCTGACGATAAATCAATTTTTATATTCCATATATCTCAGGACTCTGATCACTTATAAAGTTGGTTTCTTCGGCAATGTTGTTTGGTTTATTACGGCCTTTCAGTTGATTAGCTGATTGGTTCAAGATTTTGCCAGTAGACGGCGCTAGTTGCAAATTAGTAGAAGCATGCCACTTTTACTTATTATCTCGAAAATATTCAGCAAGCTGTAAGTTTTTATAAAGTGTAGGGGAAATTCTCAAATTTTACCTGCTAGTTGCACAACTAATTAGCTATGAATGATACAAATTTGAGCTCGATTGGATAGTTTACATAAAGTTAGAGCGACTCTAGTAAAATGTTTCATATTTGAGTGTTCTTCGTTAAACTGATATATCTCATGATTAAGTGAACCGAATGAAATTAAATTTTGCACATTTATAACTAATATATAGCTCATTGAAAAACCATTGACTTGTCTTAAATACGTTCAAAGAAAACAAAATTTCAGCTTTTTGATTACTTTACGAAAAAAATCGTTCATTTGCATAATTTTGGAAATGTGTAACTAGCGCTTCCTAGTGGCGAAATTTCGAAACAAGTGGACTATTAACTGTAAGCCCTTGACCTATCAAACAACATTGTCGAAGACACCAACTTTGTAAGTGACCAGAGTTCTGAAATATATGGAATTTAAAATTTGCTTGATCTCTTGCGCCGCCTAGTGGTATATTCAAAAGCATGCCAAGTTTGATAAATTGCCTAAAACATTTTTAGCAAGTTGTTACCTTTTATAAAGTACACCAAAACTATTGAAATTTTAATTACTTGTTCCTCAACGAGTTAGATATAATTGGTACAAATTTGGTCTTAATTGATTAACTCTACACGAAATTAGAGCCCTTCTAGTAGAATAGGTATTCTTGACTTCCGTTTATCAAATTACCGTACCTTAGGATTAAGCGAACCGAATTAAATTAAATTTTGAAAGTTTATGATTAATGTATTGGTCTTCGTGTACAGTTGGACTCGATGCCCAAAGGGAAAAGAAGTTGCAACTTACTGAATACTTTTCAAAAAGTTCTAATCATTTGAATGTTTTTTTTTGCAAATTTGCTACAACTTTGTAGAACATTTTGAAATTGTACAGAGAATAATTAATCAGCAGAGTTTTGGATAAGCCACAACTCGAGTGACCGTACTCATTTCACAATAATACAAAAAATTGACAGAACTTGGCAGAAACATTTTTGTCTTCGTAAATACGACTCTAAACCCATTGTGCACTGAAAAGCCCGCATCCGGTAGTGTGCTGTTTACTAATGGAAAATTCCTCGTAGACAATAGGACGCGAAGCTCGCTGCTCGCAACCCGGTTCAACTTCTCGGGTTTGAATAGCGGTGTTTGTGTGTAGTGGTATGGAACCTGTGTAACCGTGTAGCGCATCTTAATACAACGAATAGATTATGATTGAACACATTTTCTGTACGTTTTTAATACATTAATTGGTAGAAAAGGCATATCTCAATTTTTGGTAGCCTTTCTTGTTTTGCGTGTATCATTGGCACACGCCGTAATAAATACTAAAAGTAGTTTTGGCTCCGTTTTTATATTTTTCCTGTAAAGTGTGAAAACTAACCAATCATTTGACTTATTGTTTACATTCGTCGGTCTTCTTCTTATTTTTGTAGGAATAGTTTTTCTTAGGTGGTGCGATAACTGGTACAGGCACCCTATTTATTGGTAGAAAATCGCACATTTAATGTGAAAATTTAATGATTTACTGGCAAATTTTCTATTAAGTATGGAACGTTTTTAACTATTTGACTTTCTGTGGAGCATTTGCAATTTGTTATGGTCGCAATACAGTTTTGCCACTGATCCTTTTCTTCTTCTTCTACTATTCATTCATGTCGTTCTTCTACTTCTTCTTACTCTTCCTTCAACTTTTCTTCACAAGAAGGAGGGGGGGGGGGGGTGGCTTCAAGTTCGATGAATTTGACCATTCTCACTGCCGGCTTTTGTTCCAAAAAAGTCCGAAGACTAATACTATAGCGCGCACTAGCCATGGGTCGAGATTTAAGCGAGATGACACCAAAAAAGTACTGACAAGATACCGATTTTGCGGAACGTCACTGGGAGTCGTTAACGAATGCGTAACTTTCTTGTCACTTCAGAGCATAATTTCACTGCAGTTCGTATTCACCACACTCGTTCAATCTTTTTCTCTTCAAACAAGATCAAAAGGGCTTAAATTTGGTTGGCATTAACGTGTAACAAATGGTATCGTATTGTGGTTTGCCCTTAACTGATCTTCACTAGAGGTATACTTCAATTTAGTGGACCCTCGATTATATAGACCCTCGATTTCATGTACTACGATTTTACGTACATTTTACCACGATTTGATATACATTTTTTTAATAATAATATTTTAATATCCAATCAGTTTGAAACTTACAGTTTGTATTATAATGATTTATAATGCAGGGGTTTTCAACCTTCTGACACGTGTAGCACTTCACATCAATAAATTGATTATGGAGCACCCATGACAGCACTAAAGCATACCTTATGACATATGTACTTTGTTTTATTTATTTACCTTTATCTCGTACTTTCCTTTCTTATTTCTTTTCTAATAAATATCTCTCTCTTTGCTATGATCACGATAAACGGTAAATATTAGGTGATTCTCTGGTGATATTTTCTACAGATCCTTTACCAATGGCACATTTTTGGGGACAACTGTCCAGTGTCCATTCGCCATACTTTTCCTCAAAGCTTTCTTATAAACTTTTTTCAAGATTTCGTGTGACTTCCTCACCGAGAATAGTAATACATCCTTATACTTTCTTAGTGGTTACTCAGTTGATTGAATTCCATAATTTGTAACAAATTTCATAAAAACGGTCATTGTAATGCTTCGGCAGATTACAGAGAATATGTGTGATAAACTATTTCTTGTGCTGTCATGGTAAAACCAGAGCTTGTTAGTCAAGGTTCTTCGATTTCAGCGACCCTTCTCTGGTGCATTCCTGGAAGAATCTTTGAAGGAATCGCTTGAGAAATTCCTGAAGGAACATCTTCTGAAAGAATCCTGGAAACTACTTTTGTTGAAATTTCTGAAGTAATTCTAGGAATATTGAAGAAGTCTCTGAAGATATTCACGACACTTTCGGATGCCTCTGAAGAAATTTCAAAAGGACTTTACAAAAAAAAACAGATTATTCCACTTGGTGGTGATAGTACCTTTCTTGTTGAATATGTTCTAATGATCTTTACGTCGACATAAGCCGATCCTGAGAACACTTATACGCTTAATACGATTCATGTAAAATTTGACCTCCTTATGAGCCAAAATGTGCACAGTGGTTTTAGACGCAAAAGAAGATTGGAAAAACTTTATTCAGTGTAGATGCGATCAAATTATAATTTTCCCATCCTACTTTATATTAATTAATTTTAAATGGTGTGGTTTGATGAGATTACTTTGGTTACGATTACATATATGTACATATATGAAGACTTTGACTATTTCTTCAGTTTTAATCTTACCCAACGTTTACCAGGCAATCAAAAAAGCCACGATTTGATTTATTGCTAACATTGGTTTTGCTTTCTTTCATAATTTCACTATTTGAAGTGCCGCATGCTTGAGTTTGGTTCAATTTTACGTTTGACCATTTCCGGCGGACACCTGGAACCGATTCCATGGCCTTACTGGTTGTCCCAAATATTGTATATGGCTATTTTCTTCACTTTAACAATCCTCTTTAGGATCGTGACGTACTTAATGGATGGCCTCATGCATGATTTTGGTTTACTTCTATATTTTACCATTTTCGGTGGGGCACTCGTTACCTGTTCTTCAACACTACCGGTTCTCCCAAATGTGCGTCTGAAACTTTTTGCTAACAAACTGTCAATAAGGTTATTGAAAAAGCCGTGATTTGGTGTGTCGCATGCATAGATTCGGTTCACTTTTATATTTTACCACTAATGACGAGACACCCAAAATCGGTTCCCGGACAGGACCTGTTGTCCCAAATTTGGTCTGCGACTACTTTTTTGCTAACCGTTCATCAGGTTACCGAAAAAGCTGCTGTTTGATGTGTCGCATGCATTGGTTTGGTTCACTATTATATTTGGACACTTCCGGTGGGACATCCGGAACCGGTTCCGGAACAATACCGGTTCAGATATAGTCGGAGACTAGTTTCTTGCTAACCTTTCATTAGGTTATCAAAAAAGCCGCGCTCTGATGTGTCGTATGCATGGGTTTGGTTCACTTTTATATAAGGCGATTTCCGACGAGATACCCGGAACTGGTTCCGCAATACAACTGGCAGTCTCCAATGTGGTCTGCGCCTACTTCCTTGATAACCGGCCATCAGGGTATTGGAAAAGCCGTGATTTGATATGTCGCATGCGTGGGATTGGTTCACTTTTATATCTGGCCACTTCCGGCGGAACTCCCGGAACCGGTTCCGGAACACTACCGGTTCAGATATGGTCTGATACTGTTTTCCTGCTAACCGTTCATCAGGTTATCACAAATTCCGCTGTTTGATGTGTCGCATGCATGGGTTTGGTTCTCTTTTATATTTGGCCACTTCCGTCGGGACCCCCCGGAACCGGTTCCGGAACACTACCGTTTCAGATATGGTTTGATACTGTTTTCCTGCTAACCGTTCATCAGGTTATCGGAAATGCCACTGTTTGATGTTTCGCATGCACGGGTTTGGTTCTCTTTTATATCTGGCCACTTTCGTTTGGATCCCCCGGAACCGGTTCCGGAACACTACTGGTTCAGATATGGTCTGATACTGTTTTCCTGCTAACCTTTCATTAGGTTATCGGAAATGCCGCTGTTTAATGTGCCGCATGCATGGGTTTGTTGCATTTTCATGTCTGGCCCCTCCCAAGGGTACCGGTCCGGAATACCTAAATGGCCATAACTCCGGAACGGTTGAACCGATCCGAACCATTTCCAATAGGAAACAATGCGGTAAAATTCTGGTTCATTCGTTTTTTTTGAGTGAATATATAGCCTTTCAGTACACTTTGGTGCACGAGAAAGGCAAAAATCAGGAGAAATTCTAAATAAATTCCTGAAAGAATTTCTGGAAAAACAGGAATATTTTAAGAATCCATAGATGGATGTTCTGAACCAATTCCAGTAGGAATACCTGAATTAACACCTGGAAACCCCTGGTATTCCTAACAAAACTTCTTGATATATTTCAAGCCTTACTTAACAAAACACCGTATGTAACTATGGCATTGATCCGAGAAAATCACCTCCAAAATTTTGAATTTTTCTATGAAATCGTAATTAGTATTTTCATCCCTAGAAGGCTTCAGACCGATTAATTGTATAGCATAAAACTCAAGTGAGGGATCTGGTATTAATTTTCGGATGATTTTCGTTTAAATAAGTGAAACTGTTGGATTGGGTATTTTCTCTTTCGTTTGTTACATACGGTATTTGTGGATACATTGTTGACTCTGAAGATGGTATTGAAATCCGCATCTGCGTTGTGCTGTCAGCAATATAATTATGGTTACATGCATCATACACTAGATAGGAATACGCAGTGGCGGGAAAGCGGTACTTACTGTGGTTCTTTCGAGCTCCAGAAAAAGGTGACACCAAAAGACCGTATGTCGCAGTTTGCTATGATACCATCAAAATGGTAGATAGGGTGTTGTGGTATTACAACCCTAATGTAACAAAAATACTGGTTCCAATATACTGTTACATAAGGTGTTTTTAAGTTTAATTGTTTTAAACTTTTGGAATGTTAATTGACGAGAAGAAGAAACTCTACACATAGAATCCGTATCACTGTATGCATTTGCATCAAAACCTCAATTTGTTTACATTTGCGACATACGGTGTTTTGTAAAGTTAAGCTTGATTTGTGGAAAAAAAATCCTGGAGAAATCCCTTGATTAGGGAATCGCGCCACTTGGGCGGTGGCTTCTATTTTCGTCTGTTTTCCACTATAACTCAGTCAAATTTGAACCAATTGACACAATTTTTGGAATGCAGTGAGATAGGTATAGTATCTACCCGTGTACAACATTTCAAGTCAATTGGTTCAAAATTGACTGAGTTATAGTGGAAAACAGACGAATATAGAAGCCACCGCCCAAGTGGCGCGATACCCTATAATAAAAATAAACAATGACTTCCTGGAGGTATTCATAAATAAATTCCTAGAGGTACTCTTGGAAGAAATCCTGGTGGAACTTCTAAGAAAATACAAAGAGAAATACCCGGAGGAATTTCTGATGAAATCTTTGTATGAATTTCTAAATGAATCTCTGTAAGAATGTCTTACAGCCTTTCCGTTGGAATCTGAAAAAATCTGTAGGTAGAATAATTTCTGAAAGAATCCTTGGAACAATTTTTGGAAGAAACATGTCTTGACCGAATATCTAATGGAATGCGAAAAAATTATAGAAATTTCCTTAATATTGCGACATTTGCACCCATTTAGACTCGGCCGAAATTCATTATCATCACAGTCGAATCTCGCACACGACTTCGCAGCGGCTGGCATGCACAAGTTCGGTTGAGTTCAAGACAGGAGCGTCGGATGCACAACAGGTAAACAAAATAAGTTAGATTAGTGTGAAATTTCGCTGGAAAATGATGATTCAGTGGATTCTCAAATTATCACAGTAGTCTTAACATTAATGAGAAACCCAATAACCTCTTGTAGAATTTCTACAGCAATTCTTGGAGAAACAATTTTAGAAAGCTTCTGAGAAAAAATTAAAGGTCTTCTGAATTTCTGATTCTTAAAAAACCCATGGAGTATTTTTGGCAAATACTTGAAGGTTTTCTATATAAATGCTTTGGAAAATTTCTGAATTTATCTATGAAAAAAAGTTTGTGTAAAGATTTCTGGAATAGTGGTATTTTTTGAAAGGAATACTTGACACATTTTTGGATGCTTTACATGCAAGACTTTTTTAAGGACTTCTTGGAGAAGTATCTGGAGGACATTTTAAAGTCTAGAAGATTTTCTGAAAAAAAATATTACTGAATTTCTTCAGGATTGCCTGGATATGATTTTTCAATTTACGAAGAGTTTCCAAAGAAGTCCTTGAAAAAAAAAAAAAATCTTTAACCCATTAACGCCCGAATTATGCCACAATCACAGTAGATGTCTGATTTTTTCTGGAGTACCTCAACCCCATAAAAGAAAGTTATTGCAGTCATTTAAACGGAAATCTACGGTGAAATTTTCGTTTTAATACACAGTGGGACATATGCACGTAAAACGTTGAAAAAATATTTTTTTTTATTTTTTTTTTTGCGCAGCTACCTTATTTCTATGAGCTATTGCATCTTGAATGCACACAGCAATAAAAGCAACGATGGAGGATGTGCAAAACTGCGTAAGGGTTTCGGGTGAACTATCCAGTTCATTCGAATCTCGCCGGGGACTGCGACAAGGTAACGGACTCCCATGCCTACTCTTCAACATCGTTCTGGAAGGTGTGATGCGACGAGCCGGGCTCAACAGCCAGGGAACGATTTTCACAAGATCCGTTCAATTTGTGTGCTTTATGTCCATGTCGACATTATCGTCAGAACATTTGGAACGATGGCAGAGCTGTACATCCGCCTGAAACGCGAAGCAGCAAAAGTAGGACTGGTGATGAATGCCTCAAAAACAAAGTACATGCTGGTAGGCGGAACCGAACACGACCGGATCTGTCTAGGTAGTAATGTTACGATAGACGGGGATATCTTCGAGGTGGTGGAGGAATTCGTCTACCTCGGATCCTTACTGACGGCTGACAACAACGTAAGCCATGAAATTCGGAGGCGCATCATCAGCGGAAGTCGGACCTACTACGGGCTCCAGAAGAAACTGCGATCGAAAAAGATTCACCCACGCACCAAATGCACCATGTACAAAACGCTAATACGCCCGGTGGTCCTCTACGGACACGAGACATGGACCATGCTCGAGGAGTACCTGCAAGCACTCGGAGTTTTCGAGCGTCGCGTGCTAAGGACGATCTTCAGTGGGGTGCAGGAGAACGGTGTGTGGCGGAGAAGGATGAAACAACGAGCTCGCTGCATTTTACGGCGAACCCAGCATCGAGAAGGTGGCCAAAGCAGGAAGGATATGATGGGCAGGGCATGTTGCAAGAATGCCGGACAACAGGTCAGCAAAGTTGGTTTTCGCGACAGATCCGGTTGGCACAAGAAGGTGTGGAGCGCAGAGAGCACGATGGGCGGATCAGATGGAGCGTGCCTTGGCGAGCATCGGGCGTGACCGAGGATGGAGAACGGGAGCCACGAACCGTGTATTATGGAGAAATTGTTGATTCAGTTTTATCTTGAACTTGTTGTTATACTAAATAAATGAATGAAATGAATCAACATCTCATTCTCATCTATCTCAGCTTCTTCCGAAGCTCACAGTGGAAACAATTTCCACTGATGATGTGTGATCGTATTTTACGGATCACGTATTATACGAATCAAAATAAAATCTACTTTCGCGACTACTTTTACCCGCAGTCAGAGACACGCGCGAGACAGTCGCCTAAGAAAACAGACCTGTTTTCAAATTTTCCATCATAGCGCTCTTTGATAATTCTTGAAAAAAGGTCGCCACATGGCCGGGTGATACGATGACTGCTGCGACTGCACGTGACATTTGCACTGCGATTAAATTTTGTCCATCATTGAAGGCCTTGGAAAATAGTCGCCATAATTGTGCTTTTCATGCAACGTACAATAATTTACAGCTGTGGTTATATGGACCAGAGTCCTTTATGTATTTCTATTCTCGAGATACAGAATTTCTAATAATCATTGAAGCCGCCTAACGGGAAAACATAAACCAACCCATTCATCATCGGATAATAACTCTCCTGAACGAGCACGAAAAAGAGAGGAGAATGGAAGACGGTGCAACATGCTTCATATTCCACGGTATTAGCAATACTTACTAATCTATTTCTATTTCATCGTAAAAACTACTTTATCAATATTGTTCAGAATTTTTAGAGCCCTTTTGCGCCACCTAGCCGACGACGAAATTATTCTATGTAGCCTGATTTTCGAGATACAGAAGTTCAGAATTTTTAGAGCTCACTAGCATCCACAGGGCCCATTTGCGCCACCTAACGGATAAAGCTAGAATCGACTAGTTCACTATCGAATAGCTCTTGATGTCCTGATCAACTTTGCCGAAGACAAAAATTGCCTATGTAGTCTGGTTGTTGAGAAACAGAAGTTAAAAATTTCTATGACTCGCTAGCGCCACCCAGTGGATAAACCTAGAATCAACTAGCTCATGATGTCCTGATCGACCTTGTCGAAGACGAAATTTTGAAATTCTTCTATGTAGTCTGATTCTCGAGATACAGAAGTTCATAATATTTAGAGCCCACTTGCGCCACCTACTTGCGCGGACAAACCTACAATCAACTAGTTCTCGATCGGATAGCTGTTTATGTCCTGATCGACATTGCCGAAGACGATATTTTTCAATGTAGTCTGATTCTCGAGATACAGATGTCTGGAATTTTTAGGGCTCACTAACGCCACCTAGCAGATTTTTTTTGCTCCCCTGTTGGGGAAATTAAGCCACTACGTCCAATAGGCTGAACTTTTGTGGCACCTAGCAGATAAACCTTGAACCAACTAGTGCGCTATCGAGTAGCTCTTGATGTCCCGATCAACTTTGCCGAAGGCGAAATTCTTCTATGTAGTCTGATTCTCGAGATACAGAAGTTCAGAATTTTTAGAGCCCACTTGCGCCACCTAGCGGACAAACCTACAATCAACTAGTTCACTATAGGATAGCTGTTGATGTCTTGATCGGGATTGCCGAAGACAGAATACTTCTACGTAGTTGGAGGTGTAAATTTTTTGGACTTAGTAGCGCCACCTAACGGTTAAGCCCAGAACCAACTAGTTCACTATCGGATAGCTATTGATGTCCCGATCAACCTTGCCGAAGACGAAATTCTCCTATGTAATCGGATTCTCAAGATACAGAGATTTATTTTTTTAGGACTCACTCGCGCCACCTCACGAATAAACCTAGAATCAACTAGTTCACTATCGGATAGCTCTTGATGTCCTGATCAACTTTGCCGAAGACAAAATATTTCTATGTACTCTGGTTGTTAAGAATTTCTATGACTCACTAGCGCCACCTAGCGGATGAACCTAAAACCAACTAGTTTAGTATCGGTTAGCTTTTGATGTCCTGATCGACCTTGTCGAAGACGAGATTTTGAAATTCTTCTATGTATTTTGATTCTCAAGATACAAAAAAACAGAATTTTTTGAGCCCTCTTGCGCCACCTAGCGGACAAACCTACAATCAACCAGTTCACTATCGAATAGCAGTTGATGTCCTGATTCACTTTGCCGTAGATGAAATTTTTCTATGTAGTCGGATTATCGAGATACAGAGGTTTAATTTTTTAGGACTCACTAGCGCCACCTAACGGATTAATCTAGAACCAACTAGTTCACTATCGGATAGCTATTGATGTACTGATCAACCTCGCCGAAGACAAAATTCTTCTATGTAGTCGGATTCTCGAGATATAGAGGTTGATTGATTGATTGATTTGTCTTTATTTGAGAGACTTTCAGCCCTTGAGATATAGCACAGCGCAACATTTTTTTGTCTCAAGAGCAAACTTATGTGTCTCCGAAGGATTTCGGGCCACTGAATCCTAATCCGGGCTCAGATTTGCTCCAACACGTCGCAATTTTGAGCTATACCTCAATTTATAGGGCAAAATAAGCAATTTTGGGCTTTTTTGGCTGCAATCCATTAAGCTTGAAAATATTTTTTTTATGCAATCAAGAGGTTAATTGGTCAATTAACATCTAAATTAACGAGTCATGCAAAATATTTCATTTCACCTAATCAAATTTAATAGATTTAAGCATTTTATGTTAGTATGAAAACTTGCATGCAACTTTTGGAGGGTGACTTGTATGGGAAATATCGTACCTAACATAAATTGCTTAAAACTATCGAATTCGATTTGGTAAAACGAAATATTTTGCATGAATCGTTAATTTAGATGTTGATTGACCAATTAACCTTTTGATTGCTTAAAAAAATATTTCCTTGCTTTATGGCTTGCAGTCAAAAAAGCCCAAAATCGCTTATTTTGCCCTATAAATTGAGGTATAGCTCAAAATTGTGACGTGTTGGAGCAAATCTGAGCCCGGATTCGGATTCAGCGGCCCGAAATCATTCGGAGACACATAAGTTAGCTCTTGAGACAAACAAAAAGTTAATTTTTGTTACGCTGTGTAGAGGTTTAAATTTTCAAGGACTCACTAGCGTCACCTGACGGATAAACCTAGAACGAACTAGTTCACTATCGGATAGCTATTGATGTCCGTATCAACCTTGCCGAAGACAGAATTATTCTATGTAGTCTGATTCTCAAGATATAGAGGATTATTCACTATCGGATAGCTATTGATGTTCTGATCAACCTTGCCGAAGACGAAATTCTTCTATGTAATCGGATTCTCAAGATTCAGAGGTTTAAATTTTTTAGGACTCACTAACGCCACCTAGCGGACAAACCTACAATCAACTAGTTCACTATCGGATAGCTGTTGATGTCCTGATCAATTTTGCCGAAGACAGAATTCTTCTATGTAATCTGATTCTCGAGATAAAGAGGTTTATTTTTTAGAGCTCACTAGCGTCATCTACTGGATAAACCTAGAACCAACTTGTTCACTATCGGATAGCTATTGATGTCCTGATCAATCTTGCCGAAGACGAAATTGTTCTATGTAGTAGGATTCTCGAGATATAGAGGTTTAAATTTTTTTAGGACTCACTAGCGCCACCTAGCGGATAAACCTAGAACCAACTAGTTCACTATCGGATAGCTCTTGATGTCCTGATCAACTTTGCTGAATATATTTTTTTTCTATGTAGTCTGATTCTCAAGATACGAAGGCGACAGTATTGGCAATGGCTGTTGACGAAACACCTGTCAAAGCACAATGTTTCGTGATCACTAGTGCCACCTACTGGAGCGAATACGTACTAAATTACGTACTATCGAAGCGTCCTTGATCTTCTCAACAACTTTGCTGAAGACACCAGTCTTCCAACATGCTTCATTTCTCCGCAGTTATCGCAAAAGTTACTGATCTATAAATAGATCACTGGGCGTTCGAGGCATCTGATCTATAAATAGATCACTGGGCGGAAATGGGTTAAGAAACCCTGAGAGGTTTTTAAGAAAATTTCAGAAGTAAATCATGGAATTTGCAGAATAGGAAGAATTTCTAAGCAAATCCCTGTAGATAATTCTTGAGTGAATCCATGAAAGATTTTGTTAAAGAATCGGTTAAGGATTTTTGGCCAAATTACAAAAGATTTTTTTGCACAATTTCTGACGAAATTTTTGGTAGATTTTCAAATTAAATCTTCAATAGATTTTCCAAACAAATGCCTAGAGAACCACGCTTTATCAAGTGCTTGTCACGAATCTCCAAATTTCCGAAGGAACCCCTTGAGGTATTTCAATTTTTTTGAAGCAATTCGTAAAGGAATTCCAGAATAATCCTCGGAAACATTTTCAAAGGAATCCCATTTAACTTCAGAGAGCCCTCCCCTTTATCTGGCCATGTCATTTTATCTTCTTGTACAAATGTCATTTTATCTACGGATGATAAAACTTTTTTGTTTATTTGAGTACCCAATCAATGATATTGGATCCAACAAAACTAATAGGGATGGCAATTATAATTTGTAAATGAACTTGCAGTACTGCCCCACAGAACAGGCCATCATTATTCTCCACCTGAACAGCTGTGATCGCTACGCGTGGTGCGAGCATACTGAAGCTTTTGCTGGATTCCGCAGAGCAAGCACACAACACTGCACAGTAACGGTCGAACGAAGCTAACACCCCTTCGAAATCTTACTTAGCCAATTTGGATCGTGCATTCAAGTAAGAGAAACGTATATTTGAGCGAGAGAATGAGAATTGCTTGCCGGCCCCAGCCAAGTGGGGATAGAAAAGCTTACCGAAGGAAGCTGCCTGCCCAAGCAACACACATGTTATAATAGAGTTACGACAGCGCAAGTTTTGGTTGTATAGAAGTTTATTTTACGTAATTCTAACATTGTGTTGAAATAACGTAAAATAAACTTCTATACAACCAAAACTTGCGCTGTCGTAACTTTTATATAACATGTGTGTTGCTTGGGTGTTTGGTCTGCTGCTTGCTGCTCGTATGCATCGCCGTAATTGTCGTCGCCTTCGACGTTCGTTGCCTTCGTCATCAACTCAACAGCAGCGTCGTTGTCTCTACTAGAACCTAGTAGGTGTGTAGGCAACCGTAGCTCGTGAAGACCAGCATACAGTTTTGCGCTCCTGGTCGTTGCCGGAGTTGGCTGTGACCGCATCTAAGGTTATTTCAACTCCCGCTCTCTGCTTTTACCTGTGGGCCGCCCGTGCTCGTTTTCTCGCTGTGCTGCTGCTGCTGCTGGTTGCTACCGGTAACCTCTAGAAAGGCTTCGACTGGGCTACACGGTAAAAATTCTGCACGCTAGATGTAAGGGAAAAATCCCTTAACTATTCAATGTCGTAATCAACATGATCAGAAGTGCTTTTCCTTTGAGATCGCAATGCTGTCAGTGTTGATTTGAGGACCAAAACAAACCCACCAGAGAAATCAACAGAAAATCCCTTCGATTTGCACTACTGTAAAAAGCAATACGATCCAAAGTGAAAAGTTGTTGATTTGGTAATGACTGTTTTGGGCATGAAAGTAAATATAGATAACAGGCGGTAGAAAGTGCTTCGCTTCGATTCGCACCTCTTCAACAGATGTGAAGCAGTGTAGTGGTAAAATAGTTGATCGTGACTCTAAAGCTCCTGGTATCGAATGTGGGTGCGGCTGTACACATTTTTTTTTAAATTTTAGTTTTGAAATCAAAACATTGTCAACAACGAATTGATGTGAAGTTACATTAAAATTGAAGAGGCATTGGATGTTCTTTGTCAAATGATATGTAATTGATAACAAACTGATTGAACAGTAGTGCGAATTCAAGTGCCAATCAGTTTATATCACAGTGCAGATTTTTTACCGTGTAGACAAATGCCGAGCATATGTGAATGGCTGCTATAGTAGGGTGGTCCGGCTCATGTGGGAAAATCAACAATGTTTGGAATTTCACATCTGCAGGCTCAATCAGAACCTAACAAATGCGAAAAACATGGAAGTAATCCATACATAATGTAAGGAAAAACACATAATCAGCCCTTGAATTTTTGAAAAGTTTCTGCGAAGTTGTCTACCTCCTCACAGGATTCAGAAAGATAGACTTCAAAATTAACACCATTGACATTTGTAAGGTTTTGATTACGCTTGCTTCTTAGATATTCTGACTCCAAATTCCATCATCCCTAAGAATACCGTAAAACAACTCTGACTTTGTGTGTCTATGACTAAATACATTCCAAAAGGATTACCTTTTGATCATCACATATCTATTCTTAATAAGGTTCAGGTTCTTCATTTAATAAAATCTTCAATACACTATAACATGCACGCAATTATAAAATTGTTAGAATTGTATTATATTATTAGAATTGTATTCCATTTTGATCTCCTGGCTACAGCACTTCTTCTTTACCAAATGATCTCAAATTTTCAGAGGATCATAAAGACCACCCACCCTTTGCCATCATGTTACAATATTTGAAATTCTAGATTGACCCTATTTTGGACCAACCTATTGCTGCATCTCGGGTTTGTCATCTATACACTGCCGCCGCCGCTTGGGTAAGGTATGGATGGATGGAGCACATGGTGCTTTGTTGCCGAGCGGAGGCTGCAGTTTTGCGAGTGGCATTGGACGCAGAGGCCTAGGCGAGAGGCGGGAAAATTACTTTCAAATTTGAACTTGTTACATAAAAATAACGTCGAATGATGATGATGCTGATGATGCTAGACGAGTGATGCGCCCCCAAATTGTTTGGTACGCATGTGGCCGTCTTGTAGCATAAGGATTTGCAAATGGTTCGGCGTGATGCGTCGCTGGCTGACCTTTATAGGTAGGTAGGTAGCGACGGAGTAGTTGTTCAAATTATAAAAGGCTCATCTCAGCAGCTATGCGATTATTGGGTGTTTTAGGGGTTAATAGTGCGAATTATGTGCAAAATTTGCATCTTGAAAGCATTGCTAAAAGTGTGTGGAAATCGGATGGCTCATCGTAAAGGAAATGACGCTCTCGATTCAAGCTACATATGCACAATTTTCAATAAGGTCTCGTGGCTAGTTAATACAGTAAACCGAAAGTATTTTTGCACCTGATGCTCAATTTCGGATGACGCACAGGAAAAACTAAATGGGTTATTTCATGAGCATTCATTGAGATTGAAACTTTCTGTAGTTGGTTGATGAAGAATCATTACATATTCAGCTGTCAAGGAGCCGGCACGCAATCCACCATATTTTTATATTTATATTTATCCAGCACAGTTGCACAAATTGACCGGATTTCGTGAAAATCGTACTCCGGATGTTGATCCCGGCTCGTTGCATTACACCTTCCAGAGCGATGTTGAAGAGTAGGTATGTGAGTCCCTCACTATGTCGCAGTCCCTGGTGAGAATCGAATAGACTGGATAGTTCACCCGGAATCCTTATGCAATGGTGCACACCGTCCATCGTTGCTTCAATCATTGTGATGAGCTTCCCAGGAAAACCGTTTTCTTCCATGATTTACCATTGCTCTTGGTGGTCGACACTGTCATATGTCGCCTTGAAATCGATGCACAAGTGCTGCGTTGGTATTCACGGCATTTTTGGAGGATTTGCCTCACGGTGTAGATCTGCACGGAAACAAATCTGATCCTGTTTTTATGATTCACAAATCATAAAACATAAAGATTTGTTATTTTATGAAATCATGATCACGAATCATAATTTCATAATCTGAGCAACTAATATCATGATTCGTTGCAACTATTTTTATGAGCTTGAACTCATGAAAATTATCAAGCGTTACGTGCACTCCGAAAACCTGTCAAAACGTGATCATTCAGTGTGTGGTATCGTTGGTGATTGGTGAAAAAATGAAAAGAGCTATTATTTTAATTGAAATATAGTTTAAAGTACAATAGTTATGTCACTTTTTGTGTTATTAGCGTTCTGTGAAACTGTGAAACCATTCTCTCAAATAAACTGGTAAGTAAAATGTGCCGCAAATGTTTTCTTACGTTGTTTTTACTAATTTTTAAATTCGATTGCACACCATCGTTTTTGTTCTAGCTCAAACGTGGCTGTCATTCCTTGTCCAATTCCGTTCCGGCTTCGTTTGTTTCCAGTTCCGGCGCCGTCAAACGATACCAGCTCTATCTCGACTGCATAGTTTCGGCCGCATAAAAAACGACGCAGGCACCGTCCGGCAGTGTCCGATTCTATTCCTGTACCGGATCCGTTTATCGACGCGTGAGTAAAAAAAGCGTGTTGAAATTTCTTTCTAATGATTGAAAAAAATAATGGGGAAGTAACATTCAATTGCACGCATTCCAGCTCAACCGGCTGCGGCTGCCATTCCTCGTCCCGGATCCGTTCGATCCCGTTACGGCTTCGTTCCTGTTCCGGTCAAACGATACCAGCACCATCCTAATCGCATCTTTCTGTGCTATTGAATATTCTTCATAGTGATTACTATAGAAACATATTTTGCTTTTGGGTCATCATTAAACCACCTCCGAAATGGCGGCATTTTTTTTTAATCCACCAGACTCATAAGCGATGCGCACCCGGAACCATGATTCGAAATCTCAATAACATGATTTAGCATCATGGTCCTCAGATCCATAAGCGATGCGCACCCGAAACCATGATTCGAAATCTCCAAAAGATGAGTTAGCTTCATGGTCCTAGAAAATCTGTCAGATTCAAAAGCGATGCGCACCCGAAACCATGATTCGAAATCTCAATAACATGATTTAGCTTCTTGGTCCTCAGATTCATAAGCGATGCGCACCCGAAACCATGATTCGAAATCTCCAAAACATGATTTAGCTTCATGGTCCTAGAAAATCTGTCAGATTCAAAAGCGATGCGCACCCGAAACCATGATTCGAAATCTCAATAACATGATTTAGCTTCTTGGTCCTCAGATTCATAAGCGATGCGCACCCGAAACCATGATTCAAAATCTCCAAAGCATGATTTAGCTTCATGGTCCTAGAAAATCTGTCAGATGGTCGGCGTTAAGTCAGAGAGGACCATGTGTCTTTTACCTAATTTCTAGAAAAACGACTTTAAAGTTTGCAACTCTATAAGTTTTGAGTTTTTCAACAAATGTTCTTGAATTTTTGCCACAAATGTTAATAACTATTCATCAAAGCATCGCTCTGTATTGATCGCGAAAAAACGTAAAAAAAAGCTTGAAACCGAGAAATTGCTAAATAATTGATTGTACTTAGTCCACTCTGACTAAACGAGTTTTGGAAAATCTACAACCAACTACAGGCTACACTCAAGTTTGTGCATATTTGATGAAAAAATAATGCACAAGTACGACAACAGTTAATAGGATTGATGTATAATGTGAGCAGGAAGTTTGAAATTTGACATTTCTGTTATTACACTGTTGATTACCATTTTCAATTTTTATGTTCAGTCAGAGTGGACCAAGTACTACAGTTCAATATCACATAAAAGGAAGTCAATTAATGAGCTATTTGAGAATTTTTAACTTGAAGAGTTTATAGCTAACACCTTTTGAACGTATTTCCATAGCTCGATACGTTTTTGAAATATTGTAGTTACACAGTTCATAATAATTTGTTCAGAGGACTGGCGTTTTTCAAAAATTCGTTCGGACAGAATGAACCAAGTACACAATTCTCAAATAACCGGTAAAACCAATTTCTTCATGAAACGGATATTGGTACATTTCAATATGATGCCCAACAGCTACTGAACAAACATATTTTGATTTGGAAAGGATTACGAAGAATAAGGTAATTTCAACTATTTTTCTTAGAGACACATGGTCCACTCTGTCTGCACGCGAAATGCCACAATATGCTTCAACACGATGATCTGTAAAATACGATATTGACCATAATATAATGGAATTTTACGTGCTTTCTTGATCAATAATCATCAGAAAATGCGTTAGGGAGTCATACGATTTAGAATCGTATCACATTTTGATGATAAACTATTTTATTTATTGGATTTTAACCACTACACATTTTATCAAGTCTCTTGACATCAAGCATATGGTCCACTCTGACTGGACACTATTATCGATTTTTGCAGTTCAATCAAAAGAAAATTGTGCTATAACTCTCATTAATTGTAACATTAAGGAAATTGGGTGAATGTTCCAAGTAGCTTAAGTAAATCTTAATCAAATGCCCTAAAAATCTAATTTTCGTCAAATTTGTTACTTGGTCCCCTCTGACTTAACGCCGACCAGATTCAAAAGCGATGCGCACCCGAAACCTTGATTCGAAATCTCAATAACATGATTTAGCTTCATGATCCTGGAAAATCTGTCAGATTCATAAGCGATGCGCACCCGAATCCATGGTTCAAAATTTCAAAAATATGATTTAGCTTTATGATTTCAGGAAAAAAGTAACGTTACGAGACAATGGCTCATACTATCATGATTACAAATCATGGTGTATTTTTATAAAACGAAAATGTACTAGGCTCATGAAATCATGAGTCGTTTTTATGATTTTTGGGAGCAGAATTTTACCCGTGTGATACCCTCTGCACTGACCGTCAGTGCAGCCGGTATGATTACTTCCCAAGAATTCATGCGTTTTTTGTTGACAGACGACGGAGAATGATCTGGGATAAAACTTAAAAACATATGAATGACATTGAAAATATATCGTTTAAAAGTTTTCACCTTCCAAATGGTCGCCTTCCTTGTGAATGGAGTAGATCACCTTTTCCTTCCATTCCTACGGAGGCTATTCGGCTTCCTAGATCCTGACGATCAATCGGTGCATCCTTAACGTCCCTCAGCGTGGTAAGTAATTTGATCATTTCCATGTTTTTTGGGAAAGGAACAGCGGCTCTATTTCCTCGCACTCCCCCTTATTTCCGTTCTGCCGGGTTCCTTGCTGCAGCAATAACGCCGACGCTGCGTTTTGGTCCTCTAAAGTCGCTCTGCATTTCTCATCCAGTTTGGGATCACCCCCGCAAAAACATGCTGTTTTAAATCGGACGCAATTTGGTGAAGATATGAGTCTAAAAATATGGCATGTTTTTGAGGGGGTGACCCCAAACTTTTGATCGGGAGTGTATGGTATTTACTATAATGATTTAGGTTCTGTTCCAAATGGAGAATTATAATTAATTTCCACTTAAATTTGACAGTTCGATAATTATTTCTTTAGGAGAACTGTTAAGTTTAAATGTCGAACTGTCAAATTTGAGTAAAAATTTATTTTAATTCGCCAATTGAAACAGACCCTTAGGCAGCATCCATTTATTACGTAACGCTAAAATCGGCATTTTTTTACCCTCCCCCCCCTCCCCCTCTTTAACGCTTTTTTGTATGAAAACCCAAAAATTTTTGTATGGACCGTAACGCTTGGCTGAACTCCTCCCCTCCTCCTAGAGCGTTACGTAATTTGTGGATGGCGCCTTAGTGTATAATGAAGTACAGTCGACTCTCCACATGTCGATGTTTTACATCTCGATATCTCTCCCTATCTCGATGGTTTGATCGGTCCCTTCAACCCTTCAATCTGCATACATTCAACCTCTCTGTATGTCGACATCTCCTTATCTCGATATTTCCCTATCTCGATGCGATCTCGTTCGTTTTTGTTCTAGATTTTCTCTCCATATGTCGATATGCCCATATTCGCAGGTTGCTAGATCTCGTTTCGTGATGGCAAACATTGAGGGAATGCGAAGTGACATCTGTTTGTTGACAGTTTTTCCTAGTTACGGAAACCCTCCCTCAATCTAGTGTGCATTACAAATTTGTTCTACATTTCACTCTCTCCATATCTCGATGGTCCCTTCAATATCGAGATGTAGAAGGTCGACTGTAACCGATAAGATTACACCAAATTTCATCTCATCGGACGATAGTCCAACACTTCGATTTCTTCATTTGCTAACTGCGCGACACATTCTCTCTAGCATTCTCTTCACTTTTTTTTTTTCAATGTTAACTTTTCGTAGCAAATGCTCGCGGAATTCATCAAGGGATTCCTTCAGAAATTCCTCCACGGTGTGGAATTCCTCCAGGAATTGTCCAAGGGGCTCCACCTCAAATCCTTCCAGAGATTCCTCCAGGATTCAATCAAAATTGTGGCTTCGTGGTCGTGCGGCTAGTGTCACCAAGCATTTAGTCGCATCGTGCTACCCAAGCAACACACATGTTATATAAGAGTTACGACAGCGCAAGTTTTGGTTGTATAGAAGTTATTTTGACGTAATTCTAACATTCTGTTGAATGTGGAGTGGACATGGTGTGGTGGTTAGAACACTTGACTATCACGCCGAGGACCTGGGATCGAATCCCTCTCTCGACATACTCACAAAATGTGGGTTCTTCCTTCGGAAGGGAAGTAAAGTGTGGGTCCCGAGATGAACTAGCCTAGGGTTAAAAATCTCGTTAATACAGACAAAAAAAAAACATTCTGTTGAAATAACGTAAAATTAACTTTTATACAACCAAAACTTGCGTTGCCGTAACTCTTATATGACATGCGTGTTGCTTGGGTAGGAGCGCGGGTTCGATTTCCCACAGCTGTCAGGAAAAGTTTTCGGCTGTGCCACTGGGCGTTGCATGCTAGTCCGTTGTTTAGTGCCGTGCTTCTTCCAAAGAACGAATAGCTCACTGGAAGTACTAAACGTGTCCGTGTCTTTAAAATTCATCCATGAAATTCTGCAGGAATTCATCCCGGAATTCCGCCAGGTAATCCAACAGGGATCAAACCAGGAATTCATCAGGGGATTCCTCCGGGAATTCCTGCAAGGATTTCTCCTTAAATACCTTCAAAGTTTCCTCCAGGAATCCTTCCAGTTCCATCTAGGGATCCCTCCAGAGATTTCTCGAGGGATTTCTCCAGGGAATCCTCCAGGAATTCCTCCAGTGATTCTTCCAGTGATTCCTCTAAAAATTCCGCAAAGGATTCCACCAGAAATTCCTTTAGGAACTCCATCACAAATTTATTCAAAAATTCCTTCAGAGACTTCTCAAGAACTTCATCAAGGGATTCTTCCAAGGCTTCCGCCTGGAATTCTTCATGGAACTCTTTCAGGAATTCGTCAACTAATTCCTCCAAAAATTCCTCCATATTTCTTCCCCGTAACAGCTCCAAGAAATTCTCTAGATATTACTTCAAAAATTCTTCCAGAACTCTTCACTGAATTTCCCCACGAAATTCTTCCAGGAATTCCATCAGTCATTCCTCAGAGAATTCCTCCAGGGATTCCTTCAGGAATTACTCAAGGAATTTCTTCTGGAAATCCTCAAAGATATACTCCAGGATATATTACAGAAATACTCCAGAAAATCTTTCAAGAATTACTACAGGAATTCCATCAGGAATTTCCCTAGGAATTACTCTAGGAATTCCTCCAGAAATTCTTGCATGAATTTCTTTAGGGAATTGTTCTGGGAAATACTCCAGGAATTCCTACAAGAAATAGTCCAGATATTTTTCCAGGAAGTATTCCAGGATTTCCTCTAGAATATTTTTCCAGGATTTCCTCCAGGAATAACTGCAGGAATTCCTACAAGTATTCCTTCAGAAATACTTTTAGAATTCCTTCCGGAAATATTCGAGGAATTATTTTAGTAATTCATCCATAAATTACTTCATGAATTCATTCCGAAAATACTTCAGGAAATCCGCCAGGAAATTCTTTAACAATTCTTTCACAACCCAAGTAACATTTTAAGTTTTGTTCGGCTCTACAAGAGATCTTCATGACCAGTTTTATAAAACTTGCAATAAAACTGATTTATACATCTAAACCTCTTGATAACCTCTTTAAGAACATGTTCCGGCTAAGTGGACCACTCTCGGAGAGGTTTTGCAAACCGCATTAAGAGTAGCAATAAAACCGTTTTAAAACCTAGTAGAGAAATTTCCCATTCTCGAACTATGACAGCTCAAGATGCAGAGAAGCTTCTTCGATGGCACACAAAGTTCAGGATGATACACCATTCGTAAGTAGAAGCGGTCATTTCAAAGTAATATTTTAGTTGTTATTGTGTTGGTTGGCTTATGCGCATTCAATTTTACCGTGAATATTGGAGTGGCAGAATCATAAAATTGATGCGCTTCAATTAAATCAATTTGTTTATTTAGTATAGTAAAACTATCTCGAATCACAAGAAAACTCAGCAGAGAGAGTTTATTTATGTGAGCTTGTTATGGAAATGGTGGCAAACTACCAATTCATCGCTAATTTGAGCAAAACTAACTATTTTCCATTCACGTTAGCTACTTCTATAATATGGCGACAACCATAATCAGCGAAAATAAAACGAAAGCAAGTTTACTTTTATGATGACCGCAATAAACCTAGAAATGTCGTAGTTCTGCTTTTCCACCAACTAATCGAAAGGATCGTCATCTGTTGAGAGTTTTAACAGTTTTATTGTGGTAATTATGATTGCCAGAAGGTTTACAAATCGGAAAGTTTTGTTTACTCTTAAAATCTGTCTTTATTGTTATCTTCAAGTATGCTATAACACATTTTATCAATGGTTTTCATTAAAGCAGTCATAAAACTGCGAGTTCTAATTATTGCTGTAATAAAACCCTAATAAAAATCAAACAAAACCAATCAGCAATGAAATTGTTACTTGGGAAATTACTACATGAATTCTTTCAGAAAGTACTCCAAGAATTCCTTCAAGATTTCTTCCAGAAAATTATTCCTGGAGAAATTCATAGAGAGATTCTTGGTGGAATTCTCGAAAGAAATATTGAAGGTATGCCTGAAGAAATTCTTGGAAAGACATTTTGAAAGGGATTGTTAGAGTATTTCTTGGCGGATCTTAGACGTATTCCTGGACCTGGATGAACTCTTGGAGGACTTCCCGATAGAATTCTTGGAGGGATTCCTGGGGGGATTCCTCTGGGTAATTCTTGAAGATATTTATTGAAATATCCCTGAAGGTATTCCTAGAGGAGTTTATAAAGGAATCCCTGGCCAAATTGCTGGAGGGATTCTTGAAGGATTTTTTACAGAAGTATTTGAGCAATTCATGAAAAAATCTTATTAGAATTCCTGGAATAATTGAAAGAATTTCTGGAGAAATTCCTGGCAGAAGACTAGGAGGAATTTTTGGAGGAATTCTTTGAGAAATTCCTGGTGAGATTTATGGAGGAATTTTTAACAGAGTTCTTGAAGTGATTCATGGAGAAATTCTTGGAGGGATTCTTGGTAGAAGTCTTGGAGCAGATTCTGTAAGAATCCCTAAAGCAATTCTTGGAGGACTCCCTAGAGTTGATCCAGGAGTATTTTCTTGAGGAATTTCTGGAGGTTTTCTGAAGAATCTTGGAGCAATTTCAGGAAATTTTTTGCTTAGAGGAATTCCTAAAGAAATTCTTGGAGGAATTCCCGGAGGGATTCCTGTAGGCATTTCTAGAGCAGTTTCCGGAGGATTTCCAAGAGAGTTTTCTTGAAAAAGTTCCCGTAAATCGCTGGAGAAATTCTCGGAGCAACCCCGAGATAAATCCTTGGTGTGATTCCTAAAGTAATTTTTCAGGATTTCCTAGATGAACTTTTAAAGGAATTCCCGGAGGAATTTTTGGAGTAATGCGAGTAATAATTTCTGCAGGATTTCACGGTGGATTCTGGAGAAAACAAAATCTTGAAAGAACTTAACTGATACAGTATTGTCGATTTTGCACCTTATCGTACGCGACGATATGGATCCGTCGCAGGTGAAACCATCGTCAGAGTCGTTGCCAACCAATCAGCAAGCGGATGTCTGACGTTTATCCGATTTCACTAACACAAGCACCAGTAAAGATGATGCCTCTGATTCGTCGTGATGATTCTGAGATGCCTACTAGAAGTTGGCGGCGCGTTTTGTTGTGAAAGCAACATATAAACTTCAAAATTTTTGACCCCAAATTTTGGTCTAAGTGGTTTATGAACAGCCCATTAAGATACTTGTAATATTATAACGTGAAACAGACACAATCGTGAAAGAATTGTGCCGATAGATTGAAGAGGAACAAAAGTAGAGCCTGAAGATCTTGAAGGCCCTAAATTCCAGAATAGTTTGGAAAGCCTGAAATAACCCATGAATGTACCAAAAGCATTATAGTTGTGCATGTGTACTGATGCTCCATCAGCAGTGTGGACTATATTCCACGATTGTATTTTTACAATTCAAGCATGATACAATATGTAGATACATACATACATACATTTATTTGTTCAACATCATTAAGACAAGACATAATCAACAATAGTACGCCACAATACTCGGTTTGTGGCTGCCGCTCTCCATCCTCGGTCGCGCCCAATGCTCGCCAAGTCACGCTCCACCTGGTCCGCCCATAGTGCTCTCTGCGCTCCACGCCTTCTTGTGCCAACCGGATCCGTTGCAAACACCAGCTTTGCAGGGTTGTTGTCCGGCATTCTTGCAACATGCCCTGCCCAACGTATCCTTCCGGCTTTGGCCACCTTCTGGATGCTGGGTTCGCCGTAAAGTGCAGCGAGCTCGTGGTTCATTCTTCTCCGCCACACACCGTTCTCCTGCACACCGCCGAAGATCGTTCTTAGCACGCGTCGCTCGAAAACTCCGAGTGCTTGCAGGTCCTCCTCGAGCATGGTCCATGTCTCGTGCCCGTAGAGGATCACCGGTCTTATCAGCGTTTTGTACATGGTGCATTTGGTGCGTGGGTGAATCTTCTTCGACCGCAGTTTCTTCTGGAGCCCGTAGTAGGCCCGACTTCCGCTGATGATGCGCCTCCGAATTTCTCGACTCACGTTGTTATCAGCCGTCAGTAAGGATCCGAGGTAGACGAATTCCTCCACCACCTCGAAAGTATCCCCGTCTATCGTAACATTACTACCCAGACGGATCCGGTCGTTTTCGGTTCCGCCTACCATCATGTACTTTGTTTTTGAGGCATTCACCACCAGTCCGACCTTTGCTGCTTCGCGTTTCAGGCGGGTGTACAGTTCTGCCACCGTTCCAAATGTTCTAGCGATAATGTCCATGTCGTCCGCAAAGCACACAAATTGACCGGATTTTGTGAAAATCGTTCCCCGGCTATTGAGCCCGGCTCGTCGCATCACACCTTCCAGCGCGATGTTGAAGAGTAGACATGAGAGTCCGTCACCTTGTCGCAGTCCCCGACGAGATACGAATGAACTGGATAGTTCACCCGAAACCCTTACGCAGTTTTGCACACCGTCCATCGTTGCTTTAATCAGTCTAGTCAGCTTCCCAGGAAAGCCGTTCTCGTCCATGATTCTCCATAGCTCTGCGCGGTCGATACTATCGTATGCCGCTTTGAAGTCGATGAACAGGTGGTGCGTTGGGACCTGGTATTCACGGCATTTCTGGAGGATTTGCCGTACGGTAAAGATCTGGTCCGTTGTCGACCGGCCGTCGATGAAGCCGGCTTGATAACTTCCCACGAACTCATTTGTTTTAGGTGACAGACGACGGAAGATGATCTGGGATAGCACTTTGTAGGCAGCATTCAAAATAGTGATCGCCCTGAAGTTCTCACATTCCAAATGGTCGCCTTTCTTGTGAATGGGGCAGATTACCCCTTCCTTCCACTCCTCCGGTAGCTGTTCGGTTTCCCAGATCCTGACTATCAGCCGATGCAGACAGGTGGCCAACTTTACTGGGCCCATCTTGATGAGTTCAGCTGCGATACCATCCTTACCAGCTGCTTTGTTGGTTTTGAGCTGGTGAATGGCATCCTTAACTTCCCTCAGCGTGGGAGTTGGTTCATTTCCGTCCTCCGCTGCACTGGCGTCGTCGTTCCTTCCGTTGCCGTGGGCTCCCGTGCCTACGTTCTCCACGCCGTTCAGGTGCTGATCGAAGTGCTGCTTCCACCTTTCGATCACCTCACGTCCGTCCGTCAAGAGGCCTCCGTCTTTATCCCTGCATATTTCGGCTCGCGGCACGAAGCCGTTGCGGGATGCGTTGAGCTTCTGATAGAACTTCCGTGATTCTTGGGAACGGCACAGCAGTTCCATTTCTTCACACTCCGCTTCTTCCAGGCGGCGCTTTTTCTCCCGAAAGAGGCGGGTCTGCTGTTTCCGCTTCTGTTTGTAACGTTCCACGTTCTGTCGAGTCCCTTGCTGCAGCATTACCGCCCTCGCTGCGTTCTTCTCCTCCAAAACCGTTCTGCACTCTTCGTCGAACCATTCGTGACGTCGATTCCGTTCCACGTACCCGATGGTGCTCTCGGCTGCGTCGTTGATGACTGCTTTCACTGTACTCCAGCAGTCCTCTAGAGGGGCCTCATCGAGCTCGCCCTCGTCTGGCAACGCGGCTTCGAGATTCTGCGCGTATGCTGAGGCGACATCCGGTTGCTTCAGTCGCTCTAGGTTGTACCGTGGCGGTCGCCGGTACCGTACATTGTTGATGACGGAGAGTTTTGGGCGCAGTTTGACCATCACCAGATAGTGGTCGGAGTCGATGTTGGCGCCACGATAGGTCCTGACGTCGATAATGTCGGAGAAGTGCCGTCCGTCAATCAGAACGTGGTCGATTTGAGATTCCGTCTGCTGTGGTGATCTCCAGGTGTAACGATAAGGGAGGCTATGTTGGAAAAAGGTGCTACGTATGGCCATATTTTTGGAGGCGGCGAAATCAATGAGTCGTAGGCCGTTTTCGTTCGTCTGCTGGTGGGCGCTGAACTTACCAATCGTGGGTCTGAATTCCTCCTCCTGGCCTACCTGAGCGTTCAAATCTCCTATGATGATCTTGACGTCGTGGCTTGGGCAGCGATCGTACTCGCGTTCGAGCTGCGCGTAAAATGCGTCCTTGTCATCATCAGTACTTCCGGAGTGTGGGCTGTGCACGTTTATTATGCTGAAGTTGAAGAATCGGCCCTTGATCCTCAACCTGCACATTCTTTCGTCGATCGGCCACCAACCGATCACGCGCCTCTGCATATCACCCATCACGATGAAAGCTGTTCCCAGCTCGCGTGTGTTGCCGCAGCTCTGGTAGATGGTATGATTACCTCTAAACGTTCGCACCATGGATCCTGTCCAACACACCTCCTGCAGCGCTACGATGCCGAACCCGCGGTCCTTCAGTAGATCGGCGAGTATGCGGGTGCTCCCAATGAAGTTGAGAGATCGGCAGTTCCACGTACCGAGTTTCCAATCGCAAGTCCTTTTTGTTCGCTGGGGTCGTTGCCGTTGGTCTCGGTTCGTATTATTCTGTTGCTGACTTTCCGTTACAATGGTTTTTTACGGCTGGCTCGTAGGGCCTGACACCAACCCCCTACTTTCCGGAGGACCATAGTGCACAGTTGAGCTTAGAGTCCTTCCCTGGCACTCGGACGTAGATCAGCCGCCCCTAACATGGGGATCAGACTGCTGTTGTCTGAACCAGCAGATTATAAAAATTGAATGTACATCGGGTTTCTTTCCAACAAACATCAGTATTCAAGCTATATTTTCAGTTGCAGAAGGTTTTAAAATATTCTATCGGTGAAAATTTTTCCATACATTTTGTATGGGAGCGAAATTGGCCGAAAATGAGAATTTCATGTAAATTTGTATGAAAAACAGCTAAAAAGATTAAAAAAATCAAAATTTCCCCGATGAAATATTTTAAAACCTTCTGCAAACGAAAATATAGCTTGAATACTGATGTTTGGTGGAAAGAAACCCGATGTACATTCAATTTTTATAATTTGCTGGTTCAGACATAGCGTGTGTTGTGAGCCGCTCCTCCTGGAGAACAGACGCTCAGGTTTGCCTAAGCAAACCCCCCCTTCCCTGTCAGCCTACGACCAAAGTTCCCACCGGGGTTGGTTACCCGATCTTCCCTAAGGTTGCTCATAGTTTCCGGCCGGTACCGCGTGGAGGTAGGGATAGGAGTTGCTGGGCAGAGGCTAGTGGATCACAATGGGATCTGAATTGCGCAGCATACCCAGCCTTTACCGTGCCACAATATGTAGATATCGTAACCCAGACTCCAAAGGGTACTGGAAGCCATTTGTATTTTACTGAATGACCAACTACCACAATATCAAGTTGCTCGTAGCATTGGGAGGTCTAACGGACATCAACGTGACCAAATTGCTTGAACAGAGTGAGCACAAATGATGGTAGATCCAGTAAATCTTAACAATATGAATTCCACAGTAGTTTTGATGACCTAGATCACCCAATTCATGTACCATGAATTTTCCAGGGGTGGTTTGAGGCTTTTTGAGCACCGTAGACTATGTTCTGTGATCGATCATTCATCGTGTATAAAATTTGGTTTAGAATGTTGGATTTGTAACACACACTTCGGAGTAGTTTGAAGGCCTTAGAAAAGCTTTGGGATAAAAACTTCAACAGGCTATGATGGGTATAGTAATACCCCAAGTAACACAACTTGTTATAATAATGTAAATATTACATGTTCCATACAAACGCCCATGTTTTGTTCCAAATATATAACGTATTTTCGTACACTTATATCACCGAAAAAGCGCAAAAAATGGCGGCTTATAAAACATCTTTGATGTTACATAAAATTAAGTATTGAATATGTTCTCTGCAAACATCATAAAAACATACTTTTTGCTTGTCGGGAAATCATAATTTATCAAACGTACACTGTGAAAATAAATATGACATCTATTTTTTTGCTCTTTGGTCATGGCTCAAAATAATTATTAAGCATCTAATTTAATTTGTAATTTACCATTTGGATGTTTGGTTACTATGGCCCAATTTCATGTGCCATTCAAAATTTATGGTGATATAAACACATTCACTCTTCATGAATGCATGCGCTTTCCATCGAGTTGGAAACAAGATGAGAGGTCTTTGTCATTTATCTGGTTCATTTGAGAATTTCAAACAAATTTTCAGGGATGCAACATGGTGACTTCCCGAAACAGTACCGTCAGGAAGTTTTGGAATGCTATTTACATTTATGATGTAAAAAAGATGTGCTTTAAGAATATTGAATTTTTATCAATTATCGATAAGAAAATTATATTATTTCAATCAATGTTTAATTGTCCAAAATAAATAATTATTGGTAGAAAAAAATTGTAGATAAATCAATGGCTGCAGTGTTAGTGTGAAACTTTTCAACTGGCACTGTAATTCACCTGTCCTGATATAGAAAATATCAAAATATTAGATGTACGTTCAAATTACATCTTATGAACATCTCAATAACATGTTTCTCGAATACTCTCAAAAATACATTGAAAAAACATCATTGCAACGTATTTTAAACATCCATTTGCATATAGCCTACATGGATGGGATTTTTGTTCTGGATACCTATTTTGAACATAATTATAACAATAACAAACTCAGTGTCCGGAGCCAATATCAATAAATTGATTATTAATATTTCGCGGGATCAATTATAGTGTCCAAACTGGGCTTTTCAGTGAGATTGAGCCGCAACTGTGAGTAAGTATCTGACGTGATTATTAGGTGATAGTAGTGTAGATAGAAGTGATTTCGGTGAAGTAAAAAGTGGCGGCTTCCTTCTTCGCCAAGAGTGGTTTCCACAGTCGCCAGCCGTTGTGAAAGTATTTCGATACGTGTGTTTACCTGTTAACCAAATAGCAAAGCAAAAAATGTAAGTATTGGATGCTATTATTGTTTAATTTCCGTGTATTTTTGTATAAAATATATTTCATATAGTATGTTCAAGGCAGTGATGCTCACGATGATACTGTGAACTGATGAACACATTACGTATTTAATACTTAAAAATAACGTATTATTAACACATTTAGGACCGAAGGTTTTAACTTTGCGCTGCTAATGTTTCACAAATCATCTATAATTGGAACGGATGATTATACAAAAACCTTGTGTAATCAACGTTCAATTTACGTCATTTTAACTTGTGGTGATGTTGATAAGATTGTGTAGAAACTTGTTTTTGTCAAACATAAATAAAACATGATTTCAACACAAGATGTATTCAAATACGATTATGGTACTGTACTATAACATCTTTCTCAAACATTATTTTCAAAGATGTTTTCTGTGTTACTTGGGACATTACATGTCAAGGATCAGTCAAAACTGTTGAACGTTTTCCTGATGAAATTTGAGCAAAAACATGTATAACTTATAAAAAAAAATACAAAAAAATACCACGTATTTTCAGCTCCCAGCAAAAGGGGGAGGGTGCAAAGGGGAGAGGTCCCATGCATTTCTTAGCACAACTATTCCGCTTCACCATAAAAAAGATTCCAGGGTAAAATGTTAATAAAACAAAGAAGATATTGCATTTCCACCAAAAGAAGATCGTTCCGGGTGTTTATGTATGTAATAGTGATTTTTAACCGAATGACAACATGAACATGGAATCACGTGAACATGCAACATTAATTTCATGATAAACAATATTTGGAACGAATATTACATTCAACATCCTGTGGAAATTAATTTACTAACTTTATGGTTTTGTTTTATACGATTGGGGATAATACTAAACCGAAGAACGTGCTGTGAATCTATTGAGCAAAATAAACCACTTGCCAAGCTGCAACGTCTCCACCAGCGTGCATCTTCCAGTGTTTAGAAGACACGAATATGGCAAGCAATACGAGCGCGGCTAGACTCACGAGAGACCCAAACCCGTGTGATCCATCTGCGGAGAGCGAGAAATACAAGCCCTCGAAAGAACTTTTCAGATACAGTTATGCCTATTACCAGTTGTTGTCGTTGCTCTCTGCTAGGACACTCGAGCCACAGCAGCGGCAGCATTCGGTTAAGATTTGCTGCAGCGCCATGACCAAGCAGCCAGCATCTCAGCAAGTACATACCAAAGTACCTACGACGACGACGACGACGACGATGATGCTGCTGCTGCCAGAGACTACGACAACAATCGCGACGACGACGACGACGACTGTAGACGGGCCTCAGAGTAGAATGTGGTTCGCGTAAACACCCTTCACCATCGGCCGTTTGCGAAGCTCGATCGCGACAGGGCCGCGCGACAGCAGCGGCAAATTAGCGCAGTGGCCACCATGAACGAACAGCCAGGTGATGGTGTGGTTCGCACTGTACGACTGGGATGGGGGAGTTAACTGTGAAATGGTGTGATATTGACATGATATAACATATTTCACTTTTATTTCGTGCAATGCTCCCAAAAGGTTGTTCTATAATCACAGTTGCAAACTGTGAGCATTATTTTTCAAATGTTATTTTTGCGTTTGTATCTTTCACGAAAAGTTTTTTGGTCAACCGGTCTCGTCAGATCTTATTAAGAACAAGTAAAAGTATTTTCAAACCCACCGCCTTGAACGGTACGTCCAACAGTGGGTGGGTGTGTACGTACGTACCACAAACGGCAAAGCTCTCGGTCCAACCACTTTGCTGTTGGTGCTGCCAGTTTGCTGCCGTATGTTAGGGCACCGAAGGTTTTGGTAGGAAAGGGAACGTGGTTCAAAATGCCCCATTCAGTTTTTCCTATGGTTTTCTCTCTTTTTTTTTTTTACTTGTGTTACACCTCTTTTGAAAATTAATTTGTCACTTGGTCCCGCACCAAATAGTAAGAAAAAATATGAAGAGATTCATTATTGAGGCATATAACAGCATGGAACATCAGGGTATGCGACAATTTCACGAATCTGTCTTTGACGCGCAGTGCAACATAATTCGATCAAAACGGGCTGTCTGCTTCAAACATAAGCAAGAGCATGAATGGCCGTGCAATTCGTAGTTGCTTCTTAGTGATTGACCAGAACAATCGAAATTGCACAAGGAATCAACAGACGCAGCTTAGGAGTAGCTACCGCTCTCAATTTGCATTATCGAGAATTCCGCCGGCCACTTCCTTACGATCAGGGAAGGAATTGTAGTAGGCTGTGATGTAAATTAGTTGTAAGATTTTTTTTATTTATTTTTTTTTATCTGTATTAACGAGATTTTTAGCCCTAGGCTAGTTCATCTCGGGACCCACACTTTACTTCCCTTCCGAAGGAAGAACTCACATTATACGAGTTTTGTCGTGAGTGGGATTCGATCCCAGGTCCTCGGCGTGATGGTCAAGTGTTCTAACCATCACACCAGGTCCGCTCCACAGTTGTAAGGTATGTCAGAATAGAGGACATGAAGGCCGGAACTGGAAGTGTTTCATTAAATCCCTACAGAATGTTAGTATGACGTACGTTGCTACTAGAGATCAAGATGACCTCATCTTGTCCATGATTGTTAGGGGAAGATGTTTGTGTTAGTGGAGAAGGGGAAAGTCACATGATCTGGATGCACTTTGGTAAGCAATTAGATTTTTGCAACCTCTATTCGAATAAAAATACTTATTTTAATTTTTACTAAAATATTATTTTGTAAATGCAAAAAAGGAAAGAAAAAAATAATTATTATTAACATAAAGTAACTAGGCAACTTGAGCTGACATTTGATTGTTCAGTATTTATTGGGTAAATACTCGAAAAATATAGTTTAGCTTTATATTATATATTGTTAAAATTTGAATAAAGATATTGTTCAATTTGATATATTTTATAAAATTAATTGATGATCGACTACGATGGCGCGGACAAACAAAATTCTACTGGCTGATTTCTTTGATGATTTTTGTACCAACGACTATTATAAAACATGTTCCGTTAGAAGTAGGAGAACATGCCTCTGGGGCCAACCTACTGATTCGTTAAAAGTAAAATCAACAAAAAATTAAACATAACTACCATTATTTATTATAACATCAATGTATCAATGTTTATATTAACAATATTATAATAAAATTTGTTCATGTAAACTTAGAAGCATGTTTACTTGAACAAAGTTTGATTAGTTATGTCATCTCTTTGGGGGAACAGAAACGTCATATAAGTGTCACAACGTGTTATAAATCTCTTGACTCGTGTGACCAAAATAACAAAAAATCGGCATCAACATGTCAAAAGGGCGAAGTTACAATACAACACCTTCTTTCAGATCTGTTGATCGTATTGCATCCCTTCCTAACCAGTTTTGGAATGAAGAGCATTTTTTTATCCTGTAGAATGCGTTGGAAGGATAAAATATGATCAACAGCCGAAATTGGCCGTTGGATGAATTATCCTAGAGTTGCTCCAAGAATTCATTCAAATATTGTTTAAGAAGTTTCACCAAGGATTCTTTTAGAAATTTTTAAAACTCCTTTGATATCTTCTAAGGTTTTCTTCGGGAATAGATGACTGCTGTCGGCTTATCTAAGCCCAATGAGAGATAATTTTGTGAAAAAATTACCACTTGTTTTGGTGAGATTCGTACCCACGACGACATATCACTAGTCCGGCGCTTTAAACAACTAAGCCACAGATCATGTTACGATTCTGGGTTCGAAGCACCGCCCTAACTGCCAGCCAGGTCCGGCTTTCACAACTTTATCTCTCATTGGGCTTAGATTAGCCGAAAAGCCGACATATATTCCTGAAGAAAACCTTAGAAGAAATCCATGAGTTCACGAAGGAATAACTGAAGTAGCCCCTGTTTGATATTTTTTAAAAAGATAATTACATCGTCTTCGACCTTGCGGCCTCTACAGACTAAACATTGCAAACATTCGACAACGGACAACACATATAACACCCAGTGGCCCAGTGTAGAATTTTCCGTTCGACGAAAAGTTTTCCCCGACTAGAGCGGGAATCGAATCCACACTCCGAAGCTTACGAGACACCTAGACCACTGACGCCGCTAACCACTCGGCCACAAAGCCCACAAATAATCCTTGGAGAAACTTCTAAACAATATATTGAGGAATTCTTGGAGCAACAACAGCATGAAGTTGTTTCGAAGTTCGAAGATTTCAAAGATTTCAATTCTTAAAGGAATTTCTGAAGGATTTTTGAAAGAACCTTTGAAGAAATTTTTGGAAGCAATTCTTAAGGATGTTCTGAACGAATTATTTAGGGATTTTTGTAAGAGTTCTTCAAAGTGAATCTTTGAAGAAATTTCCGAAAAAAAATCTTTGAGCGATTCCCTACAAAATACTTGAAGAAGTTCACGAAAAAACTTTGAGAGAAATTCCTCCAGTGCTCAGTTCCAACCCCATAAAAAAGTGGTATTTTTTCACAGATGTATCTCTCAATTTGTAAATTGAACACACCCAGTATCTTGGAATTTTAAGATTTTCGTCTATTATTAAAGAAAACTTTAAAAGAGTAGTGTGCGGTAGTTCGGCAGCAGCAAAGTTTCGCGCGCTCGCTTTGCTAGATTTTTGCGATTTGTTTTTCTTCTCTGCGGGGCATCGACGACGGGACGCCAAGCAGTCAGTAGTGTCAGTGTGCGGTAGTTCGGCAGCAGCAAAGCTTCGCGCGCTCGCTTTGCTAGATTTTTGCGATTTGTTTTTCTTCTCTGCGGGGCACCGACGACGGGACGCCAAGCAGTCAGTAGTGTCAGTGCAGGGATGCCAGGTTAAAATTTCAAATGTCTTCCCAAGGCACGCTAAAATGTCTTCACATGTCTTCACAGTCTATATTGTGGCTTTGTTAATAATTAATGCTTAAAATCAAAATTTATGCAATTTTTTCACTGCGCTCTATAGGACAGATCGGTGAAGTACTAGATTTGTAGTAATGAGCTGAATTTTAGTATGGTGAGAAGGTCAATTCTCCGTTTCTGCAGTGAAATGGCGCAAAAAGCGTGGGTATTATGATTCCTTGCCTAATTTAAAGCTGTTTGAGCAAAACTTTGGGCAACAGTGTTGTTGTTTTCTCCATTTCTTGCAATATAAACAACATAGTTATTCAAAGTTTTGCTCAATCAGCATCAAATTAGGCAAGAAAACATAATACCCATGCTTTTTGCACCATTTCATTACAGAAATAGAGAACTGACCTTCTCATCATACTAAAATTCAGCTCATTTCTACAAATCTAGTACTACACCGAACGTGCCCCATTATCCGTTGCAAGAAAATAGAGAGCGAAAATGGTGCAAAATCGCTAATAGACCTCCGCTCGTACGTTTAATCGTTATGGTGTCTTTTACAATAAGTGCGCGAATGGGCCAAAGAATACTGCGCCGAAAACACCAACACGATTTACCGTACTGGCGGAGGTATACGGGCACACGCGTTCAAAAATTTTCGCGCAACGCATAATAAATATATTAAATCAAGTAATATAGCGTGATGACCTTGGTAATGACATCCTATATCAAGAGAGGCGTTCACACTACGCCGAAATGATGTAGTTTTCCGTTTATGTACATGAACTTAAAAAACAATAACGGTGCGCGTAAACTTACAGAAAATGTTTATTTATGTAGATATGTAAATTTATTAACAGATTCCTCAAGAAACTGTAGGGGATTTCGGATATTCTGATTTTAATTATTATTAATATTTATTAAAGACACTTTACTCTGATTTTAAGGAAATTTCTATGGAAATACTTAAACATTAAATGTAAATTTTTAATATTATTTTTATACCTGTTTGGATCCCACAAGGCGTTTCTTTTATAATTCTTCAAGGAGTTGCTTGTGGTATTCATCTAAGACTTTCTTTTGTAATTCCTCCAGGAGTCTTTAATACCTTCAATGCTTTCTTCTGGGATTCATCCATTTTTTGTGATTACTCATGGAGCTTCTTAAGAAATAACTCAGTTCACCGGGAAACCTTCGTGAAGTTTCTCAAAAATTAATCTAAGTGCTCTTCAGACATTCTTCCAAGAGAACCTCGGGAATTCAAAGTTTCTAGGTAAATTTCTCCTGGAGTCTCCGAGAATTTCTACAGAAGTTTCCCAGGAAATCATCTATGGATTCCTCACGAATACCATGGAAGCTTCTGAAGAGTTCCTCTAGGATTACCCAGGCAATTTCTCCTTGATTTGACAGGAAATAACTCCATAAATTACCCGAAGATTTCCTCCAGAACTTTCATGAAAGATACTTAGAGAGTTCTTTAAGAAGTCCCACAGCAATAATGCATGGTTCTCTCAGGATTTCCCTCGAATAGCTCCCGGATTTTTCCGAAATAGGGTCCTAAAATGAAAAATATTTTCCCGCTTTTGGTGCATAACACGAAAGAGCTTGGTTTTCTGATCTCAATGGTAATTTTTCCGAACTAGAACAATAACAGAATAGTTAATAAACTTGAAAATAAAATAATGATGAGCAAGTCTTGTTTGACATTCGAGGTCAACCTTGACGTAACGAAAGTGAAACGACGGGTTGCAAAAGACACCACATTGGCTCACTTTTGACAACAAATGTTCCTGTTTGACATACACGGTAAACAAAATTTACCCAAAATTGAGTGCTAAACAAGGAGTGTTGCAAAAATTATTAAAATTTTTGAAAATATATTTTATGGGCTTTACCTAATAGGAATACTTAAAAAATGAGTAAACATGTCGTTTTAATCAATGCTTGATCGAATTATGCAGAAATTGAGATAGGCCTTTAGGAGCCTATTCCTCAAGAAGATGGAATTTGGATTTATTTCCAAGAGTTCCACAAAAAATCCGGAAATTCCTTCCGAAAATCCTTCGGAATTCATCCTGGAGTTCCTTAGAAATTCCTCCATGAGTTCCTCGGGAATTTGTACAGGAGATTCTTGGAAATTCCTCCAGAAGTTTCTCGGGAATTTCTCCAGGATTTCCTCGGGAATTCTTCCAGGAGTTCTTCGGGAATGCTTCCAGGAGTTCTACAGGAACTTCTCCAGGTGTATCTCGGGATTTCTTCCCAGAGATCCATAAGAATTCGTCCCAGAGATTCTCGGGAATGACTACAAGAGATACACGGGAATTAGTAGTTCTTTGGGAATTCTTGCAGGATTCCTTCGGGAATTCGTCCAGAAGTACCTCGGGAATTCCTCCAGGAGTTCTTCGGTAATTCCTCTAGGATATCCTTGGGAATTCCTTCTGGAGTTCCTGAAGAATTCCTCCAGGAACACCTTGGGAATTCCTCTGAGAGATCCCGGGAAATTCTTACAGGAAACCCTCGGGAATTCTTCCATCAGTTCTCTAGAAATTCTTGCAGGAGTTTCTAAGCGATTTCTACAGAAATTCCCGAGAGTATATGTTGTAGCTTCCATGAAATTTCTTTAGAAGTTTCATGGAAATTTATTCACAAGTCCCCGAGAATTTCTCCAGGAATCTCCCAAGAATCCTTCCATAGGTTCCCTGCGAATACAATGGGATTTCGCTTAGAAGTTACCGAAGAATTTCTGCAGCAATTGTGGTAGAATGCCTCCAGGATTCCCATGGAATTTCTCAATTATTTTTTTAAATTAACAGCAAAAATTATCCGGACATCTCATCCAGAATTTCCACGAAATTTACTTAAAAGTCTACCAGAAACTCCTCCAGCAATAATCCGGAAATTTCTCCAGAAGATCCTCGAGAATTCATCCTGTAGTTCCTAGGGAATTCCTCAAAGAGTTATTCGGGAATTCCTCCAGATGATATTCGAGAATTCCTACAGGAAGTTCTCGGAAATTTCTCCAGGTTTTCCTTGGTAATTCCTCTAGAAGATCATCGGAAATTCCTCCAGAAGTATCTCTGGAATTCTCCAGGAGACCCTCGGGAATGCTTCCACAAGTTCTTCGAAAATTTTTCCAGAAGTTTTACGGGAACTCTTCCAAAAGTATCTTAGGAATTCTTTCAGGAGATCTACGGCAATTCCACATTGAGATCCTCGGGGATTCCTCAAGCAGTTACTCTGGAGTTCCTGCAGGATTTCCTCGGGAATTCATCAAAGAAGAAATTCACGAGGAACTTCTTGAGGAATCCACGAGGAACTTCTGGAGAAATTCCAAGGAATTCATGGAGGAATTTCAGAGGAACTACTGAATTTTTACGGAGGACTTTACGAGTAACTCCTAGATGTATACGAGAGAATCTTTTGTAGAAATTTCCAAGGTACTCCTGGAAGAATCTCCGAGAAATTCGTGGAGCAATTTTCGAGGAACTCCTGGAGAAATTCCAGAAGAGCTTCTGGAGCAATTCCCGAGGAACTTCAGGAGCAATTATCGATGAGCTTCTAGAGGAACTCCGAGGAATACATGGAGGAATTTCCTAGGAACTCCTGCTAGAATTCCAGAGGATATTCTAGAGGAATTCCCAAGGCACTTCTGAAGATTTTTTTGGCAAACTCCTGGAGGAATTCCCGAGAAACTCCTGGAGGAATTCCCAAGAAACCCCTAAAGAAGCTTCCAAGGAACTCCTAAAAGACTTCTTGGGGATCTTCTGGAGAAATTGCCGAAGAACTCCTGGAGAAATGCCTGAGGAACTCCAGGAGAAATTTCCAATGAACTCCAGGAGGAATTTCCAAGGAACTTCAGGATAAATTTCCGAGAAAATCCTGGATGAATTCATGAGGAACTCCTGTAGTTCTCGAGGAATTTCTGGAGAAATTTGGAACTCCTACAGGAATTTTCTAGGAGCTCCTGGAGGAATTCCTGAGGATCTTCTAGAGGAATTCCTCCAGGAGTTCCTAGAACATTCCTGTAGGATTTCCCGACGATCTCCTGAAAAACTCCAGGCGGAATTTGTGAACAGCTTCTGGTGGAATTTCCGAGGTGTTCCTAGAAGAATTCCAGAAAAACTCTTGAATGAGTTTCAAGAGGATTTCCATATGAAATCCTGAAGGAATTTCTGTGGAACTTCTGGAGAGATTCCCACGGATTCTCATGGAGAAAGCTTAACAAGCTCTCTTGGACAAATCTTCGGAAAAATCTGCGGAAAATTCTGGACGTAGCTCTGCTTGAAATTCAAACGAAGTTCTGATGAGAATTTCCGAAAAAAACATCGGTGATACTTTTAAAAAGTACCTCTGCTTTTGGAGGATTTAAAAAACAACCAGGGGATAATATCCAGATGAATTCCTCGAGGAGACTCAAAAGAAATCTAAAAACAACTTCTTTCAGAATCTTTTATGACTCTTGATTGAAATTAAAAATATTATTTACTAAAATTTGAGTGTTCTGGAAGACATCTTGAAGCATTCATGGAATGTGTTGGTTGTTTCCAGAATATTTTGCTTTCTTTTTATAATTCATGATTTAAAATTATTTCAATAGATCAGGATATATCCTAAAATTTCCAAGAAATTGTGTTCGATAAATTTGAAATGTATTTTGACTAAAAACTGCTACAAATTTCTACCAATATAAAGACCGAAAAATTAGGAATCTGAAAGTTTTTATCAACAAAAATTGAAACGCATTTCATCTGAAATTGTCCCAAGAATTGAATTATTGGATTGGATCCACAATATAAATATTACTTTCAGCTTTCAAATGTCTTCAAAAGTCTTCACATAATTTGAAATGTCTTCAATATGTCTTCACAAAAATAAATGTCTTCACAGAAGTTCAAATGTCTTCAAATTGAAGACATGTCTTCACATCTGGCATCCCTGTGTCAGTGTGCGGTAGTTCGGCAGCAGCAAAGCTTCGCGTGCTCGCTTTGCTAGATTTTTGCGATTTGTTTTTCTTCTCTGCGGGGCATCGACGACGGGACGCCAAGCAGTCAGTAGTGTCAGTGTGCGGTAGTTCGGCAGCAGCAAAGCTTCGCGCGCTCGCTTTGCTAGATTTTTGCGATTTGTTTTTCTTCTCTGCGGGGCATCGACGACGGGACGCCAAGCAGTCAGTAGTGTCAGTGTGCGGTAGTTCGGCAGCAGCAAAGCTTCGCGCGCTCGCTTTGCTAGATTTTTGCGATTTGTTTTTCTTCTCTGCGGGGCATCGACGACGGGACGCCAAGCAGTCAGTGTGCGGTAGTTCGGCAGCAGAGCGATTCCAAGCAACAGCATCAAAATTAAGGAAAATTTTTAATTCATGATTTTCTATTGAACTGAAACTTTGCACAGTTTTTCAGTTCCATCTAAATCGCCATTTTTCGATATCAAATTTTTATTTAGAGCCACGACTAACTTTTCAAAAGGGTGTATGTGAAAATGGTTCAAAAATATTCAAAAATATGCACAGCCAAAACGGATTGTTCGATTGTTATGAATTTTTCAGCAAAGTTAGATAGCTAAATGGTGATTTCTAAGAAAATATACACTGTGAAAAAAAATCTATTTTATCATTGAAAAACATCATTTTTGTCACAAAAACTCAAATATCTCAAAACCCTATCTTTTTACCAACTTGAATTTTTTAGGGAAAACGGTCCATTGTATTAGCAATCTACCATAAAAATTTGGTGATGGTAAACTAATAAACAAAAAAGTTATAACATTTCAAAAATTTCACAATTTTTACATTTAGTAAAAAAAATTTTTCTGTGTAAATTATTTCGGCCGGGAATCGCGATTTGATGCTGATTTTATTGTTCAGCAAAGTTAGATAACTAAATGGCGATTCCTAAGAAAATATACAGTGTGAAAAAAATCTTTTTTAACATTAAAAAATATCATTTTTGTCACAAAAACTCAAATATCTCAAAACCCTATCTTTTTACCAACGTAATTTTTTAGAGAAAACGGTCCATTGTATTAGCAATCTACCTTGAAAATAAACAAAAAAATTATGACAATTCAAACATTTCACAATTTTCACATTTAGTAATAATTTTTTTTAGTGTAAATTATTTCGGCCGGAAATTGAAGTTTGATGCTGATTTTATTGTTAATGGCCTTGCGTGAGTAAAACAAGTTGTTTTTATTATATATTATATATACATATAATATACTATGTACCGTAATGTTCCGATTTTATCACGCCCTCCGCGCATTAGTCGTTTATTCATTAATTTGCTGTTACATTTGAGGACAAGTGTTTTCCCTCTTCTTCAAGATGAATGTTGAAAGCGTGTTTTGCAACGTTAAAAATATTGAAATGGGTATAGATGTTGAAGAATATTACAGGGCATTTTTGAAAAGGGGCGTAATTAAATTGTTTAAACAGATGTCGCTGATGGCAATTTCTCAGTTGTTGTCGTTTTCGAACTTCCTGCGCCCTGCTTTACCGATGATATACAGATGGCTCGTTTGTCAAATTTTAGACGGCAGGACGTGCAAATGCGTAATTTTGTACACAATGTGGACATTTGGGCATAACCAGTCTCTTTCAGTTTATCTATGGTGCTTTCGGTGAGATTTCGTAACTCTTTTGAACATTTTTTTTCATCAAACGGTCTACAAGAAAGCGACTGTTCATCTTGTTCGTTAGATTATAATAAACAAAATCACTTATTAATTTAAACTTACTTGTTTGGTGTTGGTGGCTGAAGAAAAAAAAATACTATACAATTTTTAATATTCATAGCGGTAGTATTTTTTTGTTTTTTTCGTGAGCATTGTCAGGTATGTATACAGACAAACAAACGTAACACTGGCGAAATTTTCATTGACCACGCCTTCAACGATCATTTTGAATCTTGGTTGTGGCTTTCATAACCAGAAGAGCGCCCATCGTTTTTCTTTGCGTTTGACGTTTCACACTAGCGCCTTCTGATGACGATATTGCACAACGCAGTGTTTCGTGAAACATTTCCACCAGGTGGTGATAGTGTGAACTGGGCGATGAATTTTCACTAAAATTGTTCTAGGCGTTTCGTCTGTTTGTCTGTGGTATGTACCTCTTATGCATTTGTTGTTGTTGAAGTTACTCGCATTCTTCCGATCATAAAGTCTGTTCTCTATAAGAGGGATTTTTTTTGCGGATAAACTAGACGTATACGCGTATAAAAAACTTTTATTATACAGCTTTTGTCTTAAAAATAAATTCAATTCCATTTTTCTTATAATCAACAGCTTTTCAACACTATCAAGGGATTTTTTCAGAAGTCACGTACAATAAAAAGTATGACAATCTCAATATTTTTGATCACAACACTGGATCGCGTCTAAGTTTCAAATAGATACTATAGTAATTACGAATAATCAAACTAAAGTATCATGAAAACAACTTGTTTAATTCAGGCGGTAGCCTTTACAATAAAATCAGCATCAAAATATAATTCTCGAAATAATTTACACAGAAAAAAAATTTTTTTTGTTACTAAATGTAAAAATTGTGAAATGTTTGAAATGTCATAACTTTTTTGTTTATCAGTTTACCATCACCAAAATTTTATGGTAGATAGCTGATATAATGGGCCATTTCCCCTAAAAAATTGAAGTTGGTAAAAAGATAGGGTTTTGAGATATTTGAGTTTTTGTGACAAATATCATATTTTTTCAAAGTAGAAAAAGAAATTTTTTACAGTGTATATTTTCTAAGGAATCATCATTTAGTTATCTAACTTTGCTGAAAAATTTATAACAATCGAACAATCCGTTTTTGCTGTACAGCTTATAGAATATTTTAGAACTATTTTCGCATACACCCTTTTAAAATGTTAGTCGTGAGTGAATATGAAGGTTTAATATCAAAAAATGGCGATTTATATGAAATTGAAAAACTGTGCAAAGTTTCAGATATTTTTGAAATGGTCGCTCAGGATCGACTGACATGACTCCGTGGAATTCCTCAGCAGCAAAGCTTCGCGCGCTCGCTTTGCTAGATTTTTGCGATTTGTTTTTCTTCTCTGCGGGGCATCGACGACGGGAAGCCAAGCAGTCAGTAGTGTCAGTGTGCGGTAGTTTGGCAGCAGCAAAGTTTCGCGCGCTCGCTTTGCTAGATTTTTGCGATTTGTTTTTCTTCTCTGCGGGGCACCGACGACGGGACGCCAAGCAGTCAGTAGTGTGCGGTAGTTCGGCAGCAGCAAAGTTTCGCGCGCTCGCTTTGCTAGATTTTTGCGATTTTTTTTTTCTCTTCTCTCTGCGGGGCTCCGACCACGGGACGAGTGTGCGCGCGCCGTGGTTGAGTCGGTTCCGAATTTTTCGCTTCCTTTCGGCGCTAGTTTCCAATACACTTCTAGTTGATAATAAATATTTTCTTTCGTTTTTTTGCATTTACACAAAAGAGTAAAAAATGTTAGTTCGGGTTCGCCGGTCGAGAAAAAATCCGGGCGCCGACAAGTCAGTCGCGTTCAGTGTATTTCTGTGTGGAATAGACTAAAGGTTTCTGCTCCCTAGTGGAGTGGAGACGCGCGATAGAATTTTCTTTTTGGCTAGTTCTTGCGTCGAAAAGTGGTCGGTTGTTAACAGCGGTTTGTGTATATTGATCCATTGTCAAATCATATCACCAACCATAGGTGACTCCCAGACTGACAATGTACCTTACCCTACTAACAAAAAATTCCATCCTGAGACAAACGTGGAGATGCAGCGATTCGCGGTCTTTTTAACAACGTTTGTCTTACTAACATTCCCTTCCATCCTCGATGACCGTAAGGACGTGGCCGGCGCCGTTATTGACCTTATTAAAGTTGAGAGCTCTCGACCTGTGTACATTGAGAATAGTAAGCTAGTCCCAAGCCCTATTCATTGGTTCCTTGTGCAATTTCGATTGCTCTGGTCAATCACGGAGTAGCAACTACGAATTGTGCGGTCATCTATGCTCATGCTCATGCTCATGCTCATGCTCATATTATTAAAGAAAACTTTAAAAGAAATCGTTAGAGTTCCAAAGAATATTTGAGGGAATAACTGAAGCCGTCTCTAATTGGATTCCTTAAAGAATTCTTGGAGGAACTTCTTAATAAAATCTATGGGGAAATTCTTGGAGCAGCTTCAGAAGAAGTTGTTTTGAAGTTCGAAGTTTTCGAAGAAATTCATGAAGACTTTTCCCGGGTAGACGTGAATATCATAATCATATCTTAAAACGATCAAATTTTGATGTCATATCTTAATATGATATTGATGAGATATTCAAAAAGTTGCCAAATATCTGCTCAATATCTCATCGTGATATGATTTCAAAATTAGTACTTAATTTGATCTTAGGAAAGCCTAGTGCAACCCGCTGTATTAATGTCGAAATTTCCCAACATTGCGCATAAAAACTATTTTAAGTTTCCAACTTTCATTATGCGCCGGCCCCAAATAACGTAACGCTTCAGGAGATAGGGGTTCAGTAAATTCCGTAACGCTCCAGGGGAATAGGGAACACAGCCTAGCGTTACGACCCATACAAAAAAGTTGGAGTTACCATACAAAAGCACATTATGGATTCCGCCAGATCCTAATGAACCAACCACCGAGTTCAAAGATATCGAATTTAGCGTTACATAATAAATGGATGTTCCCTTATGTACACCACAAATTTTACAAACGAGCACTGGGACAAAAAGGAAGTAAAAGTGGCCTTCATTTTCAATATGATGGATGCGGCGATTGAACAAAAAAAAAAACAGAGTAATCGGCACAAAAAATGCATATAATCGATATTTGCTTTTATAAAAAAAAAGACATAAAAATATATACTGATTTTATCTGATAGATTTCTTAATCCCAGTTTATAATTATTTTATATCGCTGTGAGTAAACCAGCAGAGGCTTTCCAATTGAGTCGGATGACAACATGAGCTTGACCTCGATGTCGATCTTGCATTTGTGGTACGAATCCAATAAATGAATCACCGGACAATTTGGGAACTTTATCGGCCCGCTAAGCAAAATACGTGCATTCCGAAAAACGGACCGTTTGATTCTAGATTCAACAAAACATACCACTGCAGCTTTTTGAGTTTCAACCAACGAATTGCTTAGCGATTCTGCATGGGGTATACGAAGAGACGACAGTCGTGACGACTACGATCTTCTAAATGTTTCCAAAGCTTTTCTGGGCGACAGTTCACAATAGAGCACGTTCAGTGAAGTACATACTAGATTTACCTTCTCACCATACAAAAATTCAGCTCATTACTACAATCTAGTACATCACTGATTGCGTCCTATTGGTGGAAATTCGTCCTGTTTTAGGCGCAAAATAAACCAAACATGTTTCTACGCATGTCGTTTTTAAAGTTTGGATCACTAGCTTTGTTAATAATTCAGAGTAAGAGCATGAAATGTGAAATCATATAGAGAAAAGTGCTCTCTTAGTTTAGGAAAATATGCAAAATAGCCTTAATTCTTTTTTATTTTCCATACCATCACGTCAGTTTACAAATTTTGAGTGGAAACTGTATTAATATTCTGCAGTAGAACATTTATCATTGAGAAATCTGAAAAATACTGCTCAAGATCAAAATTAGCTCTTCATATTTCCATCTGCAACATCCAGAATTCGAAAGATCTGAAAATTATTGCTCAAGATCAAAATCAGTTCTTTGACACATTCATCTAAAACATCCGAAAATTGAAAGATCTGAAAACTACTATTCAAGATCATAATTAGTTATTTCACACACTTATCTACAACATGGCGGGACCAAACCGACACAACTACCATAACTCGCAAACACCTTGGAAAACGTAGAACTTGATGCTCTTGTTACCACCTATTTTCAGATATGAGTCGTAGTGCAGTGGTAATGTCCCTGCTCATAAATCACAAGGTCATAAGTTCGATTCTGGTCGCGGCCATTTTCTTTTTTTTTACTCTAATCCATCGTCAGATCATTTTATGATATTGGTTAGATGTGCTACAGCCCAGATCTCCCCAGATATTAGTCTGATCTTATAACATCAAAATGAGATATTATTATGTTCTTCCCCATTCTAATTTTTGATCTTATTTTTGATCTTTTATCTCTTATGTCAAACAAACCAATAGCTAATTATGATCTTGAGTACTTCACTGAGGAATATCAAATGATGATATTGTTCTGATTTTTACTTCTACTCGGGTTCTAAAGGATTTTTGAAATACATTAACTCAACGAATCTTTAAGAACTTTGGACAAAACTTCTGTTGAAGCAATTTCTGAAGGAATTATTTTAGCAATTTTCGGCAAAAAATTTGAAGAAATTCTCGATAGAACCTTAAGAGACATTCCCTCGGTATTTTTTGGAGAAATATTTGAAAGAATCCTTGTCAGAATTTCTGAAAAAAAATAAAATAAAACCAATTCTGAAATAATGGATGAAGGAATCTTTGAAGGAATTTAATAAGAAATCATTGAGTGAATTCTTGCCAAAATCCCTGTAGGAATTCTTGACAGAAGCCTTAGAGGAGTTTCGGAGAGAAAATTTGAAGGACATACTGCTGAAATCTTGTTGAACGAGTTTTTACGGAAATACTTGTGATAATTACTTAGGAAATGATGGAGTCATCTTTGAAACAACTTTGAGGATATTCTTGAAGAATCTATGGATTTCTTGGAAGAAAACATGAGAAAATTTTACAAGGAATCCTTGCCGGAGCTCCTGTAAATCCTCTGAAGGGATCATTGGAGGAGTTTCTAAATAAATCTTTAGAGGACTTTCTGAATGATTCTGATAAGATTACTAAGAGAATTTTTCAAAGGAATTCTGAGTTAAACATCTGAAGTATACACTTAGTACAGTCGAGTCTCTTACTAAACGAATTCCTATTAAACGGACTCCTATCAAACGAACTCCTACTAGACAGGGGTGAGCGTTATAGGAAACTAAGAGCTTATGGGATTTCGGCATTTTGGGGGTGTGGCCTATTATCTCGGGTGTGTTAAGCGTTAACGCAATACTTTCTTCGGCAAAGTTTTAGGGCTTGATAAGATTTAGAACTTTGGTTCATATGATTAGTTGGCAATTTGGCCACTAGAGGGACCATCAACAATTTGATGCTAAATTGCACTACAGGATCCATATCAGGTTGTCAAGCAAACGTTACGATATGCGACAGCTCAAGACCCTGATAATTTGGAAGGATAGTGTATTCGGGAAAGTTGTTGGGTACGCCAATAACTTACTGAAGATGAGTTGCGAAGTTCGAAATTCCTCCACTTGGCGGCGCTAGTGAGTAAGTAAATTTTCAAAACCTCATATCTCAGAATCCCGATAACTTAAAATAAACACTTGTTTCGCAATTCTGCCACTAGGCGGCGCTAGTGAACATGCAAATTTTAGAAATCTCATAGCTCAGAATCCTGATAACTTAAAAAGTTGGTGTCTTCGGCAAAGTTGATCAGTATGACAGAAACTTACATAAAAATAAACACTTGTTTCAAAATTCTGCTACTAGGAGGCGCTAGTGAACCTGCAAATTTAAGAAATCTCATAGCTCAGAATTCTGATAACTTAGAAAGTTGGTGTTTTCGGCAAAGTTGATCAGTATGACATAAACTTATTATAAAAATAAACACTTGTTTCGCAATTCTGCCACTAGGCGGCGTTTACCGAGTTTTTTCGTCTTTTTTCGATTTTTTGGCGGTTTTTCGGCTTGGCAAAACTAGTGTCGCTCCCCCCGATAACTTAGAAAGTTGGTGTCTACGGAAAAGTTGATCAGAGTGACCTAAACTTACATAAAAATAAACACTTGTTTCGCAATTCTGCCACTAGGCGGCGCTAGTGAACATGCAAATTTTAGAAATCTCATAACTCAGAAACCCGATAACTTCGGAAGATGGTGTCTTCGGCAAAGTTGATCAGTATGACATAAACTTACATAAAAATAAACACTTGTTTCGCAATTCTGCCACTAGGCGGCGCTAGTGAACATGCAAATTTTAGAAATCTCATAACTCAGAATCCTGACAACTTAGAAAGTTGGTGTCTTTGGCAAAGTTGATCAGTATGACAAAAACTTACATAAAAATAAACACTTGTTTCGCAATTCTGCCACTAGGCGGCGCTAGTGAACTTGCAAATTTTAAAAATTTCAAAGCTCAGGATCCTGATAACTAAGAAAGTTGGTATCTTCTCGAAGAGATGGCTTTCTAGTCTTGACAAAAATAAAAATACTGCTATTTTAGGACAAGATAAAATAGCAGTATTTTTATTTTTGTCAAGACTGAAAAGCCATCTCTTCGAGTATCAACCATACAGTTGAAATACGTTTAGCTAGTTGGTATCTTTGGCAAAGTTGATCAGTATGACTTAAACATACATAAAAATGAACACTTGGTTCAAAATTCTGCCACTAGGCGGCGTTTACTGCTCTTTTTTTCGTATTTTTTCGACTTTTTTGGGGGGTTTTCGGCTCAGCAAAACTAGTGTCGCTCCCCCCGATAACTTAGAAAGATGGTTTTTTTGGCAAAGTTGATCAGAATGACATAAACTTACAAAAAAATAAACAATTGTTTCGCAATTCTTTAATTTTTTAATTCTTTTAATTCGTCTAGTAGCTTCAGCTGGCATACTCTTAAAAATTCTACGGAAGATTCCTTTCGAGTCCGACTGTCATCAAGGTATACAACTAATAAAATATGCATGCTGCCCAGGGGCAGAATTCCAAACCAAGTATCTCATCAATGAAGAATACAGTCTCTCCAAGATTGCAGAATTCTGAGCTATGATATTTTCAAAATTTGCGTGATTTCTGGTGCCACCTAGAGGCAGAATTCTGACACAAGTGTCCCATTTTTTGCAAGTCTATGTCATACTGATCAACTTAGCCGAAGACACCAACTTTCTAAGTTATCGGGATTCTGAGCTATGAGATTTCTAAAACTTGTGTGTTCAGTAGCGCCGCCTAGTGGCAGAATTATGAAACAAGTGTTTATTTTTATGTAAGTTTATGTCACTCTGATAAACTTTTCCAAAGACACCAACTTTCTAAGTTATCGGGGGGAGCGACACTAGTTTTGCCAAGCCGAAAAACCGCCAAAAAAGTCGAAAAAAAAAGTCGAAAAAACCCGGTAAACACCGCCTAGTGGCAGAATTGCGAAACAAGTGTTTAACACCCAACCCACCCTTGTGCACGAGCTTGCTGTAGAGGATTACCCGAAAAAAAAAACGTGGAGGAATTTTTGATGGAATTGTTGCAGTTGGAATCCAAAACATATTCACAATCCTTGAATCTAAAGAATCTTTGGAGCATCTCCTGCAGGAATCATCGAAGATCTTTTTGGAGGAACTTCTGAGTTAAGTGTTGAAGCAACTTCTGAAGGAATTCTCTGAATAATTCTTTTTTTTTTAATTCTTTGTATTTGTGAATTTTAACTTACACCTAATTCTTCACACTGAGGAAGAATAATTCCCGGAAAAATACTTGAAGAAATCCACGAAGGAATCTTTTATAGACATTCCCAAAGTATTCCTTGAAGAAATATCGGAAAGAATCCTTGAAGGAGTTTCTAGTTAGCTTAGTGGTTATGGCGATGGATCGCCAATCCTGAGACGGTGGCTTTGATTCCCGTTCCAGTCGGGAAAATTTTCTCGACTCCCTGGGCATAGTGTATCATTGTCCTTGCCCCACAAAAGACAAATTCATGCAATGGCAGACAGAAGGCTATTCAATTAATTACTGTGGAAATGCTCAAAGAACACTAAGTTGAAGAGAGGCAGACCAAATTCTAGTGGGCACGCCGGACCATAAAGAAGAAGAAGAATTTCTGAAATACAAACAGAAGCAATTCCGGAATGAATCTTTATTGTTATTCTCTAGGATTTCGGCCTTGAAGGAATTCCTGAATGAATCTTCGAAAGAACTCTTGCAGAAATCTCTGGATAAATGGTTGACAGATGTCTTATAGGAGTTTTAAGTAACAAGTAACAAGTAACAAGTAACAAGTAACAAGTAACAAGTAACAAGTAACAAGTAACAAGTAACAAGTAACAAGTAACAAGTAACAAGTAACAAGTAACAAGTAACAAGTAACAAGTAACAAGTAACAAGTAACAAGTAACAAGTAACAAGTAACAAGTAACAAGTAACAAGTAACAAGTAACAAGTAACAAGTAACAAGTAACAAGTAACAAGTAACAAGTAACAAGTAACAAGTAACAAGTAACAAGTAATAAGTAACAAGTAACAAGTAACAAGTAACAAGTAACAAGTAACAAGTAACAAGTAACAAGTAACAAGTAACAAGTAACAAGTAACAAGTAACAAGTAACAAGTAACAAGTAACAAGTAACAAGTAACAAGTAACAAGTAACAAGTAACAAGTAACAAGTAACAAGTAACAAGTAACAAGTAACAAGTAACAAGTAACAAGTAACAAGTAACAAGTAACAAGTAACAAGTAACAAGTAACAAGTAACAAGTAACAAGTAACAAGTAAGAAACCTTCAAGCAAACCTGTGGATAGTTGTATTTGCGTTCATGCATTCATCTATCATTTTGATCCACCTTCCCCTACCTACATCTACTCGCAGAGAAACGGCGAAGCTTGTCGGTTATGTAGGATATCCACCATCCAGTCTCCAGTGCCAAGTCCAACGAGAATCGCGGCCTGTGTAAAGGTCTTTCCAAACCAAAGCGGCTGTACGTTGATAGTTCATCATAATCATTTTGATGCTCTAAGGTTATCGTAGAACGAAACACATTCGCCGAATCGCAACAAAACGCTCGCGCCCGATTGACCAGGCCTTTAAAGTAAGTGAGCGAGCAGCTAAGTGCGCGAGAGGGTGGTGTTGCCTTTGCTACACCAGCTGTTCGGCTGCTGGCTGGCTGGCTGGGTGGCTCATGCTCATGAAGCTTTTGCTTATGTTTATCGCGGCTTGGCATGGTTGGGCTCGCGCGCGGGCTGCTGGCTTGGCTGGGGAGCTTCGGTGGCTCTGAGACATATTCTGCAGGCTGGCTGGCTGGCTTTTCGCGCTACGTCTCTGTGTTGTGTACCTTTTGCTGTGCTCCATGTCTGGTGTACTGGTACTTGGCCGGGCTCGGTGGGTTGCTCGTGTGCTTGTTGCTTGTTTATTATGAATTTCATTTTCAGTATTGAGCTGTCCCGCGCGACGGCAGGACGTGTTTCTCTGTCTAGATTGGCGCGCTTTCGCACTTTTTCCGCTTATATTTTGCTTTTCGCCTCCCAGTGCTCTCTTTATTCAAACCTTTAAAAGGCTTCTAGCGTTTCCTAATGTATTACCACCACCGGCATAAAGCGTCTAATGCCTTGAGTTAAGATCAGCTGTTCTCTTACGGGGACCTAGATCCAGCGAGAACCTGAAAACAGTATTGGACCGTGGAAGCCGGTTTGGCCAGTGACAACTTGTTCCGTGGAATGTAAACAAAGCTGTTTGCGAGATATTTGCGAAGAAACTCCCGCAGCCCAGCCCAACCCAGAGTGTGTGATTGTGTCGTCCTAGCGGACCGCGCCGATAGTGAAGTGACTCCGCCTAGCGGAAATAAATTACCCCGTGTGGAGAGGGAACGACCCACTGAGTTGAACCAAGCTAAGCCACAAGTGTCCGCGTTTATGTGTACTATGGATTCTGATTACTGTTATTATCGTTTCAATTAGATCAATTTGCGCGCCGACTTCTGTTATATTGTTGGATCTTGTTGTTGTAGCTGCGGTTGCCGTGTCCCAGTGCCAGTGTGTGTATTTGCCCTCGCCGTATATCTCCCTTACAATTGTCGGGGACCCGGCCCAGCCAGTAAGTCAGTGTTGTGATGCATAATTGGAAAATTGGTGTTTATGGTACAAGTATGTTTACCTAAAAACCATAGCAAGAGCGCGAACAAATCTATCCGCATCGACCGGCGGCGTGGCGGCATCGGCGTCGGCAACAACGTTGTGTGAGAAAATCTCCGAACAATTCGGCATTTGGAGGTTGTAGCAGCTCGCACGGACCCTTTGCGGTCTGTGTTTACCGTGTGCAGTAGAGCTGGCCAAGGTGAAACTCCGGAGTACTCTAGTTGAAGTTCAGCGCAGTAATAACAATAATCTACTACAAGCCGGTTAGTGCTCCGCGAGTGCAGACCAGACCGATCAATGTGCAGTGCTTAAGAACCATTTTGCTCTCTCGAGTTCTCGTAGCGGTTGTGGTGCGGTGCCCAGTCAAGCTACTGTTCCGCGCGCCGACGAACTACGCCGGGGAAAGCTTGTAGCTATTGTTAATCGATGGCGAACAGCGGCTACTGTTCGACGGCGAGCTGATTGAGTGTTAACGTGCCGACATTATACTACTTTGTTGGGTGATTTGATGTGCGCGCAAGGTCTCGGAAGCGCCACCGTCATTGTCGTCGTTCACGCTAACGCCGCTCAGCACTAAAGTGCATAATTTCCAGACTACACCAAAAATGTGTAACCCTTGCACATTTACAAAATCAGCTCCAGTGTCCGCAAAATTGTAAAAATCGCAAAAATTTTTGTACGCCAATCTAGGTAGGATTACTAGTGACCTTGGAAAATAAAAAAAAAATCAACATTTCGCATCTAGAAGAGTGTACGAGCTGTTTTTTGAGAATGTGTAACTGCTACACATTTTTGTGTGGTCTGGAAATTATGCACTTATGAGTAGGTCTTACACATTTTAGTGCTGAGCAGTTTTAGCGTGTTGTTGTTGGCTTCCTGTGCAGGAGCGTAGTGAACATTTGCATTGCTGTAAAATATGTGGCGCCGATTGATAAGCTGATTGTAACTGAACAAAATGAAATGCGCATAAAATCGATGGAAGAATTTCAAGAAATACAGGTAGGTTGAGATCGAGAGGAAACTCATAAATTGTATGACATGCAATTCAAACGATGCAATCAAATACATCGAATCATTCCTGTAGAACACTTTTGGGTCTCCATTTAGCCTAATGGATAATACGATTCGAGTGGATGGCGGGTTCGATTCTCGTTCCGGTCGAGAAATTTCGTCGTCTTCTTGAGCACAGTGTATCGTTGTGCTTGCCATGTAACACATTACAGATCCATAATTGTCACTCTTTTTTGAACAAAGAAAATAAAGTGTGTTTTACTTAGTAATATCATTAAATAATCAATATCAATTCAATTGATGTCTCACCCACACTTATTGATGCCGAAAAGCTTGAAGACTAACATATTTCTTCTCCTTCCCTATTCAAGTTCTTCAATCAATATCGTTTCAAATTGCTTCTTAACTACCTCTGGAGCACTTTAACTGAATCTCGTCCCCAAAAGGCAAAATGCAAAACTTGCTGATTCTTTTCAGATATTCATTAATACTTCCTGGGATTGCTTCAGGAATTTATGCTGAGAGATATAGATTTCCTACTGGGATTACTTCAGGAAATGCTGCCTGGTGGTATTTCCCTAAGATTTCTTTCACGAATTTCTACAGAGTATTTCTTTAGAGACTCCACCATACATTCTTCTCGAGTTTCCTCCTATTGGACGCATGTCCTTCAGAAATTAGTTGTGAGATTCCGCTTGAAATTCTTGCTGCGATTCATTCAAGAATTTATGATAGCATTCTTCCTGGAGCTTCTGTTTATGTTTCAATCATAATTCCTACAGGTTTTCTATGTTTCCTATAATCCCGCCTTGTGGGAGTAAGTTTTTCTTGGGATTCTTCCAGAAACTCTTGCTGGTATTCTTGCAGAACTTTTTTGCAAGAATTTCTACAGGAACTCTACTAGGGATGTAATATTTTCTCTCAGAATTACTCCGTGCATTTAGTCAGTGCTTCCCAAACTCAGCGCCGGGACACCTTGGTGCGCCGCGAACATTTCGCTGGTGCTCCACAGTCAAGAGCCAAAACAAAAAGAAGAAAAAAAAAACAATATGGGAATATACCCTCTATATACCAGTAGCCGTGTTCCAATAGCCGCTCACGAGCGTAGAAATGAAGTTTACTCGCAAAAATACAATGTTTTTATAACGGATATTCAAAATATGCGTGGCGAATTAAATTGAAACGGGGAGGATTGCTCATTCTTCTTCTTCTTCTTTTATTTCTCTACATCCCCACTGGGACTTGGCCTGCATCGCTTCAACTTAGTGTTCTTTGAGCACTTCCACAGTTATTTATTGAAGGGCTTTCTTTGCCTGCCATTGCATGAATTTGTATGTGAACATCAGTTTCATGACTGTGAGCGGCTATTGGAATACGAGTGGCTACCGGTATTTTTTTTTTGTTTGATAGAACTTGAAAATGTTGCTTGTGGGCATTTTTGTGAAATTTATCCCAACCATCGAATATTATATGGAATTTTGTTATTGACCAAACTTTGGAATTTTATGAGTTTTGAGAAATTTTATGTTAAGATTCTAAAATAGATAATTGGATTTTCAATACTTCAATTGAATTTGAGATTCTACCAACAGTGGGTAACACAAGTTTACAAAATAAAACGAAAGTCGTGAACTTCTGTCAACGACCAAAATTGTTGAAGCACAATTTAGTACTGATTTCGAAACCGACCTTCAAAAAATTTAAAGTAGAACAGTTTTTGAGTTTTAGCTCAATACCGAGTTTTGTAACTTTTTAAAATATGTAATTTACTAAAATTCAAATATATTGCGTTTTGTTCAACCAATTTTACATCTTTTTCCATAAATTTAAAGCTGAATACAATACCATTCGATCTTCTGAATACAGGATTTGCGTCAGATTGATGAAATTCAAGATAATGGCGAGTTTTAGGGACGATCTTCTTAAATTTTAGCAAAATTCCCAAATTTTTTTGAAGAAATGTATTTTTTTCAATAAGAAAAAATCTACTGAAAAATTCTTTCTCGACGTTTATTTGACATATCATATGCAGGCAAGTTACAGTAAAAATTTCAGCTCAATTGGAGCATTGATTACGGAGAATGAGATGTTTTAAGTGAGCGAGTTTGCTTAAAAAAAGAACAAAAATCGATTTCAAATCATCAACCTTGTATGGAAAGTCGAAAAAATTTCCGCTCTACTGTAATTTTTTTCCTTCGCGTTTTCGAACTCAGGGCATGATTCTACACCAAAAATGATCATCAGCTTACCGAGTTCAAAAATGCTGTAAACTAGTGTAATTAACCCTTTATAAGACCGAGAGAACCAGGCACGGAATCCACTCGTTCTACATTGGAATATAAAGTACATGTTGTGTAATGAACAGAAACGTTTTTATTTTCAAAAAAATCGATGGTCGATTTTGTATGAAAAAATAATGGTTTAAATTTCAACTTTTTGTCAACAAAGTTTAAAATGTTGTTATTTTGTGATGCGTTTATCAATCATGCTGATTTTTTGACAGGTTATTGCCCTAATATTCATGAGTTACTTGTGTGGATTTGAACTCGATTGGTCAATTATTTTGGACGATATGGCAATTTTAGTACATGTCCATTTATTTTAGTACATTTTTTCAAAAGGCTGAGTTTCTAAAAGTAATGAAGCAATCAAGTTGACATTTTGTCCACAAGTAAAAGGAACATAGGCCTTTCATTACCCATCATTCGATTTTCAATTCACTCACCCCAACAGAATTTCGAGCTTATAAACCTTCATGCACTCAAAAATGGCTGTTTTTGGAGAGACATTTTGTTCTAGAAAAGCCCATTCATATTTGGTATGGCTCAAAAAAATCATGAGTGTTCACAAAGGCCCAATGTGTCCATCAGTTAAAACAGAGGTTGTAAAAAATTTCTAAACGATCAGAAAAAAATATGTGTATTAGGTGGCAATATAGTTGCCACTGCCTTATAAAGGGTTAAAAGTAAATATTTCTAAAATCTCATTAAAGTTCTTTTCAGAATAATTTCCGCTATTCCCGCGGTCTGTGAGTTCTCTTCTAGTTTTCGGGATGACATGTTTTACTAACGTCACAATCACAGAATATTGCTACATATTGTCGTTCAAAAATTGTCATCGTGTGAAAGATAGCCCTTCAAGCATTTCTCAAGACATAATGTCCAAATGCATGGTGACGAATGATCCATTATCAGCCTGGTTCTAAATATTATATTTGTGTATCTGAGTTGACTGAAAATTTCCACACTACATTTTTAACTAACCATCTTTGAAAGTTTTGTAATTGCCGCAGAAATCTAAGATTTTCATAAAATTCTGTGAAATCATTTCAATTCACACGAAACTATAAAAGTGTTGCGGCAGTTTTTCTGTTTTTGGTTGAATTATTTGGAATCAGCAGCTTGCTTTAGATGTACATAGAAGATTTTGTCATATTTGTTTAGTTAGTGCGATAAATAAGAATGACATTTGAAATCTAACAAATATTTATGAACTCCTTAAGCATTTTTCGTTTCAAATACATGTTAAGAAATTTAATTTTATTTGGATTTTGAGAAAATATGGAGCTGAAAATTCTTCACAAGTTGGAATTAAATTTTTTTATTGAAGTTTTTCTAAAATATAGAAAATTCTCTGTAAAAACATGCTGGAGCGCCTTGAAATTTTCGAAAATTTCAAAAGGCACCGCGATAGCAAACAAATTGGGTAACTCAACATTTATTCAAGAGTTGATCATTGGACTTTCATAGGGATTCTTTCTTTTAAGGATTTCTTCAGAAATTCTTGCAGGGTTTTCTCTCTAGAAATTCTACCGTGGATTCACACAGTGATTTTTAGGGGTTGTTTTAAACCTCTATGGATGCCTTCTGTTATTTCTACAGAAATAATTCAAACAATTTATTTAAAAATTCTTCTGAGCATTATTCCAGAGTTCCTATATAGATTTACCTACAGGGATTTCTCAATGGATTTGCCAAGCATTCTTTTTTCTAAAGATTTTTCAACGGACTCCCACCCCCTACCGAGAAAACCGACCGACCCACGAAAAATGTCGCTCGCTTCTGGTGTCGCATTCCACACTCTCGTCCCCATCACTCTTACCTGGAAATCGTCGGCCACTCGAGCAATTCTAATTCCGCATTCCACACTCGCGTCTCCATCACTATACCAAGAATACCGACTAGACCAACCCACGAAAATTATCGCGCACTTATCAATTGGAAAAAATTGTAAAAATATAAAATAAGGATAATTAAGTAGACAAATACTCTTTCTATATATCAACATATCAATAATACATATATATAGAGTAGCATCTACGGGGTGTCCTTTTGGCTGAATGTCGTTTAATCGAACGCCATTTGACCGAAAGCCTTCTGGTTGAATGAGTCATTAGGTCGAAAGCCGTTTGGCTGAATCAAAGGAATTTAGAAGAACCTTTTGACCTGTTAGCTGCCAATATGATCATCAGAACTATTTCCTTCTATTAATCATAGGCTAAAGTCTGTATCCGCAATAATAGGAACACAGAAATAGAGCTTTAAATTTGTAATAGATACATCCAAATTGCTCTAATTACGCCTAATAACATTTTAAGATGTGTTTATTTCACCTACAAAATTTCATGAGAATCGGTGCAGTACTTTTTGTTGTAGCAATGAATGAGTAGAATGTGCGCCATTGAATTTTGTACAGTCCCTATTTTTGCTTGTCAGCGCTGCAACTTTTAAATTTGGCAAAGGAAATGGCTGAAATTTTGAACACATGCCTCTCAATCTACATTCGTTGCATGGCAAAATTTCAAAAAAATCGATGCACCATCAACAATTTATAGTCGAAACATGTATTGGGACTGAACGTGATTTTATCCCCCAGACAGCAATTAATCAGTACCCTTTATTGTTTCGATTGTGCTATTGAAAGTGCAATACCAATAATCATCAAATTTTGCAGACATAATATACACATATTCAACTACCTTCTGTGGAAATTTCATGAAAATTGGCAAAGAAATTCAAAAATAATGAATAGGCAAACATCGCACCTGAAAAACACGAAACATTTTCACTAACATTCATCCCTATCGACACCAGTAGCTTTCAAACCTATTGATAAAAGTTGATGAAATTTTGTGTCATAACTGCTAACAAAATTTCACAATCATCATCACAGAACTTTGAACTGTAGCGTAAAAGAACCATCTACTATGGAAATGAAAGTTGGTCATGATTGTACAAAATTCTTAACACTACGTTTGTTTGTTTTTCATTCACAGTTAAAAGTAATGCATCGATTTTAATGAAATTTTGGACAAATAATAAACATACACCAAAGAGTACTCATTCAATTATTTGGCCAATTTTACCGATTCATTACATTCTAGTTTAACCATTAAAAGATTAGTTGGCGCTGCAACTGTCATTAATTTATCAGAGATTTATCGTACTTTAAAACATTGACTCTTTTTTCGAGCTATACTGATGTGGGAAACAGATGTATTTTCATTTGAGTTCATAATTCTTTTTCGGCCAAACAGCGTTCGGCTAATTTATATATACTCTTTCTTTTCCCTAGAAAAAACTCACTGTTTCTTATTTGTTTTCAATCTTTCTTTTAGAATTTTGATGATATTTGAAGCATTGAAATCATAAAATGTAAAAATCCAATTGACAAAAATTTGAAAATGTTTCAAAAAAAAAAAACTGCTGTTCTGCAAAAACAATCTAAGGCGTTGTCCATTACGTAGACTTTTTCCAACTTTTTAAATTATATAAGCATATCGAACATTACTTTTGGCCCTGTTTTTTGCTGAAATCATCATTTCATTTCATAAATATCCTATGCCAGTGATCATCAGCACAGCCATCTTCGCGAGGCAAAATTGAATTCTAAGAAGAGACTGTGGGTCACAAGTCATTTAAGAATTTGTTATCAAAAATATACAGGATTTAACATTAAATCATTTCTTTTGAGATTTTGTTTTCGATTAGGTGGGTCATGATAAATTTCTGTAGGAATCTGTGCAAATTTATGGAAGTAATTCTGAGTATCTTTAAAAATTTCCAGTGGAAACTGTTGTGAAAATCTTCTACAGAATTTTCGATTATTTTTTTTCGGTTTTTTAGGAAGCCAATGAAAACTTGCCCTGAAACTCTGCAGACAAAGTTTTTCATTTAGAAATATCTGCAAGAATTTGCTGCCGATTTATAATAGATAATTTTCCAAACATAGTGTGGAGCGGATCTGGTGTGATGGTTAAAGCACGTGACTATCACGCCGAGGACCTGGGATCGAATCCCACTCCCGACAAACTCGCAAAATGTGGGTTCTTCCTTCGGAAGGGAAGTAAAGCGTGGGTCCCGAGATGAACTAGCCTAGGGCTAAAAATTTCGTTAATACAGATAAAAAAAATTCCAAACACTTATAGATTCCCAATTGAAGTCCTGAAGGAACGTCTGAGAGAATACAAAACATGTTTTCCCAAATAACTCCAGAAAAGGTAGAGAGGAAATTTAGACGGATTCCTCAAAATAGATGCAAGTTTAATTTCAAACAGAACTCGTAGAGGAAGTTCTGCGAAATTGTTTTAAAAATTTCGATAGATTTTCAAAGATGGTTGATGGCAAAGTTATAAGAGTTCAGCGTGGTAATCTCATTTAAATTTTGTGGAAACTCCTTAAAATATTGCTAGAGTAATAGAGTATTTCAGATAATTTGGAAAAGCGGTTACGTGTATTTAGTTTGGATACTTTCATTTGATTTTGCCGTAACGGTCTGTCCATATTACCTAACTATCTTGCAGTATCCCTGAAATATTTTTTGGAAAAGATCTGAGGTAGAGTATTCGAATGCATTCTTGATTTGTTCTTAATTGATTTTGGAGAAAACTTACAGAAATATGTGTAGAATCCGTTCCAAAAGTATACCGAATGCAAGATTTTTTCAAAATAATGTAGAACAGCGTTTCTCAAACTATGGGTGGCGATCCACTTTCCACTTTGCACTTCCACTTTGCAGCTCGCACACACATCGACCGTCGACGACGATGCTACTTTTCACGGGGCGACACACGCAAAGTTTGCCGGCTGCCAGCCATCAATGAAAATACAATATGGAACGAACTCATCACCATATTTTCATTGTAACCACCGGAAAACATAATCCAGAGGAACTGAGCCTCCTCTTGCCACCGAATAGCAATGTAGGGTGCCTGTACCAATTATGGCACTACCTAAGGAAAACTATTTGTACAAAAATAACAAGAAGACCAACGAATTTCATCAATATGTTAAAAGATAGTTTAGTTTCCACACTTTACAAGAAAAATATAGAAACGGAGCCAAAACTACTTTTAGTATTTATTACAGCGTGTGCCAATGATTGGAACCCTGTACCAGTTATGGCTACATTTTTAACTTCGGTTCCTTTTCGCACTATTTGCATGCATTTCTTATGGAGTTAGCCATAATTGGTACACTATGGCGAAAAAGGGTGCAAGGAAGCCGAAATTTTAAGGAAAATGATTTATTTCTACCATCATTTGAACAAAATTTGGAGTTTAAATGAGAGCAATCATCTTTTGTGAGCGTGATCTGTTGTTCACATTTATTTTATTGTTCATTTACATCGTTAGAGGGTGAAAATCAACTATGGCGAATTTGAGGTACTATAGCCATAATTGGCGCACTTACCCTATGACATCAATTGTTCTGAATTCCTCATACATATAAGATTGCTTTTGTTCATGCTATCAGATCAGAACTTGGACCTGATCTAATTACAATTAGGATGATTGCAAATTATCATATCATTACCATACCCATATTGATTCCTTTTGCATTCGTAAATCGTGTAGCAGGCACAATGCTACTCTTTGCCCTAGAAGGGCAAGGAAACTTTCTTGAAGAAAACATCCATATCCACCTATAGAGGTGAACCGACTGGAAAGTTGGAAATCTCATTCATCGGGGAGCGGTCGCATCGTGTACTGAGTACACGCCCCATGAAACATTCACGCAACTGCACGCAGGTTAATATAGATAACAATTATAATCAATAACCTAGACTCACCAGGAATCGAACTCAGATACCTCCAAGCAAGGCTAGGCTTGCTGAATACTCACGCGTTTATCACTCTAGATACTTGGGCCCTATACCGTGAAATCCTAATCAATTCTCATCAATCATGATTAATGTCTTTCTTAATCATCAACACTTCGTTGAACTGTTTACTTTTCGTTGATTTTTTTAATGTATTGCATATTGTCTTACTTACTTACCAGACTTTTTTTCTCTCTTTCCAGATTCCGGTAGAAAGCCACGAGGCCAACATGACCAACAACACTATTTAACCAAAATTGTTCAGTTATGAGTTGATTGGAGTCATCAATCCGTAATATCTTATGCATAACACAGCCATTAGGGTATCTTAACACTCTGCCAAAACTCTTCATCATAAAAACCCCGACAAAAACAAACTGTCCAACACCATCGTTTGAATAATGTGATTACTTGAAATTTAACAGAAGCTCATAGTGAACAGCACTCACATCAAACAGTGCAAAAAGCAGAAAATCAACAAACAAATAGCAAAAAAAAAGTGAAGTCGAGCTCCACCAGGCCTCCGGGCAGCAACGTGTGTCGAAGTGAAGTGAACCTGTGAACCACCTCTTGCCCCGTCCGCCCCGTCAAACGGACACGGAGGACCAGAAACAGTCACACCGTCACCGAGCGTGTAGCGAGAGCACTTAATTATGTAAATAAATTTATAATTATCCATTAAGGCCAGTATTAAAGTTTAGTAAGTGTTGTGCAGCAGCAGGAGCAGCAGCAGCATACCCGCCACAATACAGTCTACAGTTGTTCGTCGTTTTTATCCCTGGTGGTGCGAAGTGTCGAGAGAGTGTCAACTTACCTACTACACTTGCTCTATGTTAAATATTATTTTACCACTAAAATCGAGACGTTGCAGAAGAATTGAGCATACAAAGCAACAAGTTGCTCGCGAGAGGCTTGGCTAGTTGAACCCCTTCCCGTTCGTAACCCAGTGGCAACGTGCGAAAATGGCAAACCATAAATAATTATTGAAACGTTAATGAGAGCTATTTGGCTACATACAGAGTGTGTGAAAGCAAAAGTGACACTTCCGTTAACCAGGCTACCGCCAAACTCTCGGCCAGTACACGTTTACGATTGACCAGTTCTAGGTTGTCTATTTTATGTGTGAACTAGTGTATGTGTGAGCGTATAAGTGTCCTGTCCAGTCACGATTGTCACGTGCCTTGGCTGATTAGCACCCTGCTGGATTGGTAAAATATTTAAATGCTAATAATTAATGTAGTCGCGCGCGCGCGGTCCGACGAAGAAAGAGGAAAACTAGGAGTTGCCAAGTAGAACTTGCTTCGAGCTTGCGGTACCAATTAAGCGGCTAGACCTCGCCACCGACAAGTTCTAGAGAGACACCCCGCGAGAAAAAGGGGTCACCCCGCCGCACGGTTTAGAACAGTGAATTTCCAAGTGCAAGTGCAAGAGAACGGAAGAGTTGTCGAGTTGAAAGGTGCCCCATAGTGGAGTAGAGCGCAGAACTAGGGCTTGGCCTTCTGGATTATGCTGTCAGCAAGCTACTCGGTCAACTCGGTCGGCTACGAGGGGGCTCTGGACGGTTGGTGTGATAGTTGTTAAGGTTGCGCGGCTGCCAGTTAGAACCGGTGCCAAACGATTGCTAGCCGCGACCAGATTTGCAGTGATTGTGTTTTAACGTTCGTTTTTTTTTTGCTGCCACCGTCCTTCCACTCCAAGAACCTCGACTTGCTGATAAGTGACTGCTGCCGTTGTTGCTGCTGTGCTGGTGATATTATTAGCCGGTGACTGCTTACGTGCAGTGTCTGTGTCCACAGAGAGTGTATGTTAGAACAACGAGAACATTGAGTGTTTGGTGAATTGTGGTTGCAGTGCAGCGGATTGTTAGTAGTGGTCAAACTGAGGTCGAACCCCAACCAGCGTCAGTTCAGGACAACGATCAACGACTTTTCTGCTGTTCACAAAGGAGACGGATTATCATTTTGATACGGTGTACTGGAATTTTAATGGTTTACATGGTAAGTCCTTGACGATTTAGAATACGAATGATCGACTGATTTGCGATGACCATATGTAATAGGGTTATAAATGCATTAATGGAAAGGTCTCACCTCTCCAATGAAGATTTCAACAATAGAGATCAACTGCATTGATACAATTAATAATCATTATATATTTTTATCTGCTTTGACATTAAAAGAGTTATTCTTTGATGAAAATGAGAATTGAAAGATCTCAGAATAATGTAAAAATATTGATTTCACCCGGTCTCAAATTTTCTTTGCTTTCTTGAATTTAGAGTGTCTTCATTAGAGTAGATCTTGTTTTAACAAAAGTTAGCACAATACTTTAAAATTGAATATCTTGCGAAAAAACACGATATTTCAGTGTACTATCTTTAAAGGAGATGTTCAAAAAATCATGACACACTCCACGCACTTCTACACCGAGGTTTTTGAACTTCGTCGAAGTGCTCCTCGTTTTTATTCTTTTTTGCATCAATATGTAGATATTCACTTATATTTTTCTAATCGTACTTTAAACTTTGAAAAATGTTTCGAGAAAGTAGCAAACTTCTTGGCGTTAAGTCAAATTTTGCCAATTTTTTGCGATGGTGTCCCGTTACGCACTACTTCTTGATATTTCTCGAAATAAAAAGTCCCAATCTTTATTTACCAGGCATGAAATGAATCTTCTAATCAAATCTGATCGATTGATATACTAGTTGGCATATATTTAACAACATAACCATTTTTGGAAGCAAAACGTAACGCGTGAAATGTGTCTCATACTTCGTACGTGGTTAACAATAAACTTAAAAAAATACTCATTGGGATTGGGTGGCGAAGTAATTTGTTTTTCTGATATCTTAAGCATGGTTTAAAAATTGAATAGAAAGATATAATTTTGATGCTTTCTGCAAATACGTTTTTCCGGCCAAACTTAGTCCGCTAATGTAATTATTAGTAAAAAATCTTTTGAGCTCTGGGGTGAACAAAAAAACCTCCCGAAAATTATCCATGGGTTTCTTCTAGGATTCCAACCCAGTTACATCTTGTGATTCTTTCGGAGAAACCTGAAGAGATTCGTCCTAGGATTTCTCCTGGAACATCTTTCAGTGTTCCATCCAGGACTCTTTCTGGAATCCCTTCTAAGTGTTCAACAAATAATTCTTCCCGGGATTCCTGTGAAGATTCCCGGGAATTTGTGAATTTTAACTAACTATGCTAATTCTTCACAGTTCTATTAAGAATTATTGCCGGGATTTATGTATGAACTTATCCAAGGTTTCCGTTAAGGATTCCTCTCACGATGTCTTCAAAGATACCTCCCGGGATTGCTGCATAGATTTATCCCGAGCTTCTTTTATGAATTTCTTCCAGCATTTTTAACCGGGATTTCGACATTCTCTCCGGGATTTTGTCACTGATGCTTCTTGGGTTTTCTTTAGTAGTTGCTCCTGGGGTTTCTTCAGGTATTACTCCAGCAATTATTTCCTGAAATTCCGTTTGAAATTTCTACCAAGGTTCCTACGCTACAGGAATTTCACCAGAGATTCCTTCAGGGAATTCTTTAGGGATTCCCACAGGAATGTTTTCAGCATTTCATCAGGGATTGTCACTCGGGATTCCTTCATTTTTTCTCCCGGGCTACCTTCTAGGATTTATCACGGGATTTCTTCCGGGAGTCTTTTGCGGATTATTCCCTAGAATGCATCAGAGATCAGCGATTCTTCCTGGGTTTCCTTTTGGGATTTCTTCAGAAATTCTTCCCAGATTTCGGCTTTCAGTTAAAGAAAACCTCATCGCCAACGTTTCGATCCAGTGCATTGGATATTCTTCAGGGCCTGTGATTTATTTGTTTAATTAGCCAAAGTCCCACGAGAAATAAGTCAACTTCCCAGTCGAACCTACAAATTCTTCCCAGAATTACTTTTTAAATGACATTTTGATGAAAAATTAGTCTTGCAGAACCATTATAAAACCTCATATCTTTTATGTTGGTTTTATCATGATTCTAAGAACCTCTTCGAGTCTATTTGTCTAAAATATGTTACATGCGTTCATTGGTTTTTTTTCCAGGATTTCTTCATCGATTTATTTTCAGTTTTTCTGTACACAGCAAACAAATTATTGTGATAGATATCACATCATTTTCGCTGCACAGCAGTCACGTCGTAAAATTGATTGATTTGTCTTTATTAGAGAGACTTTCAGCCCTTGGTTCGCGCCGTAAAAGTGATGTACAAGTTACATCCTTTCCACGCAGCAAATTAGCCGCCGTAGCTTGAAAGTAGGTCAAGCAATCGCTAGAACCGGTTTGTTGGAATGGGTTTGTTGATACTTTCCGGTGCCAACCAGGGGGTGTACATGGTAAGTGCGATAATTGTTGGGAAACGATGTAACCGAGTGAAATTACGTTCGAAAAATGATACATCGTCAGAAATTATGTGCCTGTATATTACAATTTTTTTTGCTATGTAGAATTTCATCCGAGGATTCATTTAGGATTGTTGTTTCAATGATTCTTCCCGAAATTCCTTCTAGAATTTCTCCCGGGATTCATTCCCAGATTCCTTCATTTATTTCTTCCAAGATTGCTTTCAGCGATTCCTTCCAAGATTTTTCCTGGAATTTCATCCACGTTGTTTTCAGGGTTTTCTTTCGGGATTACTCCAGTGATTTTCCCCGAAAATGCTACATAAGTTGCTCTTGTAATTCTCTAATGATTACTTCAGAGATTTCTCTTTGGATTCTTCCAGGATTTTTTCAAAGATCTTTCTTGGGGTTCTTTGTGGGATTAATTAGGGATATTCAAGAGAACACCCATTGAGATTGTTTCAGGAATTACGCCAAAATTCTTTTAGAGACTGCTTAGGGGAATTTTTATAATTCTTCCTTCACCGGGATTCCTTCTGGAATTTCCCCCCATTGATTCCTTTAGGAATTCAGCCCAGGTATGCTTTATTGAATCCCCCTTGGATACCTTCATTGATTCTTCCAGTTTTCTGTAGGGATTCCTCTCAAGTTTCTTTCCATGACTTTTTCATGAACTCCTTTGGATTCCTTCCGGCATTAATTTGGGTATACAGGGGATGGCCAAAATGTTTGGGATAGGCAACTTTTTTTTCTCTCACAAAAAAGTTCAACATGCTATAACTTTTCATAGAGTGCATCAAAAAATCTCAAATTTTGACAGTTTGTCAACCTACATATTATATGTGCATCATTGGTACAAATTTGGGCTCGATTGATTAATCTTTCGCAAAGTTAGAGCCGTTCGGGTAAAACACTATTTTTAGAAAACTCATTTTTGAGCTGTCATATCTCGGAAACCAGTGAACCAAATTGCATGAAATTTTGAACGTACACTAACAATATACAAATGCTTCACAAACTATTAAAACATAGATACTTTTTGAACGTTGAAAAAAGTTATCATGGATTGACACTTTTTGGATTTTTCTCGAAAAAATGTATTATTTTTAACGTCAATCTCAATAAATTTTAGTGTTGATGTCAAAAGATTTCCCACTTTTGTTCTCAAGTTATCTTTAATCAGATATATTAGAGCCTATTACGATTAAAGGATGAACTCATTTACTAATTTTTGTGTGTTATTATAAATTTGTCTTATTTTCCTCTATATGGGTAACAATTTCAACCCGGTATAACATAATTAGCCGTGAGAAAATATTACATTTTATAACGTTGTATTAAGTATCAATATATTGTTGATAAACGTAAAAAAAATTCATTCAATTTGGTTCACTGGTTTCTGAGATATGACAGCTCAAAAATGAGTTGTCTAAAAAATAGTGTTTTACCCAAACAGTTCTAACTTCGCGAAAAATTATTCTATCGAGTCCAAATTTGTACCAATGATGCACATATAACAGGTTGATAAACAGTCAAAATTTGATATTTTTTTATGCACTCTATGAAACGTTACAGCATGTTGATTTTTTTTTGTGGGAGAAAAAAAGTTGACTATCCCAAACATTTTGGCCACACCTTGTATCTCTCGAGATTTTTTCAGGAATTCTTCTGACATTCTTATGACGATTTCTTCAGCATGCACTGCAAGATTTTTTTCTGGGATTCCTACCGCGATTCTTTACAGGATTTTTGTTGGAATTTCTCACGGGTTTCACCCAGGAACTTCTTCCTGATAACTTTTTTGGGATTCCTGTAATAGTTATGTGTGGGAGGGTTGTGAGAGGGAGATGACACTTCGAAAGTGTAACGGATCATGTAAAAAATATGCTACAAGGATACAAAAAAAATGTAACGTCATTTATGTTTTTTTTTTCTTTCCTGGATTGACCGGAAGTGGGACCCAAACACTCTCAGCATGGACTGGATAAAATACACTCAAATAAAAACGCCTAAAATCAAAATCGTTAATTCAAAAAACGTTGTAAAAAAGTCAAGTCACGGTAGAAGTGAAAAAGGTTTCAGAAGTTTCAGGGGAGCTTCTATGGGCGTTTCAGGGGGTTACAGGGCAATTTAGGGTGGTTTCATAGGCGTTTTAGGGGGTTTCAGGGGCGTTGCAGAGGCGTAACATAGGCATTTTCGGGGCTTTCGGAGGGTTTTAAGTGCGTTACATGTGGTTCGAGGAGGTTTCAGGGGGACTTCGGATGCATTTGTTTGCAGAAGTTTCAGAGGATTTATGACAAGTTTCCAAGACGTTACAAAGGCGTTACATAGCCGTTTTCGGGTGTTTCGGAGCGTTTTAAATGCGTTACATGCGGTTCGAGGGGGTTTAGGGAGATTTCGGAGGCATTTCCAGCAGCTTCAGAGGATATTTGGTGGGTTTCCTGAGGCGTTTCCGAGGGTTTCGGAGGAATTTAAGTGCGTTAAACTTTTCTAAAACGCTCTGTAACCCCTTGAAACGTCCCCTAGAAGCTCCCCTGAAACCCTTTCTCATCTACCGTTACTTGTCATTTTTCATGACGTTTTTACGTGGATCGCGTAAAAACACCTAAAAACTGCGTTACGGAGAGAGGAGGGTGTCAAAATATGTCGATTTTAAATATGTAGATCATTTATGAAGGGTAGAATTTCAGAGTTTCAAATGAATTTGGAGACTCCAGATTAGACTGGCCCAAATACAGAAATGTCGAAATCTTTCACGGGGCACCCTCTAGAATCGTGCCTTTGGATGAGAAGAATAATCTGTGAAATATTCAACTCAATCGGTTGAAAATTGAGCTGGCGCAAATGAGTTGAAGGTTTGTATGGGATGTTCAGTCCAAATATATGGGAAATTGGATGACCTCCAGTCCCTCATTCAGCACGCCGGTTTGGCGAGTACGATTTGGCTCAGAATTGAAAGAATGGTAGTTGATACCCTAAAGGACAACTGCTGCATGTAACAACCGAGAGTAAACTGGGGAAGATGTCCTCATCCTGCTTTCGTTGGCCGAAACCGCAACTGAATTGAGTTCTATCACGATATGGTCTTCTACAAAGTTGTTCTTTAGGGTATCAACTACCATTCTTTCAATTCTGAGCCAAATCGTACTCGCCAAACCGGCGTGCTGAATGAGGGAGTGGAGGTCATCCAATTTCCCATATATTTGGACTGAACATCCCAACAAAAACCTTCAACTCATTTGCGCCAGCTCAATTTTCAACCGATTGAGTTGAATATTTCACAGATTGTTCTTCTCATCCAAAGGCACGATTCTAGAGGGTGCCGCGTCGGTCTACTCCAGATGTAGTCTTTCAATTTCAAAGCTTGTAGAGTTCTGAACCTCTACAAGAAAGTCAACTAGTCTTTCATTAGTTGCTTAATTTTACCTCAATTCTTACCGATTTATCACCACCGCAACAGTTTTTAATTATTTCACCTCCGTTTTGAATTATTCATGAGTGTAAGTAATTACGGCTTGTCTCAACCAACGGTGGTGTTGTCTCATGTACCAACCGGCGCGCGCGACCCTCAGATGCGTACCTATTGCAGAAAAGGCTCCGCACCGTCCGCTCTGAGGTAGGTAACACACACCTAGTACTGCCAATAAATTGCACACCGTCGTCGTCGTCGATGTCAACTCCATCCAAAGGACACTTGGATTCCATCGAAATCTAAAAAGTATAGGAACAAGTTGCATACTTGTACCAGCGTGACACACCGCGGCGGCAACAACCAACCACTAAATGCAAAACAAAATCATTCGACCCGACATCGTCGTCGTGTTGTGGCCCGGGCGCGGGCGGCTTGGCGTCGGATTTGTGGTTAAATCCGCGAAACGAACGTCGTCATTAGAGAGCAAATTCGAGCAAAGATCGCGGTTTTAAAAACTTCATTTTTCTGCGTGAATAAATTTGAGCCCCCCAATAGTGGCGATGGGGACAAAACCGATCGGTTATTACCTACCGTGTCCGACAGAAACACTGAATGAATAGGGGAGAGTATTGAATCGCATCGCATCGGTAGGACAACTGGTGGAAACTGACACGGGCCGGCAAGATTTTTATGACATCTGACGACAGATCTAATGGTCGGTCCATCATAAAGATATCAATATTAATTACGCACCAGCATAAAACTGTCACCTGTCAAGGAGTCTGCCGACGACGACGTTGGTCGTTGTATCGTTGTCGTAGTCATCCCATCAGCATAGCATCAACATCGTTGGTGAGCGGGGATCGGTTTGATCTTGCTTGAACGATCATATCGCAGAGTATTCGTACAGGTGCAAACTGCACAGATGCACATGTGGGATGTTAATTTGCGTGTTTTACTGCTTATTGGACGAAGATTGGCGGGAATGGTCAATCAAATCAAGCGAATGCGATTTTGATGAAGACAATTTGTACATACAATGGAGGAGTACGATCTTTTAGCGATGGGAGCAAATCAAGACCCTAGTGAATATCGTAAGCCACAGATGTTCGCATCATCTGTAATTGGCAGATAATCTGATATAAATGATGCGAGAGGATGGATACGGTTCCATGTATGATCATTGATCAATCGCTTGCCTCCCCATTTATCCCATTCGAAAACCGAATCGATTGAAATTATCAGGTATCAGACGGCTGGCTCCAGAGGCACGATATCCTCCATTTGGGACATTTGAGCCATACCCATAACAATAGCCTATTTGGTCGGGGTTCTGCTAAACCGAACCAAAGACCATTTTTTGAAAAATTGAATTTTCTTAACCATTGGATGAAGAAATTGATGATCCTCCTTCCATGTAAAAATGTAGTAATTCTGACAGCTCTTCGTGGAGTAAATTCAAAATTTCTGTTTGGCAGAACATACAAAAAATAAAATTGCATCCAGCCAGAGTGAACTGTAAACCATTCCATAGAATCATCGAAATGTTCCAGTTTTGGTCCAGATGAAGAACATTTCAAGTTATGCTCATCGCTGTCAAATTTCTAACTTCCAACCGACTCATAGTAACAATCTGTGGGAGAATTGAACACGTTATTAGAAATACGGATGTTGGAGGATACAATTATGTATCGATGGTGCTGATCGCCATTTTTCCAAATCACATTCAGCCAGACCGAACCAAATCCACTGCATTTTAGAATCTATTTATTCTCAACAAAACAAAAATCAACTGGTTTTAAATACCTGCGTTATGTCGACACACCTCATACTGATAATTTAACACAGAAGCCGTCATTGAACAACAAGGCTAATAAGAATAATAAAGCTTGAAAAAAATCAAACACTTGGTTCGCTTTGGCTGATCGAAAAAAGGCGTTTTCACGAAAACTATGCTAGAGAAGAATGTTTAGAACTTGATTCAGACTTAACGACTGACCTTCAGCTAAGTAAAATGACCTAGAGGTAACGTGCTTGGTTATCACTTTAAGGACCCAAGTTCGAATCTCTTGAATATTTTCGATTTTTTTTGTCTTGGTTCACTTTGGCAGATCATTTTCATGGTTTTCTTCGACCAGTATAAATTTGAAGTACACAAATTGCTTTATTTTAACATCTCAGGACCTCAGGACATGCAAAGACATCATTTTACATAATCACTCTTGCTCTGTGCCTGCACATGCACCGCCTATTAAAAAACATAGGTGGGAAGGGCTGAGCTGGGAGGGCTTCCGCCGTTCATATTTCAAACTATTTTGAGATCTCCATACTACCATACTATACGCATCGTTTCTAATTGATGTGAAGGATTGTAAGTGATATCGATCCCAACTTCATAGACGATGAAAAATCGAGATTTTTTTTACAATCCGGCTGGTTTCCTCTAAAACAAATAAACACAGTCAGCCACACTGAACTATAAACCATATTCCAATGTTTTTGTTCAGCCAGAGTGAACTGAGTGCAAAGTACTAAGAAATTAAATGTAATTATATCAATGATTTCAAATAATTTACATGTATTCTTCGTCTCTGATGATTAATAAAGGCTTGTAAGTTACATGTGTGTGGAAAAATTTCAAATAATATTAGCTGTTGTTTATTTGTGAGTGATTGAACTTTAAGCTTAATTATCTCGGAATTAAGTTTTTGGCGCTTAGTTCGGTTTAGCAGAACCCCGGCCATTTCATCATCTACCTGAGGGAAAAGGAAGAAAATAAGGATACGGATGGGGATAAGGACAGCTGTAGGGAAATAGGAAGAGGGTACTAACGCATAAGCGTACCACAATGGGTTCAAACAGCGCCCTGAAAAGGGCACTGTATAATAACGCATAAAGCGAAAGAGAGCCTATAGCACTTTACCACAGCGGGTTAAGAACAACAGAATATCCTGAAGATACAGGTTTCTGAAGCCAGTTTCACTTATTAAGTGACTCCAAACTATTCCAGTGTTGTTTGTGCCGAGTGGCAGCCCAGGTGTCAATCTGAAGCTTCACCCAACACTTGGATACCGGAATAGCTGGCTCAGGGCTAATGAAGTCATGTGATGCTCCAGTGCGAGCTAACTCATCAGCCAATTCATTTCCAGCGATGGAAGAATGGGCAGGTACCCATACAAGGTGAACAGCGATTGCTGAATTCAGCTCCTCGATTTGAGTTCGACAAGCGATAACTACCTTCGACCTAGAGTTGGTCGAAACAAGTGCTTTAATAGCAGCCTGGCTATCTGAACAGAAGTATATTACTTTGCCCATTACGTGCTGCTGAAGTGTCGATTGCACTCCACACATAAGAGCAAAGAATTCGGCCTGAAAACGGTGCAGTGCCAGTGTCTACCAAGTGAGTAAGACTGATACAGCCTTAGCTCACGAGAATAAACACCAGCACCTGCTTGACCTTCAAGAAGGGAGCCATCAGTGTAACATACGATGCCGTCTGAAATACTTCTTTCCAGATACCTAGATATCCAGATCACTTGAAGCAAGGACAATTTTGTCCCTATTCACCAAAAGTGGAAACAACAACGGTGTGCGTGTTGATGTGCGGTTCACAGGAGCTTCCTCTAGTAGACCGAGTACCCGTAGACCAGTGTTTCCCAAACTTTTAAGAGGTATCGCCCCCTTGGAGCTTGAGAAAAACTTTTTCGCCCCCCTAAATAAGATTTATTTTTTCTATGAAAAAAGGCTGAAACTTTGTTCAGCTAAAGCCCTTAAAAACCTACTATTTGACACTACCGTGGCGAAACTGATATTTAATGTATCTAAACTAGTATCTCTCTTATTAAAAAAAAAGCATTATTGCATGTATAACAATACAGTTTGAAATCATGTTTGTGTTATACATATTCTTGAACAAAAACAAGAAAACAGAACGGACTGTAAACATTTACGAAAACTCGTATCTTACACCAACTATTTTACTAATGTTTTTGAAAAAGGTTCTCCTACTGGTGGGATATTGAAATACAATTTCAAAAATATATTTTATACGGAAAGAACAAATCAGGAATATATCTGTGTATTTTCAAATGTAGTCAGCTTTTCAAAGTAAATTCAAATAATAAAAAGCCAGTATAAATTGGAAAAACTCCTTTTGTCAAATAAGTAAATATGCAACAGTCATTACTCGGTTTTAAGGGAAATCAACGCTGAATGTGTGGAAAAAATCAAAATAGCTACTAGTAATAAATTTGAAAATTCTCTGGGAAGCTTCTCTGAAAAATTTTCGAACAATGCTATCACTCATCACTCGCATCCAAAACGTGTTCTGAAATTCGTCTGAAACATCATGATTTTGATTGAAAATTCCATGAAAAAAACGCCCATGAATTAAAAACAAAACCTTCTCATCAAGTAAAAAACGGTTCCTCTCATAATCTCTTATAAAAGTTTCTTCATAGTTTCTTAATATGTATAATATTAGATCTCCATAATTCCTAGGAATTATTTAGGAAAATCATATAGCAGTCTTATTTGTGTTTTTTTTCTTGGAATTTTGACGAAAAGTTCTCATAAACATAAAAAAAATCTGTAAAATTTAGTCGATCTCAAAACAGACATTTTTCAATAATCCTAGAAACAACCAAATTTGAAATGTTAGGGATTTTTAATGATTCAGTTGACATTCTGGACTAGTCTTTCAATACTTTTGATTTGTTTCAGTTGTTCAAACAATCGCCCCCTTTTTTAGTATTTTCGCCCCCCCATTTGGTGTTTTCACATTTTCGCCCCCTTCGGCCTGATTTTCGCCCCCTGGGGGGCGATTTCGCCCACTTTGGGAATCACCGCCGTAGACGGTAAGTGCAAGAAAGTGCTTCTTGTTTGAGATGAATGTGTAGTGGGGCAACGACAAAGAGAACTTCTAGTGCTCCCGTGGAAGTTGAAGAGAACGCTCCAGACATCGCCATTAAGCACACCCTTTGGAGATAGCCCAACTTTGATTGGAACGTTCTTATTTCACCCTTTTGCCACCACACAAGACATCCATAGGCCAAAATTGGCTGAACAACAGTTGTGTAAATCCATCTGATATACTTGGGTTTTAGATCCCAAGTAGTACCAAACGTTCGCCGGCATTGCCCGAAGGCCATACAAGCTTTCTTGATTCTGAACTCAATATGAGGTGTCCAGGAAAGCTTGGAATCAAGAATGACTCCATCGCACTTTACCTGTTCAGTCACATCGATTTTACAATCAAAGAGACGCAAAGACCGAACACCATTACGGTTTTGCCTTTCCGTAAAATGAACAATAGATGTTTTACTCGGATTTACCGAAAGGCCATATTGGCGACACCAACCCTCAACTACCTGAAGGGCGCTTTGCATCAGGTCGAAAAGGGTACATACCAACTAACAATGCTAGGTAGTCGTCGGCAAAACCATAAGTAGGAAAACCGCTATAATTGAGTTGCCTCAATAGCGTATCTGCTACAAGATTCCACAAAAGCGGAGGCAAGACTCCCCCTTGGGGGCATCCACAAACGCTCAATTTCCTAATCCCTGCTAGACGCAATGTCGAGAAGAGATATCGGTTTTGAAGCATCTGATGAATCCAATTGGAAATCATTGGAGATATATCATGACTCCGTGCAGCTTTCAATATGGTATCGAAGAGCACATTGTCAAAGGCTTCCTCGATACCTAAGAAAACACCCAAACAAGATTGCTTTTGAGCGAATGCTTTATCGATATCGTAAACAACCTTGTGTAGAAGAGTCACAGTGAACTTACCAGATTGGTAGGCATGTTGATTCACATGAAGAGGCACGTTGGCCAGATGAACATCACGGATGTGATGATCGAACACATTGTATATAGCATTTCAGAAGAAAAAAGGTCAAACTGATTGGTCTGAAACTCTGCTTTTTCATACGACGCACGACCCAGTTTCGGATTGAACTTCACAGTAATATCCCGCCAAGATTTGGGAATATAGGTACCCTGTAGCAAAACTGCAAACAAGTATTTTTTTTTTCAAAACATGTTTGAAATTATCCAATCCCTTCTGAAGCAAAATAGGATAAATCCCATCTGCCCCAGGAGATTTAAAAAGAGCAAAGCTATTAAGTGCCCACTCAATCGATTCTATAGTTAAAATACTCCGAGGCGAAGCCAGGGAATCATAACTACAGGAAAAGGCATCAGGTTCATCCGAAGATGTAATATCCACACATCCAGGGAAGTGTGTGCTGAATAAGCATTCCAGAACTTGCTCATCAGAGGAAGTTAGATTGCTATTTGGCAAACAAAATTCAACGTTCACTCGGAAATCCTTAGATTTTGCAAGGATTTTGTTTAACCGATGACTTCACTCAAACTAGAAACATTTGTATAGAGGTTTTTTCAGCCGGATCGTTCAGCAGACCGGAGAGCTTTCCTGTAGGCCTTGCGAGCCAGCCGAACGTCGTCTGTTCCAACACTTTCTACATTGTTTCCTAAGCTTCGCCAGATCAGAGTTCCACCAAGGGGTTCCTCTTGTGATCTTCACAGACCGTAGAGGGCATGCTTCTTCAAAAGCTTCCATGATGAAGGTCGTTGTAGTATCAACGGCATCATCTAAATCACTTGGAGTGTCAATGGATGGTGAATATCCATGAAATTTGGCTGCAACCAAATCAGTATAAAGATCCCAGTTTGTTGACCGAGGATTCCTGAAACGCAATGTTTGCGAAGTAACATTTAAATGTTCAAAAAAGATATAGCGATGGTCAGATAAAGATTCTTCATCTGACACATGCCAATTGGTCAGCTCGTGACTAATTCTGCTAGAGCAAAGCGTTATATCTAACACTTCCTCTCTAGCAGATACCATGAAGGTTGGGCGGTTGCCTATGTTAAGTAATGCAAGATCTGTACTACTTAAGTACTCCATCAAACTGGAGCCTCTCAAGTTAATGTCTGAGCTGCCCCAGATGATATGGTGAGCATTAGCATCACTGCCAACAATTAGCGGAAGGCCTTTTGAAGTGCAGTATGCGATGACTTGTTTGAAAGCATCCGTAGGGGATGGTTCATCATGTGGTAAATACACAGAACAATAGACGTATTTCCTGTTGAGGTTTCCAACAGATACATCAATTGTGATAGCACATACATCTCTGGTGGTTAGTTCAGAGATGAGTGTAGCAACTATTGCGTTGTTGACAAGCACACAGGCTCGAGGCATGACACGCGAGTTTGCCATTTCATGTTTACTGAAAGTGGCAAACACCGGGTTCACAAGGTTTCCTAGATAGAAATTACCCTTACGAAAGTAAGGTTCTTGTACCAAGGCCACTTGGGCTGTACCATTTTGCATAAGTCTGCAAAGATTGATCGTTGCTGTTCTTTTATGCTGAAGATTGATCTGAGCTATCTTAACCGTAGCCACTACCCAAACTAGGTAAGATTAAACTCTTCGCAACAACAGCACAACAAAGAACAGCAACAATAAAACCAAATCGGTATCGATTGGAAAACGCCGAAGGCGAGGATACACAGAATACACTGTGTAAATCGCATAATGCGAAACCATATAGGTGAAAATTTAAACTAATTAACAACATCTTCATAATCCCGCCCTTATTTAGCCTCAAGTGAGACTAAAGAAGGGCAGCTGATTGTCTCGGAGAAACACAAGGTCCACTGCACCATTGCTCCGGTTAGCACAGTAAGGGCTACATACTGTGGAGGGCGCCCTGGTACTCCACAGGCTCCGTTAGCGGTTAGGTTTTTATTAGACCCCCCTAGCCATTCATTCCTAGGCACGGTAAGCATAAAGCCGCATCACACCATGAATTAGGGGTCACCCGTTGGTGGACTCTTACCACCGGAACAGGCGGTCCGTAGTGTTATTCTTAGCCAATTGAGACAATCGCTACCGACACTACACAGCTATCTAGGCTGATCGAGAAAAGAAGTTAATATTGATGATCAACTTCATACGGACTCGAACAGCCGTAGCCGTGAGCGGGGATCGGTTTGATCTTGCTTGAGCGATCATATCTCAGAGTATTCGTACAGGTGCAAACTGCACAGGTGCACATGTGGGATGATAATTTGTGTGTTTTACTGCTTATTGGACGAAGATTGGCGGGAATGGTCAATCAAATCAAGCGAATACGATTTTGATGAAGACAATTTGTACATTCAATGGAGGAGTACGATCTTTTAGCGATGGGAGTCGCTCAAGACCTTAGTGAATATCGTAAGCCACAGATGTTCGCATCATCTATAATTGGCAGAAAATCTGATATAAATGATGCCAGAGGATGAATACGGTTCCATGTATGATCATTGATCAATCGCTTGCCTCCCCATTCATCCCATTCGAAAACCGAATCGGTTAAATCTGTCAGGTATCAAAAGGCTGGCTCCAGAGGCACGTTATCCTCCATTTGGGACATTTGTGCCATCGCCATAACAATAGCCTATTTCATCATCTACCTGAGGGAAAAGGAAGGAAATAAGGATAAGGATGGGGATAAGGACAGGTAGGGAAATAGGAAAAATATCCTGGAAGAGGGTACTAACGCATAAGCGTACCATAATGGGTTCAAACAGCGCCCTGAAAAGGGCACTGTAATAACGTATAAAGCGAAAGAGAGCCAATAGCTCTTTACCACAGCGGGTTAAGAACAACAGAATATCCTGAAGATACAGGTTTCTGAAGTCAGTTTCACTAATTAAGTGTTTACCGAATACTCGGAAACGCAGTTGCGCAAAAACTGGACAGTTACATATCAAATGATACGAAGATCCATAATCGGATTCACAGCTACCACATGCAAATGAATCAGCTTGCTGAATATTCGCCATGTGATAACTGAGTCGGTAGTGGCCAGTCAATACTTTGACCAGAATGCTGCAATTCTGCTTTGATAATTTTTGTAAGATACTTCGCAACCCTTGGAGATTGCTCAGAACAATACAATTTCGTAAGGATTTTATTTAACCGACTGACTCCACTCAAACTGGAAACATTTGTACAAAGCTTTTTCCAGCCGGATCGTTCAGCAGACTGGAGAGCTTTCCTGTAGGCCTTGCGAGCCGATCTGAAAGCCTCCGAACCAGCCGAACGTCATCTGTTCCAACTCTTTCTACATTGTTTCCTGAGCTTCGCCAGATCAGAGTTCCACCAAGGGGTTCCTCTTGTGATCTGCAAAGACCGTAGAGGGCATGCTTCTTCAAAAGCTTCCATGATGAAGGTCGCTGAAGTATCAACGGCATCATCTAAATCACTTGGAGTGTGAATGGATAGTGAGTATCCATGAAATTTGGCCGCAACCAAATCAGTAAAAAAGATCCCAGTACCGGGGATTCCTGAAACGCAATGATTGCGAAGTAACATTTAAATGTTCAAAACAGATGTAGCGATGGTTAGATAAAGATTCTTCATCTGACACATGCCAAATGGTCAGCTCGTGACTAATTCTACTAGAGCAAAGCGTTATATCTAACACGCGCGGTTGCGCGGTTGCCTATGTTAAGTAATGCAAGATCTGTACTATTTAAGTACTCCATCAAACTGGAGCCTCTTAAGTTAATGTCTGAGCTGCCCCAGATGATATGGTGAGCAGTCGCATGATTGCCAACAATTAGCGGAAGGATTTTTGAAGTGCAGTATGCGATGACTTGTTTGAAAGCATCCGTAGGGAATGGTTCATCATGCGGTAAATAAACCGAACAATAGACGTATTTCCTGTTGAGGTTTCCAACAGATACATCAATTGTGATAGCACATATATCTCTGGTGGTTAGTTCGGAGATGAGCGTAGCAACTATTGCGTTGTTGTTAAACACACAGGTTCGAGGCATGTCACGCGAGTTTGTCATTTCATGTTTACTGAAAGCAAAACTGAAAGTAGCAAACACCGGGTTCACTAAGTTTCCTAGATAGAAATTCTTCTTACGAAAGTAAGGTTCTTGTACTAAGGTCACTTGGGCTGCACCATTTTGCATAATTCTGCAAAGATTGATCGTTGCTGTTCTTTTATGCTGAAGATTGATCTGAGCTATCCTAAGCGTAGCCACTACCCCAACTAGGCAAGATTAAACTATTCGTCACAACAGCACAACAAAGAACAGCAGCAACAAAACCAGGTCGGTATCGATTGGAAAACGCCAAAGACGAGGATACACAGAATGCACTGTGTAAATCGCATAATGCGAAACCATATAGGTAAAAATTAAAACTAATTAACAACATTTTCATAATCATCTTCATCTTTATAATTGAAAACCGATAGCACATAAGCATCTGGTAACAACACAGCAAAAAAAATGTGAACATTTTTATGAATTGTAATCAGTACTTCAATGTACATAAATAGTGTTCATGTAAACGAAATTAGAATGTAACATTCTGTGATAGTCAATGCACATAAATATTTCAGTGGACGGTTTTGTGTGTTCTATTACATTTGCGTCAACTTTACCATGTTGCGCGAGCTTTCCGTTTATTCCAGCACAACATTATTCGATGAACATGAGCAGACTTTTCCATGAATAATTTGCAATGGAGTCTGACCGACTGGTGCTGTATCAAATATAGCTGATCTTGTGATTTCTTAATAATTTAAGTCTGGAAACAAAAAGAACTCAATAAAACGATGGAAAACCTGTTCAATAACGCTTCGATAACGGCCATGCTCTTGGAAGCAGCGAAATCGAAGAGTTGTAGGCCGTATTCGTTCATCAGCTGGTGGGTGCTGAATTCTCCAATAGTCGATCTGAATTCCTACATACATTTATTTGTTCAACATCACATTTAAGACAAGACATAATCAACAATAGTACGCCAAAATACTCGGTTTGTAGCTGCCGCTCTCCATCCTCGGTCGCGCCCAATGCTCGCCAGGTCACGCTCCACCTGGTCCGCTCATCGTGCTCTTTGCGGCCCACGCCTTCTTGTGCCAACAGGATTAGTTGCAAACACCAGCTTTGCAGGATTGTTGACCGGCATTCTTGCAACATGCCCTGCCCACCGTATCCCTCCGGCTTTGGCCACCTTCTGGATGCTGGGTTCGCCGTAAAGTGCAGCGAGCTCGTGGTTCATCCTTCTCCGCCACACACCGTTCTCCTGCACGCCGCCGAAAATCTTCCTTAGCACGCGTCACTCAAAAACTCCGAGCGCTTGCAGGTCCTCCTCGAGCATGGTCCATGTCTCGTGCCCGTAGAGGACCACCGGTCTTATTAGCGTTTTGTACATGGTGCATTTGGTGCGTGGGTGAATCTTTTTCGACCGCAGTTTCTTCTGGAGCCCGTAGTAGGACCGACCTTCGCTGATGATGCGTCTCCGAATTTCACGGCTCCCGTTGTTGTCAGCCGTCACTAAGGATCCGAGGTAGACGAATTCCTCCACCACCTCAAAAGTATCCCCGTCTATCGTAACATTACTATCCAGACGGATCCGGTCGTGTTCGGTTCCGCCTACCAGCATGTACTTTGTTTTTGAGGTATTCACCACCAGTCCGACCTTTGCTGCTTCGCATTTCAAGCGGGTGTACAGCTCTTCCACCGTTCCAAATGTTCTGGCAATATTGTCCATGTCGTCCGCAAAGCACACAAATTGACCGGATTTTGTGAAAATCGTTCCCCGGCTGTTGAGCCCGGCTCGTCGCATCACACCTTCCAAAGCGATGTTGAAGAGTAGGCATGAGAGTCCGTCACCTTGTCGCAGTCCTCGGCGAGATTCGAATGAACTGGATAGTTCACCCGAAACCCTTACGCAGTTTTGCACACCGTCCATCGTTGCTTTAATCAGTCTAGTCTGCTTCCCAGGAAAGCCGTTTACGTCCATGATTCTCCATAGCTCTGCGCGGTCGATACTGTCGTATGCCGCATTGAAGTCGATGAACAGGTGATGCATTGGGACCTGGTATTCACGGCATATCTGGAGGATTTGCCGTACGGTAAAGATCTGGTCCGTTGTCAACCTGCCGTTGATGATGCCGGCTTGATAACTTCCCACGAACTCATTCGTTTTAGGTGACAGACGACGGAAGATGATCTGGGATAGCAATTTGTAGGCAGCATTCAAAATAGTGATCGCCCTGAATTTCTCACATTCCAAATGGTCGCCTTTCTTGTGAATAAGGGCAGATTACCCCTTTCACTCCTCCGGTAGCTGTTCGGTTTCCCAGATCCTGACTATCAGCCGATGCAGACAGGTGGCCAACTTTTCTGGGCCCATCTTAATAAGTTCAGCTGCGATACCATCCTTACCAGCTGCTTTGTTGGTTTTGAGCTGGTGAATGGCATCCTTAACTTCCCTCAGCGTGGGATTTGTTCATTTCCGTCCTCCGCTACACTGGCGTCGTCGTTTCCTCCGCTGCCGTGGGCTCCCGTGCCTACGTTCTCCACGCCGTTCAGGTGCTGATCGAAGTGCTGCTGCCACCTTTCGATCACCTCACGTCCGTCCGTCAAGAGGCCTCCGTCTTTATCCCTGCATATTTCGGCTCGCGGCACGAAGCCGTTGCGGGATGCGTTGAGCTTGTGATAGAACTTCCGTGTTTCGTGGAAACGGCACTGCTGTTCCATTTCTTCACACTTCGCTTCTTCCAGGCGGCGCTTTTTCTCCCGAAAGAGGCGGGTCTGCTGTTTCCACTTCTGTTTATAACGTTCCACGTTCTGTCGAGTCCCTTGCTGTAGCATTACCGCCCTCGCTGCTTCTTCTCCTCCAAAACCGTTCTGCACTCTTCGTCGAACCATTCGTTCCGTCGATTCCGTTCCACGTACCCGATGGTGCTCTCGGCTGCGTCGTTGATGGCTGCTTTCACTGTACTCCAGCAGTCCTCTAGAGGGGCCTCATCGAGCTCGCCCTCGTCTGGCAACGCGGTCTCGAGATTCTGCGCGTATGCTGATGCGACATCCGGTTGTTTCTATCGCTCTAATTTGTACCGTGGCGGTCGCCTTTACCGTACATTGTTGATGACGGAGAGTTTTGGGCGCAGTTTGACCATCACCAGGTAGTGGACGAAGTCGATGTTGGCGCCACGATAGGCCCTGACGTCGATAATGTCGGAGAAGTGCCGTCCGTTAATCAGAACGTGGTCGATTTGAGATTCCGTCTGCTGTGGTGATCTCCAGGTATAACGATAAGGGAGGCTGTGTTGGAAAAAGGTGCTACGTATGGCCATATTTTTGGAGGCGGCGAAATCAATGAGTCGTAGACCGTTTTCGTTCGTTTGCTGGTGGGCGCTGAACTTACCAATCGTCGGTCTGAATTCCTCCTCCTGGCCTACCTGAGCGTTTAAATCTCCTATGATGATCTTGATCAGCGATCGTACTCGCGTTCGAGCTGCGCGTAAAATGCGTCCTTGTCATCATCAGTGCTTCCGGAGTGTGGGCTGTGTACGTTAATTATGCCACCAACCGATCACACGCCTCTGCATATCACCCATCACGATGAAAGCTGTTCCCAGCTCGCGTGTGTTGCCGCAGCTCTGGTAGATGGTATGATTACCTCTAAACGTTCGCACCATGGATCCTGTCCAACACACCTCCTGCAGCGCCACGATGCCGAACCCGCGGTCCTTCAGTAGATCGGCGAGTATGTGGGTGCTCCCGATAAAGTTGAGAGATCGGCAGTTCCACGTACCGAGTTTCCAATCGCAAGTCCTTTTTGTTCGCTGGGGTCGTTGCCGTTGGTCTCAGTTCGTATTATTCTGTTGCTGATTTTCGATCTGAATTCCTCTTCCTAGCGTATCTGAACGCGTTCGAGCTTCGCGTATAATACGTCCTTGTCATTATCAGTGCTTCCAGAATGTGGACTGTGCACGTTGAATCGGCCCTTGATTGTTTCTTTGTAAAAGATTCAAAGAAAGTTTGAATGAACCCGTAAGTCGTAACGTAATGATGTGTTTCGAATATGATTAACCCGTAAACAAGGCAACATTAACTCGTACCCCATACCCACCGGGAACTTGATTCGCATGCGATTGCCTTCTGCGGTAACTTCGCAATGAACCAAGCCCCAATCGATCTAACCGAACCGATAAAAATTGTCACTTTCTCCCGCATGGGGTGACTCACTAATAAAGTATACTGATTAAAATATTAAAACTGCACAAACGCGCTTGCAGCCCCTCGACAGCTCGTGCAATAGTGCTGCATCAGTTTAGCACTCCATCGACATCACCAACCCTCCCACCCCTCCACCAATCAATGCCTGTGGACTGCTGCACTGCACCGTGGGCTACCTCATAAAAGGCTTAATCAATGAGGTCTCTCCCGGTCGGTGGTGTTCGATCTTCGATCAGCACGCCAGTTTGGCACAGCTCCACCAGCCCCAATGGAAAACCGAGGCAGGAGGGAAAATCTTGCGGTGGTGTCCACGTACACGAAAACCGCTACCAAGCAGCCTTCCAGCACCAGAGAGTAGCAAACAACCTCCTCTTCATAACACTCTCCTTCGACCACCCACCCGACCGACCGACGTCCCCTTCGTAAAAATAGCTATAACGACCATTCCGCAAAGTGGTTACGCCTTTGGAAGTCTATCGATTTTAATCTATATAAAGTGTATGAATTAAAAACACACTTCTGATTAATGTAATTTGATTTTATTTAATTAATAATAGTCTTACCTTTCCATCACAGCCGAGAGCCTCGTGCGCTTCGGGCAGCTCCGCGTCGTCTCACCTCCTCCTTCTGTCCAGCGACTGCGGCGGCGATGGCGGCGGCCGCCGGGAGTAGCCCTCCACATCTATCTTGGCAAATCAATCTTCGACCTCCAACCACTACCTTAAGCAATCGCGGGTCTCGGCCGGTCGGTCGCGTGTTCGCAGCTCATTTATGGCCTTGGAATATTGATGCTCGTCGGCCTGAAGCAGCCCGCACTCGATCATTTTCTAAGACACCTTTTCGAGAAGAATTCCCTGCTTTCGTGGGACCTCCAGTCTGCGACCACCGACCGCCAGCCGTTCGCGTCTCTCTAAAACAGCAGAAAAATGTTTCTCTCTGTTTCATTAAAATCGCACTCACTACACAGAGCAAGTCCCGCGCATTTTATTGCCTTTTCCGACTGATTGATCTTTCGACAGTATCGATCTCTGGCATGTCTATATATGACATGCATGTAACAACGAGTACACTGGATGGCGGTGGCGGTAGCGGCGACCAGGCACACGCCACCGACGACGACCGCAACCGCTAGGTAGGTACACACTATAGTCCATGAGTCGTCACAATATCCGAGAGTCATACTTCTAACGAAAGTGAATGGTAGTTGCTTTTATTATACCTCAAGTGTACGTACTTTGTAATACACTTATGTCAGTGAAGTATGGAGTATCGCCGGTATTATTCAGATTCAATGCAAGTGGTTCTAAAAGTGGTGAAGTTGAGTGCGGGCTTGGTGATTAAATTCGCGATATTTTTCACTGTTGTTCAGAATCCGTGGCTTTGAATTTTCGCTGTAATATTCCATTGAACGGTAGAAATTTTACATGGTCATCGTTTAGGGAAAACCTCTTGGAAGGTCACTTTCGCATACCGATATTTTTAGTTTCTCCGCTTCCTCGTAATACAACAATTGCTTCTAATGAAAATTTTTGTTGAAACTAGTAATCCATGTAAAACTTTTTATAACTTTTTATAACATCAAATTGTGGATGTTTTTTTGCCCAGATACTTCAATTCCTACTACAAAATAAGGCAGGAGACCTTGAACTACATATGGAACTGAGCTTTTCTTCATACATTGAAGAATTCTTGAATAATGAAAAGTGGTCCAAGTTACCTGCTTTAACGGTATCAAAAGGAAACAGAACCGCGATATGTTCCTCGCATGAGTCATAAGGATTCCACCACGTCTTGTACTCAATCCACCCTCTGTCTCTCCCAGGTCGTCATCGTCAGCCACGCAACACCGGTAAAAGTCAATTAATGTACATTAAGCCGGCGACCTCTCACCGAAAGAAAAGATGAGGGAAAAAATCATCAGCCTAGCAACTTGGCACTTAGTGTGGAGAGCCTCGCTGCTTCAGCATGTCGTGAAATCGTGAGCAATTTTTGGGCTAAAAGTCTGAGCGCCCAAATTGAATGATTTATGGGCGTTTTATTTCTCCCACACGTGGAGTGACGTGCGCAAAGGATGGAAACTGGAGCAGACTATATCTAGATTCAATATTTGGTAATGGACGGACCCGGAAAATCATGCGTGTGGATTTTGGTGGCTTAGTTGTTGGCTGTTACGAAAGCGCAGCACATTCGCGAATCAGACTCAGATTTGAGTTAAAAGTTAATCTTGAAAAGCTTTTAAAAATAAGTAATTTGCTTTATTTTAACACAGTTAAGCAGGTGCTCATGCTCCTTAATTTGTAGCACATTGACTCAAATAAAATTAAATGCAACGCAGTAACAACTTGAGCAATCCTGCAAAACATGCTGATTAACTTTATCGATAATTGTGTCATTATCTCGAAATTCCACACAACAAGAGAAACCCATCATTTGGGACAGTGAGTTTATCTTGGTTCACGTCGCTCCTTGCAATTCCCAGCGAATGCCTTATTAAATGTGACTCTGGCACTGCACAAATAATGACTCAATGCCCCGGGTAGATGCATATCTCCACAGCTCATTAATTGCACCAATAAATCATTACCTACACCCGGGAAGTAACGCAAAAAGTAAAAGAAAATACCCTAATTACGAACGTACAACTCCACTTAAATCCCTATCAGAAACGATGCGTTAATACCAATTGCGCACACACTGACTGGTCGTCGCGAGTTCATGATCTTGCGCGGTGAATTTTCGAAAGGGAAACAAAAGTTCCGTCCCGTCCTTTCCCGACTAAATTACATACGTCAGGCAACAACTTCGCAGGTTTGGACCTCGGACGGCCACCCCAATCATCATCATCAGCAGCAGCACACTTTTATTATTCCCGCGCCCTTTCGCTTTAATTTGGATCACCACCTTCTTCTGGCTACCGTGTGCGGCAATGTGCATCAGAAGAAAAGAAGAATTTGGACCAAGCGCCTCTCTCGGCACAGTGGTACAGTTCATGAGTTTTGTTCTTTCAATGCCTGATCCAATCCAACCAGATTCAAACTAGGTAAAAAATGTCAGAGGTCGATAAAAGTTTGTTTCAATTATTGTTATTGTTGGAGGAGCTCGGAGCTCATACAAACTCAAACAAAAACTGCAGAAGATTCTTGAATTTTTATGAAAATCCCAGTGGAAATCTATGAAAAACTTTTTCAAAAAATGCCTAATAAAATTTCTGAAGTTGATACCAAATTCTTGGAATGCTGAAGTATTTCTACAGAAATTTGAGAAGAAATTCCTAGCAGATTTTTTGAATGCATTTCTGAAATAGATCTCAATAAATCCCTGAAGGAATCAGCGAAGAAATCGCTTGTCACGTTCCTGTGGAAATCTCTCCTTGAAAGAATACCTGGACGAATACTTGAAAAAAAAAAATCAAGGGAAAATCCTCGAGGAAAATCATAGGAGAATTTTCCAAATACACTCCCGTTCAAAAGTTTGGGGTCACCCCCTCAAAAACATGTAATTTTTTTAGGCCCATATCTCCGCCTATTCGTGTCCGATTTCAAAACCCTAGGTTTCATTCAAAAGATAATAAGTCAAAGAAACTTTGAACATGATTTAAAAGACACTTTTTCAAAAAATTTTGTATGTAAACGTAACCCAAAGTTGCCAAATTTTCTAAAAAATGAATATAAACTTACGGCAGTGTAGCTGGAAGTTGGGTCGACCAAATTTTAAGATGAGAGCAGTAATATGATCCATTTTCTATTAGCTTTCAACTGCTTTTTACAGAACTTAGCTAAAAAATCTAGAAAAAAGCTATTAAGTAAATTAGCCCTTGATGTCATCGACCAAAAGTTTGGGGTCACCCCTCAAAATGCTGTATCGGCCAAAAGTTTGGGGTCACTATCGTAAAACATGGAAAAGTGATTTGTTCATATCTTTGTCATTTTCCATTCAATTTTAATTCTTCTTGGCTTATTTGAAACAAAATGAATGATACTTACTGCATAGACATTGAACCACACATGTTTGTTGAAATTTACATACTAAAACTTAACGTAAAGTTGCCTCATTTTTTGAAGCGTGGAAAAATGTGCTAACTTTACATAACAATTTTTTATACAAAAATCGTTAAATACGTTAAGTTGAAGACATCAAACGTAAATTTAGTTAATTATCTTTGAAATGAGCCAAAAATAATTAAAATTGAACTATAGATGACGAAGATATCACCAAATCACTTTTCCATGTTTTACGAAAGTGTCCCCAAACTTTTGGCCGATACATCATATTGAGGGGTGACCCCAAACTTTTGGTCGATGACATCAAGGATTAATTTACTTAATAACTTTTTTTCTAGATTTTTTAGCTAAGTTCTGTAAAAAGCAGTTGAAAGCTAATAGAAAATGGGTCATATTACTGCTCTCATCTTAAAATTTGGTCGACCCAACTTCCAGCGACACTGCCGTAAGTTTATATTCATTTTTTAGAAAATTTGGCAACTTTGGGTTAAGTTTACATACAACATTTTTTAAAATAGTGTCTTTTAAATCATGTTCAAAGTTTCTTTGACTTATTATCTTTTGAATGAAACCTTGGGTTTTGAAATCGGACGCAAATTGGCGGAGATATGGGCCTAAAAAAATGACATGTTTTTGAGGGGGTGACCCCAAACTTTTGAACGGGAGTGTATATTCAAGAAGGGTTACCTAAAAATACTCCTGGGAAACTCACCAGAAATTAAAAAAAAAAAACTTGAAAAATCCATTCAGGAATCTCTGGTGAAACAAATGGATGAAATGGAGCAGTGAATATTGAAAATATGGAGAATTTGTCAAAAAATTCTAAATGTAATATCTTCTTCCAAATATTTCTGAGGAAATTCCTTTAAGAATCGGTGCAGGAATTCCGATAGAAATCTCTGCAGGAATTTACAGCCAGAATCCCTGAAGGAATGCTGAATATAACACCTAAAGGATCGATTGATTGATTTGTCTTTATTATAGAACAATATCTAAAGGAATCCACCCAGGATTTCCTAAAACAAATGCTGCAGGAATCTCTGAAGAGATCTAAGGACCAATCACTATAGGAATTCCGGAAGAAACATATGCAGGCATCTCGGGAGTAATCTCGGAATATTCCCGAGAGGAATGCCTGGAAAAATCCCTGAAAGATTTTCTTTAGGTATCTCGAGAAAATCTTATCTCATTTCATCAAGCTCATTTCTTCAACCTACTCTCTACCCTTACTCTCTACACTCAACGTTATCGTCTTTCCTGCTCTCTATCCTACGTTCTTTTCTAACGCCTAAGCCCCAAGGTTTCTTCTACTCTTCACTTTAATCCTCTACCATACACTCTATCCTAACAACAACACTATCCTCTACTCTACCATCTGCCGCACTCTCTACCCTATATTTTCACCTTGCCCTCTACACTATCCTCCGTCCTATCAGATAAAAGCAATGGTGATCGATCAAATCGGTCAAATTCCGGAAGGGGTTTTCCACAGTTACCCAACCCTTACCATCAACTGTTTTGAGCGCAAATTGAATCCGCTGGACAACCTTTGTTCAACTAAACGCACTGGACGAAGAATTCTGTCCCTGAGTAAGGACCCAAATGTGACCGAATGGTCGGACAAAATTAAATAGCAGTATTTGAATTTTGTCAAGACTGAAACTAATTCTCTACCGTACCATCTACCCTACCGCCTACCTTACCATTTACCCTATCATCTACCCCCTACCTTATTCTCTACACAAACCTTCCATCCTACTCTCTACCCTACCCTTCAGCCTAACCCTTTACTCCACCATCTACCCTACCCTATCCTCTGTCCTACCCTCTACTCTACTCCCTACCTTAACCCTCTATTCAACCATCAACCCTACCATCAATCCTACCCGGGTAGAGGGAAAGAGCTCAATAATAGCACATTTTGATATTGAGTTCGAAATGTGATATTGGTTTGATTGATATAAGAGATAAAGGATCTAAAAATAATATCTAAAATTTACTCCTGGAACATCATCATCAGATCATGTTTAGATCTTGTAAGATCTAACCAATTCAAATGCCGTTTGAGCCTTTATTTTAAGTTATATTACGTTTGTAAATGTTTTTCGAAAAGAAAAAAGAGGTTTTATGCCTTTTTGAGAACGATTTCATTAAGAGAAAAAGAAATCACTCAAAGGGGCTTTTCCCTCTTTCTAAATTTTGGTTAAAAAATAAAAACTAATAGATCTAACCAATAGCAGCAAGCTATTCGTTTGATATTGTAGTATCAAATCTTGATATTGTTCAGATGTTCCAGAAACATTTTTCAGATATTATTTCAAATCTTTTATCTCTTATATCAATCAAACCAATATCACGTTTTGATCGTCAGTACTTCACCTCTACCCGGGTATCCTCTATTTTAACCTTCTATGGTACCATCTACTCTACTCGTTTCGTTTACCAAAACTTTTCCGCTCATCGTAGCACTCGGTAGTCTCCCACCCGGTCGCATTGCTTGTGCTTCACGCGGCAGAGCATAAGTGTCTCACTGGTACGCGGTAGTCTCTCAATGGTTACGGGCGCCGATTAATTGGATTTAAGTGGTCGAATTTGTTATTCATAAAACATAATTATCTTTCTATAGGCGTGCACCACAATTGAAAAATGCGGTTTAAATAGTGTTTTTGGCAAGTTGTAGTATTTCAATGACTCATAAATGAAACGAAAATCCAAGTGTATCATTTCATGTTTCATACACACTTGTTTCTGTTACAGCAGCGAACGAGTGTGTTGCTGGGTGAAAGATGAAGCATCACAGCAGTCCGTTCGTATGGGAAACGATTTGCTACAGCTGTCGTACGTCATGTTTTCCTTTTGAAATTGCACGACCCTGACCCTATCCTTTACCCTAAAATCTATCCTAACCTTGTACGCTACTCAGTAACTTATTCTTTACCTTAATCTTCCCGAAACCTTTTACCCGACAGTCTACCCCACCGTCTACCCCACCATCTACCCTGACCTAGACCCTGACCCTCTATCCTACCCTGTGCCCTCTTATTCATCATGCATGATCGGCAGATACCCATATTGCATGGCTCAAACTACTATTCCGTGACCGCCATCTTGGATTTCAGAATGGCGTTGTATATTTATTTTTGAGTTTTACTCATCAAGCCAGATCGATAGATACCCGTATTTAAAAGACCCTTCGTCTTCAGTCGGAGGCTGTACTAACTAATCATCACTAACATTAAACAACGGACAACATACACGACATCCAGTGGCCCAATGAAGAATTTCCCGTACGACAAAAAGTTTTCTTCGACTGAAGTGAGAATCGAACCCATACCCCGTGGCTAACAATATGCCTAAATGGGTGGTGCCACTAATCGCATGACTACGAAGCCCACCAATACAATAGTGCATGGAATTATAGCTCAAACCACCATTTCGTGACCGCCATTTTGGATTGTGATCCGCCATCTTAGATTTGACGCTGAACATTTATTTTTGATTTCCACTCTTCAAGCCCGATCGATAGATGCGCATATTCATACGCGCCAACTTGTACCGTAGTTTGGGGGGGGGGGGCGGTGGTTGTGAACGTTTTCAAAATTGAACAAAATTCAACTTTTTTGAGCAAAATGCACTAGTTTCTACGTGAATATGCCTAATTAGGATGAATGGTATTTCATTGGTTTTGAGAGGTCATGCCCCCTAACTACGTCATAAGTTGGCGCGTATGCCCATATCCCATAGTATCAGATTCAGCATTACCGTTAAATAGTATACATTCTCAAGATTTGGCCGCCATCCTGAATTCTAATACTTCCATAATCACCTCCACAACCTAAGGATTGTGTATGCCAAAATGGTTGAAATTGGTATGAAATTGGTTAAGGAATTCCACAGTTATGCAGACTGGTGTCATCGAGGTTGCTCCAAGTTACTCACTGAATATTCAGCTCTTGAGATTAAAAAAAAAACAAAATTTATTTTCAACCAGTATGGGGTGGGGCCCGCCCATGAATTCCACAAATCCTCAGGAAATAATTCTACGGGCTCTTAAAAATAATACCTCACAGATTTATACCTAAATTACTGGAGATTCTTGCAGATTCACTAGCTATTTCTCCAAAATTTCTCAGAATTTTATTTTAGAAAATCTTTCAAGGATTGCTTTTGATATTTATCCATGAATTTCTTTAGAAATCCTTTAGTGACTCCTTCAGAGATTCTTTGAGAGATTCCTCCAGAAATCTATCAAAGGATGCATTTGGAAAACAAGTCATGGATATCTTCAGACATTACTCCATAGATTCCTGTTAAAATCCATTGAAAATTTCCAAAGTGAAATGTTCCAGGAGTGCCCTGGGAAATTTCTCCTTGGATTTCTTCCGGAATTGCTCCATGGATTCCTTTAGAAAATCTTCATAAAAAATAGTTTTAGAAAGTCTTTTACGGATTCCTTTCGGTTTTTTTGAACATCTGCCATTAAATTCTTCAAAAATTGCTCTAGAATTTAATTCACCTCTAAAGGATGCTCCAAAAATTACTCCAAGAACTCTTCTAAAAAACCTTTCATGATTACGATTACTTCAGAAGTGCTTTCAGCGATTCCTTCAGAAAATCAAAGGTTCAGGTTTCCTCCAGAAACTTCTCCACGAATTTATAGAAAAGCTTCTTAAATTTTCTGCAGAAGTTTTTCTAGGGATTCCTTAACAACTTTCCCTGGAGATTTTTTCAGATTTTTAGTAAATTTGTCCATGGGTTCCATCAAGAAATCTTCAATGGATTGATTCAGAAATTGATCTATGATTTTTTTTAGAAAGTTTCTTCAGAAATTCCTTTAAGAAATTCTAAAGAAATTTATACAAGAATCCCTCCATGTAGGTTCCCATTAGTTCCTTCTGAAACTTCACCAGAGATTATATCGGAAATTTTTCTAGGGATTCGTTTAGAAAACCCTTCCAGGGATTCCTTTACAAATTCCTACAGGGAATACTTTAGGAATTTTTTAATGTTTCTGTCGTAAATTCTCCTAGCGTTTCTTCGAAAAATCTTCCGAAGATTCATTCAGAAATTTATTCAGTAATTGCTCTAAGAATTGGAAGTTCTCGCCAGAATGTAACCAGAAACTTCTTTAAGAATTAATCCAGTAAATCATGCAGGAATTCTTACAGGAGGTCATACAGAAATTACTTCAGGATTTCATCCAGATATTTCTCCATGTATTACCCTATGAATTCCTCCGGCATTTCCCTTAAAGGTTAACTTGAAGAATTTATCTGCGAACTCTTTGAGGGATGTATTTAGAAATGTTCCCTAAGAATTTTTACAGGAGTTCCTTTAGAAACATCTCTAATTTCTTACAAAGGATCTTAACATGAGCTTATCTAGGCGTTTTTAAAGTATTCTTCCATGATTTTTTTTCACAGAGACGAACCAGCCAAGGGCTAAAAGTCTCTTTAATAAAGACAAATCAATCAATCAGGATTTTTTTTCAGAGATATGATCATAAAATGCTTCAGAAATACTTTCAGAAATTCTTTTAACGATTCCTTCATAAAATTAGAAGTACAAAATTCCCAAAATTCCATCGGAAATTACCCCATGGATTTCTTTAGAAAATCTACCGCAGACTCGTTTATTAATTTTATTAAAAGGATTTCTTAAGATTACTTAATAAACTCTTCCAGGAATTCCATCCATCAACATAAACTTCCCAGGCTTTTTTTTCTTCAGATATTCCTCTGGAAATTCATTTGAAAGTTCTTCCTGAGATTTTTACCGAAAATTTTACTGGAGATGTCTTGAAAAATTCCTTCAGAGATTCTTTAAGAAATTCCCACTCGGACTTCTTCTGATAATTCGTCACGGATTCATTCAAACATATCTTCAGAAACTTTCTCAGAGTTCAAGGGACTTCTTCTGAAATTTCAAAACAGGATTAAAGAAATTTTCTTCGACAGCTCTGTCATGGAGTTTTACAGAAATTAATCGAAACATTTCTTCAAAAAGAGAAATTTCTGTAGGAATCCATGAAAAATGTCTACCAACATTCCTGCACAAATTGCAGACAAAAGTACTTGTGGATTTTTCGTTTAAATCTATCAATAAATTTCTGAGGGATCCCTGGAGAAATTTCTGAAAGAATTCTTAGACGAACTCCTGGAGATATCTCTGGAGAAATTCTTAAAAGAAATTCTTATACAACTTCTTGAGGGATAATTACATGAAAATCTCCGAAGAAAAAAAAACGTTAAGAAAATCCTGCAGAAACAATAAACATGCTGGAAAGTTTAAAATAACTTTGAAAGAATACCTGGAAGCACTGGTGAACCCTTTGCAGGTATTCACAGAAGGATGATAATTTGTTTGATAAATCCAAAGGAATAGTAATTTCTGTAGGAATAGCTGAAAGAATCTACATCTCCATATGGAGAAACTTCTAAAGTTTCACCGGAAAAAAAATATGAAAGAGTACCTGAAAAAATGTCTAAATAAACCCTAAGCAATCCCTGGAGGAATATCTGGAGGAACTTTCAACTTCTTAAGAGATAACTTTCTAATCTAAATTTTAAATGAATGACTGAGAGGACTTTTGAATATATAAAATAAGACTTAAGGAAACTCTGGAGAAATTTCAACATTAATTTCCGAAAAAATTTCAGGAAAAAATCGGTATTTCTGAAGAAAAGCCTTAGATGAATTTTTGAATGTATCTCTGAAAGAATCTCAATTTTTTTAATTGCATGAAACGAATCTTTGGAGGAACATCTTAAGAATCTTTAGAGAAATATTCAGAAGAATTCTTATGGGAAATATCTTACAAAAATGTTTGATTGATTGATTTGTCTTTATTAAAGAGACTTTCAGCCCTTTAGAAATGTTTGAAAAAACACATGCACGAACTTCTGTAGCAATCCTTGAAAGGTTTTCCACAATAATCGCCACAGGAATCTCAGGAAAAATGTTTGAACGAACCTTGCTTGAATCATTCTACATAAGAAATTCTGTAAAAATCTTCTTTTTATAAAAACATCGGAAAAAATTTAATAAATCTTAAAAGAACCCCTAAAGGAATTTCATGCGGTATCCCTGGAGATGATCATGAATAAAATTCCTAAGCAGAACAGGAGAAGGAAAAAAATAAAATAATTTTTGCAGGAATTTTCAGAAGAATCATTACTGAACTCATAGAAACAATATCTGCAAGAATGCAAGTCTCGCAATAATTACAGAAAAAACCCGAAAAGTTCACTCATTTGAAGTCATTCCTATGGGGGTTTACCAGTATAGAGGTTTACATACATTGACTTTTATATGTATAGATTAACAACTCTGCCAAAGACATGAACTATAAACTAATAACCAAGATCTAGATGAATCCCTGAAGGAGAATTTCCAAAGAATACGATGGAGAAATACCTGATGGAGCTCATGGAGGAGTTTGTGATGAATTCCTGAAACAATTCGTGGAGAAACCGCTAGTGCCATTTCCAAAAAAACATTGAAAAATTCTCTGAAATACTTGAGAAATTGCTGAAGAAATCCTTGGAGGATTTTCTAAACGAACCTCTGGAGAAATTTCTAATGAAATCAAATGAAGACTTTCTTAATGTATCCTTTGAGAAATCTGTGAATTCCTGAAGGAGTTTCTTAATAAAACCCCCACGAAGAATTTCTGACGTAATCTCCGTGGAGGAATTTCTAAAAATCTAATGGAATCCATAAAGTAATTTTAGAAAATAAAAATGAAAAATTTTCCAAAAAAAACCTCTGAAGCTATTGATTATTGTGAAATTGTGATTAAATCATTGGTGATTTTCTACGGGAATCCATAGAATAATGTGTGAAAAAAACATTGAACATATTTTTAAAAAATCTAAATTTCGGACTTTTATTGACTTTTTATTGATTTTTCAAACAATCCTATGCATAATTTTGGGAAGAGTCTCTAGAGGAATTTCAGAAGCGAAATCAGCAGAAATTGTTGAAGAAATTCACGTAGAAATTTCTGAAATAATCCATGCAAGGTTTTTCTCAACAGTATTTGGAGAATGGAATCCACGAACGATTTTCCAAAAGAACCAATGGTTTTTTTTAGGAATCTCTGGAGAAACTACTGAGGAAATCTATGGGAAGTTTTCTCAAGGCATACTTGGAGAATTTTTAGATAAATCTCCACGATAAATTTCTGATGAAAACTTTGACGAATTACTTTGAGAGATTTCTGAAGAAACAAATTTTCTGAAATCCATGGAAGGTTTAGTAAAGGAATACTCTGTTATCACTGGAGGGTTTTCTAGAAGAATCCGTGGAATAATCTGGAAAGGAATGCATAAAGCAGTTTTAGGAAAAAAAATCTGATAAGTTTTCAAAAGAAATACTTGGAGAAGTTTGTGATGCAATCCTTGGTGATTTTATAAAAGAACCCATAGAACAATATATGAAGAAAGTTTTGTAGAAATTTCTGAAGGAATTCTGTTTTTTTTTTTCATTTTTTTTATAGGAATCACTGGTGCGATTTCTGAAAGAATCCTAGGTGTAATTTTGGGAGGAATCTTTAGAGGAATTTCAGAAGTGAGATTTGGATTTCTGAATAAATTCACAAGGGAATTTCTGAAGCAATCTGAAATTTCACAAAAGATTTTTCAAAAGAATCAGATTTTTTGAAGGAAGCGCTGGAGAAAATACTATCGTCGGATTTTTTTTTTCAAGGGATCCTTGGAGACTTTTGGAGGAAAATTTACAGTAAAATTTCTGATGAAAGCTTTGAAGAATTTCCTGGAGGTGATTTTTAAAGAAACTCTTGGACGGAATCTTGAAGAATTCTTAGAGGACTTTCTGAAACAACCTTTAGATTTTCTCGATCGTAAAATTTGAGAGGGAATCTGGAATCTGGAGGATTTTTTTAAAGAAATTCATAATAGGTTTTGTAAAGGAATACTTGGAGAAATTTGTGGAGAAGTCTTCAGACTAGTATCTGAAGACATCCTATGAAACTATCTTGAAGCCTGTCTGGAAGATTATTAAAAAAATCCTGTATGATTTTCTAAGGAAATTCGTAAAGTAATTTCTAAAAAAAAATCCTGGAAGATGTTTCAAAGAATCACTCTGTAGGAATTTGTAGAAAAAATACTGGAAAAATTCTTAAAAATATAGAGAGGAATTAGCAATGCAATCAATGGCAAATTTTCTTAAAGGACTTCTTGATGAATTTCTGGAGGAATTCCTGAAGGAATTTCTATATCTTCGCTGAAGGAAATTTCCAAACATATCCTGAGCGGTTTTTGAAAATTCGTGAATGAATTTTTAATGTATTCCTTTTCTCAGGTCCAATTCTAGCAATCTAAAGATTTTTTTTTCTGTTTGTTTGCAAACCCCATGAAAAATAATTTGTAAATTATACGGTAATTTTTTGAAAATTGGACCACTGAATGCTTCTGCGTGACTCTTTTGATATCATCCAATCGAGTTGTGCATTGTGTGCAGTTCATAGCTTCAAGAAGCCACCTTAGTAACAAACACACTTCAATTCGGTGGAAGACACTGAAAAGGAACGTGAATTAATTCCTTCCACGGCAGTCGCATGGGCCGGAGTCGTACGTAATGCAGCACGGTTTAGCGGAATACCGAGGAGAAGCGCACGGCGTGGTTTGATACACATTTTGCAAATTACCACAATCCGAAAGATTTATACTCATAAGCAGCTGAACAACGGCTGCTCCGACGACAACAACATCAGCGCAGGCAAGGTTGGGAAAACAACAACGACGACGACGACGACGACGACAAGAGAATGGCAAATCGCAATCCTCAACATCAGAAGCAGCACCAGCAGTAGGAGCAAGAGCGGTGTCATCCCATCATATGCCACTTATTGGCACACGGAGATTAAGAGAAAGGGATATTGATTGGATCGGTGAGATCTTGGGCTCGGTAATCTGCCGAAGATGTGTTTGAAGTAGGGGGTTACCCACTATATTAGCTTGAGGAAAATTACTGTTTTTGAATACTTTGAATTTTGAGGGGTGAAATTACAAGAATTGTACAAGAAATATTGGTGAGTTCGTTCCATATATTTTCACTCCGCATGAAGATTTCTAAACCTTGCATTTTACATACATGGTAACGATTCAGAGCAGTTTTTAAACTACCTACATGACAACTCGCACCTCTTTCCTCTTTCCCTTACTGAAGAACCCCTGCCAACGAGTATGAAACAAAACCGCAAAAGCAAACGAACTTTTAAATCCTCTTTGTTTTCGCGGAGCTTATTTAAACTTACTCAGTCAGCAAATCATCCAACCCATCGCCGGGGAAAATTATCGCAAACCGGAGCGTGAATGTCCACAAAGTGTCCCATCGTGCGCACGCGCATCGCAAGTGAGAGGCTCCAGCTGGACCCTGGATTTCGCTTGCTTCGCGCGAGTAAAAGTGATTATGTCAATTGGAGAGGTCCTCATCATCGCCACCGCACCGTGTAGCCAGGGCATCAGCACATGTGCCAGTAGCCGAGCCAGTCAATTACTATGGGGTGAAGAGGCGCGAAGGTATGCACCACCGCTGGACAGTACTACTTCATGAGGGTCGCCGACGACGACGACGACGACGCGACGATGATGGGGTGCCAAGTTGTAATACCTTTCGTCCGTTGTAATTGCTAGAGTTGCTGCTGGTGGAACCAAAGTGTTTCGCGCCCCGGGCGATCAAATCTAGAGAGCGAGTGGGATGACATGCTCGAACACGGATTTACTGAAATCGATCTAACAGGTGGCGGCGTGGCGCGACGCTGCGGCTGCGCTGAAATGGTGCACACGGTGAATGCAGCCTTGATCTTTCGTCGGATCACATGTTCGAACGGAATAATCTGGATGAAATGCTGCTCCTTAAACAAGACATTGAGATTGTAATTTATGGAATCAGGATTGCCTGTATTCTAGGCATGAATCATTTTGTGTCAGCTCTAATCGAAATGGTAGGCGGTCAACTTCGGTTTAGCAAATCAAGGCCTTTTCTGAGTAGCGTACCTTAGGTGGGAGGTAATCGATCCGCTGGTTGAGGTTGATATCTTTTACACACATTTCTATCGTCCAAATATTTCGCAAATATTTTAATTTGATTTTTCTAAATTCTAGTTAAACAAAATTCTGTTAAATGTACTGTCCGGAACATGGTAAGAAACGATCCCACAATATTCGGGTATGATAACCCAATTAACACGCTTGTCACCAAAGAGTCACGGCAGCGCAGGTTTTTGTTGCGCAGAAGTCACTGTGGCTTACTTCTATCACGTAAGTAATTATTTGTTAAAAGTAAGTCATAGTGACTTCTGTGCAACATAAATCTGCGCCGCCATGACTCTTCTGTGACAAGTGTGTTACTTGGGAATGCTAATCTAATCTTGTTGATAATAAAGTATTGAAGAGTTTTACTTCTGAATACATTGGGATCCTCACGGGCTTTTAGCCTCATTCAGAAACTATTGTTACTTTCATAAATCTGACCGATTTCCTACGTTGTGATTCTGTGAAGTATAACTGAAACTATACAAGACCTTGCAAGGGCTGAAAATCTCGATAATGATGATAAATTATAATAATAACAATTGGTTATAGTCACTAGTTGAACGTGGCTGGAAGTGGAAGAACGTAGAAGTGGTTCAAGACTACACGCAACAGTTGGGAGTGGCCCTAGTTCATAGCAACTCTTCTTAAAAATGGCTGGAAAGACATTCGATCTACCATAGGTGGTATCTTGGCAGCAGCACTAGGTTTAGCGTATCAGAATTGCAGAAACCTTTGATATGACTGTGAATGTGAGCAGAACAAAAAAAAAGCAGCATGCGTTTGCTGCGGAGACGACTTCTACATACAGCAGAGGACGCTAAGACTTTAGTCTGACCGGTAATGTAAGTAAAGTGATTGAAACGTATTATGGCCTTACTTGTCGTTTATACTGAAAGTAGGGGGGGGTAAAGAGTTCTTAGTTGTTAAATATGTACCTCTTACGATTCCATCACGAATCTATATCGGTAATTCATTACTGACTTCTCTTGAGATTAGCTCAGAGATTTATCCGGGATTTTCACGAAGGATTGCTCTCGGGATCCTTCTAAGAATGCCTACTAGAATTTTTACCAGGATTTCTGGGATTTCTCCAGACTTTGCTGCTGGATTATCTGCCGGAACTTTTCCCTGGATTTTTCAGGGATTTGTCCAGGAATATATCCTATGATTCCTCTAAAGCAATCTCTTACGAGACTGCTCCAGATATCTTCCCCTAAATCCCTTCAAAGATTCCTTTTGGTGTTCTTCCAGGCACTCGTGTCGAGAGTTCTCTCAAGATCTCCCATTTCCATTTAATTCTCTACGGATTTCTCCAAGGCTTCCAAGGAATTTCTTTTAAGATTTCTGCAGAGATTGGACCAAGGATTTCAACGGAACTTCTCCAGAGATTACTCCATGTTTCTTCTCATTGACTATTTCAGGAATGTCTTCAGGTATGCTTTAAGAGAATATTCTCATTCATCCATGAGTTCCTCGCTTGAATTTTCGACGGGATTCTTAATGAGGTTTCTGCCAGTATTCTTCCAGGCATTCTGCTAGAGTTTTCTCCCAGAATTTCTTCAGATTTTCTTGGCTTGAGGACTTCTTCAGACAATTCCTCTAGAGATTCCCACAGTAAAATTTTCACAGATTATTATTGAGACTTCATCCAAGCATTTCTTCAGGGATTCATTCCGGAATTTATCTAAGAATACCTTCTAGGATGTCCACCAGAATTTATTTAGGGATTTGTGCAGGGGTTTGTTAAGAGATTCTTCCTGGAATTTCTTCCAGGATTTCTCTTTTAATTCATTCAGGGATTTAACCAGGATAATATTAAAAGTTTTCTGTATAGATTTTTAAGATTTTTTTTCAGGGATTCGTCCAGAAACTTCATTACCTTTTGTCGTAGGCTTATACAGGAACTGCTTAAGAATAGACTTGTTAGAATCCCAAAATGGCCCCACAATGGCCGACTTTGGCACCTTTTTATTATCTGTATTAACGAGGTTTTAGCTAGAGATGGGCAAAACAGTTCTTTCAAAGGAATCGTTCTCAACTGAACAGTTCTTTAAAAAGAACTAGATCTCATGAACCGTTCTACCGTTCAGTAGGTGTGTATCGTGGTTTTGTGAATTTAATGTAGAATTATTACTTACGTGAACAAAATATTACAGACCCACTAGTAAAATAAGGTTATTTTATGTGTTGATTACGTGATCACATAAACCATTGTAAATCCAAATCCGCAAAATATAAGATATGTGATCTTGTGCATTGACCAGTTATTTCTTAATTGCCGTTCTATGATCTCCTGCATGGAGAACTATCTCTCTGAAACTAATATTCGTTCTTTGGAAAAGCTGAATAAACGATTCTAAGAGACATTCAGTTTTCTCGTTTTTGAGAGAACGGAGAACTACCGTTCTTTTAAAACGAACGACAGTTCAGTCATTCTTTCCTTGGAACTAGTTCTTTTGAACCGTTCGGGAACGGTTCGCCCATCTCTAGTTTTAGCCCTTTGGCACCTTCTCACGATTTCGAGAGCACAAATCTCTTCGTAAACAAAACCAGCACACTTGAGTTTAAGAGTGAGCAAGAGCATAATGAAGAAATGCACTATTGTTTGAAGCTTGCTTCTTGAAATTTGTGCGTCTGAAGTTTTGATGCACTGTTGAAGCGAGATTTCAAAACGTTTGTCCTAAAGCGATTCTTCCTGAGCTTTTTGTCAGAATTTATCCTAGAACATCTTTTGGATTTCTTTTACAAAGTCTACCGGTCCAAGGAAACTTTCAGGATTTTTGCAAAGATTTGAATTCTCTTCAGTAGTTCTTGAAGTACTCTTCCGAAAAATTCTCCGATGATTACTACAAAGATTTCTGCAGTCAACTCTGCACGGATTCCTGTAGAAATTATCCTAGATATTACATAGCTTCCTTCTGTAATTCTTTTTAAGAACGTCTCAAGAGATTTCTAGCAGGGTTTCTTCAGAAATTCCTGCAAATACTTCCAATATTACGTCTTTGAATTTCTTAAAGAATTTCTTCAGGATTTCTCCTGGGGTTTTTCTAGAAATTTATTCAAGAATTCCTCTACAGATTACAATAGATATGTCTTCAGGGATTCCTCCTTCAAAGAAAGCTCTCTGAGGTTTCTCCCAGGTTTCCTCTAGGGAGTGCCTCAAGAATTTCCACAGGAAATCCCTTGGAAATCTCTATCGGAATTGATTAAGGATTTTCTTCTATAGAATCTCAATCGTGTGATTTTTCTAGGAACTTCTTTTGAGTTACATCCCAAATTTCATCCATTTGCGGCTGTCTTCAGAAATTTTCTTCGGAACTTCTCTCGATATTTACCCTAGGCTGTCTGGCCATTTAGCCGAATGCCGTTTAGCTGGATGCCACTGAGCTGAATATCGTTTGACCGAATGCCACATAGCTGAATGCCATCTGGCCGAATGTCGTTAGGCCATTCTTTCCAGGGATTGTTGGCGTTGAAACGGAGATTAGTTTATCTATCCTTTTATAAAGCATAGGTTGTTCTTTAGATTTGTACTAAAGTGTGGAACAGTGACAAGATCACTTAAGGCGAAACTGGATCCATTTCCTCACTTTTTGGTTTTTGATTTTTTATGAAATAACGAAGCAATATTTTCAAAATCGGTTTTCGTGCAGATGTAGAGTATGGATCATGGTATCTCCTGATTTTTTCCCAGATGGAAAATGTTTTTAGTTTTTGCAAAAACCATTTTGAAACAAAATTTCATAAAAACATGGTTTCTGCAAAAACGAAAACTATTTTCCACCTGGAAAAAAATCAGGAGGTACCTTGAGCCATACTCTACATGTGCACGAAAACCGATTTTGAAAATATTACTCCGTTATTTTATAAAAAATTAAAAACCAAAAAAAAGAGGAAATGCTTCCAGTTTCGCCTTAAGCTCATTATTCCTTTTTCGGTCAAATGGTGTTCCACCAAACGGCATTCGGCAAAACGATCTGGAACCATCGCCCATTTGTCCTGGAATTTTCCTGTTATTTTTCTGGGTTTCTTTCCTAGGTTTCCTTCTTTCCTGATGGAATTCTGTTAGGGAATCGACCCATAATTTATTCAGTGGCTCTGGTAATGATTCGTTCATGGATTGTTCTTGCTTCTTCTTCTTCTTCTTGGCGTAACGTCCTCACTGGGACAAAGCCTGCTTCTCAGCATAGTGTTCTATGAGCACTTCCACAGTTATTAACTGAGAGCTTCCTCTGCCAATGACCATTTTGCATGTGTATATCGTGTGGCAGGCACGAAGATACTCTATGCCCAAGGAAGTCACGGAAGTTTCCTTTACGAAAAGATCCTGGACCGACCGGGAATTGAACCCGTCACCCTCAGCATGGTCATGCTGAATACCCGTGCGTTTACCGCCTCGGCTATATGGGCCCCATATTGTTCTTGCTATATCTCCCGAAATTATTCCAAGGATTGCTTCAGGAGCATCTCCAGAAATTGTTGCAGAATTTTCTAGAAAGATTCATTCTAAAATTGCTCCACGGAAACCTTTCTCGAGTTTGTTTTTTCCTGAAACTCTTTTTGTTCAAGAGCTCGTACAGGGATGTATTCCTCATTTTATCCAGGGATTCCTGCAGTCTTTTGATTGGATTCTTCTCTAAGGGTTCTCTGCATAGAAATTTCTCTCAGGAATTATCGAAATATTCCTTCGGGGATTTATAAAAGAATTCGATTTAGGATACTGCCTGAAATGCTTTTTTGAGATTTTAAATTTCTCCCGGAAAAAAAACCGCAGATTTTTCTTGAGATTATCCCAGAGATTCACTCTGGCATTTATTCAGAACTCTCCTGGATTTTTTTCCCAATATTTGGCCAGATGTCCAGATTTCTCCATGGATTCGTTTTGGGATTCTTCCAGGAATCGCTCCCGATTTTTTTCTAGGATCCAGGGATTTCTATTGGGAATTTTTTACATTTTTTTTTCTAGAATTTTTTCTTCTTCTTTTTGAAACTATTCTAAGAACTACTTCCAGGATTTCTCAAGGAATTTCATCATGGATTGCTTCACAGATTTCGGAATTGTTCCTAGTACAACTTCCTGGATTACTCCCGGAATTGCTTGAGGGATTCTTGCAAGGGTTTCTTTAGAGATTTTTTTAGAGCTTCCTGCCGTCTTTACTCCATGGATTTATTTCACCCAGAATTCTTCTATGGACTTTGAGGAATTTCTTCAGGATTCCTCCTGGGATTCCTACAGGAGTTTATTTAACTTTTTTTTTCGAGATACTTCTAGGAATGTCAGCTAAGTTTCACCAGGAATTTCTTCAGGTATTCCTACAGAGATTTTTTCTATGAATCTCTCTCGCATTCCTTCCAGGAACTCTTCCCAAGACTCTGATTTCTTCTGGGGATTTCTCCAGAGATTCTTCTAGTGATTCTCTCAGAGAGTCTTAAAGCAAATCATCCAGGATTTTTTTATTTGGAATTTCTGCCTCGAAATATGAAGTTTTCTTCTTCCACAAGTATCTCTAACCAAAGCATTCTTAAAATAAATTATTACGAAAAGTTCCTAGGGTTCTGAGGAGAACGTAAAGGGGATTTTAGGACGTTTCTAGACGTTTGCGGGGGCTTAAGAGGGCTTCAGAAGAGTTTAAAAGATCACGAGGTTCTCCAAAGGGGGTTCAAATCGCTTTCAAGGCGTTTAACGAGGGTTGTGGCTTTTCAGAGCAAGTTCTGAGGATTTCATAGAGGTTAAATCAGAAAATTGATAAAACAAATTTGTACGAGCATAAGCATAAGCTTAGTCATAACACTGTGAGTTACGCTTGCAGATTCCATGACCCATACTCAGGGAGACCTTAAACTAAACAGTCATGGAACTCACCACTTGACCGAACATAATTGCATGAGGCTGTGTGAACATGAACTTTGTTCGTATGGCTTACAATGATCATTAGCTTTGTTTGTACATTCAATGGCCTACACAAACTTGAGAGATGTTTTGGATATCCGTAAACTATTCTATAAGTTCCTCATGCTTTCCTCCTTCCAACTTTGTCTAGTCTTGAACACTCTTCAACTCCTTCCTCTTCGCTTTCCATAAATCTTCCTATGACCTCACTTATTCTGCTCTGAATACAAGTACATTTAGATAATGTTACCTTAAGGTGAAATGGGAGCGTGTTCAAGTGCATTTTCGACACGTGTTTTCAAGAGCAATGTATCTCATCATCCATAAAATGCACGAAGTCGAAAATGCTACTCCACGAGTTAGGAAGCAATGAGTAACAATTTCAATTTTGTGAGGTGTTCGAGTGACGAGATCCTTGCTTTCGGTATTTGCAGGGCAGTCATTGTGACGAACATCTTTGGACTCGCTCATGTATATCCTTAATGGAGTTATCTAAATAGAATTGACCCAAAAGGAGCAGATGCTGCATTAGTTTGTAAGAATTTCATCAGAGGTTTATAACATGTTTCAAGTAAAACGCCAGACTAGGCCAAATCAGCTGTTTCAATCTTATTGACCGACACAGTCACAACAGTTCTGTGGAGTAGTAGTCATCACAGAACTGAAAAAGCTCGCTTTTTGGGGAACATGATTCATTCATTTATAAACACAAAATAAGTGTTTGATAATACGTTTCACCACATTTCATCGACCAGATTCGTTGGAAAGTATTCAGCTCCGTAACTATTTACGGTCCCCCCGCCCAAGGCCAGCTAAGTAACAAGCCATCCATAGAGTAATTTTGTCTTATCGGGTCCCATTTGCGCCGGAGGGTTAAAAGCTTCGGCGCGATAGGTCCCGACCTGGTGTCAAAATCGTTGTGCCGCTCCTATCATAATTGCAATCTCGGTCTGCGTAATTAAACGATAAAAATGAGGGTCCAAGACTCAAGAGAGTACACCGTGGTGTGGTGGACGCATGGTGAAGTCAAACGCCAGCCGCCTGTCTCACAGATAGAGACACATCTTTAAGTGTCTGAAGTGGCATTGGCTTATCTTCGTAGTAGCCTAGTTACCAGCTGCTGCGGCAGCAGGCTAAGACCGATTTTGTCGTTAGTCCAGCAGTCAGCCGGCCATCGTCATCGTCAGCCGCGGTGCGTGGTGGATGGACTGCCTCTCTTTGTGCCTCTTGAGCAATAGTAATTATTTTAACTTTTAATGACACCGTCTCTCGTAAAAGTGGACTTTTTGTCACTCAAGTGTGGCACACCGTGTCACGCGCGTGCTCGCGTTATTCGTCTCTAGCGGCATTTCTGAAAGTTGGTTTGCGCGATTTCGACGTGTATGGAAACGGGAAAAAGCAGAACTGTGTGCATTGGCATCGATATGGGATGACCGTGCTTAAAAAGCTCGAGCAAGCGGGTCAGGCTCTGAAACAAAAATAATTTCGTTTGGTCCCTTTTAGGAGTTGTATAACATCAGTTGAGCTGTTAATAAAAGTTTCACTGTCATACTTTTAAAACAATAACTTTCCTGTACTTTACGTTTTATCTAGGACAGAAACTCGTCCTCAGATTTTGATAGTATTTTCATCTGGATAGGCTGTTCACTATAGTCTCAATTTTATTTCATCCTCAACTTCCTGTGCGTGGGAATTCCCACCCTCTGCTGCACCAACGTACACATTTATCCCACTGCATTGGTCTCTCCTGTTGAAACGCTTTATGCAGGTGTTTATCTTAATACTTCTTCCACATTTTAATCACTTCTTTTTCAAGCTTGACTTTGTGTGTTATTCGACATTTGTTCTTTGAAAACATTTGGAATTCAAGATCATGTTGTTATTTATCGATAATAACGTACGTAACATGCCTTAATTTGCTGACTTTGAAAAAGTCTCGCATTCTACTGTTGACTGAAGACAACTGAGCCTTATTCCCGAGACTGATTAGCATCAACCGTCAGGCAAGTGGCCTAATAAACCATCCACCGACATAGCAAAGCTCAACCCGACTGGAAAGTAATTACAATGTCAACTCGTTAGAACCTGACTCAGCTCTAAAGAGTTCTACACCCAATTGGTTCTGTCTCGTTACATGCATAAATTGAAACCACACAAATAATAATAAAATCTACTGGGACTCTTGTTACGGTTGATCTGGCTGTGTCAGCAGCAGCTAACCCCAACCGGCGGCACAGCGGCATGCACTAGTAGATCAGCCGAGATCTGGAAATGGGGTGTGTTCCAACTCTCTGCCTCTTCAAGCGGGACCGGTTACCTCCGCGTCGCGGTCTGTGAGATCGGTGGCACGCGCTCGCGCGCTCGCGCCGATCACCGGTCGGTGCTTTGTTTTAGAGGCAGCGACACTTTTCCTTTCTTTTGTCGGGGTGCGCTCGCACTGGAAACCGAATTGGCGGCGGCATGTATGTAAATTGAAACTTCAAACCATTTACCACTTCCACTAGTTTATCGCGCGTGTGTACGCTGTACCTTTGAATACAACGGCGGCGGTGCGGCCTATGATGGGGAATAAATGGAAGCCGGGTATCGGTATGAAATGCACCTTTTTGACGATTCACTGACTCTACCTGCAATCGTGTACTACGTCTTGGTGAAATGTATTATCAAACCTACCTCCGTTACCTCCTATTGGACTGTTGATGAATATACAGTAAAACCTCCATGAGTCGATATTGAAGGGACCATCGACTCAAGGAAATATCGAGTAGTGGAACAAAAATCCCTTGAGAAGTATTTTAGGGGGACCATCATAGTAACCCAGAAATTATTTTTTAGTATGGAAAAAAATACCTCCATGAGTCGATATCGAGTCAAGGAACATCGACTCATGGAGGTTCGACTGTACATATTCCCATGAAACCCCCCGAAACCCTTTGAAATGATCCTTAACCCCTCTAAACACCTCTTTTTTTATATAATGAGGAAACCTGCTAATCTGAAACCGAGAGGTGGGTCCTCGGGTTGTGTGGAGTTCCTAAAATCTAAAACTTCTCTAAAACCTTCTTCTCTCTCTTCCTTATCTTCGCGCAACACCCGTTAGGAATGACTTCGAGAAAGGGTTGGGGATCGTACATGTGTACTCTCCATTGGTAAGCGTTCCACCAGCTACCGCCTTGAGTTGTCCGTTGGACTGAAACTCCTGGAAGGAGTGCGGTTAACTCAACTTATTGTTTATTTTTTCTGTAGGCTCTGTAGGCGAAGCCGACCAGCTTTACGCCTGGTGGAAGTTTGAGCCTCAATACGCCATCATACGCCGCGTTCTATAGTACCGGGCCCAGGATGGAGTCCTGAGGTACCTCCGCTGTGATGTTGTAACTCCTCTCTTCTTCCTTAGTGTCATAGAAGTAGCTCTCTAGTATCCGGCATAGATTATCCAGGACTTCTAGGCTATCCAGGTCGATGACGACTCAGATGACGCTGTTGAAAGCTTTCTTGACGTCTAGTATGACGACCGCGCATGGCCATCTTTATGGCTACTGTCGAGACACCATCCGAACCTGGAGCCTTGACTTGGACTTTGCTGTTACGATGAGCTCAACGTTCATCACCAGGGCAACCACGATGTGGCCTGTTTGGCCATAGAGGACGGGGCGGAGGCCCATGGTCTTGTATCGTGGCGCGGGAACAACGGTCCCACGATTTTCTGCATCACCTCGGAGGACCGTTCTGGGAGTGCTGACGCACCCTTCGTTGTAGAAATGACTATACCCTGTAGGAATCGCCCCAGGGGGTCATGTTAGCTGCCTGGCGGAGATTATGGAATTACGCCCACTTACGCGCTTCGATCCTTTTATTCAGTACCTGTTTAGCCACCCTGTAAGCTATTCTCTGCTACATTCTACCCTCATCGGTGCAAGCTCTTTGCATACTCCTTCTAGCTCTGCGATTCCTGGACACCATCAGTATACCAGTTTGCGTCCATTTCTGGGTAGGACTTTCCTTGACATTGTGGCGTCACATGCGTGGCTTAGGGTTCCGACTAGATCATCGCTGGATAGCTCTTCGGTGTTACCCTCCATAAACCATCGCTCCACAAATGCCGGCTTATCGAAGCGCGAGGTCAACCATCTCCGATTACAGTCGATGTCCTTTGGCTGTGGCCGTCTTCCTACTTTTTCCAGCCTGTATCGGATCGCCAAATCGCCACTATGCATGTATCCATCGTCGACTCTCCAGCTCGAGCGAGGGTTTAGACCTGGGCTCCAGAAGGTCACATCAATGATGCACCGTTTCTACTGTAGGTTTTGTCGCCTACGTTTGCGACATCCACGTTCAGTCAAGCCATAGCTTCGAGTATAGCCTAGCCTCTCACGTTAGTCGAGCTGTTAGCACACTCAATCGCCCAGCCGTCAAAGTCTCCGAGACTCAAACCCCTGAACCGGAAAACGACCGTTTGTACAGATCGCCGCTAGCTTGGCCTTATCCGCTACCAAGTTCCCGTTATCGGAAGGGATGCGGTATGGGTCCGATAGTAGGGCAATGTCTGTACTTGACTCCGAGACTAACTGCCACAGCAACTGTTGTGCGGCTTCACAGTGGTTCAGGTTTAGCTGCGTAACTTCATTATCTTAGTGCATCTACCTCGCACTGCTGCTCAAAGGCGGCTACGAGCTCCTCTGCGACGGTGATCTCGTCCAGGTTTTTACACTGAAGAGTTACCTCCGCCATTAGGGCTATTACACTTTTTCGCCCAATACCTCCTGAAGTAGTGCATTGTGGGAGGTGCCTTTATTGGCCACCTCCTTCTTCAGCACTAGCATCATCTCTCCAGTCCTGGTACGCCAGATGTTTGTTACATCCGCGCCCAGCGGTGAGGGACGACTTTCGTCTCGCATGGCCCTCAGCTCCTCGGCGTATGTATCCGCCTCAGTTTTGAAGCCTAGTGCGTCACTCCGTTCACCCCAAGTAACAATTATACTTTTGTGGCAATCCTGAAGTAATTTCTAAGATAGAATAATAAAACTTAGCAATAAAGCTCTTTGTTCTGCAAATCCGAGATAAAATAGGCATAAAACATCCATAAGACTAATCTCGCCCACTCTTCAGGAGATCTTCAAAGCTGCTTTCGAAGACTGCTTTGAAACTAGTTGTATTTATGTACTTACACTGATGATTGATTATAAGAACTTCATGAAACTTTAACAAGAATAGCTTGAAGCATGTTGATCTTATAGCTGTCTTTCTCAAAAGTGTCAACAGTGCATAATAAATGAATTTTTTTTACCCAAGCATTATGCAGATGCAAACAAATATTGTTTCATGGATGAAATGTTAATTGAACTGCAAATTAATTTTCTTCAAATCGAAATGGCTAAAGCATTAAAATTGCCTGACAGATCATTGATGACAGGGAATCAAAATTCTCCGTGCCATACACACTTTTTCGTTGATATGCCGCCCAAAACATACGAAAATAACAAAGCGCCCCAAAAATAATATCAATTATTAATATACGAAGACATAAATTTCCTATAAAAACAAAAGGCTACGCCACTTTTTCAATTCTATCTAAACATGGCTGCCGTTCCAAGCGAACAAAACTCATGCAGCCGCCATCCATTGTTGTTACCTTTAATCCAAACCCCCTCAAAACAATGATGGAACCAAGTCACCTTGCATGAAAGCTACAGCCTATATTGAAGATTGTTTTTACTAGTTATGATCTTAAGGCAGATTTGTTCGTCTTAAATGAAACTTATTCATTTTATTCAAGAGTAACAGCCTTTGACAAATGTTTGTTTACGTTTTCGATGCTAGAAAGATGTCTCTGGTGTTCGCGGTGTTTCGCGTCAAGGTGTGCCAATTCTACTTTGTTTCCCTGTATTTTTACAATTAATAATGAAGTGCAACTTACTAAAACTACACTATTTGGCATGAGCTTGAGCAGAGTCACAGTAAGTATCCATTTCATTTTCGATTCGCATAGCTGTGGCCTGTGTGAGGAAGTGGTTGAAGGCAGGACGACAGCAGCCAGCTACTCGCATTTTTGATCGGCCGTAAAATCATTATAACGTGGACATGATTACTTTTTAGCACAAGAATGACAAAATTATCAGTGAGCAAACATGTTTATGTGTTTATATTTGCATTAGAACGAGGTTTTTCATCCAATTTGTTACATTCATTATTTGGATTGATAAAATAGTTCGTTGTCTTATTATTATTTCGCATAGTTCTTGTTCCAGAGTAATAGCTCTAGCTCAAGAATAGAAGGCCTTAAGAAATTTTTAAAGGAGGATTAGGGTGCCTGTACCAGTTATCGCACCACCTAAGAAAAACTATTTCTACAAAAATAAGAAGAAGACCGACGAATGTAAACAATAAGTCAAATGATTGATTAGTTTTCATAATTTACAGGAAAAATATAAAACCGGAGCCAAAACTACTTTTAGTATTTATTACGGCGTGTGCCAATGATAGGAACACTGTACCAGTTATGGACACATTTGTTAATTTGGGTTCCACTTCGCACTATTTACATGCATTCCTTATGGGATTTGCCATAACTGGTACACTATGGCGAAATAGGGTGCAAGGAGGTCGAAAAGTTAAGGAAAATGATTTATTTCTACCATAATTTGAGCAAATTGTGAAGTTTGAATGACTGCAATCATCTTTTGTGAACGTGATCTGTTGTTCACGATTTTTTCTTGTTGATTTGTATCTTCAAAGGTTGAAAATCAACTATGGCGAATTTGAGGTACTATAGCCATAACTGGTACACTAAGCCTAGTTAGATGAAATGCACTTGAATTAACGAAGCATAAATTTTTGATAAAATATGTTGATGTTATGTGTTGAAAATAACTTCAAAGACGCCTTAAAACTTATTATAAGATTCAATGCTCTTGTAAATTCAGTTGTTTTATGCGCGAATTTTAAAATTAACTTGAAGACAACTTTAAAACCGCAAACGAACGAAGATTGTTTTCTCTTGATAAAAACAACTATAAATGTTCCATGAATTTGTCATGCTGTGATAAAGCTTCCATAAAAATAGTCAAATCTAAAAGGAATTGAAATTGTTACTTGGGACGCTTGCGGGCTGGTTTGACTTCTCTCAACACCTTCTTCTTTCCTACCGTAATCCAAGGGTTCTCCTTCTCTTGGTCCGGTTGTCCACTGTTTCTCTTAGTTTTGGCCTCGTGGGACTTGGTTTTCCTGCCCCTTGCGCGTTTCACAACCAACTTGGGAGCCTGGCTACCGTTCTACGCCCGATTGTCCCATGTTATATGGGAATCCCATATAACATGGGACAACCGGGCGTAGAACGGCAGCTGGTTGCTCGCGCTGGCCGTCCCTTTCCTTTTCTTCCGTCCGCCTCTGCCGTACGCTTCTTGCTCCAACGGGTCACGTCTCCTCAGGCAGCATCCATTTTTTACGTAACGCTAAAATTGACATAATTTGTGAACGGTGCCTCAGCAGATTTCGGCCATGCAGCTCGAGCCGTAGGGTGGTTTGACCTCTCTGCTACGGCTACGGCGAGCTGCATGGTCTCATACGCCCTCGTCGCGTTGACAACAATGAAGAAGCTGTCGTTTGGGTGGGCCGCTCTTCCCTGCTCGCATCAGCCGTACTCCGCTCTTCGACCAAGAGATCGTAGGATCCTCTTTGGTAGTCCAGTCCTGTTGTGATTGAGCAACCGCGTGAAGTCCGCGCTGTTCATCTGCGCTTCCTCGGCACACCGTTCCCTCTATCGTTCCGTATTCGAGCACTTGGTTTTGGGCTTTTGTACTCATTGCTGTTGAGTCCCCCTCAGAACCGCTATCCCTCACTGCCAATGATCCTGGTGGTCATCTATGCAAGCAGGGAGGCCACTTGAGGGTTTACACAGGCCCTTATGGGAACTGAGCTCAGAGCCGGATCAGCTATAATCAAAAGTGTTCATATGAAGCTGCTTGCACCTACTTAGTTCCTAAGCCTGGTACAGGTCAGTACAGGCCTGGAAGGCAAATGGAAGGCAACACCGACATTAATCTATCTGCCGTATCAGGTCAGTGTCACCCGATTCTACTAAGAGGGTATAATACCGTCGCTCAGGGATAAACCCTAGACCTGAACCTCTTCTGAAAGCGCAAAAAAATCTTCATGGTACTCCATGAAACCCCTTTGAGACACCGTGAAAGCCTTCTGAAATCACTTTGGAAACCTCTTGCAAACTACACAAACCTTATGAAAGAATCTCCTCAAAATCCACTGAAACCGTTTCAATCGCTTCTGGAATCCCATATATCTCTCTAAAATTAGTAACCTTAATGTACTTGAGAATTTTTGATTTTGTTCCATTCTTATGATGCGTCACAATCCTTTAATTTTAGCATCAAATGATTCGCGGATTATTAATGGAACCAAAAAAAAAAAAATGATTACATTCTGCCCCGATCTCCCCGACTGCGCTCCCCAGGACTAACAAAAAAAGTATAAATCACCGGCACTCAACATTCCCCCCGGTGGTGGTGGCATAATTCCGCACATATGAATGCGCGCGCCTTGCGCGATCTTCCAGTCTAGATCACAGCAGAGCTTTCGGTCTGCTGTGGTGGCTCTGGCTGCCCCCCAAAAGATACGGATCGAGCCGAGAAACTTGTCAATAGATGATGTATGAGCGGGTTCTGGTATAATGAGAGGCCTTTAAGACATTTGCGCGCTCACCGACGACGTGACGGGTGCTAGGGGTGCCGCACGCGTACGCAAATCCACGGACGGTCCCAGTTTTGGTGCGATTATTGAAATCTATTATTTCGGCTTGCACCGACGCGACGCGACGACGACGTGACGAACAAAGGGAGGAGGTATGTTTGCGGGCGCGCGCCCAACCGCCGTAGGTCCCGGCGGAAAACCATATGTTACCGACCGGAGAGGGAGCACTTACTTAGCTGGAGTCACAGTCGGAGTCCGTCGTCGGCAATGTGCGGAATCAATAAATCAGTCCCGTCCATTGGTGTGCGGTGTGCGCGAAGTTCAACTGGGGCACGCACCCTGCCAGCAGTAGTGGAGTATTAGAGGCCGTAAGTGTGTTCAAGGTTCTCGCCCGGTTGACCCACTCCAATTTGTCACTCGATGCGCACCGAAATGAAGTCTTCCATTGAGTATCTCCATAAGATTGTCGGTTCCAAATCATCTGTTGTGGATGGTAGATCATCAAAAGGTTGCAATCCTTCAGTAGTGAGACAACGACGAATTGAATGGCGAGAGAATGGCATTTCACTTTCAATGCCGTCATTGGACGATGAGAAAACACACCGTAGTGTAGTATCATCATCGTCGCGACGCACACACATGTTTTCGATTGGGATTCGTTCAGAGATTCCTTTCTAAAATCTGAAAGCTGGCTGAGATATTTGCAGAAAGTGTCTACGTCTACTCGTACGTTCTCTTTCTAATAGTGTGTTCCGAACAAACCTAAGTAGAAGGAAGGCTTACAGCAATCATGTCTAGTTGATAATACGCAATGTTTCATGTTTGGGTGTTTTCAGTGATATACAGTGAAACCTTCATTTGGAGAGAATCCATTTAAATTAATTCTATTTTAATTGTTTTTAAATTGTAATCAAAGCAGTTCTTCTTCTTCTTCTTGGCGTAACGTCCTCACTGGGACAAAGCCTGCTTCTCAGCTTAGTGTTCTATGAGCACTTCCACAGTTATTAACTGAGAGCTTCCTCTGCCAATGACCATTTTGCATGTGTATATCGTGTGGCAGGCACGAAGATACTCTATGCCCAAGGAAGTCAAGGAAATTTCCTTTACGAAAAGATCCTGGACCGACCGGGAATCGAACCCGTCACCCTCAGCATGGTCATGCTGAATACCCGTGCGTTTACCGCCTCGGCTATATGGGCCCCTAATCAAAGCAGTTGTTGAGTCTAAGACCTGTCCGGTGAGGTGTATAGAGGATTTTCAGAAAAGGGGTGGAAAAAGTAGTTACTTTTTTTTCTTGAAGCCCCCTGAAACCCCCTAGAATCTCGATGAACCCCTTGAAACGCCTTTATAATCTACCTACCATCCTCCCTCCCGAGACCCCGCTGATGCACATTGAGTCGCCTTGAAGTCTATTTTAGACTCCCAGAAACTACTCGTACAACCCAGGAAACCCCTTTGAAACTCTCGGGAACACTGGAAGCCCCCAGAACCACTGTAACCTCCTGAAGGCAATTGAAATGCTTTCAAAAGCCTTAGAACCCATCTGCAACCCTTTGAATCTCTCTTGATAGCCCTTGAATTCTTCTAAAAACCTTCGACACTCTCTGAAACGCTATAAATTTCCCAACTACAAAAGTAACTTTACATCAGCACCGAGCGTATAGTAGAGCATCGTTTTTGTTGGTCTTGGGTGACCCACGACCGTAACGAACGAATCAGTGTCTTATGCAGAGCGAATTTCGTTTGCATGTGCAAGTTACGGGTCCTGAGCTAGTTACGCAATTCATAAAAGGCTCTTTTTGCAGCTGTAATACGTCTTTTCACATTATGGCAAACGTCATTTTGACATACCAGGAGCGTTCCAAGATGAACAAACTCTTCCTATCAAACACTACCTTATCAGTCATTACCTCATCACTATCACCACTAGGTCTGCCTTTACCTATACCCTTACTTACCTTACCGATCAGGCTAAGGCCGGGATGGCCTCTGCTGTACATTGTAGCCGTCTCCATTCCACGCGGTCCATGGCTGTTTGTCTCCAGTTCCGCACTCTGCGTAGGGTCCGAAGATCGTCCTCCACTTGGTCGACCCACCTAGCACGCTGCGCTCCATGTCTTCTTGTACCGGTCGGATGACTCTCGAGAACCATTTTAGTCGGGTTGCTATCCGACATTCTGATGACGTGACCCGCCCATCGTAGCCCCCCGATTTTCGCGGTATGGACGATGGTTGGTTCTCTCAGCAGCTGATGCAGCTCGTGGTTCATTCGCCTTCTCCAAGTCCCGTCTTCCATCTGCACTCCGCCGTAGATGGTATCCAACACTTTCCGTTCGAAAACTCCAAGGGCGCGTTGGTCCTCTGCACGTAGGGTCCGTGTTTCGTGCCCATAGAGGACGACCATTAGATCGGTTTTGTAGATAGTTAACCTCGTATTACTTTATTCGATCGTAGAGTTCTGAGGAGTCTAAAGTAAGCAGGATTTCCAGCCGCAATGCGCCTCTGAATTTCTCTGCTGGTGTCGTTGTCGGCTATCACCAATGAGCCCGAGTACACGAATTCTTCAACCACCTCGATTTCATCACCGTCGATATAAATTCGGGGTTGCGGACGCAGTGATTCCTCCCTGGAGCCCTTTGCCATCATGTACTTTGCCTTCGACACATAAATGACTAATCCGATTCGCCTGGCTTCACTCTTTAGTAGGATGTACGTGTCCGCCATCGTCTCAAATTTACGAGCAATAATATCAATATCATCAGCGAAACCAAACAGCTGAACAGACTTCGTGAAAATCGTTCCACTCGTGTTTATGCCCGTTTTAATTACACCGTCTAAAGCAATGTTGAACAGCAAGCACGAAAGACCATCCCCAGTCAACCAATGAGCGTATGTTGCATAAGATGTTAAAGTGAAGGCGATATGCGTACATTTTACATGCACCTAAATGGAGGCATGCACGCATAAGGCCTCCACTTTATCATCTTATGCATCATCTTATACGATTACTGGTTGTCTGGGTCACCTTGCCGTAAACCTCTGCGAGATTCGAAGGGACTCAAGAGTGTCCCTGATACTCGAACTACGCACATCACTCGATCCATCGTCGCCTTGATCAATCGTATCAGTTTATCCGGGAATCTGTACTCGTGCATAATCCGCCATAGCTGGTCTCGATCGATTGTATCATACGCCGATTTGAAATCGATGAACAAGTGATGTGTGGGTACGTTGTATTCGCGGCATTTCTGCAATACCTGGCGGATGGCGAACATCTGATCCGTTGTAGCGCGTTCACCCATAAATTCAGCCTGATATTGTCCCACGAACTCTCTTGCAGACGGCGGCAAAAAATTTGAGAGAGTATCTTGTAGGCAGCGCTCAGTAGTGTGATCGCGCGGTAGATCCCGCAATCCAACTTGTCGCCCTTTTTGTAGATGGGACACACAATTCCTTCCATCCATTCTTCCGGTAATACTTCCTCCTTCCAAATCTTGGTAATGATTATGTGTGGTGCTCTCACCAGTGCTTCTCCACCGTATTTTAGAAGCTCGCTTGGTAGTTGATCTACTCCAGTGGCTCTGTCAATACCCGCAATCATCTACTTCGTCTTGGTCAAGCTTATCCGCGCTATCTCCCTTCTTGGAGGAGCATAAGCTTAACTCACCGCCATACGATCAATGCAGATGAGATCAATATCGTTCACAAGGCCAAGGAACGTGTGCTACCATGTGATGCCATTCCTTTGCACGCCCGACTTCTTCAGCGCTAAATTTGAAAGAGATCGCCCTGCTTCCATACATCCAAGGTCTTAAGCAAGGTAGACGCTTCGTGTGCGATCCGAATTCTTGACTTTGATCTATCCAGCGTTGCGCCTATCAGCGGTATCAGCCTAATAAGTTTCGCTGGAAAACTATGTTCTCATAAATTTGCCAAACCTAATTCTTTTCACTGAATCATGCGCTGCTTTTAAATCAATGAACAGTTGATTAGTCTGCAAATTATGTTCTCAAAACTTGAATAGCATCATCTGCAGGTTAAAAATAGTTGATCCTTCGTTGATCGGCTCTGTCTGTTGAACACGACAAACGACAGTGTCCTGTATGCCAAATTGAAAAGGGTACTCTATCGGTTATTGATACTCTCTGGTGTATATTTGCCATTTCTGGAGAATGTGGCAAATGAGGCCGCTTAACTAGATGGTGGGATTATGTCTTACATAGTTGTCCTTTCTCCATTGATAATATTCAGTTCAGTTATTGTGTAAAACAAAAACATCTTTTCATAGAGTACCCTTAGGTTACTTATGGCAAACTTAGCAAATAGAGTGCTGAACTGAATCTTTCGTAATTTCTTTGCTCAGTACAGAAACGCCTGCGTAAGGGGGCCAACCCATCTACTCCAGTATTAAATCAACCGCAGTTAATCGTAGTCTCACGCATTTGAATATATGGATCGCATTGGTAAGAGCCAGTTCCGATCCCTCGCCTTACCCGCCCGTGGCTAGCATCCACCTTTGGTCTTGATCCAGTTTCTCTGGGTTTCATTTGTTTTACGCAAGCTTGCACTTCAACACAAACAAGAGCGAAAAAAACCAAGACTGGCAACACATTCTCACCGAAAACGGACTGCGCTTGCACTGATTTGTGCTATCAAGCGCGCTGAAATTCGATCCCCGATCGTAAATCGTCTTTCTGAAAGCTTTCGGACCCGGCTCAGACGGATCGGATACATACTCTGATGCGGTGGCAATCGTGGAGTGAGTGAGTAAGAGAGTTTACCCAACCGTATGCTTGGAGTATTGCAGGTTGAGGATATTCGATGCCACTCTCGCGCCCGCGCGCACCTTACCAATTCACCTAATAAATGTAAATTTTTACAACCAGCCTTTTAAAGTCAATTTGTAGGCTAATTTCCATACGGTTGAATGATAAATGTGCCGCTGACATGAACGAACATACTGGTCGTCAGGATCTAGTGGCACTAAAAATGAGGCTGAGAGGGAAAACTTGGACAAGGTGGCTTTGAAAGACAGGTGCAAATGCTGATTGCAACTTCAGTATGGCGCGAGTGAGTCGTTGCCGAAGATTGTAACATATTTGAAATAAAATATATGCGTTCTTATTATGAACACTAATTAGTACTGTCACAAACATGCGAACCACAACAATTTTAACATGCAGCATATAATATCATCAAAATTCCTTCTATGTACGTAGGTACGCATTTTTTAATGGTGATTCAATTTACGTTCCTGTTTTAGTCATTTAGCGCAGTACTATGACAATACTGCCCTTTTTCCGCGTATATGTACAGGAACATCGCATCAAAAGATCTTGTTTTAGATAATCTACAGGGGATAGACAAAATGATCGGGACAGGCAAAATTTTCACTTTTCAAAAAATGTTCAACTAGCTGTAACTTTTCGAAAAATGCATCAAATATTCTAAAACCGCTAAGAAGTTTACGCGCGAAAAAATATGCTATTCCACGTCATAATTCGTCGCTGTATGGCAATTCATTCTTCGTCAGAGGCATTTCTCACTGGAATTCTTTACCCAATGATATAACATTAGAAAACTCTTCATTAGCTTTTAGGAGGAAATGTATTGAGCACTTCAATAATTAGATTATAATTGAATTTTGGATTAGTTTAATGAATTTGTAATTGTAACAATGAACTGACGCATCTTTCTACGCTTGTTTTGCTTATGTAACAATTAAAAGAGACAATAGTCTTATGTTACTGATTGAGAATAAATATATAAATAAATAAATAAATAAATTCTCAACAGTAAGTTGATCAACTAGTTGTGTATCAGTGGACAAAATTTGGAAAAAAATCGGGCTATTCTACACGGAGTTATAAAAGTTCTAGAAAAAGGTATAATTATCCGATAGCCAACTTTGAGCTGTTATATCTCCGGATACAATGAACCGAATGCAATGAAATTTTGACCATTTATGACTTATATAATGAGCTTTGAAAAACGTTCGACACAACTTTAAATTATTTACAAGAGAAAAAGTTATAGCGGTTTCATTTATTATATGATTTTTTAGTAAATTGGTCTATTTTTTAATATGCATCCCAATACTTTTTCTATAATTGGAAGACTATGTTGTTACTTTCCTTCAAAACATATTTATATTCAAGACAACTAGAGGGAATTTAAATGAACTATAATTAGCATCTTGAATTTTGAAACAATGTTGAAGTTTTAGAAAATTTGATGTTTTATTAGAAAAATAAACTAATCGGAATAATTTTCTTCCGTGTTAAGAATTTGAGGTTGTGTCAAAAGTTTTTCAAAGCTCATTACATAAGTCATAAATAGTCAAAATTTCATTGCATTCGGTTCATTGAATCCGGAGATATAACAGCTCAAAGTTGACTATCGGATAATTATACCTTTTTCTAGAATCTTAATAACTTCGTGCAGAATAGCCCGATCTTTTCCAAATTTTGTCCACTGATACACAACTAGTTGATCAACTTACAGTGAGAATTTGAAAATATTTGATGCACATTTCGAAAAGTTACAGCTAGTTGAACATTTTTTGAAAAGCAAAAATTTTGTCTATCCCCTGTAGGTACTAGGTGCACTGCTAATCGATGACCAGATTCAAAGAGGTGGCAAAACAATCATGATCATACTCGCAAACGATTTTGTATGCATCTGACAGTGCCGCCACTCGCGCGCCTGAACCGCCGAACATCACCGAAAGAGCTGGCGGCAGAGGCAACGGTGCAAATGCTCGACATGCACACCGACGCATCATTCGCATATGCCGACACAATACCAATAAAGGAGTATGATTCGACAGATGCTCGAAGAGCTTAGACCCGTAGCCTTGCCTACCATGATACTTTGCTGGCAAAGGCTCATAGTACAGTATCATCTTCATCGGTCTTGAGCGATGTTCCTACAGTTTCCTCGAATTCCCAAGTCTTCTTGAACCGTTTGCAGCTAGCGCATTAGAGGCAGCCCACGAAGTTTTCGGCCTCTACCTAGTCATGTGGTGGCGTTCGAAGACGTGATTGGACAAATCAAACTGGCAGGCGGGGTAGTAGCGGAAGCAGGCTCAATCGTGACGCTGTTCGAAATCTTTCCAAAATGATCCGTTGATTGCGGCGCTTTAAAATCTAGGGGATGACAAGTTATCGGTGGATACCGGAGAAGTGAAGCGGCAGTGGAGACGCCAGCAGGATATGACGAAGAAATCAACAGCGTTGCCGGCAAGAAAGAAAATGCCATGAAAGCAGTCGAAAGGGCCAGGTGTAGAAGAACTGTCGCCAGAATTGTGGTAGTGAGGCCAAAGTTGCTGCAGGAAACAAAGCAAGTAGATGAACCCGGGTCGAGGTGAGAAGCTTATTTTCAAGCTGAACTCAGGATTAAGTGACCCTTTGATTAACAACATTGGGGTGTCCTCGTTGTCATCTAGATTATCCAATCTGATCATCGTTCAACTGGTATGAGATAGGGAAAGTCTCGTTGCAAAGACCAAGAGCGTGATCAACGCATGCAGTAACTACAGGGGATGGCCAAAATGTTTGGGCTAGGCAACTTTTTTTTCTCTCACAAAAAAGATCAACATGCTGTTACTTTTCATAGAGTGCATCAAATATTCTCAAATTTTGACTGTTTGTCAACCTATTATATGTGCATCATTAGTAAAATTTGAGCTCGATTGGTTAATCTTTCGCGAAGTCATAACCGTTCTCGTAAAACACTATTTTTAGACTACTAATTTTTGAGCTGTCATATCTCGGAGACCAGTGAACTGAATTGAATGAAATTTTGAACTTTTAGCAACAATATAATTATGCTTGAAAATCATTTAAAAACATTGAAAACGTTGAAAAAAGTTATGATAGATTGACACTTTTTGAATCTTTTTCGAAAAAATGCATTTTTTTACATCAATGTCATAAAATTTTGTTTTTGATATCCAAAGATTTTCACTTCTGTTCATAAGATATCTATAAAAAGATATATTTGAGCCTATTTGGATTAAAAGAAGAACACATTTAGTAATTTTTGTGCAGTATAGTAAATTTGACTCATTTTCATCTAAATGGGTGAAAATGTCAAACCATCATAAATTTTTTTAATGTTTAAAAAGTATCTATGTTGTGATGAATTTTCAAGCATTATTGTATTGTTGATAATCACTCAAAATTTCATTCAATTCGGTTCACTGGTCTCCGAGGTATGACAATTCAAAAATTGATAGTCTTAAAAATAGTGTTTTACCAGATCAGTTATAACTTCGCGAAAGATTAACCAATCGAGCTCAAAATTGTATCACTGATGCACATATTAAATAAACAGTCAAAATTTTGAGAATATGCGATGTACTCTATGGAAAGTTACACCATGTTGAACTTTTTTTTTTTGAGAGATAAAAAGTTGCCTATCCCAAACATTTTGGCCACCCCCTGTATATGAAAAATAAGTCCCAAATTTTCAATAAGTTTAGCGAATTTGAGGCTATGCCAATTTTGCGACTGGAAAAGTAATTTGGGGCTGTCCTTAAACTAGGTGGTCATTTTTTGGGAGATTCTGACTGTTGTAAACAACATGGGAAAAAGAGCATGCGGTTCTTCGTTTCCACAACTCAGAAAGGGCCCCTGGCATTTCAATAGCATTGAGCCATCTCTATGGGTGTATGTGTTCCATTTCGTGCAGAAGAGCTATACTTGTTCTGATGTAGAAATTTTCAGCTATTTCAACAAGAACAAAAGCTGATATCACATAACATAAGTGGAACTCTGACACAAAAAGTTGATGCCTTTCAATTTCGTACACTGGTATACAGGGCATCGAAATGTCAAATGCATTATAACATTAGGGCTATACTATTTTCCAGCAAGTATACCATTTTTCATTGCTGCGAAGTAAAACAAAGACCTCATAGATCTAGACTGGCATCACGTGGAGATCTAAAATAGGATAGAAATTGTGATAAAACTTTATAAACTCAAGTCAAAAATACGTTTTCTAGTTTAAAATATAAAGTGTCATCGATATGTGAAAGGTGGATGTGTTATTTCGAAGATTTCAATGAAATTATGCCATAATGAATTAGTGGTTTTACAGCAGCTTGTTTTACGCATATCTCAGATGCCAATCTTCGTTCCTGTATTCTTTGCCAAAACTGGAATGCTGGTTCGATCAGATGTTTTTTGTTTACCAAAATAAATGACAGTTCGATGCCTTTTATAAAAGATATAACAGTTTCGCGTGCAGGAAAAGGGTACAACTTTTTGATTCGCTCTGACTAAGAAGTTCCACTTATGTTATGTGCTGATATCATATCACTTTGAGCCATTCGTGCGATGTTCATTAGATTTTTGAATAACACATAAAAATCACATCGAGCTATGACAGCAAAAATAGTTCGATTTGAGATATGATTTAGGTATTCTCGTCTACCCGGGAAAGCCCATTGTGTTCAACGAGATTTCTAGGAAACCTACTAACAGTTGTAACGTTGCCAACGTTTATCTTCCATCAAATGTACTTACGGACTGCTTTCCTGCATGGCCTGCTTCCTGTATTCCTCCACGAGTTGTTCCAAAGATTGCTCCAGGAATCCTTCAAAAGTTCCTTCTTGAATATTCCAGATTTTTTTTTTAAGTATTCATCTGATTCTGGGAAGATTGCTCAAAAATTTCCAAAAGATTCATCCAAATTCTTTCAGTAATAATGCCTAAAAAATCTAGGGATTCATTTTGAAAACTTTCACTGAATTCCGAATTCTCCTCCCCCAACAATTTTTCCAAAGATTCTAAGAATTTCTCAAGGAATTTTACCATGCATTCTCAGGAAGTTCCTCTAGTATGTCCTTATTTTTTATAGTTTCTCCAGAAAATCTTTCAAGGGTTTGTCGAGAATTCATTTTAAAAATTTATGTAGAAATTCTTCAACGTTTAAGGATTTTTTCTAGGAAATCACACTCTCTTTAAAATTGTTTCACGGGTTCTTTCCTTGAGTAATTCCTCCAAGAATTACTACGAAAGTTCTTTCTAAGATTTTATAAGGAGCTTCCTAAAATTCTCCGGAAAATTCTTCCAGGTATTCCGCCGGTGATTCGCAAAAGGGTTTATAATATATTTAATCAACTGTTTCTCCCGCATATCTTCTAACGATTTCTCCAGGAATTATTCCAACGATTTAGTCAGAAATGTTTTCAAAGAATCCTCTAGGAATACTACGGTTTCGCAAGAAATTCATACAAGAATTTTTCATGAATTATTTCGAAGGATTCCTCCAGGTATTCTTCCAAACAATCATCCAGGCATTCTTCCGGGAATTCTTCCAGGAGATTTTTTCTACAATAAATGCTGATTTTTTTTTAGAATGATTGCAAACAACTCTTTAACTGCTTTCTTCTAGAATTTTTTCAACAAATAATTAAATGAGTAAAGGATTTTTCTAGCAATTCATTCAGTCAAATCGCTGATAATTCACAGAAATGTTCTTAACAGAATGCTTCACTTCTTACTCCAGCAGTTCCTCCACCCACAAGCTATTCCAAAGACTTCTTCGGGAATTCTAGAGTATCCAGAAATGTTATTTCAAGCGAAATGGTGAGTCGATAAGGAGGATGTCCAACATAGCTCTGGTCCTCACAAGTCTCTACCTCATGCTTCCACGGGTCAAATGATGACAAAAGCTCCACCGGAAGCTGAACCGGAAGCTATACTTATGGTGGCAGCCCCACCACGGTGGATAGGGGACCTTGGGCATACAACCTACTCTTTTCGAAACCCCAAAAACCATTACAGAAATCGAAAAGGAAATATTGCAAACTGATTCAAATGGTCCAAGGAGCTGGAAAACCGTGCAGAAAATATTCCGGAAGGTAGAAGCGTAGAAGATCGATGGAGTGCCATCAAGAACACCTTCATCGCCACCGGCGTGGATACTTTGGGTGAGCTACGTACCCAGAGAAAGCAGTGGATCCCAGATGACACCTGCACGAAGATAGAGGAGCGAAAGAATGCCAAAGCTGCGATAGATCGAGCGGAAACATAAGGAGCCAAAGCCGTAGCCCCTCAACGCTATTTGGCTCTCGAGAAGCAAGTGAAGCGCTCATGTAGCGTAAGCCGACGAAGGCGAGAAAGTCGAAAATACCGTCGACATTCGTCTCCTTTCCGATGTCTCACGTCGAATTAGTGGGACTAAGATGAATGCAACGATGCCCGTGAAAGACACATCTAGATAGCTATAGACTGACCTGGCTGATCAGCTGAAACTCTGCACATTGGTCGGGCTCCATACAAAGGGGCGGCCAAAACTCTCAAAAAACGAAATTGATATTTTCACTGCCAAAGTGGCCTAAGTCATAAAATTGAAAAATGAATTATTCGAAAAAAGTAAAATAATAATATCTTGGGAATGGAATATATGTTTAAGTTATCCAGCATATGAAAGCTTGTTTTTGGACTGTTTAAATGCAAGTATGGTGCAAAATAAATATGTCACAATACTTTTCAAATTTTCATATATTGCACCTTAGAAATTTTGGTAATTTTTAAGTTAAAAAACGGTTCGTGTCGCCGCAATTTCGAAAAGTACATCTTAAACATTATGCTTAGAGTTGCCTAAAAACGTTTAAATATTTTGCAGAAATTTGCAGTTTTTCAAATTAGAGCTATTTAAAAAAGTCATGTTTTTTCATATATTTTACGTTATTTTTCCATTTTTCACTGAAATAAAATTTATCTTTCCACATTTTTCACACGTTTGGAACAAACTTGATTGGATTTGATCGAAAGATGATCATTTATTTTAATTCGAATTGATTTTCTAACAAAAAACGCAAAAAATATGGGGTATACTGATTTTCACCGTTTTTGAAATTATTGAAATTACGTAATTTTTGAATACCCCTAAACACTTAAACACTAACAATACTATATATGATATCTAGGCAGCCTATAACTTCGTTTAAACACATAAAAAGAGTTTTGGCCGAACTTTATCTTTTTCCGACCATTGTGCTCTGGTTTGAGCACTGTGGAAACCTTTTTCATGTACCGGCCACGCCACCAACACCTCAGCATGATCCACCAAGGGTTCGACGCATTACCCGAATTGGCCTCTGAAACATTTATTTGAGGATGTAGTTGTAGAGTGTACAGTTTGATATTCAGGATTTTACCTAATTTGGGCTACTCCACCCTACTAAGCAAGTGCGTTTTAGATTTAGCATCCTTTCTATGAACCATACTTCAAATGATATTGATGAGAATTAGCCCGACCACAAATACCTCCTCGTCCATCGATGCTTTCCCCACAGATTACCACCATCGCCGCAAAAGGTCATTTTTAATGAACACTTAAGCGGTTTCAATATCATCTGTCGGTAGGTAGTTTAGGAAAATGACTGATGGACGCGAGCTTTTTCTCTCACCATCATCTAACTTTGAAACCAGACAGTCAGCCAGCTGTAATCACTGAGGTTGCGCATCATTCAGCGAGACCTGAGTTGGGACCTCACCCAGTTCGCGAACTCATCAACTCTCGCTCTCACCTCTTTCACCGGGCTGTTCTCACTCTACCCTTCTAGTCCCGTGGTGTGTGGTGTTGACGTCTCCTCCGGCGAACCGGAGAATTAATTGAAGATTTTGTAACCTTCTGCACCCCCACCGGCTGCCTCCGCCACTACTACTACAGACTACTCACAAACAACTTTCCTTACCTTCACCACCTACTCGGACCTACAGAGCGCCTTGCGCGGACTTGCTCGCGCCGAGGTTCGCTAATTGTGGCTGAAATTGATACCGCAAGCCGCAGCCGCACGTTGTTGGCTGCTTGCGCCGGAGTTTTTGGGGCCGTCATCGCCCGTTGAAGCCCGCGTGGTCCGTGTGATTGTAAGCCTTCAGTCATGAAGAACCTGGCGTCTCTGGTTAGTGGAAGCGAACCCCCCACAACCCCGGCATTTATCACACGCTCTGGACGAAGCCTTCGCCCATTGCTGAGACTGGCTGGTGTTGGTACCCAGGACAGGAAATGCCTTCCATCGGACCCAAACCGAGAAGGGGTGGGCAAAACTTTAATCACGACATCCATCTTCTAATGTAATTAATGCGAAAACGTGCTTTTCCTCTCTGTTTCTCACGTGGGGCGCGCTGTTGGCTAAGCTGGGCCCAGTTTCGCTCGGGTTCCCGCCCTCAGGGTGGAGTGATTGCGTCGTTTCGCTCAAAATCAATTTGAAGGGATTTCGCGTTACTTAGTATCAGCTTGTTGCAGCCGCGCGTCGCTGTGGCCGAATGAAAAATATGACCGGCTTTTTTCTTCGGGGTGCCACGACGACGATTGAGCGCGTTGGGCAAGTACAGGTGAACCTGATGGAAGGTGACAAAATGTCCTTTACCATAGGAAAATTAATTCATTCTGCGCGGTGATAAATGTTCGGAGTTGACTAATGTCTACGCAACAAATTAAGTTGCGCATAAATAACACATTCGTTACTTTCCGAGCCGGAGCTTATACGGATGACAGGCACCACATCCCTCGCGACTAGGTTTACATTTTAAATTGTAGCAATTCTTGCCATTCCATTCGTTCTGCGACAGAAATATTTCACACCTCGATGTAATCCAAGATCTACTGAGCGCAGTTGCAATCGTTCGACATGTTGGGATTTAGCATTAAACGATTTATTGTCGCCGCCACGGTGTTCTTTATTTTTTCCCATGTAGTGTGATGCTACACACACTGTTTATTAATTTTAGCGGCGCAAAATAATTCATCTACGCTTGCGCTTAATCTGCCGCGCCGTTGACTGATTGTTGGGTGGTATTCTGAATGACTTTTGGCTGATTTGAAAACTCTAGCGACTGATTTGAAATTTTGCACAGACTGACATCGGGTCAAACACGCTCCTCGTCACCGTGGAGTTGGTTATTTATAGTACTCTTTTAGTTTTTTGAAAAATTCTAAGTTGCCCAAGTTTGCAGCATCAGTAAACTCTTAGTCTTAAAAAAAAGTGAAATAAGATTCCAGGTTTGTAATATATTCAACCAGTCTAGCTTCAGAAACAGTAATTTTATGCTACTGCACTACTTTATTAAAATTAAACATTGGTTGGAAAAGCTGATAGATATTCACAGCGTGTGGGTGACCACCAATTAGTTTTCAGAACTATAGTACTGCCGGATGGTCCGATGAATCCTCTTGTTTCGGTTAAAAGTACAAATAAACTCGTTGAAGTGTACAAACTCGCATAAGCTAGAATCGTTTCTGTTGACGCAGTACGATTTGATATGTACCGTATGCGTTATAATGCGTATAATGTTTGCACCATCGCTAAATAAAATTCCAGTTTTACTTGTGAAGACAATGTATTGGTTTTATTTGCAGGCATTTAAGCTATAACTCATATCATAGTAGGCTGTGAATAAAAAGTGTTGATTTTCTTAGTTTAACACTTGCATAATGACTAAGTGGCAACCTAGCTCGTGATTTGTCCATGCGCAGATGTCGAAAAGTATCCGTGGTAGTGTCAAAGTCAAGATTAACAATTTTTGAATTTATTTTTTTATTTTGACATTGCCTAATGGTGTAGACATTGACACACAAACAAAAGTTATAATAACTATTGATTCTGGAATTTGGTACGGATCGATAGTTTTTCGGAAATCGAAAAAAACGGAGGTTGCGTTCGGGCAAATTCAAGACTTTCTTATATGGCGCTACTCGTAGCTCCTGGATGCCATTGGTAATAATGTAAGATTTTTTTCTATGGTCGAAGGATCATAAAGGCCACCGTAATTTTCCTTTTCGATGTGCCATGCCGTTAAGTCGCTGATTTTGCGTTTCTTTGCCATTTTTCTCATTGAGCGCATATTATTCACCCAAATCTTATTTTTGGTGGCAGCGATAGCTTTCTTAACCCATGTTAACCTTGGACGACCAGTGGACACCTTCGGGAATAGTTGGCCTTGCTTTTTTTCGGCCTAAGACTGCTTAGGTTCTCCTGAACACTCCTGAAATGCCTTTTTTAACATTTGCGCGTGGACAAGTCCCGACTACCGCTGCCACCCCTTCATGGTGCAAATTTTAAACATAAGAAATCGGATTTTTTTACCCGCAACCTACTGTGATATGAGTTAGAGCTTACGTGCATACAATAAAAACCAAGACATTGTGTGTACAGTTGATATGGGTACCCTATTTGTACGATGGTGCAAACATTATCACGCATACGGTAATGTGATACAATAATGGCAGTAGCTATGGTATCAGTGAGGGGGGGGAGGTGTTCAAACGGTGAGCAAAGGGTGGTTGCGGAGCGTTTCAAGGGGGCACCAGGAGGCATCACCAGGCCTCAGGGCAGTTCGGGAAGTTTCAGGAATCCCAAGGATTAACAGGGGCCTTAGGGGGTTCCAGGTGCCTTGGGAGATTCCAGGGGAGTTCCAGAGAGTTCTCAGGGGCGTTTCAGTAGGTCTCATGGGCTTTTTGATGTGGTTTCAAGAGGTACCAAGTGATTTCAGGGGCGTATGAATTAGATCCCAAGGGGTTTCAGGTAGTATCAGGTGATCTCAGGGGCATTTAAGAGGATCTCGGGGGCTCTCAGAAAATCTTAGGGGACTCCAGGGAGTCTAAGGAGTGCCTCAAGGGGACTCAGAAGTGCCTCAAGTTGTCTCAGAGTTTTTCAGGGTGTTCGGGGAAGATTGAGGGCATTGTAGAGGCATTGCAGGGGTTCTGAGCGATGCTCCAGGGGGTCCCGATGTTTTTAAGGAGTTCCGGGAGGTCTCAGAGGTGTTTCAGAAGGTGTCATGGAGTACCTGGTGGTGTCAAAGGGTGTTTCAGGAGGTTCCATTGGATCTCATGGGCGCATTATGGGTCCAAAAATGACCTTTTTCAACCCCCCTCTCCCATGTGTAACACTTTTTGTATGAGACGTCGAAAATTTTTGTATGGGTCGTCACGTTATTAAAAAGTCCCCCTCTTCCTTAAAGCGTGACGTAATTTCTACAAGGCCCCATAAGGGATGTCAGGGGCGTTCCAGGAGTATCGTGGGTATTTAGGGGGTCTCATGGGCATTGCAAGCGATCCCAACGGGTTTCAGATGCGCCCTGATGGCCAGACAAAAAAAAAAGGTTCAAAAGGGGAAATCCCAAGCAACCAAAAGTTCGGATAAAATAGCATGTTTGGGCTTAATCAGCTATTCGAAGGAAGATGAATAGCATTCTATTCAGCCCACTTTTTAAGTAATTAACCGAACTTGAGTTCACAAAAAGTACACTAGTGTCGCTGAAAGGAACGCTATTCAGCTTAAAAATAAGCTTCGAAAAAATGAAAAAAAATGCGCATAGTCCTCAAAAGTAATTTATTATTAAGAAACATTAGTACATATGGAATCCAAATTGACTAATACCTTGAAATAATTTTTGGTGTTTTTTACTTTGAGATTTAAACTCGGGTTCTCCTCGTTGAAAGCCGGCACCTAACCACTACTCCATGTATGTGTGTTGGGTTCTGTGGGATTTTACTCAATGTGCTGATATCATTTAGTAGAGCTCAATCAGGTTCGCGTGTGAACTTTCTCTGAACCTGAAGCCGAAGGTTCGAAAGAAGTTTACGTGGAACTTCTTGTGAACTTACACAGATTGACATTTTCAGTTTGTTTTGGTTCGTGCAAGTGCAATGCAATAAATTAGTGCCAGTGGCAATAATTCAGAAAAGTTTAAGTTTTCAGTGACTACGTTCGCGTCGATTACCGGCGCGCTGGTGTGACTAGTGAGACGGGGTTGGAAACATGGAAGACTTTTATCCGCAGCCGAAAAAAAACTCCGGCGGAATCCTGTTCTACCAGTGGTCCGCTGCGGGGCAGCCTTTGAGCCATACAATATGGATGTTTTGCGTGGATTACAAGTAAGTACGTTGAAATATTATAGTGAAACGAAGAGTACTTGTGAAATTAACACAAACTGTGGCTGCTGCGTTCGATTTCCGAGTGATTTAATTGAATGAGAACTTCCCCCAGCTCCGCTGTCGCCGAAGTTCAAGTGAAGTTCACTTTTGGTACGGTTAATATTTGTCCGAACTTTGAGTAGTAAGTTCAAAATAAGTTCGAAACAAGTTCGGAACGGAACATTTCAAGTTATTGGAACATGTCCAAATGAACTATATTCGAGCTTTAGAGGCACGCAAAAGTTCAACATGAGTTCGGTTAATATTTGATTGAACTCTGCTCTAAAGTTCAACGTAAGTTCTTTCTGAACCTGTTTTCAACTTTAATGTCATTTCGAAGAGAAGTCAAAAGCTTGTACATGTACTTCCAAGTTTATAAACAATACATGAGTAACTTTTTGGAGAATCAAGTTCGACGAAGCCAGAATTGAACCAAATGTAAACTTCTGAGTCCACGCTTCAAGTGAAATCCGAACTTTTGGTTGCTTGGGATAGTAGCGTGACGATACCATGTTACAAGGAATCCGAATGTGAAATATATTTAAGGTTAATGGTCGTAATATGAATTACAGTCTTGGTTACAGTGTAAAATCTGGCCATCAGGGCGTCAACGCGTTTTAACGTCACGTTAGAATGTATCACGTGGAGGTGGCAGGAGCATTTCAGGAGATCTGAAAAGGTCTCAAGAGAGTTTCAGTGGGGTTTCAGCGGACTTCAAGGGGTCAGATAGGAACTCAAGGGTTTCAGAAAAAAATATACGCGCGTGTTAGAGACATTTCAGTGTCCCAGGAGGGGATGAAACTTTAGGGGGGTTTAGAAATATTTTAGAGCGTTTTAAGGAGCCCCAGGGAGTTTCCAGAGATGTTCAACTCTCTTAGGATGTTAAGTTGGGCGCGCCACGATGCCGTAGTGCGAGCTCAGTGAGCCTTTTTGGGTCATATTGACCCCAACATCCTACTAGAACGGAGCCTATGGATGGAGGAATGGGAGTTTTCAGGGGCGTTTAAGGATACCCCTAGGCGTTTCAAGGGGTTTTCAGAGGTATTTCAGGGAATCTGACGGGGCCAATGGAGGTTCACGGGGGTATCAGGAGCCTTTTATGGGGCTTCAGGTGGTGTTCAGTTTCAGGGGTATCAGGTATCAGTAGGTCGGCTCCAGAGGCACGTTCTGAAACCCCCTGACATGATTCTGAAAACCTCATGAAGCGCCCCTAACATGCCTCGAAATGCTCCTGAAACCTCCATACGTTCTTGAAATCTCTGTAATCAATTTGTAAAAGCTAAACAACTTCATGAATCGCCTCTTAAACCCCTTAGAGCACCCCTGAAATGCTATCAAACGCCCCTGAAACTTGTCGGAACAAGATTGAAACATACCTGAAACCCACTGAAACTCTCCAAAGTGCCAAAAAAAAGTCCCTGAATTCCCGTGTACCGCCCTTTAAAGGCTCTTGAGTCCCCCTCATGTATCACCCTTAAAACCCCTACAAACGTCACAGGAACCCTAGTAATGTAATTGAAGAGCCCCTGTAATCCCACAGAAATGCCAAACCTGTAGGAACGCCCTTTAAAGGATCCTGAGACGCCCTGAATCACCCTTGGAACCCCTTTTAATAAGCAATCTTGGCTTCAAATTCTTCTTAAACTCAACTGCTCTGAATGTAATTAAATTTCATTTAAGAATTGTTCCGGAGGAGGTACCTACCTAATTAGAATTTACCTAAATACATTTCACCTAAAAAGATACTTTGTTAATCCTAATTATTCTGTTATTGTGCCGTGCTCCCAAGTGCAAGTGTGCTAAACACATAGAATAGACAATCTTGACACAATTTAGTAGATTCCTATCGCTCCCTCCTAAATTAACCCGGTACCGAACGCTCGCGAATCCGAACGCCCCATCCCTAGCAGGCATCGCACGATTCATCTCCACCACACCAGCTAGCTAGCAGCAATCCAATCGAACCCGGGAGACCTTTACTCACTTTTGCAACATTTTCACAAAACCGTGCGATCGCACGCTCTCCGCTTCCCATGCATTGAAGTCTTTTGTAGTTTCGCCCTTCCACAGTCGCTTCGCTCCATCGCATCGTCGCGTCGTCGTCGTCGACGCTTCGTCTTCAAATCGTGGTCGCGCTCCACCCTACTGTGGTTCCTCCCTCTCACGCGCGCTCCCAACACCTAACCACCCGCACTAATCGTCTCTGCGCCTCCCCCGACCGACCCCTTCCCAACCTACAACCAGTCAGTCTAGTTTACAATCTCCAGCATCTTCGCGGGACCCGATCGAGCGGCACATTCACGCGCGCAGTGAATCCTCTTCCCTTTCACGACGACGACGCGACCGACGCGACGGCTTCGAAAGTTGGTGAGTATCGACGACGACGACGACGTAGAGCTGGGTTTGGCGTTGGCTCCCTCCCCCGAAGGAGAAGGGAAACACCGGAGGGATGGCACCGAAAAGTCATAATCGCGATTTCAATTTCAACCGTTTTTCACCTTTCGCCAGCGGGTCCCTCTCACTGCCGCCGCCGCGCCACCACAGCCCGAGCCTAGCCCGAGTGAAATGGATAATGGTTTTTCAACTGCGCGAAATGATCTTTGGATGATGATCATTTTACGATAGGCACACCACTGCACTGCTGGCACTACCTACTGCGATTCTGTGGGAAAGCTGCAGAACGGAGACGAAAGGGCACACGCTCTGAAATCGAACCTACCAAATCAGCGCGACGCGAAATATCACCGTTTTTCGTTTAATTTTTTGGGAGATGTTGTGTGATACGCTTTTGACGCTACTGTCGGTCATGATTTGTTTTTTTTTTCTCTGACTATGGCGTTTATACTGCTTGAAAATATAAGGTGACCACTGCAATTTCATTATCGCATTATTGCTAAAGCGGTCAACGATAAGATATTCAGCGGGGCTATGTTTAGCATGTCTGTGATTCAAGATCGGTCCTGAATGTTTTCGTACAGAGAAATCCCTTGCTTCAACATATTTTAACGCTCAACACAACCTCTTGAAACCTTTGATGCCTCTAATAGGGTTTCGAACTACTTGGGCATCCGCGTCAATTCCCGGCAGCTTACAGCACAGCAAATCAAAATACCTCTTGCCGCATTTTTTCCAAACCTACTTCCGTAGGAAATCATTTTTCGGAACATTTCCGCAACGGGATCCACAGTCAATGAGCTATGTACACGTTCACTCTGAAGCCGTACAAGTGCTCAAAAAAACTATTACACGCAGACGAGTAGACTTCGTCAGCACAAATATGGGTGCCGAAATGATTTCCCATTTGAATTTGCTGGAAGTCCGGCACTGGTGCCGGGAATTGGCGCTGGACTTGGTGCAGTAAATTTGTTCAAAATCAACTTTCCGGCAGAAAATCTTCACAATAATCCCTGTCAACAACAAGTTCACGCAATAAGGTATCTGATTCAGATGGAAGAAGAGGACGATCGTTTCGTTGTGAATTCAGGTAATGCACAATTTTGTTTACCTGTTGTGCCGAGAATGGGGTAAAAAACCCTACATATTTCGAACCTTCTTCAGAGTTAAATTACTTAAGGAGCCTTCCAGGGGGTGTCATGGATGTTTATGGGGGTTTCAGGGGTGTATCAGGACAGCTTCAGGGGAATTTTAGGAATGGTGTGCTACGAAGGAAGCGCTTGGGGATTGCAGGGGTTTCAGGGGCGTTCCAAAGGTTACAGTAGGGCTTCAGGGGATTTCATGTGTGTGTTTAATGGACATTCCAGGGGTGTTCCAAGACGTCTCAGGGGTTTCAGGGAATTGTATAGGATTTCAGGGTATGTTAATTGGTTTACAGGAGCGTTCCAGGAGGGTTCAAAGGATTTCAGGAGCCTTCCAGAGGTTGTCAGGGTTATTTAAGGAGGTTTCGAGGGGGTCACAGTGGGCTTCAGAAATGGTTTAGGGGTTTCAGGACGACTTCAGGTTCGTTCTAGGAAGCTTTACGTATTGTTAAGGGGTGCTTCAGGAGGGGGTGAGGGTTTCAGGGGTTTCAGGGGCGCTCCCGAAATAAGCAGAGAGACTTCAGGGAATTTCAAATGTGACACATTCCAATGATATTCAAGAATGCCTCAAAGTATTTCGGAGGTTATAGTTGTTCACAGAGGCGTTCCAAGAGAGTTCAAGGGGTTTCGGGGGTATCCTGAAGGGGGTCACAGTTTTCCAAAATGTTATAGTTGTTCACAGAGGCGTTCCAAGAGAGTTCAAGGGGTTTCGGGGGTATCCTGAAGGGGGTCACAGTTTTCCAAAATGTTTCAAGGGATTTCAAGACGGCTTTAGAGGTGTTCTAGGAAGCCTTACGGGGTGTAGAGGTACTCCGGGGGGAGGTGGTGAGAGTTTTAAGAGGTCTTCCAGAAGGTCAAAAGGTGGACTTTTGGAGATTTCAGATGTGTTCCAAAGATGTTAAGGGGTTTCCTAGAGCGTTCCAGGAGGTTTTGTGGGCGTTTCAGGATGTATCATGGGGCTTATTTCTTTGAAACCCCCAAAACAAATATGAAACTCAATCGGAACTCTCCGGAAGCTCTCAAATCTCTTGAAACACCTTCAAACATACCAGTAGAAACGTTAATGTAGCCGCCTGGAGTATTCCAGTAAAGCCACCAAAATGCACCCTAAAGGTGAAACTGAATCCATTTTCTCATCTTTTGGTTTTTGATTTTTTTTTAATAACGAAGCAATATTTTAAAAATTGGTTTTTGTACACATGTAGAGTATGGTAAATCGGTCAGGTATCAGTAGGTCGGCTCAAGTGCCATGTTCTCCTCCATTTCGGAAACTTGTGCCATATCTGGATCCATAATCTACATGTGTACGAATGCCGATTTTGAAAATATTGCTTCGTTATTTAATAAAAAAAATCAAAAACCAAAAAAATAAGGAAACGCTTCCAATTTTGCATTAATTCCCTAAGACCACCTGAGACCACATCGAAAAAGTTCTGAACATTTTCAGTTAATGCACCTTCAGCCCATGGCATAAAAAGCAGTTGCAGTATAAAGTACTAGAGCCTATTTTTGTGAACTGAGCTGGGGGTTACTCTTCTTCTTTTTTTTCTTGGTGTAACGTTCTCACTGGAAGACACGAAGATACTCTATGCCCGCCCAAGGATCTCAACTAAATTTAATCATTACGAAAAGTTCCTGGACCGACCGGGAACCGTATCCGTCATCCCCAGCATAGTCATACTGGTTACCCACACCTTTACAGCTGTGGTCAAACAGGCCACTGCTCTACCCATACTTGCCCCATTTGAATGAGAATTCCCTTTTGTACATAGGACATTTAAGGGTTCATTCGCATAGTACGTAACGCAAAATTTCCCAATTTTAAGACCCCTCCTTTCCCCACTTTTGTATGGGGAATTTTGAATTTTTGTATGTAACGTAATGTCACGAACCCTCATATGTAGATTATTATGTGGGGGTTTGAGATAATGGGTTCATAGGCAACAAAAAAGTGGCAAAAGGTGGTCTCAGATAGGTTTAAGTGTTTCAAACGAGGTCTCAGAAGGTATTGAGGGTGGTAGAAAAGAGTTAAAATTCCCTTAAACAAGCGAGAAAATGTGGATCTCCGATGATCTAGAAATAACGCAAAAAGGTGTCTCATGGAGATTTAAGTGGAACGGGACAGACGAGGTGTCGTTTAAAGGGGGGGGGGAGTAATCTGCGGAGATGTAAGGTATTCTCTGATAGGCTAAATAGGTAGGGGTTAAAAAAGATCTTCGTGGGTTAATCACGATTAATCACGAATCGAACGGTTTTTACTTAACTTATGTTACACTCGACAAGTGTAAAGGTGAAGAAACGTACTTGGGAACGCGTCCCAAACGTTGCTCTTCATTATCCCGTACAGTTCGATGTGAAAGAGCGAGAAAGTGAGCGGACGCTCAGGGGTGCTAATGAAAGCGAAGCAACAGAGCGTTGAGGAGGTTCAAGAAGGAACTAGGAGGCTTAGGGGAATGCAAGGTGAGAAAAAATAGAATAGGAAGTTTTACAAAGAACAAAAAGTGGTTTTGGAGGTTTTGAAGGAGAGGAAAGAGGAACGTAATAGAGTTTTGAATGGATCTTAAGAAGGGATTCAGGCGGCTCAAAGGGGTGAGATGGTAAAAACTGACCTAGGGGAAGCGGCGTAGAGTGGCAAAATAATGTTTAAATTATTATGACTTTGTCTTCAATACTGCTTCGATGCAGGAAAACAGAGGATTGTTGTAGCGTAGTCTGCTCTATGTCCAGGAACAAAGAAAAATCGGTTTGACGGTTGACGAAGTAGTGCATTCAACGTGAGATCATGACTGTCAATGTTGTTCTGCAGAACTTCGAACACGACTTAGACATATTTTTAAGGTGAAATGCCTGAACCTCTCTAGAAACTTAGTCATCCCTTTTTGATCACATTTGAAGGGATTCAAAATCTTTCAACCACCCTTGGCCTCTTTCATCACCTTTGAAATTCCGTTCACTGTCGTCCACTTCTCCTATACATTTACCCAAGTAACACCACTAGTTGTATAATAGTTGAAAATTCACGTTTCTAGCTTAGCCGATTGTATTTTTCGTGTATTATCCACGTAATTTTGTACACTTATATCATCAAAACAGCGGCTTATAAAACATCTTTCAATATATAGGAACATGTGTTCCATTACGCTTATAGTACTTATAAGTACGTTTTATCCAACTCGAAAATATTTATTTGTTTTCTTAAAGATATTCGTCTATGAAAAAAACTTGTAAATTACTTATATAATACAAACACAATCAGAAGTTGTAGTTTAGCTATGTGTAACTGATATAACTTGCAGATAACATTTCTATAACAGACTAATTGCAAAGGTTGAAATTAAGCTTTTTGGTTAATGATAAAACATACAGAAACTATTTATTGAACAAACAACGGTGAGTAAATGTGATGCGTCGCAAATGACAGAAAAAAATAAACACAACAGAAAAAATATATTCGAAAATACAACCTCAATCCGAGAAATGGTGTTCATGGAAAAATGCCAGTAGACGTCCATCACATGAACGTATTATGAAAATAATCAGGTCGTAAATTATGCAATTGGTCAGTGAATTATGCAATTACTCAGTGAAGGTAAAGTACTGTTTTACCTGCGGCTTAAGATTCATGGTGAAAACACTGATTTTACTCGCTCATTTTGCATGCGCCACTGAGTTGAATAAAAAACACATCATAAACGAGTCAAATAGTGCTGCTCTGTGAGATTTTTTCCAATGTCACATCAAGAAACAACATGGCAGATTTTCAATACAGCATACAGTGTCGTTCAAAAAAATATAACTGCAATTTCCATTTCATAATTCACTATATGACTTTTGTAATTGTTGTTACTTTTGTCCTCGTTAATTATTATACTGAAATAAAATTATTTTTTTCAGCATAATAAACAAGTTCAGTGAAATAAGATTGCATTTTCATTATTGTGCTACTTGTGTATCAATATTTTTACCCGGCACTATAATCTGGATCATTTTTGGTATATCAAAACATCGATTTGCGAAGAGGTTCAAATTATGTTAAAATTACATCTCCTCAAAGTTGCTGGTAAAAGATTTAAAGATAGAAGTTGAAAATGCGCTTAAAATAAGTCGTAGTAGCGTATTTTCAACATACTACAATACGAAATAATTTGTGCAACGCCAAAATAACTGCTGTATAACTTGTTTCTAAACAAATCCAAATCTGTCAAAACGTCACAACATTGACATAAACAATCGCGCTATTTATTACTGTTTTCTATAAACTTGTATTATATTTTGTAAATTTCGTGGGAAGAGTGATGTGATTCCAAGCTAAAAGCTTGCTATTTCCTAGTTGATGGTAAGGCGAGTACTTTGACCGATTCTGCATCTTAAATGGTGGTGTTTTTCCTACATACAGAGAAGAACATGCCACCTGCGTTGGTTTGGGAATGTTCAATGTTCATCAAGCGAAAGGGTAATGGTAAACAAAGCATTGATGGGAAGTGGCTGGACAAAAGAGCGGATGTTTTATGGATGATTCAACCTGTGATCCCGCATTTGATTCTTGGTGCGTTGATTACTTACTCGACCAAACTCCTGCTCGGGGCCAAGTATTTCGGGTATGTAATTGTCCTTCCGATAATGGAAAGCATACAGCTTGATCATAAAAAATATCGAAGGAGGCAACGACCACTGCAATAGGGCAGTGCATACGGCGGTTGCTATGATAAAATTTTCTAAGTCTTTGACGTTTCGTGGCCTTGTTGTTTACGATTCGGACTTAGAGAAATTTCGTCAGCTTTCCTTAGGCAGTGTGAATAAATTCAAAAGGTGAGTTTGCGCGCACTGAGTAGTGTGCTAATTTATTACTTACTGCTAAGATTTCACCAAGAGCTTCTCCTGGAATTCCTTCAGGAACTATCATCGGTTCACAACTAACAAGAGCGTCCCGTCCATTCCGATATCGCTGCCCACAGGACTGCGGATCGACGATTCACGCCGACAATCTCAAGTTCCAAATCAACTTGGATGTGCAGCAACTTAGAAGTTTCGGTGATGACCTCCGACAACAGAATTATCATTATCGATGGGAATTCGACGAGAAGCAGGACGATCATGGCTAGCAACATCTCCCAGTGCTTCATTCAGCGCTACACCCTTCCACCGGAACACGAGTAAAACCAGATCAACTCGTCGATTTCATCGGACGGCATCTTGACGATTTCAGCTCCGAAGCGGGCGGTTTCAGATGCGGAAGGTCGCAAGTCGATTCCGATTGTTCAGACAGGTCAACCGCTGAAGAGAATTGGTGCCGATGTACCGATCACGAGAAGAAGGATAGCATTGCCCACGTATCTTAGTGGAGTGGTGGTCGAGGTTTTGCTGTTGCAACAATTTGCACGGTCAGGACACTTTGTTTGCACAGCACTTGTTAATGTTTAGCTGAATAAATAAAATTTGTTAGTGATTGAATTCCTTTCGGGGTTCCTTCAGGAATTTCGTTCGCGATTTCTCCAGTTCTGTCATGATTTCTCCCAGAGTTCTTCCTGGGATTTCTCGGGGAGGGTGTTTATGAAAGTGTTCCATCACGAATTCTTCAAAGAGTTGCTTCTGGAAGTTATGAAGTTGTCCCTAGTGGAATTTCTCCAATAATCCTGCCTGCATCCAGAAAATCCTGCATTCAGGAAATGTTGCTTTCAGGAATATTTTCCAGGATTCCTTTAGGAACATCTTCCGGGATTCTTCTATGAACTTCTTCTAGGATTCCTCCAAGAGTTGCTTCACGGGTTCGTTCCATGGTTATTTCTGGAATTTCTCCATTATTTCCTTCTGGAACCATCCATAAACTTCATCCAGAATTCCTCCAGAAATTCCTTTCGCAACTTCTCCACGATATTTTTTTTTGAGATCGCTTCAATAATTCCTTCCAGCATTCCTTCAGGATTAGTCCAGGAGTTCCACCTAAGAACACCGTGTAGGATTCTCCCAGCAATACCTTCATGGATTCCTCCCGGAACTCCATCTGGGCTTCCTCCACGATCTCCTACCGGAATCCCTTTCCTAACTGCTTCCGGCTTTGCTTGAGGAGGTCTTTATGGAATTTCTGCATATCCTTATGCAATTCCCCCAGGATTTCATTTTGAGCTTCTCGCAGATGTTCCCAATGGTAATCCTCCCGGAGATAATTACAATATCCTTCATGAAGATTTTGTCATTGGATTTCATTGGAAATTCCTCAAGGAGATCCATATGAAATTCTTCAAAAAGTTCCCTTTAAAACTCCTACAGGAGTTATCTTTCTATTATTCTTTCAGGAATACCATTTACCTCGTGGAAACCAGGAAAAAAAACTGCCGAAGCCATTCCAAAATGAACTGGAAGAATTTCAGAAAAAACGCCAATAGAAATCCTTGTAGTAACTTCTAGATAAATCTCAGAAGGAACTCCCAGAGAAATCTCAAAACGAATCCCCGGAGGAATATCGGAAAAAATAAATAGATTTATTATTAAATATTAAATATTAATAAATATATTCCGGTAGGAATCTCGCAAAGAGTTGCTGGAGAAATCCAGGAAAGCACTACCGAAAGAATGCCAAATGGAACATCTTAAGGCATTCTTAAAATTAAAACTCCTGGATGGATCCCAAAGGAACCTCCGATGGAATCCTGAATAAACCACTGGAAGAATCTCAATGAGGAATCCCAGAAGGAATTCCCGTAGAAATCCTGGAATACATTTTTGGAGAAGCAAGGAATTCCTGGGGTAATCTCAGATGAAATTCATAGAGGAATCCCAAAACTCTTGGGGAAGGAAAGTTCTGGAGGACTTCTGGCAAGAACTCCAAGAGGAATCATAGTTGGAACCGTTTTAGGGATCTTAGAAGAAACTCCTGGAAGAATCCCAGAGGGCATTTCAGATGGAATCTTAAATAAATCCTTAGAAGAATCTCAAGAGGAACTCCCTCAGATACAGCAGAAGGAATTTCTGGAGAATTCTAGATTAATTTTCTGGAGAAATCGCGGAAAAAATCCTGAAGGAATCCCGAAAGGAATCTTGGAAGGAATTCAATCACTAATCATTTATTCAGCTAAACATTAACAAGTACTGTGTGAAAGAAGTGCCTGTCAAGATGCCGTCCGATAAAATCGACGAGTTGATCTGGTTGGAATCGTGTTCCGGTGGAAGGGTGTTGCGCTGAATAAAGCACTGGGAGATGTTGCTAGCCATGATCGTCCTGCTTCTCGTCGAATTCCCTTCGATGATGATAATTCTGTTGTCGGAGGCCATCACCGAAACTTCTAAGTTGCTGCACATCTAAGTTGATTTGGAACTTGAGATTGTCGGCGTGAATCGTCGATCCACAGTCCTGTGGGCAGCGATATCGGAATGGACGGGACGCTCTTGTTAGTTGTGAACCGATGATAGTTCCTGAAGGAATTCCAGGAGAAGCTCTTGGTGAAATCTTAGCAGTAAGTAATAAATTAGCACACTACTCAGTGCGCGCAAACTCACCTTTTGAATTTATTCACACTGCCTAAGGAAAGCTGACGAAATTTCTCTAAGTCCGAATCGTAAACAACAAGGCCACGAAACGTCAAAGACTTAGAAAATTTTATCATAGCAACCGCCGTATGCACTGCCCTATAATCTTGGAATATAAATAAAATCGCTGCAATTGCGCACGATTTTGACGTGTGTTTGTGTAAGAAAGACAAAAATTGGAATGTCAAAAATCGGGACAACAAATGTTGTTTAATTGTTCGATTATTGTATTTCGCGCTTGTTTTAGCCGATTTTATTTTTTGTTCTGCATGTTATCGGATAACATAGTTACAGCTTGATTTCTCTACAAGAAGTTTTAGATTTCACTTATAATACTTTTATAATCCATCTCTCGAGATTTTAGATTTTGAAGATGTTTTCTGTGTTACTTGGGTACCTTGAGCATCACCATGACCTCCCTTAAAACCCTCCGAATACCATCTTGCCTCCCATTCTCTCTCTGGAACTCAATTTGCCATTCCCATCCAACACCCCTCAATACACCTTTCTTGTAACCTTATGGCTTCGTTTAAACCCCCAAGAAACCCTATCTTTAAGCCCTTCAATACCCTTGCAACTCTTTTTGTTGCTGTCTGTTGAACCTTACTGAAAACACTGTTACTCCTTTATCTTAATTCCCACAAAAATTACTTTTGACCCTCTATATCCTTCCTTAAACACTCCTTGAGTTTTACTTTTAACCTCATTATCAATCAACGATAACCATCTTTTTAATCATTACCGCCATTAATCCTATTCTATTGATAAATTTACCTCAAACATCCGTTGAAAACTCCCCTGAAACTCCTCAAGCCTCATTTAATCTTTATCAACACGTCTCCCCACCCCCATAAAATTCACCTAAGCTTATTCTTGGGCACCAATCGAACCTGAAATTCTCCTTATTTCTTTCCTGATTCCTCCTTTGCCACTTACTTAAATGCTTCAATACTTAGAGCCCCTAGAAACCCCTCAAAATCTCATCGAAACCATTAAGCCCCAGAACAGTTTTCTATATCCAGGGATGTTCTAGGTCGTCTAGACTTCATGTCAGTCCTGCTCAGTTCTGAATCTGTAAGAATAAAAGTGTTTGTTTCCCCAATGAACAATAACATTGGGTACTTATGGACCTTCTGCAATTCACAAGGCCAGTCCGAAACATTTATGAGATAATGCAGGTTAGCGAACTACCCTGGAGTTAAAAATGCAAGGTCTTCATTTTGAAAGTAGTTTATTTTGCCACACTAAATAACGTTATAATACCAATTCAACCATGTTCGCTGAACCTCCTGGAATACCGATAGATATTGTTACATATACGTTTATGGGATATTGTGGGTCGTCCAAATTGTCCTGGAGTTCAGCCCTTGACATCTACTATCGTTACAGTAGTTGTTCCTGATACGATCTGTATTACATAACCAACTATTATCTATAAACCACTTGGAATCTTACGAACTATTAGAACATACTTTTCATGCATTCTTATTGAGTCAAACAACTGTGATGTTCAGAATCTCATACCTTCTCTTGTGACCGCAACCATTGCTGCTATATTAAGTCATGTTGAAGAACGTATCATGCTTACTGACCTTTCCGAATACAAATACAAATATCTCTAGAGAATTATTATGCGATCTTAAGACATACTGGGTTGCCTAAACTGTTTTGCAGTTCAGTCCTTGTCATCAACTGCCATTACCTCAAGCAGTCAATTTTTTACAAGAGAAACACGACAGCACAAGTTTTCGGTTGCGCTCTAGTCAATGTTATTCTTACACTCAAGCTTAAAACTTCAGATCCATACTTGTGTCTGTAGCCTTTTCCGCTACACCGAGCAATCCTACTTAATCAACCATATTCGCTTAAGTTTTGAACATAAATAGGCATTTATATATAGTTTTGGGATATTGTTGGTCATTATTAACGTCATGACTCTAAGCCCTTGAAATCCACAACCAGAAAATTAGTTGCTTTCTTTATGGACACTGAGAATTCCTAATCAATTTTGATCCATAAGTCGCTCGTAATCCCCAGAGTTATTGCAATGACCCTTCGGATAGACATGGTCAGCCAATACACAAAGTAGCTAAGAACATCAGGTCAGTACATGCGATAATAGCTTATTCTGCAACGCTGTTACCTTTAACACATTATTTTGAGAATTTTTATTTTAGTGTAGTTGATCCCTTTAGTGCGGTTCTAGAGAACCTCGCTTCTGCAAGTTGCGGCGAATGATCCATCCAGCTTGATAAGAATGAAAAATGGGCACAACAGTTTTGTAAACAGTATAGGAAGCGTTGTCGGTGTTGATGACTAACTCCAGAGTGCGATCTGCTGCTGCAGGCGCGGGAAGTGTGAGAGTTCCCATGCGGCGGCGGCGTAAAACGATGACGACGACGTGTGGAACGTGTGCGTCGCGTCGTCTCCTTTGGTGATGCCCGATGAAGACGACGCTGGCGCTGCTGCCGTGCCGGCCACTGCTGCTCGCTAAATTCGTTTTTAATAAGCTAATGATTTATGTAACCTAATGTAATTTAATGGTTTTCGATTTTTACTGTGCCCATATTTTGCTCGCCCGGAGACACCCTGGCGCACAATCTCTCTCTTGCGGTGGATGTTGAGACCCCAACTCAGCGGCCGCATTATGCGGGATGGATGAGAGGCCTGGCCAGACAGACAGACGTACCGGTACCAGAAGAAGGCTATTGATTGATTAACGACACGATGCTCTCTATGTTTATGGGGGCCATGGGGCGTGGGAATCGATCGCCGGCTACAAGGCGACGGGTAGTAAAATTTATTTCTTCGCCTCGTTAAATGACGGTTTTAAGCTGAGGAGGGTGATAAAGCAATCGCCCATTTGAGCGCTGGGCCGGCGGCTGCTGGCTGTGGCTAAGTATATGGATGGCAAACGAACGGATGGCAGAATGACGGACGTCAGAGATTGCGGGCGTTTGAGCGGACTGATAAACAAAACGGGACCCCTATTAATGGGAGCTTCTGCGAAGCGAAATTGAGATATTCTGAGCCGAGGGAATTGATCGCAATCGGGAGGTAAAGCAGGTTTTGTGTCACGCGAAGTCGTAGTAAGAAATTGAAGTGTGGAAGTGGAATAGAGAAGTTGTGAATTTTGTATCGAGGTAACAACAGCTACTTTCAGTACATCTTTTCATTTTCAGAATTATCGATAGGTAGTTGCGATTAGGAAAAACGATGATTAAAATGTGGAAGCAGGACTACAGTAAACACCCGAATATTTACTGTGGTAGAGATTCGTATAATCACAAATTGACTACTCTTCAACGTCGCTCTGGCATGCGTAATGCGGACTCAACAGCCGGAGTACCATTTTCACGAAATCCAGTCAATGTGTGTGCTTTGCAGACGACATGGTCATTATCGTCAGAACATTTGGAATGGTGATAAAGCTGTACATCCGCCTGGAACGCTTAGCTGTAAAGATCGTACAGGACGATTTTCGGCGCTTGGTACGATAATGTTGCGTGGTGGCGAAGGATGAACCTTAAACTATGGTAGACTTAGCCAGAAAGTAGCCAAATCCAAAAAAAAATACTGTGGCCAATTTTGTATGTATTCAATGTAATTTTCGAAATCCAGGCTATCGATCTTTCTTATTCGATACAAAAATTTTCACATAATTGCGGCCCCTTTATCATCTTATCATTTAGACCACACTTTCCGACATTCGCAATTGCAACCGCAAAGCGGTTGAGGCAGCAATCAAACGGTTGGCAGATTGACTGACGGCTAGAAAAATGCTTCCCATCAATCCGACCTAATCGTTGCGCGGTTGGTCTTTCAGATTACCAACCGGCGTGGTGTGGTGACGGTAGCCCAGCACAGCGGAAAAAAGCAACCCCAAAGACTATGTGTGTGTATTAATAATTTCTTATATTATTTATTGCCGCCCGGACCAATCGATGTCTGCAAGTTTACACGCCACGCAAGTTTTCAAGTGAGCCCGTCCCCGTTCGTTCCGTCGTCGTACAGAACCTACATACGCCTTCTACAGGTGGCACTATCGCAAGTCGTCGCAACTAGCCAAACAGGTTGCAACGTACACCGGCCACAGCTCGACTATAAGATACCTCCCAGCCCAGCCGTTGCTGTTGTTGTTGTTGTTGTTGTTGTTGGCCCATGATGGGAAACGCACATCATTTGATTAATGTCAAAATCCATCAACGCACCGACATTGTGATGGACCCATCCGTGGCGTCGCTCCGTCGTTGACCACCATAGAACTGGGAAACTTTTAAACACAATCGTGACTAATTAAATTTGGTGTGGATTAAGCTGCTGGTGGTGGGTGCCCTAAAATGCGCGGTAATGTCCGCATCAATGGAATCGCTCGGTACGGTGGTGTTTGGTGGGTGACCGTGTCCAAGAAAATAGCCTACACACCTTTTACGCCCGCCTGCGTGGAAGTGCGCTACCCATAACGAACTGTCCCGGCTCATGGCGAACTATTTGGGTAGAGAAAATGTGGCCTAAGTCTACGTCGAACTAATTTTATTTGGAGTAATTAGGCTGCAAATCTCGGTGACCAATCGTTTTGGGTGTTATGACTGCTAGTTAAACTTTAGATTTATGCGAGCAGAAGGGCATACCTTACAAATACCATGCGAAGAGCAACATGTGCTCTAATACTTAAAATTGTTATTGTTGCGTTATTCTACGAAATGTTATGAGAACATCACAATAACAGTTGGAGGTATTTGTGCAGAATTTGGTATTGATGTAGTATTTGTTAGTTTAGCAGTGAAATTAATCGAAGAACAAGATTCGATTTTACATCATGAAGTCATCGAACATATGAAACATTTAATAACAAGAAATGTTGTTAGTTTTTTATTCAATAACTTTGGAATAACAAATACAGCAATTGAAATTTTAGGTATGCATTCATTATTGAAATAACAAGACTTATTATTTTCTAGGTGTTATTTATGCAAAATTTTGGTATTCGTTTTTGTTATTTTGCCTCTTATTACCACCTAATGGAGGGCATATCAAGGTATGGTAGTATTTAAGATATGTTACTCACTTGTTGTTTTCTTCTGCTCGGGTTGGTGGTGGTAATGTGGTCTTAACCCTTCAGGACGCGCGCTGTTGTAAAAAGTACAACACTACCAAAAAACCTCGCTCGTCATATACAGCGCGAGCGCGGCGGAGTTTCGGTTGCATGATGGCGCGCGTTCTTAATGGTTAACTTAACTTGGACTGATTGTATTGGGACATCCCACTGCAATTTTAGCGGATCATGAAATTTTTATAGCCGCGCTGGCCAAGCTCTTTCAGTCAGTTGAAAGGAGAAAGGAATGTTGACATGTGATGGTTGTTGTTACTAGAAATCGAGAGTACCTCTGCAGCTCCACAACCATCATGGGAAAAGTAGCTGTTAGTTGAAAAGGGGCTGTCCATAAACCACGTGGTCATGGAGGGGGGGGGGTGGGGTTTCGGCCAAGACCATTTTGTATGGACAAATAAAAATTTTTGTATGGACAAATGACCACCGGGGGGGGGGGGGGGGGGGGGGTTAAAAAGTCCCAAAAAAATGACCACGTGGTTTATGGACAGCCCCAAAGGATGACTGATCTACGAATCAACTTTGGTCGCGTTCTCATATTTTACACTAGTTGGGCGCAAATGGGATTCTAGGCATTCAGGAACAATTTGCGTGTGATATAATATTTGCAGTTGTTTCTCAAATTGTCCGTCTCAAGGAGCACGACCGCTAGCTCCTAGTAGTTTTTCTTGTGTAACGGGCCACGCGAACTTCTCAAAAACCGCAAGTTCTAGGAGAGGATGATTTTTTTTCGGATTCTGCGTATCAAGGAGCATATTAATTATATGTATTACAATATAGTGGCGCAGCGCACCTCAGTGTATCCCAAGCTAAGGTCATGGACCAAGGGGATTTCTCAAGAACCGAAAATGCGATAAGAAAGTGAAAAGATTTTCAAAAGTGGCGTTGTTAAGCTCAGTGGTTTCCGAACTGAGGTCACAGGCAATGCTAGTTTCGCAACATATGTAGAAGCTTCAGTATACACTGGAACCTCAATTTAGCTAGAATCCATTTAAGAAGTGTATCGAAAACTAGTTAAAAAAATTAAGATGCTATGTTTCGAAATAGGTAATTTCGTTTCGGTTCTTCTATTAAATCTTCGTACATACATACATTTATTTGTTCAACATCATTAAGACAAGACATAATCAACAAACAAATCTTCATAAACCTATTCAAGTTCAGAACAGCCCAAAGCAGTTTGGAAAATGTTAAGTTATTATTGAAACTTTAATAATTACATCACACAAAATAATGATCTGCACAAATTATAATTTTGTATAGAATTTCCAGCGCTTCAATAGACTGTGCCGAACAAAATTTTTACGTCAGAAACTATGTCAAATATCAATTTTTGTTACCGATCTACTATCAAACTTGATTTGATCAACTTTGATTTGGTAAAACAAAATATTTTGCATAAGTCGTTAATTTAGATGTTAATGGATCAATTTACCTTTTGAATGCTTAAACAAAATATGTCCATGCTTAATGACTTGCAGTCAAAAAAGCCCAAAATCGCATATTTTTCGCCATAAATTAAGGTATAGCTCAAAATTGTGATGTGCTGGAGAAAATCTGAGCCCAGATTCGGATTGAGCGGCCCAAAATCTATAAGAGACACATCAGTTTGCTCTTGAGACAAAAAAAAGTTGCTCTGTGTTATTCTAAGGCTATTGCGAACATTGCCCAGTAATTAATGATACACTCCTTTTTTAAGTTAAATAAAGGTACCTCCATTTAGGAAACGTTACCTAAATGGAATTTGATTGTATTCAGACCAGTTATACTTGAGTATTATGAATATGATTGGTTTACGGGAAATGTGTAGCGAGTGAAGTTTAAGGGGGTTAGCGCGTGTTTAGAGATGAGCGACGAGGGATGAGGAATGGGGCTACCCGGGTAGAGCGAAATGGCAAATGAAGGGCAAATTTTACCATTAAAATAGAATGTTTGAATGGCTTAATTTGCTATTAGTTTGTTTGAAATAAGAGTTAAAATAACAAAAATGATAACTAAATTTCTATGGCATAACAACTAAAGAATAACTGATTTTGCCATTGTAATAACAAAATAATAGCAAAAAGAATGTCAAAATAATAACATATTTTAATATGATGGTAAATTTTGTTGTTTTGATATTGTGGCTGGATATTAAATAGCAACATTTGTTATTTTTATGTTATTATACTATTTAATAATATAACTCGTCACCCGGGTAGAGGCTAATGGCAAACAAAGGACAAAATAATAACTGGTTTTGCCATCATATCTCGTTTTGCCATTCTTCTGTTATTATGAAAAACTTAAAATGGCAAATCAATAGCAAAATATAAAATCATAGCAAATCTTGTCATTGATATGTTATTCATGAATAATGCTAAATAACACATCAATAACAAACATTACTATCATGGCAAAACTTGCAATTTAGCATCTTTATAATGAATTGTATAAAATATCAAAACAATAAAATAATTTACATTCCTATCTAAATTTGACATTATTTTGATATTGTGAGAAATTATTTATAAACATTAGGCGCCATAACATATTTTACTCTTAATATACCATTGTATATTTCAAGCATAACTTTTCAATTCGACGTATCTCGCAAAAGTAAACAAATCCGGATTCTCAGCTGTGTGTTTGATTCGCAATGGATTCTATTTGATGCATATCAATTTATGTTAATTTAGAACTCAAACAATTAATAGAAATAGCTCATTTTACCTTTCTTCTGCTACTTTGAAATATTAACTGAATCTACCATTATTTTATAATAGAATTTGAACAACTAAACCTAGCATTATTTTGATCGCCACATTAACAGCTAAATTTGTTCTTATTCTGTAATCAATAACTCAAGAATGTCATATTTTGTTATTCAACGATAGCAGTTAATTTGGGTCTTATTTTGTTATCAATATCTCAATAATAACTTATTTTGCTCTTCAATTGAATCCGCATGCTTTACCATTACTTTGTTATTACAATGGCAAAATAAGTTATTTTTAAGTTTTTCTGCTACCAAAATTTTGTTATTATTTTTGTTATTTTAACTCTTATTTCAAACAAACAAATAACACATTTTGCCATTCAAACATTCTGTTTCAATGGTAAAATTTGTTATTCTTTTGCCATTAAGCTCTACCCGGGCAATCACAAGCTTTATAATGATAGCATATTTTGTAATGTATGTGTCATCCTGAGCTATTCTTAAAGAACTTAAGAATAGCTAATTTAGATATGATGACAAAATATGTTATTATTTAGTTATTGGTTTGTTATTCACCTCTACCCGGGTATTTAAGGCTCTCTAGAAACATTCCTGAGCAAAGCCATTAAATTTACTCTACTTGCATAAAAGGGTGTGGCTTATTTTTCAAAATTAGTAAAATTTGAGCTCGTGTGCTTTTCTAGATTCAAATAACATAAAAAGAAAAACCTCTGATTTTGAGCCAAAAACATTCAGGTTTATAGGTGGCACTAACGCCGCAAAGTTGAATTTTCAAGTGACAAAAAGATGTTTTCACTGTAATTGTCATAATTTTCTCAATTTTCAACTGTTTATCAATCTTTTAGAAAGATTTGTTTTCAAATTAATTTCTGAATACATTTGTAGAACATGAATAACTTCTGTACAGTCAGGATTCATTATACACGTCGGGTGGGGCTTGACACCGGCTGCCTTACATCCGATTGAGCTCTTTTTTTGTGTATAGTAGCGGCATATTGTGAGTAAGCTTTTCACCTTCCATAAATGAACTGAATTGGTTGAAAGACGTCAGAGAAATTGCGATGGGCGTAAAGTGGCACCGTGTATAACGAATCGTGACTGTATCTGAATGAAATTCATGATTGCATAGCCTCATGCAACTATGAGCTGTCAAGTGATGAGTTTAATGTTTGTTCGAGAATCTCCAAAGGTCTCTTTGCGTTTAAGTCATCAGATCTACAAATAAAATCAGTCTAGAATGTTTAGAATCCTTTTTGAAACCAACTAAATCGTTTATGAAACGATTTAAAATAGCTTCAAAACGGCAAAAAGCTCTCTGAAGCTCACTTGAGAACAGTGATCCAAAATTAATTTTCAAAAACTGTAGCCCCGCTCAAAGTCTCCTTAAACGCCTCTGAGACCCTTTGGAATCCTTAAAACCGACATTTCTCTATCCCCTCAGAGGTTACGGAAGGGCCGTAACGTTTTTTGCATGAAAACCCACATTTTTTTTTGTAAATGCCGTAATGCGTGGCTTTACTCCTCCCGTCTCACTAGAGCGTTACGCAATTTGTAGACGGCGCCTAATACGCTTATGAATCCTCTGAAGCTTCTTGAAATGGTTGCGAAAACTATTGAGACCATCTCGGACCCCCGGTAACGCAGATGAGAACCACTGATATCTAAAAAAACGCTTTGGTAACGCCTCTGAAATCCTCAACAAAATCTCTGAATCTTCGGACCACCTAAGATCCTGATACCTGATACCTAAGACCCTCCAACCCCCGTAAAAGCCCCGGTAACGCAACTGACCCCTCTGACTGATCCTCTGAAAAAAAAACGCTCCTGAAATCGACTCACTTACCTGTTATCCCTACGAACCCCTGTAATGCACCTGAAATGTACTAAACCCCTGAAAAATCTCTTGTCACGCTTCTGAAACTTGCTGAAAATCCTCTGAAATTTCCTGAAACACTAGCGAACATTCTCTGAAACCTCTTAAACCCTTGTAACACACCGAGACCCTCTAAAATTTCCCAAAACACTCGTTCAACGCCTCCGGAACCCTCTAAAATTCCTCTGAAACTTCCGGAAATGCCTCCGAGAAACTCCACACTTTTGTGCAACTCATTTAAATCTAGGCTCTCGTCCCTTTCAAAATCCTTTGTAACCTTGAAAACTTTTTAGATAATAAATTAAACCCATTTAGGTAATGAACCCATCTAAGTAAAACTACTATTTAGGCAGTCCCGACTCATTACCTAAATGGAGCATTGGGTGTACTTCGAACTATGACCCGAAATTTAAAATTTCTGCCTATTCTTTACAATAGTATTTGTTGATTTCAGAAGAACAAAGAAAATATTTTGATGTACGTAAATGATAACATTTACTAATGTGTAGTTCAACCCTTTGTTACTCAATAAAAATAAATCCACGATCCACCCGTAATTTGAGGAACATTGCCTCAATACGATCCTAAGCTAATTTATGCAGATATGTTATATAGTCGAATTAAAATTATGATTATTTAAATTATTTAAATTTTATTAATGACACTTTACCACTTGGTGTTGGCATTCATGTGAAACACCAAAACAAATTTGCATTATGAGGTTCCTAACTAATCTTTCTTCATCTCTCTCTTTTTTCAGGTAAGTGAGGCTGAAATTGGGCCAGATTTCCAGATTGGATACAGTTTTCAGAAATAGATGCCCAAGGGCGTAGCTAGCCTCTGGGGGGGAGGGGTAACATTCCTATGAAATATACTTTCCAGCTCATATAAGAACAGGTAAATTGTATGTACTGAACTTTTGCGTATTTGTTTCTGGATTATTACAAAAGCTCACATTTTTCGGTTTGTTGTATCTTCAGATATTTTGTCTGAAATATTCAAGATCTTTATTAAATGGAATTGGAATTGGAATTATTAATAAAATTCAACTGTGATTTTCGTATGCAGAAATCTCCCGGATAATCTTCCGGAATTTCTTTGTTCAAAAGAATTTAGACGAATAATAATAATATTTGCTCAAAGATCCTATAGAAATTTGGTCCTGAAAAATTCCTCTTAAAAATTTCCAAAAACTTCTCGATCGGGTAATTTTGTGACGATTGAGTCGCTTCCGAAAAACATTCCCCACCATAGTCGCACCATTCCAGTGGTGAACTCAAAATGCAAGGCAAGTTGAATTCAATTATTCACTCGACGACCTCAATTGCTTCTAGACAACTGTCGCTGGAATAAATCGAACGAACGAATTTAACGATGATAATGTTGTAGACCATGCCAACACCGCAAATGATCAGCAAGCTGGACGAACTGCGTTCTAAGGAATTTCGGTGCATTAAAACCTCTTTTTATGCAGATTTAATTTATGCTTCTTCTTTACGTCTATAACTGAGCACTTCCACATGTATTAACTTAGAGCATCCTATTGCCAATGATCATCTTGCATGTGTATATCATGTGGCAAGCACGAAAAAACTGTTTGATCATGAAAGTCAAGGGAATTTCCTTTACAAGAAGTTCCTAATCCGACCGGGAATCGAACCCGTAACCATATTGATGCTGAATATCCACGCCTTCCAGGGTCCATACACTCCCGTTCAAAAGTTTGGGGTCACCCCCTCAAAAACATGTCATTTTTTTAGGCCCATATCTCCGCCAATTTGCGTCCGATTTCAAAACCCTAGGTCTCATTCAAAAGATAATAAGTCAAAGAAACTTTGATCATGATTTAAAAGAAACTTTTTCAAAAAATTTTGTATGTAAACTTAACCCAAAGTTGCCAAATTTTCTAAAAAATGAATATAAACTTACGGCAGTGTCGCTGGAAGTTGGGTCGACCAAATTTCAAGATAAGAGCGGTAATATGACCCATTTTCTATTAGCTTTCAACTGCTTTTTACAGAACTTATCTAAAAAATCTAGAAAAAAAGTTATTAAGTAAATTATTGCTTGATGTCATCGACCAAAAGTTTGGGGTCACCCCTCCATATGATGTATCGGCCAAAAGTTTGGGGTCACTATCGTAAAACATGGAAAAGTGATTTGTTGATATCTTTATCATCTTTTAATCAATTTTAATTCTTCTTGGTTTATTTGAAACAAAATGAATGAAACTTACTGCATAGACATTGACCCACACATATTTGTTGAAATTTACATACTAAAACTTAACGTAAAGTTGCCTCATTTTTTGAAGCGTGGTAAAATGTGCTAACTGTACATAACATTTTTATATACAAAAATCGTTAAACACGTTAAGTTGAAGACATCAAACGTAAATTTAGTTAATTATCTTTGAAATGAGCCAAAAATAATTAAAATTGAACTATAGATGACGAAGATATCATCAAATCACTTTTCCATGTTTTACGAAAGTGACCCCAAACTTTTGGCCGATACATCATATTGAGGGGTGACCCCAAACTTTTGGTCGATGACATCAAGGAATAATTTACTTAATAACTTTTTTTCTAGATTTTTTAGCTAAGTTCTGTAAAAAGCAGTTGAAAGCTAATAGAAAATGGGTGATATTACCGCTCTCATCTTAAAATTAGGTCGACCCAACTTCCAGCGACACTGCCGTAAGTTTATATTCATTTTTTAGAAAGTTTGGCAACTTTGGGTTAAGTTTACACACTATTTTTTTTGAAAAATTTCTTTTAAATCATGTTCAAAGTTTCTTTGACTTATTATCTTTTGAAATAAACCTAGGGTTTTGAAATCGGACGCAAATTGGCGGAGATATGGGCCTAAAAAAATGACATGTTTTTGAGGGGGTGACCCCAAACTTTTGAACGGGAGTGTATATCCGTCCATCCAGGGCCCATATAACCGAGGCGGTAAACGCACGGGTATTCAGCATGACCATGCTTAGGGTGACGGGTTTGATTCCCGGTTGGTCCAGGATCTTTTCGTAAAGGAAATTTCCTTGACTTCCTTGGGCATAGAGTATCTTCGTGCCTGCCACACGATTTACACATGCAAAATGGTCATTGGCAGAGGAAGCTCTCAGTTAATAACTGTGGAAGTGCTCATAGAACACTAAGCTGAGAAGCAGGCTTTGTCCCAGTGAGGACGTTACGCCAAGAAGAGAAGAGGAGGATCCACGCCTTTGGAGCTGTGGCTAAAGGGACTCCTCGTTCCCGAGGATTTGAAAGAAGTTTCGAGGAGATTTTGTAGGAATAAGTTAAGCGTTCTAAAAGGTATTATAGGTGTTTCAGCGGGCTCAGGGGGTTCCAGGGTGGTTTCTAGGGGCTTCAGGGGTTTTCAATGGGTTTCATGGGGCCCAGAACTTTCAAGGGGTTTTAATGACGAATCTTAAATTATTTGAGGTGCTTTGAAGTGCTCTGAAAACTCTCTAAAACACTCTTAAAACTCTTCTGAAACCCCCTGAAACTTTCAAGTTTTATAGGTGTTTACGGGGGTTGCAGAAGTGTGTCAGTGTGAGGCATTCAAGGAGGCCCCAAGGGTCTTCATCAGATTTAAGGGGTTTCAGGGGGTTTTAGGGCGTTTTCGCGAGGTCTCAGAGAGTACCAGGATTTCAAGAACGTTTCTGAGGTCCTCAAGGCGTCTCAGAGGCATTTCAGGACGTACAATGAGGTTCCATGGGCATTTTAATGGATCCCTGAGGCTTTAGAGGACTGTAGGGTGTGCCAAGGAATTATGGCGGATTTTTAGTAGCGATTTGGAGTGCTTCATGGGATCTAGGAAAGTTGAAAGTTTCAGGGACCTTCAGATGGGCATTTAGAAGTATTCAAGGGCGTTCAGGAGGTTTCAAAGATCTCAAGCGGCTGTGGTGCTCTTACTCTTTCAGAAACGTCCCTGATAAAGGCTTTAAATGTCCCTTAACAAAGCTGAACTCCCCATGGACGTCTCTGGAAGTCAATGAAACCTCCCTGTAACCTTTTGAACGCTCCTGATACCGCTAGGAATGCTCCTTGGAGCATACATAAAACTTCCCGAAATCAGATAAATCCATCTTTAATGCCCCTGAAGCCCCTTGTTGTGACGGGTTTCCTCTCAAAAAATGTGTAGTAAAACTGACAACACCGAACATAATATTTCGATGAAGATATAATCGGTTCTCTACTATTTGAATTGAATAGAATTCTGTGGAGAAAGTGTTCAAGGCGCACGATGTTTTGGGAAGCTGCTCCTTCGGGAACTACATAAAATACTCGGATGTAAGCTTGTAAATAGCAATTAATTGTAGTTTATAACGAAATATAATATATCCCAGCATTGAAGCTAATCGAATATGACCTGCTATAAATAAGTGTTTTATTCCGGAGGAAGCTGTCCCAACACCAACACCCCTACTATTGCTTAGATCCTTCATTCAAATCACTGTTTAATCTTACTAATTATACACCAAATTTCCACTTTTTATATATTGTTTTAATATATGCACCCCCAGTCCATGGCATAAGAAGAAGTTCCACTGTATACTACCAGGACTTGACAGGACAGATGTTTTACGCTGCTGTGACTACCCGGCTATGTAATGTAATCGTGTTAACAGGGCCCATGTTGCCGAATTGGTACTCTCGTGGATATTCAGCAAGGCCATACTGAAGGTTACAACTGTGGAAGTGCACATAGAGACAAAATCCTAATCACGTTTCGTCCTACTTAGGACGCTTCGCCAAGAAGAAAAAGACGTAGAAGAAGAAAAATATACGGAGTTTGAGAATCACTTTCTTATTTTAATAATTATGTTGGCACTGATAGCTTCATTGCTGCTTCTCTTTTACTTTGTCGACGGTAGAACGAAAAGCATGTGTTGTAAATATGCAAGAATACGGGTGCTCCATAGATGGATGTGTCCCTTTTCAAATACTGCTTCACTATGCTTCTAGTTCAAACGAATGCTGAAAGCCTCAGCTGGGTATAATCAACAATATTGCTATAATTGTAACAGTCATCGTATGCAGTTTCCTCAAATGCTCATTATCTAATCTACTTTATTGGATAGTATAACACCACGCGCTTTTAATCCAAATACCTATACTTATTGTCGATCATGTACTGCCAATACGAGAACAAGCCCGACAATTCTCAAAGTGATAAATATACATATTATCAATTTCTAATTCAAACGCTAAAGGCAACCCCACCGATTAACGGTTTGTGTAGCATGTCAAAGGAATAAATTTCATTAACCATTATCTCAACAGCCGCACCAGCCACGATAAATAGGTGCACTTGTACCGCCTCGTTGTAGCTTAGCTATTAAACGTCGGCTTGCTCTCCGACGACGACGGGCGTCTTGACTGCAACAATGTTGGCGAGTCGATGATTGACGTCTTAATGCCGCCTTACTCGCCACGATCAGTCTGTACCGAGCCTGCAGATTCAATTAAAATGTACAACCACCCCTAGTCGAGAGACTTCAAAGTCGAGGAAAGGCCTACCGCACCCTCATATCGGCACCCGAACTTTGGGCAACCGGCCTGGGACTACGGCTGTTGTAACTTAATTTACCAGCAATTAGAATTTATTAGGCTAATTTGAAGCGGTCTGCCGACTGGGTGGTCTGCCAAATCCCAAAGGTAGTTCATTTTTTATTTCTCCTTTTTTGTCGTAAAACTTGCACATTTAAGGTTGACAGCTCCCCTCTAAATAGCGAGCATTTCTGACCGATGACTTTAACTGACGCGGCGACCAAACGGACAGCATCGGGAGCCTTCGGCTAGGAAGAAAGGCCGCACCGTCTCTCGAACTGACTTTGACGACGTGCGCGGAGAAGGTACACGAAAAAATAAACGCCTCTAATCCAGCACAGATCCCCGTTAGTTGGCAATCGTCAACAGCGTCTCCGTCGCCGCCACCACTAATCTACGGCTTTTTTTGCGCGCCATCTCCAACAGCAGAGGTTCGCGGAGGCCACTTAAAGGTGTAGGTAAGCTGTATGGCCTGTCGCCCGCCGACCACCCTTTATTATTGGCGTTGTTCCATCTTTGCAGCCGGCGCCGCCGCCACCACCGGCAACCGAACCGTTCAGATTTGCGACGGTTTCTTGAAATTGTCAACGGTCTCAGCGCTAATTGCTAATGTTTGCTAGGTTTTCAATCACAGCGGAGCAATTGCAAAAGCGTTTGAAATGCGACTTGGGTAAGTCCCAGGGGATAATTTCGCTAGGTTTTTATTCGAACTAATGGCGCCAATGATTGCTACACACTTGGCTTCATGTGGGATTACAACTGTCTTTAGAGTTATTAACCATTTTGTTGATTTTACTAGCCATCGGGAGGCATTATGAAAAAATTTTCGAAAAAAAATCATGAGATTCCTTTTTAATCCATTCTTTCAAAGAAAAACATCGGTGACATCGCGCCCGAAACCGGTCGACGAAAGGTAAATTTTAATATCTTCACGATTGTAAGAACTATAAGTGTTATGTTTCGTCTCACGTCGCGCGTATTATGAAAGTCGTTACTGTTCTTACGTTGGCACAACTCACGAAAATTTGAGAGTGAAACACCGAAAGCGTTGTGGAAATGCACAGCAACCACACCAGGACAATGTAGAATGAAATCTGAAAGTTATCCGGAAAAAATCCCAAAAAGAACTCCGACTGCGATCTCTGTTGAAGCACTAGCAGAAATCTCTACAAGGATTGCCAGATATATTCCGGTAGATACTGTAGACGAAATCTGCGGAAAAACTTCTGGAAGGAGCTCTGAAGAAAATCACACTCTATGAAAAATTCACGAGGAGATTGCAGGATATATTTTGAGAGGATTTTGGAGAAGCTCTAAAAGGCAACTGTGTGTGTGTGTGAAAGTTCCTAGAGAAATTCTGGGGAAAGTTCGAATAGAATTCCGAGTTCTAGAGAAATCTAGAGAAGAAATTCAGTAAAAATCTCTGGAGGAGTGCTGGAAGAGCTCTCTAGTGGAATTCCAGGCGAATTACGGGAGTTACTGTGAGAGAAAAATCTGTGAGGAAACTCCGGAAGCATTCCCGGGGTTAAATAAGTCATATCCTCTAAGCATCTGCTCCGGAACATGGCCAAGTAGTTCCACTAAAAAAATGTATGATTGTAACGATCACCAACGAGCTGCTGCTGATAGTTCATGAAATTTGAATGAAGTACCAGAAGATCTCAGGGAAGTTTTCAGGGGTCTGAGGGGGCTTAGAAAACATTGCAGAGAATTACTGGATTTTCAGCAGGTTTTGGAGGCGTACCAGGTACGTTTTCGAGGGTTCCTGAGGGTCTCACGTGTGTTACATAGGGTTCAAGGGAATGGGGATTCTGGAGGCATTTCAGAGAGTTTCAGAGCAATTTTGTTTGGATTTATGGGCGTTACGCAGGTGTTTTCGGGGAATATGGGAGGGTCTCAGGTGCGTTACATGGGATCCGAGGGGTTTAGGGCGATTTCGGAGTCATTTCAGGAAGTTTCAGAGCATTTTCAGCACGTTTCAGAGGCGTTCCGGATGCGTTTTCGGTTGTTTCGGAGTGTCTCAGGTATGTTACTTGGAGTTCATATGGGTTTTAGGAGGACTTCGGAGGCATTTCATGAAGTTTCGGAGGATTTTTAGACATCTCTCACCATCTCTTTTGGAACTCCCCTGGAATACCCTTTGGTTTAAGGGTGTTCTTGAAACCTCCTGAAACGACGCTCACCTGAAATGCCTCAAAACGCCCCTAAAACATCTCAAATCCCACTGAAAGCCTTTGAAATCCACATAATCAATACGTAATGCTCCAGAAACTCCTTCAAAATACACCTTAAACCAGTAGGAACGCCCTCAAAATGCTCATGAAACATTAAAGGCCCCTGAGACCCCCGGATACCCTACACTGCATGCAGGTCTTCAACTAATTCGACGTGAAGACGCTGGCGACCTTCGTTGATTACGGTCTGGATATTTCCGTGAAGCGGTGGTGCTAGCCACTCGACGACCAGTATAGCTGCTGGCTGAGTGCTTTCGGGAGAATTATAGGGAACTTGGTTTCGAACGGTTCGTGTGTCCATTCGGGCTACTACAGCTTCGTGAATAATGGTGACGACAGCTAGTAGATTTTGATGGTTCGGATCAGCTTCTGTCCTTCCTTTGCTCTCCGGAGCAGAATCATCTCTTCTGGGAACACATCTTGGTGATTGCGTTCATGGCTTTTTTACGATTGAGACGTTCTTGAACAAGGCGGAATCCGTAATGAAGCGCTTATCCAAGCAGCGTAACCATTGTGTAGCCATGATATAGAAACCCCATCTCAAACCTGCCCTCAACTCGCCTTATTGTATACTCGAATAGTGTCCTTGCCCGCTTGTCTTCGTCTGGTTCAGAACTTTGATCTATCGAAGCACTTCGAAATTCATCCAGTTTGGCATTAATCTATAGATAACCCATTCATTTATTTAGTTAACATCAACAATTTGCCGCCATAATACTCGATTTGCAGCTGCAGCTCTCCAACGTCGGTCACGCCCAACACTCGCCAGATCACGCTCCACCTGGTCCGCCCATCGTGCTCTCTGCGCTCCACGCCTTCTTGTACCAATCGGATGGTTAGCAAACACCAACTTTGCAGGGTTGTTGTCCGGCATTCTTGCAACATGCCCTGCCCATCGTATCCTTCCGGCTTTGGCCACTTTCTGGATGCTGGGTTCGCCGTAGAGTGCAGCGAGCTCGTGGTTCATCCTTCTCCGCCACACACCGTTCTATAGATAACCCATCTGCGCCGGATCTTCGCCGTGATTGTTTCACTGGATTTTGTTAAGTAACAGTGAGATAGATGTTCTTTGCTCCAATGAGTATTCCTGAAGCCGTAGATTGAAAGTCCGTGACCAACAACTTTGATCCCGTCAGTAAGGTCGTTGTATCGCAGCGTCTGTACCGGTTATGGTTCTGTCGCCCTTGGTTCTAATCGACGTCGCTTGTCTCCTCCGATTCCACAATTTTCAGTGGAATTATCTAAGGGATTCATTCTGCGTTATGCACCAGGCATACCCACGGAGTTGCTCCAATGATTCCTTCTGGAAATGATCAACAAGTTCATCATAGTGTTCGTCTAGGTACTCCTCATAGAGTTGCTTCAGGGATTCTCTTGGAGTTCCCTGGAACCTCTTTACTTCGAAAATTTTCCGTAGAGTCCCTTTGAAGAGTTTCTGTTAAGTTCCTTCAGGGATTATTTAATGAGTTCATCCAGAGAAAACCAGTGGAATTCCTACAAGGATTTGTCTTTTTGTTGGTACCAGAATTCACAGTTGAATACTTGATGAAATTCCTGGATGTCCTTCACAGATACATGCATACATACATTTATTTGTATCTCTGAAGTAATACCTTCTTGGTGGTTCCGGAGAGACGTAGGGTTTGGCGACCATAGGAATGGTTTAGTGGGTACGAGGAGAGAGTAGTCCTGGCTTTTACTTTTGTTGTAGAAGACGGCCTCAGACCTACACTACCCTAACCTTCTGTTAGGGTGTCTGTTGAGCAGATTATCCCCCTATGGTTTAGAAGGAAAAAAATACATTTATTTGTTAAACATCACATTTAAGACAAGACACAATCAACAATACTCGGTTTGTGGCTGCCGCTCTCCATCCTCGGTCGCGCCCAATGCTCACCAGGTCACGCTCACCCTGGTCCGCCCATCGTGATCTCTGCACTCCACGCCTTCTTGTGCCAATCGGATCAGTTGCAAACACCAGCTTTGCAGGGTTGTTGTCCGGCATTCTTGCAACATTCCCTGCCCACCGTATCCTTCCGGCTTTTGCCACCTTCTGTATGCTGGGTTTGCCGTAAAGTGCAGCGAGCTCGTGATTCATCCTTCTCCGCCGCACACCGTTCTCCTGCAGGCAACCGAAGATCGTCCTTAGCACGCGTCGCTCGAAAACTCCGAATGCTTGCAGGTCCTCCTCGATCATGGTCCATGTCTCGTGCCCGTAGAGGACCATCGATCTTATTAGCGTTTTGTACATGGAGCATTTGGTGCGTGGGTGAATCTTTTTCGACCGCAGTTTCTTCGGGAGCCCGTAGTAGACCCGACTTCCGCTAATGATGAGCCTCCGAATTTCACGGCTCACGTTGTTGTCAGCCGTCAGTAAGGATCCGAGGTAGACTAATTCCTACACCATCTCGAAAGTATCCCCGTCTATCGTAACATTACCACCCAGACGGATCTGGCCGTGTTCGGTTCCGCCTACCAGCATGTACTTTGTTTTTGAGGCATTCACCACCAGTTCGACCTTTGCTGCTTCGCGTTTCAGGCGGGTGTACACTGTCACAGCTCTGCCACCGTTCCAAATGTTCTGGCAATAATGTCCATGTCGTCCGCAAAGCACACAAATTGTCCGGATTTTGTGAAAATCGTTCCCCGGCTGTTGAGCCCGGCTCGTCGCATCACACCTTCCAGAGCGATGTTGAAGAGTAGGCATGAGAGTCCGTCACCTTGTCGCAGTCCCCGGCGAGATTTGAATGAACTGGATAGTTCACCCGACACCCTTACGCAGTTTTGCACACCGTCCATCGTTGCTTTAATCAGTCTAGTCAGCTTCCCAGGAAAGCCGTTTTCGGCCTTGATTTTCCATAGCTCTGTGCGGTCGATACTGCCGTGTGCCGCTTTGAAATCGATGAACAGGTGATGTGTTGGGACCTGGTATTCACGGCATTCACGGAGGATTTGCCATACAGTGAAGATCTGGTACGTTGTCAACCGGCCGTCGATGAAGCCGGCTTGTTAACTTCCCACGAACTCATTCGGTTTATGTGACAGACGACGGAAGATGATCTGGGATAGCACTTTGTAGGAAGCATTCAAAATAATGATCGCTCTGAAGGTCTCACTTTTACATTCCAAATGGTTGCTTTTCTTGTGAATGGAGCAGATTATCCCGTAATTCCACTCCTCCAGAAGCTGTTCAGATTCCCAGATCCTGTCTATCAGCCGGTGCAGACAGGTGGCACACTTTTCACAGCCTTCTTCTTAGCTACTATTTAGTACTCTATATGCACTTCTACATCCTCTTCCAATGCTAAATATTTGAGACATCAAAACAATAACAAACTTGAAATTAAATTTCTTTGGATTTCCTGAAGTCAAAACGTGAGTTCGATTTGCTGCTGAACAAACCATGTCTTCGATTTGCTTTCATTTCGATGTTGCGGACTTTGCTACGGTAGATAGTCGTAGAAAGTACTAGTTCCGTCCATTTCGTTCACCAAACAATTTCTCCATAACATTCCGATAGGAATGATTTAGTTACTCAATCGCAATCATCGATAATCGAACCCATTTTTCCAATCAGATTATTGCTCAAGTCGGCGGCAAATTGAAGCACGCCGCCCGTGCCGCATCCTTCGTCGATAAACGCTGCTGGGCTGGTGCTGAGATCAGCCTGACCGTAATCGGACGGCATTCCCGCTGCCACCGATCGACCGCATTGAGACGCGTACTTTCGCACAATAATCGGTTTTTATTTCCCTCCAGCACCGAGAAAAATTTCTACTCAATGACTGAGTTGGCCTTACTCATAAATCGAAAAATCCTTTGTTTTCTTACTCAGTTTCGGCTAAAAGTGGGACAACCCATTGGCAATGGGTTGTCCCACTTTTGACGGAAACTGAGTAAGAAAACAAAGGATTTTTCGATTTCTGAGTAAGACCAACTCTGCCACTGAGTAGAAAATTTTCCCTGTGAGTTGCACTGTCAATCTCATTATACGTACGCCTCTGCTGCACCGATCGGGAGGAAGTTTTTACCATTCCCCCCAAGATATTGCAGTGCCATGCCCTCACCATGCGGATTGAGAGACCCTCAGTGTCAGTTTGTGTCGGGGTTTCATGTCTATGCGGGCACATCAGTGGGAAATTCAATTGGATCGAAATTAATTTCCTCAGCGATTGAGATCGATTTTCGCCCCGATCGCATTTGATTTATGTTTCCTCCGGTTGGAAATTAATCAGAATTTACGGTTAGCTGTCAGAGTCGGTGTTTCTCGTCTTGTGCTATCTATCTGCGCCACGCCGCCGCCGCCGTGCCGGGCGGTTGTGCTGCTCAAGTACCCACATTGCTAAGGACATACCGACGACGCTGGCGCTGGCTGCCTGATGATGACGAAGTCTGACGGATTGTTGGGCGAGGTGGAGGGAGGAACGGTGGGCTGGGCTGACAGCGCAACATAACTTAAGCGGCGTTTTTTTCCTATGAGGCCTTATTTTTCTGTCTGTCGCACTGGCACAGTGCACTAATCAGCGTGATTGATTCGATACTGCTTCCGCGTACCGCGATCGAAATCTGTGCCACTTTTGACGGTTCTTTGTTAGGCCAGCAGGCGCAATGTGGGCTTGAGGGAAAACTTACGAGGATAGATATATTAGGAGTAGGAAAACAAAACTTTGCTAAAGGTTACTTACTTACTAACTTACTTTCAGTGCTGAGCACGCACGGTGGTTCAGAGGGCTGAATTGGAAGACCTCCATCCAGGGCGATTTCTCGCCATCACCTTGACCTGTGGCCAAGTCAAATTTTTGTCGACTTTCTTTATTTCGTTGTTGAGGCTCCGCCGCCATGAGCCTCTGGGTCTGTCTCTGCTGCGATGTCTTGCTGGGTTCCAATCTAACGCTTGCTTGCAGATTTCGTTTCCGCCCATGCGTAGTTTCTGTCGCTATCGGCCTTTGATGGCTTCGAAGACGGAGGTCCACGTTGGAGATCTAACTATGAGGCCACCATCTCTCTCGTTTGTCGGGTGAAGATCACTGCGTCCAGATTTTAGAACTATTGTTGATATATAAAATGGTATAAACCATTTTGCTGTGAGGTACGCAAGTTATCTCAGTAACATGTTTGTCACTGAGATACCTTGGTATCGACTGACTTCAAGACCATCTATTATTGATAAATAGAGATCCTGAGTTACAGTATGTGACTCCTCCATTCTGGTGAGACTAGCTTTATGAAGCCAACCACGTCCTTGGGAGATAAGATCCATATGTCAGCAGGCCCTAAAAAGGGCTTGCTGAGAACTTTGAACCTACGTTGGGTGAGTGCACTGCAATAGCAGAGGATGTGTTCTGATGTTTCCCTCTCCTCGTCACAGAAGCGGCAATTTGAGGTTTGGATTGCTCCGATCTTTTGTAGATGGTATCTGCAGGAGCAGTGTCCAGTTATTAGACCGGTGTAGATGTTGAGATCCCTTTTGTTGAGACCTAATAGTTGTTGGGTTTTCTTGGGATTAATCGTTACGAGCCTCTTGGATTGGCTCGTATGGGGAAGTGCATGCCAGTTTGATGTGATTTGACTGACCATATATTTGTTCAGTTCCATTTCTACAGAGCAGTCTGAGATCCACCATGAGGCCACCATGCACGAATTATATACCGCAGGCATCTATTTATGAAGACCTGTTGCCGTTGGGGATTCTCCGCTGATAGCGAAAAAGGATTAGACCGCCGCCGCCGACACTTTTTGTCCGACCAAGGTATCGGCGCACAGTGGGATCATTCTGAAAAAAGACGATCAAAACCTCTAAGAGCCGTTAGATGACATTTTAGCATATAGGTGTCTTTGGAAGATGTGTTCAGAAAAATCTTCTCTATTTTTATGCATATTCACTGTATGGTAAAACTGTAGGGTGAACCCGAGCAAAGAAATATTTTTTCAAAATAATTTTTTAGAGGGTAGATGTTTTCAGCAAAGTTGTAGAACAAGTAATTTCAAGTATCTTTGCTGAAGACACCATATAGTTTGGAGTTCATATTTTGGGAGAAAATATGAAAGTTTAAAAAACAACCTTAAAATCAGTTTTTTGAACTTTTCCATGATTATATCGTAAAATTTCAACGTGATATGTTCTACAAGTTTGTAGATACTACTGGAATACACTATCTTGCCAAAGACACCAACTCTGTAAAATTAAAAATTGCTCCAGTAAACCATTTTTTTTGAAATTTTTTTACTATTTTCACTATTGAATATTTTTTGAATAGGCACTTTTTGGCAGCCGTGCTATCAAAATTTCAATGCTTTATCATGTCCAGAATAGACCAAAATTGACTTAACAATCGGGTCTGATAAGGCACATTGAGTTCTGATGCTATTTTAATAGTCGTTTTTCAAAGAAAATATTCACAAATTTCATTCTAATTAATTAATACAAACTGAAAATTCACGAAAACTTTTCGACATTAATATTTGTTAATCCAAATAGTATTCTTGTTGAAATAGTCTACATTTCTAACACTGTGGTTGACTTTACATTGAATATACGACAACAAATACTGCTTTTGAAATTTTTAGATGAGTTTTTAATACCAATTCAAATCTGTGTTTTTTATCATTTTTTTTACTATTATTCCCAATGCATTTGTTTATGTTAAAATACATACATTAATCAATCAACTAAAACAATGATAACATTTTCATTTGCTATTTTAACATTATAACTTTGGTTAAAAAACTAAAAAGGCGAAAATATAATGAATGCCTCTACAAGTTTTGTGTTGAAAATAAAAAAAATAAAATAAAACGAGTGAAACATTGTTACATCACATTGAAATAGCCAGTATCTGTTAGATATATTTTAGGTGGTAAATCTTACGTCATGATGAAAATTCTTCACAGATATTTTATTGAAACTGGTTATGCTGTTTGATACTCTTTAAAATTTATTTTTTCCAGTTTTCAAGAACTGCGTCGGTTAGGTCGGTTTTCAAAATTCCTTCGTCGTAGACATATTACCTTGGTTCATCACTTGACAAATCCGCATCAAGATCACGGCTCGATTATGGATACTCTTCCGGAGGAGCCTTTAGTTTTAAATTTATATTATAACGATTTTTTGAAAACATAAAAAGGTTTTGTGCCTTTTTGAGAAAGATTTCGTAGATGAAAAAATCACTCAAAGAGCCTTTTCCCTCTTTCAAAATTTGTAGTTCAAAATAAATGACACTAACAGTTGAAATAGTCTACATTTATTTAACTTGTTTTTTTTTTATTCAGAATTACTACTTGGATGAGCTTAACCCTCTAATACCCAAATTTTTGATTTTGATCTAAATATCATTTTTCGTCATCTAAAATCGATTTGAACATGTTTTGGAAGATGATTCTTTTTAATTCTCGATTTTGTGAATTTCAGTTTTTGATTTTCCTAATTTTTATTTTTGAACATCCCCACACTTTTATGTTTTTCCTGGAAGCCAATTTGGGGTATGGATTTTTTGAGATGAAAACATTTTGAGATTATATGATTATTGTTGAAATATTATTATTTTAAATTTTTTTCACAGAAAATTTTATTTTCCGTGTAATTTTATGGAAAAAAATTTAGAGTGTATTCGATTCCCTTAAACTATTAAACAAGGATAGTATGATTTGGGAAAAATTTAAAATATGTTAATTGTAGCGATTCAATACAAAATAAACAATAATTTCTAAAAAGTGACTTAAACACCATTTTTTCAATGATTTAAAAAAATGTAAATACGCTTTAAAATACACCAAACACCATTTTGAGATATTCAGAACAGTCCTAAATATTTGCCAAAAATATAAAAAAAAAGATTTTCCACGACACAAAAATTACAAAAATGCTCAAACTATACCCCATCTAAAGGCGGGATTGGGTATTAGAGGGTTAAAATAATATCGAAAGGTTGTATGAGATTTGTGAATATTTTCTTTGAAAAATTCTATTAAAATAGCATCAGATATCTAAGTGCCTTATCAGACCCGATTGTTTAGTCAATTTCGGTCTATTCTGGACATAATGAACCATCGAAATTTTGACAGCACGGCTGCCAAAAAGTACCTACTCAAAAAATATTTAATAGTGAGTTTTTAACTCATCTAAAAATTTAAAAAGCGATATTTTTTGTCGGGTATTTAATGTAAAGTCAACCAAAGTGTTAGAAATGATGACTATTTCAACAAGAATACTATTTTGATTAACAAATATTAATGTCGAAAAGTTTTCGTGAGTTTTCAGTTTGTATTAAATGATTTGTATGAAATTTGTGAATATTTTCTTTGAAAAATGACTATTAAAATAGCATCAGAAATCAAAGTGCCTTATCAGACCCGATTGTTAAGTCACTTTTGGTCTATTCTGGACATGATACAGCATTGAAATTTTGATAGCACGGCTGCCAAAAAGTGCCTATTCAAAAAATATTCAATAGTAAAAATAGTGAAAAATTTTCAAAAAAATTGATTTATTGGAGCAATTTTCAACTTTACAGAGTTGGTGTCTTTGGCAAGATAGTGTATTCTAGTAGTACCTACAAACTTGTAGAACATATCACGTTGAAATTTTATGATATAATCATGGAAAAGTTCAAAAAACTGATTTTGAGGTTGTTTTTTAAACTTTCATATTTTCTCCATAAAAATGAAGTCCAAGCTATATGGTGTCTTCAGCAAAGTTACTTGAAATTACTTGTTCTACAACTTTGCTAAAAACATCTACCCTCTAAAAAAATATTTTGAAAAAATATTTTTTTGCTCGGGTTCACCCTACAGTTTTACCATACAGTGAATATGCATAAAAATAGAGAAGATTTTTCTGAACATATCTTCCAAAGACACCTATGTGCTAAAATGTCATCTAACGGCTCTTAGAGGTTTTGATCGTCTTTTTTCAGAATGATCCCACTGTGCGGCGGCGCGCCATACGCCGCTGTTTGTCACGCCGCTGATTTTCGTTTTTCGCGCCGATGATCAGTGCACAAACAAAATTAAGTTTACATAAAGCTGAGATAAAAAAAATCTCACGATCACTATCGCAAGAGTTTGTAATTATTGATTTATCAACGCTTAGAACACACATTCACATCTCTCCAGAATTTTCTTCAGAGATTTTTCCAGATAGATTCAGTGATGCCTCCAAGAGATCCACCTGGGATTCCTCCAGAAAATTCAGGGATGCCTCCAGGATGATTTTTATTTTCAGAAGATCTCTCAGGAAGATCTCGATTATAGAACCTTCAGAAAGTCTTTCAGGAGAATTCAGGGATGCCTCATAGAGATGCATCAAAGATTCATCCAGAATATCCTTTAAGGATTCTCATAGGAGGTTCTTCAGAGATTAGTATGAATGTTCCTTCATGGATTCCTTCAGAAGTTCAATAAGGAATTCCTACAGGAGTTTCTGTAGGAACTATTCCAGGAGTTTTCTTAAAGATTCCAGGAGACTTTTCAGAAATTTTTGGAATTGGTTAAAGAATCCCTCTAGAAATTCCTTCGAAGATTCCTCTTGGAATACCTTGGGGATTCCCTCAAGAAAATTTTTCAGAGATTCTTTCAGGGCTTTTTTCAAGAATTGCTCCAGAAGTTCCTTCAGTGATCTCTCTAGGAGTTCGTTCAGGGATTTCCCTAATAGCTCCAGGAGGATTCAGGGATGCCTCCACGTGTTCATTGGGAATACCGTCAGAAGTTCCCTAAGCAACGGGAGTTCTTTCAGGTATCCTTCCAGAAGTCCTTTTAAAAGTTCTTGCAGGAGGATTAATAAATGCCACCTGAAGAATTATCAAAAATACTGTGAGTAGGGAATCGCGCCACTTTGGCGGTGGCTTCTATATTCGTCTGTTTGCCACTATAACTCAGTCAAATTTAAACCAATTGACACAATTTTTGGAATGCAGTGAGATAGGTATAGTATCTACCCGTGTACAACATTTCAAGTCAATTGGTTCAAAATTGACTGAGTTATAGTGGCAAACAGACGAATATAGAAGCCACCGCCCAAGTGGCGCGATACCCTAGTTTCTTCAGGAATTCCTGCAGGAGGTATTTAGAAATTAGTTCCTGCAGAGATTCCTTCTGAAGTACCTTTAAAAATTCCTACAGGAGATATTTCCAGGAATCCCATCAGAGATTCTTCCAGGAATTTCAGGAATTCTTGCAGATGTTTCTTCAGAGATTCCTCCAGATTTTTTTAGGGATTCCTACATATGTTCCTTCAGAAACCTCTACAGAAGTTCAACAGAGAAACTTGTACGAAGATCCAAGAATACCTCCAGGAGAATTCAGGGATTACCCCAGAAGTTTATAGAGGGATTCCCAAATAAGAGTTCTTTCCAAGATTCCTTCAGAATATTTTTAGGAGATTGCTCGAGAAGTTGCTTCGGAAATTCTTCCAGAAGTTCAAATTGTAGATTGAGATTGAGATTTTTCCAGGAAGACTCACGAATGTCTCCAGGAGTTACACCAGAGATTTCACCAGAAGCTCATGCAAGAAGTCCTACAGGAGTTGCTTCAGAGTTTCTTGTAGGAGCTTCTTCAAGTATTTTCTAAGGATTATAATCAGGCATATCTTCAGGATATTCTTGGGAGATCTTTCATGGAGTTTCTCCAATAATTCCTCAAGAATATCCTTCTGGAGTTATTCCAGAAATTCTTTAGAGAATGCCTCCTGCAAATCCTTCCTACCGGAATTCCTTCAAGCATTCACAAGAGATGAATCAGCCAAGCTGAAAGTCTATATAATAAAGACTAATCTATCAATCAATTGAGCATTCCCCTGGAATCCCTGCAGGGATTTCTCCTGTAATTTCTTTGGGGATTCTTCCTAGACTTTTTTCAGAGGTTCCTCTGGACTTCCTTCGTGGATTCCTCCTGACTTTATCCTGGAATTCTTTCAGGAATTCCTCCGGAGATTCTTCTTAGATTTTCTTCCGAGGTTTTCTCCTAGAATTCCTTCTAGGATTCCTCCTGAAATTGTTTCGGGGATTCCTACTAATATTCCGTCGAATTTCTTTGGTAATTCCTCTTAGAATTTTTCAGAAATACCACCTAGATTCCTCATGGAATTCCTCCAGGAATTTCTCCCGCACTTCATTTAAGGGTTCCTCTTGAACTCTTTTCGGGGATTCCTCCTAGAACTCATTCTGGAATGTCTCCTGGAATTTCTTTGGGAATTCCTCCGGGAATTCCTTCGGGTATTCCTCCTGAACATCCTTCATGAATACCTCCTGATATTATTTCGGGGCTTTTTCATGATATTTTAACGTGTATTTCTCTTGAAATTTCTTCGGGGTTTCCTCCTGGAATTTCTTTGATGATTTCTCTTAGAAATCCTTCGGAGATTCCTGTTGAATATGCTTCAGGGATTACTCATGGAATTCTTTCAGGAGTCCTTCTGGAATTCCTTCGGGGTTTCCTTCTGGAAGTGCTTCATAGATTTCTCCTAGAATTGCTTCGGGGATTCCTCCTGGAATTCGTTCGGGAATTTCTCTCTAAATTCTTTCGGGAATTTCTCCTAAAATTCCTTCGGAGATTTTTCCTGGACTTCGTATGGGGATTCCTCTTGAAAATCCTTCGAGTATTCCGCTTGGAAATCTTTCGGAGATTACTCTCAGAATTCCTTCAGGGGTCCCCTCTGGGATTCCTGCAGGTATTTCTCCTCAGGGATGCCAGATGTATCTTTGAAAAATCTGTATCCCATACAAAATTTAGGTGAGAATTATGTATCCTATACAAAAATAAAATAGCCCGTCTAGCTCAAAAATCTGCATTTCATATAAAACGAAACCTGTACGGACGCTAAAAAATCTGTATAATACAGATAAATCTGTTTATATGGCATCCCTGTGTAAGTGTTTCGGGGATTTCTCCTAAAATTCCTTAAGAAATTCTTCCATGAATTCCGTCGGGTATTTCTGCTAGACTTCTTTCGGGGATTCCTCCTGAACTTTCTTCGAGGATTGTTCCTGAACTTTCTTCGAGAATTCCTCTTGAAATTTCTTCGGTGATTCCTCCTAATATTCCGTCGGGGATTCCTCCTGAAATTGCTACGGGAATCACTCTTCGAATTTCTTCGAGGATCCCTCCTGGAATTATTTTGGATTTTGCTCTTGGAATTTCTGCGGGAAATCCTCCTAGAGTTATTTCAGGGGTTTCTCACGGAATTTCTACGAAGATTTCTCCTGGATATTTTTCGTTGATCCCTTCTAGAAACACTTAGATGATTTCTTCTCGAATTTCTTTTAACAAAATCTAGAATTTCTTTGAGGATTCCTCCTGGACTCCCATTATTAAATCCTCCTGGGATTTTTTCGAGGATTCTTCTTGATATTCCGTTGTGGATTCCTCTTGGAATACCTTCGGGGTTTCCTCCTGGGATTCTTTTGGATATTCCTCTTAGATCTTTTTCGGATTTTCTTCATGAAATTCCTTCAAAAATACCTCATGGAATTACTCCAGGATTCCTCCTGGAATTCCATCGGGATTTCCTTCTTTAATGTTTTCGGTGATTTCTCCTAGAATTCCTTAGGAAATTTCTCCTGATATTCGAAGATTCTTCCTAGAGTTCCTTCGAGGATTCCATCTTGAATTTCTTTGGAAATTCCTCCTGGACTGGGGATTCCTCTCAGAATTCCATCGGGGTTTCCTCTTTGAGGAATCCGCTTGTGATTCATTGGGAGATTCCTCTCGCAATTCCTTCGGAGATGTCCTCTGGGATTTCTCCTGCAATTTCTTCGAGGATTCTTTCAATACTTCCTTTGAAGATTCCTTCTAAAATTCAATCGGAGATTCCTCCTGATATTTTGTTGGGGATTACCGGGATTTCCTCATAAAATTCCATTGGTGATTTCTCTTCGAATTTCTTCGGAGATTCCTCCTGGAATTCCATTGGGAGTCCTCCTTGAATTCCTGCAAGGTTTTGTCCTGGAATTCCTTCGATGATTTGTCTTGGAATTTCTTCGAGGATTCCTGCTAGAGTAATTTCGAGGATTCCTCTTATTGCTCTTCGGGGGTTTCTCTTGAGGGGTTTTTCCTTCGAGCATTTTTCCTAAAATTCCTTGGGAGATTTCTCCTGATATTTCGTCGGGGATTCCTTCTGGATTTCCTTCAGGATTCCCTCTGGGGTTCCTTTGGTTAAACCTCTTCAAATTTCTTCGGAGATTCCTCCTATAGTTCCTACGGGGATCTCTTACGGAATTTCTCCGGGGGTTCCTCTTAGAATTACCCTGGGGATTCTTCCTAGGTTTCGGGATCTCCTGGAATATCTCCTGGAATTCCTTCAGAGATTCCTTCAGAGATTCCTTCTCGATAGTTTTTGTTGATTCTTCCTAGAAATTCTTTGGGGATTCCTTCCAGAATATCTTTAGAAATTCTCGCTTGCATTCCGTCCTGGAATTTCTTTCGAAGATTCATCCTGGATTTTCTTCTGAAATTCCTCGAAAACTTCAATTAGGGATTCCTTTAGAATTTTCTGCAGGGATCTCTAAAAGAGATTCTTGAACCGCCAGAGACACCTGCAGAAGTTTCTTCAGGGTTTCATACAGCAGTTGCTGCAGAGATACGTCCACAATTTTCTGCATGGATTCCTTCAGGAGTTTCTTACAGGCTCCTCCTAGAATTCCTCCCTGAAAATATTCGGGGATTCCTTAGTGAAAATAGTGTTACCTAATTATCAAGTTTGATAGCTTCTGAAGGTTTTGAGAAAACAAAACAAAAACTGTAGTAAAATCAATATGTTATTGCCCTTCGTTTGCAATGGAGTAATGCAACATGCATTGCACGAAAATACCGGCAATGTTTCAATATTCCTTTCATATTATAAATATTTGTCTGCTCCCCAAACAAATATAGTATTAAGGCTGTTAAAAATTTTAGAAAGTGTAAACAACGTAAAAACAAAAATGTATAAATCATTTCGGGTCTGTTATGCCCATATGTGACGCCCGAGTTTTCCAAATAAACGAATAAGTAAAAAAGCCTAACCACTGGTAGCAGTGCGGAGCCGAAAATCTTTCAAGACACAGGTCTAAGAAGGATGGACCACGAGATCGCTGCGCTTTACGGCGAACCCAGCATCCAGAAAGTGACCAAAGCCGGAAGGATACGGTGGGCAGGGCATGTTGCATGAATGCCGGACAACAACCCTGCAAAGTTGGTGTTCGCGAGTGGTTCGATTGGTTACGGAGCGCAGAGAGCACAATGGGCGGACCAGGTGGAGCGTTACTTGGCGAGCATTGGGCGTGACCGATGATGGAGAGCGGCAGCCAGGAACCGAGTATTTCATGAGGACATGGAGAAATATTGTTGTTTCGGTTTTATCTTGAATTTAATATAATACTAAATAAATGAATGCATGAAATGAAAAAGGCTATTTGTGACGTTACGCCAAAAATAATAAGGAGATTAACTTCTGATGTAGAGAACACCCTTCGTTTAAAAAAAGTTTTAATGTTATAAGATCATTTATGAGTTATCTATGCTCGCCCATCATTGCTTCTTCGAATTGAACTTGCTCAACGACTGACGAAAATAGATCGCTTTATGGAGTGATCAAAAGTTATCATTTCTCACTTCTATTACCCAATAAAAAGTAGAGTTGTAGCCAAATTTTAATGAAGTCCAGCAGAGGCATCTTAAAAATGTGAATTATGCTTCAGTTGCAGAAGCACCACTCCACCAAAACTTGTGCCTTCGAGAGCAAGTGCTCTCTTGAGACAGCAGCCGTGGCCATCACCACGCCGCCAGTTGCGAAGTCTATAGACCTACCAATGGGAAGCACTGGAGGGCTCTATACCTCCATCCATATAGGAGCCCTCCACTAGCACTGGGGGTACTAGTAGCTCGCTAATGAACTTCAAATCGAGGCTGGATTTCGCCAAACCGGGGTGTGGCGGATGAGGCGGCTAAGTAGTTGTGAGAGAGCAACGAGGCACCGTAATTTCAGCAATTTCCAACTATACTTTTTCCCTTCTGCCGTCTGGTCAAATACACGCCTATTGCTGACGCAGCCCCGCGATTGGCACCCGTCACGTCACGTCGCGTCGTCGTGGACGGTGCAGTGTAGTGCTTGCTGCTGGGCGGCACAAAGGACTGACTGGTGCGAGTTAATCTACTTTTAATCAACGGGTCTTCCCGAGACTTTTTAGCCTTAAAGGGGTTCACAAGCCCCTATTAGCAGCTGCACAACCAGCCTGCGGTGGCATTTAGTTTGTGAGAGATCTGCTAGAAAAAAGTATCTGTCTCGAACTCTCTGAGGCAACAACAGGTGAAGAGTGTTGTGCGTCACGATTTGAGAGTTAAGTTTTTGTCATGTGATTTGAAAATTGATTCTTGATTTAACTAGTGTGGCGTGGGGCATCGTGCTCGCGGTACTATAATCAAAGGCGTTAATCAGTGGTGCGTGCCGTCAAAGGCATTTATCGTTACTCATTTGGGTTGCTCGTTGCTGCAGAAGGCTGACATTTTGGACGATTGGTGGACGCACGCGAAAAAGTCTTTATTTTCTTGCTGCTGTGAAAACGTATCTAATGGTCAAAAGTGAGCGTTGATGCAAGTATGGAGTCAATTTGTATTCCTAATCGATTCCTGAACAACTAAGTCATATACCAGGAGTAGGTCTTAGAAGCACAGGTTTCATAGTTCAACACAAAAAGTTGAATGAAGATCTCCTATTATTGAGTTATGTTCACTATTGACTACCTGGCGAGGAAAAACTTTTTAAAAATCTAACTAATGGAAGAAATCTCCTTGACTTTTATGAATATAGAGCATCATCATGTCTGCCACACGATATTCACATACAAAATAATTATTAACTGGGAAGCTGTCGGTATATAACTGTGGTAGATCTCATAGAGCACTAAGTTGAGAAGCAAGCGTTGTCACATATGGGAAGTTACACCAAAGTGAAGAATTCTCACAGGAGTTTAGGTTATAAGAATTTCATTGTTTTGTTTGAGTAAAGAGTATCTTCTAAACATTTCACTCTGATTTGCAGAAGCATCTGATGTTTATCAATCTGGTAACTGCAACGAATTCAAGTATACGCTTCATACGTTCGACAGGATGTACCCATAGCTACCTTCGGAATGCCTGAATCCATTCCATGATGCAACAACACAGTATCTCATAAAAATGTATTACAGAGAATAATTTATGTCCCTATAGAGGGAGCAACATTTGTGAGTTAGATTTTCCCCATCCCTATCCCAGCCATACACGTTACTTATTGCTTCTCGCCGGTTCAGCAAGCGCACATTACCAACCTGTCCCCCGAGGGCAAAAGACGTATATGTATGATGGCAGTATAATTTCTTCAACTGTTGTTTTGTCCCACTCCCACGTGCTGCCGTGTCGGACGGACCCTTCATCAACCCGATGGCAAACGGGCGAAGAAAAGCAAAAAGATTTCCTTCGCTAAAACATCCATCGCATCCATCTCGCACACAAGATGTGTCCACAAGGAGTGCAGCGACGACGACGCAGTGTACCCACCAACCAACGTACTTAGAGCACATTCATCTGAATAGGTTTTGCATGGCGCGGCGCGGTCGGTCGGTGGACCAGATTCCGTATAAAGACGGGCAGCCCATCAGCAGCCAGCCGTTCGTTCGCGGAGTTCATCCCATCATCGTCCCCTCGAGCCATAAATCGCCACGATCCGAGCGAGCCAGGTGATTGTAAATAAAATGTTGTACGGTAGGGAGGACCAAGCACCGTTATGCGGGGTGACTTCGAGGATTTTTGGAGGACTTACAAATATTATCGATCTTAAGTTGTTGAAATTCGCAGTAATGATTCAGAATTTAGTCGTATACAGACGAATTCCTCCACCGCATCGAAGCGAAGGTATTCCCGTCTATTGTGGCATTACTGCCTAGACGGATCCATGTTTGGTTCCGCCTACTAGCATGCACCTAGTTTTTGAACCATTCATTTCAAGATTCTCTCTCAAATTGCATGCCGCTGTCTATCACCGATTGCAAGAGAGTTCGTGGGGCAATGTCAGTCTGAATTCATGGGTGAACGCGCTACAACGACCCAGATAACAGAAGCTCGCCATCCGCTAGTTCTTGCAGAAATGCCGCGAATACAACGTGCCCACTTGTTCATCGATTTCAAATCGGTGTGTGATACAATCGATTCAGAACAGCTATAGCAAACTATGCACGAATACGGATTCCCGAGTGATGTGCCTTGTTCGAGTATCAGGGACAACATTGCCTTAGAAGGTATAATAAGGAGATCGGGGATAAACACGAGTTGAACGATTTTTACGAAGTCCGTTCATCTGCTTGGTTTCGCTGATGATATTGATATTACAGCTCATAAATTTGATACCTTGGCGGAAACGTACATCCGACTAAAGAGTGAAGCCAGGCGAATCGGATCAGTCATTAATGTTTCGAAGACAAAGTACATGATGGCAAAGGGCTCTACGGAAGAAACACCGCTCTCGCCACCTAGAATTTCTATTGACGGTGATGAAATCGAGGCGGTTGAAGAATTTGTGTACTTGGGCTCACTGGTGACCGCCGATAACGACGCCAGCAGAGAAATGCAGAGACGCATTGTGGCAAGAAATCGAGCTTACTTTGGGCTCCGCAGAACTCTACGATCGAACAAACTTCACCGTCACACGAAGTTTAATATCTACAAAACGCTGATTAGACCAGTAGTCCTCTATGGGCACGAAACATGGACCATACGTGCTAAGGACCAGCGCACCCTTGAAGTTTTCGAACGGAAGGTGTTGCGTACCATCTACGGCGGAGTGCAGATAGAAGACGGGACTTGGAGAAGGCGAATGAACTACGAACTGAATCAGCTGTTGAGAGAACCAACCATCGTCCACAGCGTGAAAATCGGGAGGCTACGGTGGGCGGGTCACGTGATCAGGATGTCGAATAGCATCCCGATTGAAATGGTTCTCGAAAGTCATTCGACCGGTACAAGAAGACGTGATGCGCAGCGATCTAGGTGGGTAGATCAAGTGAAGGACGATTTGTGGATTCTTCGTAGAGTGTGGAACTGGAGACACACAGCCATGAACCGAGTAGACCGGAGACGACTCCTACGTACAGCAGTGGACACTCAGGCCTTAGTCTGATCGGTAAGGTAAGTAAGAGATATTTAAGGTAAGCCAAACTACCTTGGAGCTCATAACTTCGGGTCTATACTCGTAACAGTAGCCATATATGTTATACTGAGTAACTTTGTATAATCAACCACGGTTACTAGACCAATTATGAAGTCTACTAGATGCGTGAAGCTATTGAAATCCCAAATGTCATTAAGAGACAATATAAGGATATTGCAGGTCAGCCAAACTATCTTGAAGTTCAGAACATCACGTCAACTACTAGATATTATTATGAAGTTGTGGGACATTCAGGGTCGTCTAAATTGTCCTATCATGAAGTCTGTCAAATCTACAAGAATAATTTTATGTGTTTTCGCCATAAATACTAGTATTGCATAATCTTCTGGGATTGATGAAGCTCTTGAAATTTCAACTGTCATTTGAGAACACTATAGAGATATTCCGGGTTAGCCTACTACCTTAGAGTTCAGAACTTCAGTATGCAGGAGTACGGTGTGAGGCGACGAGGAATGAACCACGAGCTCGCTGTACTATACGAAGATCCCAGCATCCGGGATGTGGCAAAAGTTGGAAGGATACGATGGGCAGGATGTGTTGTGGGAACGCCGGACAACAACCCAGCAAAGCTGGTGCTTGCAAGAGATCCGGAGTATACAAGAACGCCTGGAGGGCAGCACGCAAGGACGGTGCACCAGGTGCAGAACGATCTGGTAAATGTGGGATGCGGCCGAGGATAAAGGACTGCAGCCACGTACCGAGTGTTGAGGTGGGAATTTTTGATTCTGTTTTATTATAATTGTTATTAACGCTAAATAAATGAATTAGTTGCAATCATTACGGTTGGTAATGTAGTGTAACTCAAAACAACAAAAAGATATTATTACCGCTGTAGGTGTAGATTCCATGCAATATATTTATTCTAAATATCCCGAAGCTATGTTATAGTCTCTAATTGGGTTTTTAAATTAAGAAAAAATGTATTGATTTTTTTTATTTTATACGAAGGAGTACCTTTGTCTGAACCACCATGATTTTTTCAGATTTTTAGAACTTCATTTTGGTACCTAAAATCGATTTCGAAGAGATTTTCAAAATCACCTTTTGACAGCTGGTCAACTGCTTGACAGCTCCGTCCAGTTCAAAATGCGACGAGGGGTGATTCGACAAATTGCTCTCATACAAACTTCAAATTGTTTTTTAAATAGGTTCCCGGGCACCAAAATTCATGAAAATTTGGATTTCGGCTCAGTTTTGCATGCAGATTCTGAATATGGAATTATCTCAACACAGCTAAAGAAGCCAATTCTGTAAGCTCCAGTGAGTATAACGGATTATGCAACATAACTTCATATAGCCAAAACAAAAACTTCAATTGTTTTAGATACTAGATTTTAAACATCATTATAGCTTAAATTACCCTGCTTTTCTGATGATGTCCATTAAACATCCAGGAGATTTACTGGACATGATAGAATACAAATCGTATTTTTGTCTAATGAAAGAAGTTACCGTTACACCCGTAGACTTTAGGATCTTAACTCAAGAACAGTTTGGATAACCTGAGATTTCCCTATTGATCTGATTATGTCTACTAAACTTTCAAAAGATTTTCTAGACATGATGGATTACAAATCGTAGCTATGTATAATGAAAGAAGTTACCGTTATACCCGTAGACTTGAGGATCCAAACTCCAGAATAGTTTGGATGACCTATGATATCCCGGCTGATATGATACTGTCTATTGAACTTTCAGAAGACTTACTGGACATGATAGAATACAAATACCCAAGTAACACCGAAAACATAATCCGAAATAGCAAAATATTTACTTTGTCCTACAGCAGTTGTTATGAAGTTTCTCGAAACATATCATGTCATGGATAAGTCGTTTTCATGATACCTAAAACTTATACACAGTGATCTTCTATTTAGAAGTCTTATTAAAGAATATATTTTGTTTTCTCAAACAAACATTGCATGTTGTTTTCGATTATGTTGGGTATGTTCTATTTAAGTACACTGTGTTTGTTACCATACATGCTCAGTATGCTCTATATGTCATATTAGAGTAACATTTGCAGTTTCTTGTTTAAGACTTGTTTTCAATCATGTTTAGGTAAAACATAGTATGTTTCGTATGTTTATAATTAGTCGAGTTTTGGTTTTCTGCAATATGAAAGAAAACATGTGTAACATAAACCTCATTCATTTTTTTGAACAGGGACATGCTACACTACCGATCATAGAAATGCAAAATCGATTTTTATTTCCTACGTAAAGAAATATACTGCCGTGAATCGCATATTTGTCCCATTTGCATAGGAAATCCAGCAAAGATGGGACTGATATGTGATTCACGGCAGTATACTCCTAACAGAATCTTTGCTATGAATACCTATATAAAAAAATACAGGAATATATGTTCCCACAACATATATGATTATCTAAAAGGGCCGATTTTACCGAGCATAATTCTCTTCGAGCCGCTTCAATGTATAAACTGTGATAATTATTTGATACTTGATATTTGTTATGTTTCCAAATCGTGACAGATATCAAACCGTTCAAATACCAAACCAAACATGAGAGACCAAAACAACCACAACAAAATTACCCACAAAAACAATATCAAGCCAATTTTGAATCATATCCCAAAACATGTATCATGCCATGTCACAGAGTGCCATTTAATTTTATTTTATGCCACAAAAGTTCAGCTTATTGGACGCAGTGGCTTAAATTCCCCAACAGGGGAGGAAAAAAAATTTATTTCTAAATTATTAAATATTTATCAAATATTGTATTGTGTTTCAATAATTTGTTATATGTATTAGACTGTCCCAAAAAAAATCGTTGTTCGAAAAGTCAAGGTGCTCAACCCTTAAATGAAAGATATGCATATTTGAAGCATTTTTGTAGAACATTTCGATTTTCTAAAAAATCATTTAGAGGTTCCGCTAGGGCGATTTTTGAAAAATGGCCTTTTTTCATGAAAAGTCTCAAAAAAATCATTTTTTCGTAATATTTTTTCAACTTCTGAATTTTTTCAATATTTTTGTATTTTTCTATTGACCTCTAGGCATTCTTGAAGGGAATAAGTTTTTGAAATATTGTATTTATATTGACGGCAGATCCGATTTTATGTTGATAAAAATATCAGTTTTTGAGAATTTTTCACCTAAATTTGACAAAAAAATACATGTACGATTTTTTATTTACAATTTTGAAAGTTTTATCTGATAGTACTATTTGTATGCGTTATTTCTCTAAAAAAAGATTTAAAATATTTTGTCTAGCAGCTGAGATATTAGGATTTTAGTAAATGGACAATATTTCAAATTTTTGCAAAACTTTGTATATTTGGAATATTGTAAGGTTTTTGTAACACTCCAATGTACGTATATTAAGTTAAAAAAAAAGCTTTTCTTGTTGTATAGTCAAGCTAATTTAAACATGGATCTTTTATTCTGGGCTGGTTGACAGTAGATTCATGAAGAGCTTTTATCTGAATAACTACAAATATGACGGGTATCGTGGTTACTGGTAGCAACGCATTTAGTTGGAGATTACGTCGTGGATTTCCCGACTACTGCGCCCATTTTTTTCTGAAATAGGAACGACCATTTAATGCAGAGATTATATAACATTGATAAAATCAATTAAAACCATAGTTAAGGCATGATTTTTACTGAAGACTTGAATTTGAAATGTAATGGACAATTTGGCATGAAACTCGGCAACGGGGGTGCATAGTTAATCGGACAAATGCCGATTGTCATACAAAATTGCCAACTTTGAGATGGTTTAACTATATTTCCTTTGATTAATTAAACTCAAATTTTGATACGAAACCGACACGATGAAGAATTTTGCGTATAAGAAATACATTTCTTATCACATGTGTGGGCGTAAGTGCAAAACTGATCGAATAGCAACACACATGTAAATCAAATGACTGCCGTTGTCCGATCACTTTGACACATTTTGGTTGCCCTATCGTGCCTAAGCTTGTGATCAGAAACGGTTTGTATTTCGTATATGCAAAATTCAGCATATTTGCAATTTCGTGTCAAAATATTAGCTCAATTCATCAATTAAATAAACGTTTAGCAATCATAAGATCGCGTATTTCCTCAAAAGCCTATTATTGTCTATTTTTTTCTAAGTTTTTTAAAATCAGTCCTGACTTAACTTAGTTATTTTTTTATTGATTTCATCACTATTATGTTATCTCTGCATGGAATAGTTTTGCTACTTCAGAAAAGGGGTGTAATTGTCGAGAATTCCACGACAAAATATCGAAATTAATGCGTTGCTAGCCATCATTGTTGTAGTTATTCAAATAAAAGCTCTTCATAAATCTACTGCCAATCACCCCAGAATAAAAGACCTATGTTTAAACTAGCTTGACCATCCAATAAGGAAAGTCGTATTTTCAAGCCTAACTTCTTTTAATATACGTACATTGGAGTGTCACAAAGACCTTACAATATTCCAAATATACAAAGTTTTGCAAAAATTTGAAATATTGTCCATTTACTAAAATCCTAATAACTCAGCTTCTAGACAAGATATTTAAAATCTTTTTTCAGAGAAATGACGCTTACAAATAGTACTATCAGATAAAACATTCAAAATTGAAAATAAAAAATAGTGCATGTATTTTTTTGTCAAATTTAGATGAAAAATTCTCAAAAAATAGGCTTTTTATCAGCACAAAAACGGTTCTGCCGTCAATATAAATACAATATTCAAAAAACTTATTCCCTTTAAGAATGCCTAGAGGTCAATAGAAAAATACAAAAATATTGAAAAAATTCAGAAGTTGAAAAAATATTACGAAAAAATGATTTTTTTTGAGACTTTTCATGAAAAAGGCTATTTTTCAAAAATCGCCCTAGCGGAACCTCTAAATGATTTTTTAGAAAATCGAAATGTTCTACAAAAATGCTTCAAATATGCATATCTTTCATTTAAGGGTTGAGCACCTTGACTTTTCGAACATCGATTTTTTTTGGGACAGCCTAATATGTATGTATAAACTTGGCAAATTCTTGAGAAAAATAAAGCATGTTTGAGTTTTTGTGTTAAAATAAGATGAATACTATATATTTATTTTGATGCAAAATTCTTAAAAAAATACTGATTTATAAGGCGCAATAATTTTATCGGGGTACAATAGTCTATTTCACCGTAAAAAACGATTGGCATTAAAATTTATGACCACAGTAAGGCAATTAGACGTTAAAGTGGCTTGGTAGAATTATTGATGCATGTCGATTTTCGCAGTTGTCGATTTTTATTATTGACATTTTGAAACTTAATTATTTACAGTAATAAAACATCTTGATTGTCAAGGCACTGTTTTCTAGAATTTGTTGAAAATATATAGTGGAAAACTTACTAAGATACATAATCAAGTATGCTCAGATTCATATAGAACATGAATATGACATCACAAAGATGTTGCGCAGGCTCCACCTTCTGACATGTTCTGTTACTTGGGTAGTAGCATTGCATAATGAAGAAATTACCGTTACACCGTTGAGAAACTCAAGAATAGTTTGAAAGACCTAGGATATCCACTATCCAGAATTCAGAGCGTTAACCCTCTAGTGATCGGGCTGTTGTATTTTCTACAACACGTTTTCAAAATCTCGTTTATTGTTCTCAGCATTAGCATGGTGCTGGCTGTGGAGGCCAAGTCGCGCGGACGAATTGTTGATGCCAAAAGATTTGGGTTCCATGGAGTTTTAGAGAGGCATTCCAAGGCATTTCAAGGGACATTTTAGAGGCTTAAGGGGACTTCAAGGAACCATTCAAGGGCTTCAAAACTTCCAACGACCACCAAGAAAGCATCTGAAAACTTCTTGAATCTCCCTTTTTTAAATGTCCGTGAAAATCCGCCGAAACAACCTAAAAATTCCCGGAGACCCACTGAAATCCCCAGACACGCCTCATGAATACTCCTAACACCTCCTGAGACCCTCAAAAATGCTAGTGAAACGCATCTGAAAACCTGATGAAACCCCTGAGATCCCCATAAATACAACTGAAACGCTTCTGAGACCTCTGAGCAATGAGACTCCCTTTAATCCTTCTGAAAACCATCTAAAACCCCCGGTTTCGCCCCTAAAACACCCCTGAATCCTCTTTATACGCTCCTGAGACCACCAGGAACATTCCTGAGTCTACAAGGCATCTGAGTCAATCTGGAAGGCATTTTTAAGCCCTTTAAACGTCCACGACCTTCAAAGTCCTTAAAACGACCGTTGAACCTTCTAAAACTCCCTGTGGCCCATTGAAATGCCCCCTGATAGTCTCTGAAGTACCTTTGAGAACTCCCTCAAACTCCTATGTGATCTCCTGGAATGCCTCTGGAAAACCTTAAGGCTCCTGAAATGCTCCTAATAATTCCCAGAACCCAGTGAAACGCTCTTGAGACCCCCTGAGATTTCCTGCTACGAATGCCTCTGAAGCTTCTGAAACCATGGAGCCATGCAAGTCCCTAAAGCAAACGCATTCTTCTTCTTGGCGTAATATCCCCACTGGGACAAAGCCTGATTCTCAGCTTCAATATGCTTCAGATGGAAAAGAATACGGAGAATTTGTCTGAATTGAGGGGGTTAGAAGCAGAGGAGTGTTATTGACACAAATCTACTTTCGAGTAATGATGTTCAAAATTTTTCACCATTTTTTTGCCCCATACAAAATGTATGAAGTTTCAAAATCAACCCAATTTTCTCCAGTTTGTTGAAATTTTTCTAATAATCGAAAAATTAAACTTAAAAAGTTTGAAATCTCAAGAATTTTTTGATATGCTCAGCTCAAAATCTACAAAATGGTCACTTACATCTGTGTATTGTTTGCTTAGTTTAAATGAGTTTCAGAGTAATTTTTCACGTTCAACAGCCCTCAGTCATTTTTTTTTTTCAAAATGTGATGTACATTTCTTTGAAAAGAAAACCTAGTTGGTTTAAAATTTATTGGGTTAGACAAAGGTATGCATGTAAAAAAAGTAAACCGATAAATATACAGGCATCTGGGCTCCTCAGTTGTGAACAAAACTAAGCTTGCAATGGTCAGACAAACTCTGACTTTTTACTGATAAAATACTGAAGACAATAGCGAGTTGGTAAGGGCCCATATAGCCGAGGCGGTAAACGCACGGGTATTCAGCATGACCATGCTGAGGGTGACGGGTTCGATTCCCGGTCGGTCCAGGATCTTTTCGTAAAGGAAATTTCCTTGACTTCCTTGGGCATAGAGTATCTTCGTGCCTGCCACACGATATACGCATGCAAAATGGTCATTGGCAGAGGAAGCTCTCAGTTAATAACTGTGGAAGTGCTCATAGAACACTAAGCTGAGAAGCAGGCTTTGTCCCAATGAGGACGTTACGCCAAGAAGAGAGAGGAGAGAGCGAGTTGGTTACATAGTTCTGGTTTAATTGTATTGGAAAAAAAGACAGAGAAGACAGAGAAGACAGAGAAGATAGAGAAGACAGAGAAGACAGAGAAGACAGAGAAGACAGAGAAGACAGAGAAGACAGAGAAGACAGAGAAGACAGAGAAGACAGAGAAGACAGAGAAGACAGAGAAGACAGAGAAGACAGAGAAGACAGAGAAGACAGAGAAGACAGAGAAGACAGAGAAGACAGAGAAGACAGAGAAGACAGAGAAGACAGAGAAGACAGAGAAGACAGAGAAGACAGAGAAGACAGAGAAGACAGAGAAGGCAGAGAAGACAGAGAAGACAGAGAAGACAGAGAAGACAGAGAAGACAGAGAAGACAGAGAAGACAGAGAAGACAGAGAAGACACAGATGGGCTCCTCAATTGTGAACAAAACTAAGCTTGCAATGGTCAGACAAACTCTGACTTCTTACTGATAAAATGCCGAAGACAATAGCGAGTTGGTTACATATTTCTGGTTTTATTGTGTTGGAAAGAAAAAAAAACTTTTTTTGGGAATACATGTCTGGAATTAGTTAGATATTGTAGTGTAGTATCCCTAACTTCGAAAAATAAAAAAAAAAACCTGAAATAAGTTTGAGATCTAACATGCAAGAAACATTGGGCACAGAGACCTGTACCTCAGATACCAGAGAGTTGAATCATGCGAGTTATATCAGTTCAGTTCTTCATTTTTTTAGTTCAGTTCTATCAAAAAAAGGAAAAAATACCCCAGTTTACGGTACCTTCACCGATCTTGGCGTGCAGGCAAGAGGTGGTCCGGTAGAAGTACTTTGTCTGTTACGACGCGACGAGGCTATGATGTGAACCAGAGCTTCTAAGTCAACAACGACGAGGCTCGAGGTAAGCGAAGCGACGCGACGGAAGGAAAACACCGGTAGCCATATGAGATGATGATAGACGAGTGCGCGCAGATTGATGCTGCTGGTGTGCCTCCTGCTCCTCCTTCAGTTCAGACCATTGCATGCCATGCCGCCACCGCACCGCAGTGATTCAAATTAGCCTCAAATCAGGCTGCTGACGAAACGGCCCATAGCAGCCGATCGATCGAGTTGCGCGCGATGGGAGAGGCCCTCGTTTCATGCATTATGGGCTCTGCTGGCTCGATGTTGTCGTTGTCGTCCGCATGTCGTTAGACAAAGTTGTCTTTACTCGATTTGGGGACGATCTAATACGCTTACGATTTGCAAATTGGTTACATTTTAGACTAACAAATCAGATTGCCATAATTTGGATCGAGATGGTGTTTTTGATTGGAACGCAAGTAATTGGCTTTTAAGGACTGTGGATTGCAGCTGGGAAGAGTCGATGCAAATCGAGCCAAACCCTCCGGGAGAGGATGGCTGGCTAGTGATTACGGTTTATTATTCAAATCAGGTCGATCCGTGTGGCGTTGCGAATCCGCAAAACAAACTGACCTGGTCTCTTTCATGGTACGTTAGTGCTGAAACCTCTGATGGGATACCACAGACAGCCATATGTGCAAATCCTTCCTCGACCGACCCAGCTGGATACCCCCAGGTCAAACACAATAAATCTCATTTTCGGCATAACCGGCGACCCCCTAACAAATTCGCCGTTGAACGTGGTAAGTTCGTCACGGGGCTATAATCTAACCTTTCCTTGACCGGCGGGTGCCGCTAAACATTCTTATGGTGCTCTACGAGCACAACATGACTTTGACGCCTTCAACCGTGCAGGCTTTCGCTCGGCAAATTTATCGCTCCACGTACCTACCTATATATTCATGCTATTCATAACAAACACGTCCGAAACGAGAGCGAAAAGTTTGACGTACTGTGAGAACCCCGGACGGACCATCAGACCAACCCTGCAGCAGAGCCGAAAGTTTCCTCTCAACAAGAACATAAAAATGTTCAGCCGACTGCCAGCCAGCGCTCCCTTCCAAAAGTTGGGCTGTTGAGGGTTTTTTTTTATTTTGCGCGCGTTAAAACTGCATTAATCAAGCTCGTAACAATATGTTTTCGGACTTAATTACCTAATTAGTTCCTCGGAAAACAAGAAAGGTAGAAGACATCGCATCGGTCGTTGAGTTAGCCTAGTCAGTCCAAGGGACCCAATTGAGTGCTCTTTTGCGTTTATGGTGAACGCATGTCTTCGTTTTGTATGCCATTTTAGAGTCTTTTGAGATATGTACAACTGAAAGGCTTACTTTTCTACTGCTTTCATTAGATGTATTTGAAAAATGAAAACTGGATCAGAAGGGTAGATCATAACAAAATCTGAATTTTTACGTATTATTATTATCATTATTATTACTATTTATTGAGTAACCTCAGCACTGCTCGGCACACGTTCGCGATATGGAAGAATCGCAAATTCAGGTTTGGACCTCTGAGAGAACTATGGTGAAGGAATTCATGAAACAAAATTGGATCACGGTTCCACTACATTTTGCATGGGGAACTATAGGTGTTCAATTAGGTATACTTTGAAAAATAACCCTACTATTTTTTTTTTTTTTGAGAATTCTGTCGACGATACCTTTGAGAATTCCTTTTATAATTTCTTTGGATTTTCGAACTGCAATTTCTTCTATAATTTCGTTTGAAAGCTATTTAGCTGATATTACGTTTTGTAATTGTTTTTGGATTTTTTTCCCCCGAAAATATATGGTAATTCCTTCTGATTTTTTTTTACTTTTGGCCACTAATATTTCTACCGGGCGTAATTGCAGTATAAAACAACACCTTCTTTCTCAGCTGCGAAAAAAAACAATATCTCTTTATGACAGTGTTTGTGAATCACAAGCATAAACCATGCCCCGCAAAGTTGTAAGAAGCTGATGTTTTCTGAAGCAGTTATGCGCTTTCGGAATGTTGGTGCCAATTTATTTCGAAATAGATTCAGCAATTAATTTAACCATCGAAAATTTTATTTTATTGGGCAGTTACTTTTTCAATGTCCTAGGGAATGCGTTTGGAAATGCATTTTTGAATTTCTTTGCAATTACTTTGATCAATTTCTTTGAGAATATCTTCGACAATATATATATTTTTTTCGGCAATTTCTTCGGATGTGGAATTGCAATAATCTTCCTTCAAAGAAATCTTCTTCTTACTGGAAGTGTATCGTTCATTTTAAAAATGGTTATGTCATTTGGAGAAGCAATTCCAATAGAAATACCCTTTTTATCAGCTTTTTATACTCCAAATATATGAATAAAACAAATTAAAAAAAGAAAAAAAATCCTTCAGCTGTTCCTTTGAGATATCTCTTGGTAATATTTTTTGTTGATTTGATTTTTTCCAGTTCTTCTGGAAATGTTTCCTCTTCATTTGGAAATTTTTCAGACTTTTGCAATAGGAATTCCTTCCACAACTCTTTCAACGTATTTCTCGGCAAATCTTTCTGCAATATAATTGTGTGTCAAACGTTCAAATCTTTTGAAATCCATGCATATGACAGTGTTTAGATTTGAATTGCAGAAATAAATCCACGTGCTCCGGTGGCAATCGAACCCAAGACTCTCAATTTACTATACCGGCGCTTCTTTCCTCCACGCCTTGGAGCCACTTGACTACTCTAAAACCTCAGTTTTCTCTCACTTTGCACTAAACCCAATGTAAGCCCTCCCCAATTTCCACACTAATTCTCAAATAGCGCTAGGCTTGGCAAATGGCTCCGAGGACGTAAATTGGGGTTCTAGGTATTCGGGAACAGCTAAGATGTGATTGATATTGGTTGTTTCTCAAATTGTCCCTCTCAAGGAGTACTACGACTACCACCAGAAGTGTTGCAAAATTTGTGATGCAATTCCCAAGCTTGAATTATTCGGTTTTTGAATTTTGGAAAAAATTGATTGTTTTAGTTTTACATATGCAAAAAGTACTTTTTTTTCTGAGCCACTATGATTTTTTTTCAGATTTTAGAACCTTATTTTGATACCCAAAATCAATTTCATTTAGATTGATTCATATAACCTTTTGACAGCTGGGCAACTGCTTTACAGCTACGCCCAGTACAAAATGCGTCGATGAGCGATTCGAAGAATCGTTCCCATTTGAACTGCAAATTGATTTTAAAAAAGGTTCCCGGGCATTAAAATTCATGAAAATTTCGATTTAGGCTCAGTGTAGCGTGCAGATTTACAATATGTGATTATCTCGATACCGTTGAAGAAGCCAATTTCGTTGGATAACTGGATAATATGTGAATGCTTTTTGGATTCTGGATCTCAAGGAGCACTAAATGCAATTGAGTGCTGCTGTAAAGCTCAGAGGTTTCCAATCTGGGGTCACGAGCCGTGCTATTTTCTCAAAGCCGAAAGTCCTAGGAATCCTCAAGTATCACTTCTTACAATAAAGGGGTGTTACAAAGTTTAGTGGTTCACAATCTGAGGTAACTGTCTATTTGGCGTATATCAATCTAGTATGGGTCTGTTCATAAACCACGTAGACTTATGCCACTGCCACCGATAAGGCCCCTTGACATCTCTCTCAAATCCCCTGAGATCCCCTGAAACATCCTGAAATGACTCTGGGATTCCCTAGAAATCCCCCAGGAACCTCCTGAGAACTTCTACAACGTCCATGAGCCCTCCTGGGATCCCTCTGAGACCTCATGTAATCCAAAAAAAAAAAACATATTTACTTCTTCCTAGCACTTTTGGTTCTTGCGAAAATCTTATGGCTCAAAAAAATGTTTTGACTTCATCCTCACACCTTCGGTTATGGATAAATTCGCTTGGCTCATGACCGTAGGTTTCGAACCACTTCGATCTTCTCGAATGAATTCTGAAACTAACAAACGCTCCCCCGATTTATGCACTAATTCCCAAATAGTGCTCGTCTTGCAACTAACGCTCACCCATTTTACGCTCACCTCGTTTTGGGCGTAAATAGGGCTTTCATTGTATCTCCCCTGCAGGTACCGAACTGATCTCGATTTCAAAAATCGGAGTCTTCAGGGGACAGAGATGATTAAGTGGTTCCGTAGATTGGAGGAAAAAAGCGCCCGTCTAGAGAATTGGGAGTCATGGGTTCGATTCCCATCGGGGTACGTGTATTTCTTTTCGCATATCAAATCTCAATTTGTTCATTAGAACTCGTGTTTCTGTTGTGTGCATGGATGCCAAAACGTTTAAACGTGATTTTTTTCGATAGTACTTTAGGAAAATTCTAAGACCATTTGAAAGTTAGGAATTCCTAATCGTGGTTCAGATTTTTTAGAATCTCAAAAAGAAATTTCTGAATCAATTTCCAAAGAAATAAGCAAAGGCTTTTTCAAAGCAATTTCTTAAGAAAGAAAGAAAGAATTAAATGCATTACAAATTCTTGAAAGATTTCCGAAGGAATTAAAAACGAAATTGCCTTAGAAGTTTTTCAAAGTAATCTCCAAAGCAGTTGCTGAATAGATTTCTTAAAAAAATGCGAAAGCACTTTCAGGCAAAAGAATTACCAAATCAATTGCAAAAGAACTTTCTAAATGATGTTTTGAATTTTTTTGAAATTAATTGGCAGAGAAATTTTCTGTAGGTATTCCCAAGGACTTAGGTAGAGAATTACTCAATTGCCCAAAGAGATGTTGGATTGTAGGAACATCCTTTGAGGTATTTCACACAACTTAGTGGAGCTGGGATGAAACAGTTGGTAGGTAAATGATAATGAATGAGAATTGAAAATATGTTTGTGTCTATATGCAATAAAGGAGAGGCACTGAACTGAAAACGATATCAGTCAATGCTTGTGGATTGGTTACGAAAGCCTTGCTTGTTGTTTGTCGTTTTACAAAAAAGGTTCTAAATGAGTGCCTAAAAACCCTAGTAAAAGAGTTGTTCTACAAAAGAAGATGAAACTCTTACATGACTGAATGTGTGCATGTAGAATATGCACTCGGGAAGATATTTCCGATGGATTTTTAAAGAATATAGAATTCCTTCCAAAATAATTACGGAAGGATTGCCATAAGAATTGCACGACGAACTTCCAAAGAATGTTTTTCTTAAATTGCCAAATACAAACCTTAAAGAAATTTGTCGAAGGAATTTCAAATAGAACTGCATGAAATGGTTTATCAGGTCAGCTACACCCAAGGCAACTGCAACTCCAAGTGCGACCTCGGTAAGGTAGCATACTAAGCTAATCGAATACTTAGTAGGTGCGTTGGCCTAGATTTGGAGAACGTGAGTTCAGGGTGGTGGATCCTGTCACTTCCTTCAAGTACAATAGCTACAATAGTGGTGGTGATAAGGCAGAACATGAAATTATGTTACTTTTTGAGGTCCCAACATCGACTCAGATCACTAACTTGTAGTTAGTAAGATTCGAGCTCTTTTATCAACCATGTCGCATTCTACGAACCGGCGATCTATGTTTTTGAACATCCAATGCAGTGGTACGGTAGCTGACTCTCACCAGAAGCTGGACGAGCGGATAAGTGACATCAACGAGAGCGATAATCTTATCATACTGTAGGAGTCTATCCACGGAGTGATTAGTACGGCAGAGCGGAAGGTGATAGGTACAGAAAGCAAGATTAGCCGAAAAACGAAACCACCGCAAAAAGAAAATAAAGTATGATGATAAAGCGATTGCTCAGGCGCAAGAGAGTATGGAATAGAATGATATGCGGAGGTTTTAAAGATCTTTCAATGGCATGTGGAGCAAAATAGCGCCTTCTCCCGTCAAGTGTAATGACTGTGATGGAAAGTTGCTGACAGACAAAACATAGTGGCTGAAAGAGTACTTCGTAGAAAGAAAGGACGACGCTGGACACGGTGTGGAACATCCAACGTTATACGAGGTTCAGGCTGCTGGGAAGGACGAACAATCGGCCGAGCTTCTCAAGCATGATAGTGAGCAGATGTATCAACTCTTACACCGTATTATATTGAAGGTTTTAGAAGATAAAGGACTGTCAGCTAGTGGGTTGGATGGTTGGATACAGTCATGAATCGTGGACGTTGAGAAAAGTTGATCGTAGAGCCTTTGGAGTCTTCGATCGTAAAGTGCTGTATACAAAACTGGGAGACGGATCTAACAGCATCACATGAACATGCACTACGAATTGTACCAAGTATATAAAGAGATGAATATAGTGAAGCGAATAAATCACGGTATGCGACAGTGTACTTAGCAGGTAGCTCGTATGCCGGAGGAATGCCAAGCTAAAACTATGTTTAGCAGAGAACAAGGAAGGGGCCGTACAGTTTCCCCGTATACCACGCACACGTTGGCTTTCTGCAGTTGAGGAGGGCCTAACGCCTCTAAACGTTCAGGGTGACTGGAAGCAATTGGCTAAGGACTGAGACCGACGTTAACTCACTGCTTCGAGATTCAAGTTTCAAGCAAATAAGCATCACCAATAACGGATAACATCTTCACCATGGCAGACCCTCCCGAAATATTGTGACTAAATACGCACCACATTTTCATCGACTTCTAGCCTACAGAATCGAGCTCTCTGGGATATGAAAAATTGCCATTGCTCAAACTATTTTTTATTCATAAATATTGAACATTTTCAAACTTTCAAAACAGTATCCTGGTGTATCTGATACATCAAGAAAATAATAAATAGTGACAGGTACAAACAAAGCGGTTTGTTTTCAGCTTTACAAAACACCGGAATAAATCATTCCAAAACAAAAACGCATTCTAAATCTCATACGCAAATTATATTCAGATTGACAGCGAAGCGATACACATCTGGGTCACTCTACGTTCTGAGTCTAACAACCAGCAGAACACTGACTCAACCGTTGCTGACTGTGACAAACCCGTCACCCCATAGTAGGTCGCTGCCAACCAGGCAGCCTCAGCTGCATAATGAGAAACGCCAATTTTAATGACAAATCGTTACGAAATCGAACACGGCAGTCGTGAGGTGGACATAAAACTTCAAACTTCAAACTTCAAAGCATCAACCCCTCGTCGGTCGCTTCGCCACTTCGGCTGGCGCTGCTGCTGATCGGCGCTTAACTTGGCGCTCACTCTCATTTTGCATACGCCCGCCCCGTCCCGTACGCCAACCACCTTCACCTTCATTGTGTCAGTCAGTCTCCGTCCAGAACAATGTCACTGTTTGTGCTGTGCTAATGTCCACCGCTGAGCTTTGAGCCCATCGCCTTCGGGCTAAGGCTGGCTGGCTGACTGGCTGGTCGAGGAGACTGTCCTGCCAAGATTCTATCATCTGGGCAAACGGTTCTGGCTCGGGTGGCGGTGAAGGAATCGATCGCTCACACTAACTTTAACCGAGGCGCAACCCAACGCACTATGGACCGGAACTGGAAACATTGAAGGAAAAATCATCAACATCGGAAGTTTCACTACAGCTGGCCCTTAGGTCAGCGAACTGTTTTGTCTTCCGAGTTTGACTATACGTTTGTGGCCTCTTTAAACATACGTTCCCAGTGTTCGATGTTTGTTCAACTACTACTACCACCTTTCAATCGATTGTCCATAAAGCTGTTCCCACTCTTATCCCTGCTGTAGAATATTCCTCAACTTTTATCCCGCCAAGAAGTTTCAATTTTTAACCCATAGCGCCCTCGTAATGCGCCAGCTACTGGGGTGCGAGCCTGCAAGTCTTGGCCTTGCTCTATATAAGTTACGCCCAACGATGCTGTTTTGCTGGTCACCGTCGTTGTCGTCGTCGTCGTCGTCGTCGTTCGTTGCCACCTTCTGCCTTCTGGGGATGGTTTTGTGCGACTCCAACTCCAACGGAGAAACATTAGGCGTCGTCTGGTAGGCACGCTGGTGGTTAGATTCGCAACCGCCTCTCCGTAGTTCACGGGTGCCGTGCTGCGCCGCCGTGCCATGGTGCGCCTTCTCGCGGACATCAATCATCGATCGGGCGCAAACAAAAATGGCAAAAAAGCAATGTGTACGAACGTGACAAAACATGGATGGTCACGTTGAGCACGGAGGAAAAAAAAACTTTTATATTATAATCGCGACCATTCTTTTCCTCGACTATGGCCTGCGCCCGGCCCCTTCATGCAGAGAAGGGGGCTAACCGCGCGGATCTGATGAATTGTTTTTGTGTTTACCTACAACGCGCGGACTCTCTATTTTAATGATCATGTCCCCAATTTGCCATGTCAGCGGGGCCGGAGGATGGCTTGGAGGAGACGGTTCGAGGAACTGTCTGGCTTGTAGGTATATTCTGCCTCAACCACAACGCCGTGGAGCACCACGCGGTCCGGCTTAGGAGGAGGAGTAGGTTGGCGAGTGTTCTTTTTTGTCAAGGCCTTTCTTTGTCTCCGGCAAATGAATTGAGATATTAGCAACATCCGATTGTCATCGTGTTGAGTGTCGCGTGGCATGATTGATGATGTTTGCAGCGAATTTCCATCGGATCGTAACGCCAGAAGCAAATTTTGGTTTGATTGAGGCAGGTCCCACCGAACGACGAGCGCGGCAAATTGAGATATTGAAAAACTGATTGGGGTTGATTCGGCGCGAATGTTGATAACCATGACTAACGTTAGGTCATCAGGTTAATGTGAATTTTTGGAAGAAACTGAACGCTAAAAATAATTTTCAATATCATGTTGAAGTTCTGCTGCTCAATGACGGCATCAAACTAATCCGCAGTGGTTTCTTACATGGAAATCAATTTGTTCAAAAATGGAAAAGTGTTGAGCATATTTCAGCGCATGTCAACGCATATGAGCATTCGCGGTGACAAGAGGGGTGAAATCGGCAAACTCTGAATTAGTGTATTACTTATTACTTACGTTTAGTCCTGAGTGTTGAGACTAGTCCGCCATAGCCTCGTAAACCATAGTGAGACTAGTCCTATCACTGACAGTTTCTAAATTCTAAAGAAAAAGATCGCAGTAATTGCCTTCCTTCCAACTATATGGCTGCTGACTTGGTGAGCCGGAAGTGCTTTCACATATCCTCAAGAAATCCACCTGGTTCTGTCCTGGGCCAGGTGTTATGGAACGTCATATACGACGGGGTGTTGAGATTAAAGTTCCCGGTGCGCGTGGTCGGTCGAATTTCTATCGTCTTTCTTTACTTCTTTATTGACGTTGCACTACTATGACCTTCTGAGCTGCCTCTGCTGCGATTTTCTGCTGGGTTCCGGTCAGACGCTTACTTGCAGATTTTGTCCCCGCTCCTGCGCAGAGTGTGGCCAACCCTCCTCCATTATCACACTCGAGTTTCTATCGCAATTGGCTTTTGATGATAATGACAATAGATCTCCACGTTGTAGATCCACATGCAAGGTCGTACAATTGGATCTACGGGCATCTTTTGAGATCAGCAACCGTAGATTGTTATCCACTGATACACACCAAGTTTCACTGGCGTATAGCTGCTCAGATTTTGCGTTTCAGTAGAAAAGTTAGATTGTTGCGGAAACCATGCTTACTATACCGGTCAGTCTAAGGCTCGGTCTATGCTTGTGTCCATGGTTCGCAATTCGTCCTTCACTTGATTGACCCATCTAGCTCGCTGCACATCACGTCTTCTTGTACCGGTCGAATTGCTCTAAAAAAACAATACCTTATGTGGAATTTCAAGTTCATAAATTATTTAAAAATGAAGCAGCTTACAGGGCTAAACGAGTAACCTCTAACCAGCTGCTTAGCTCAGAAAGTACCTTCTTATCTGAACTTTTGGTAACTTACATACATACATTTATTTGTTCAACATCACATTTAAGACAAGACGTAATCTACAATAGTACGCCACAATACTCGGTTTGTGGCTGCCGCTCTCCATCCTCGGTCGCGCCCAATGCTCGCCAAGTCACGCTCCACCTGGTCCGCCCATCGTGCTCTCTGCGCTCCACGCCTTCTTGTGCCAACCGGATCCGTTGCAAACACCAGCTTTGCAGGGTTGTTGTCCGACATTCTTGCAACATGCCCTGCCCACCGTATCCTTCCGGCTTTGGCCACCTTCTGGATGCTGAGTTCACCGTAAAATGCAGCAAGCTCGTGGTCATCCTTCTCCGCCACAAACCGTTCTCTTGCACACCGCCGAAGATCATCCTTAGCACGCGTCGCTCGAAAACTCCGAGTGCTTGCAGGTCCTCCTCGAGCATGGTCCATGTCTCGTGTCGTAGAGGACCACCGGTCTTATTAGCGTTTTGTACATTGTGCATTTGGTGCATGGGTGAATCTTTTTCGACCGCAGTTTCTTCTGGAGCCCGTAGTAGGCCCGACTTCCACTGATGATGCGCCTCCGAATTTCACGGCCCACGTTGTTTTCAGCCGTCAGTAAGGATCCGAGGTAGACGAATTCCTCCACCACCTCGAAAGTATCCCCGTCTATCGTAACATTACTACCCAGACGGATCCGATCGTGTTCGGTTCAGGCTACCAGCATGTACTTTGTATTTGAGGCATTCACCACTAGTCCAATCTTTGCTGCTTCGCGTTTCAGGTAGGTGTACAGCTCTGCCACCGTTCCAAATGTTCTGGCGATAATGTTCATGTCGTCCGCAAAGCACACAAACTGACCGGATTTTGTGAAAATCGTTCCCCGGCTGTTGAGCCTGGCGCGTCGCATAACACCTTCCAGAGCGACGTTGAAGAGTAGGCATGAGAGTTCGTCACCTTATCGCTGTCCCCGGCAAATGAACTCGAAACCCTTACGCAGTTTTGCACACCGTCCATCGTTGCTAGAATCAGTCTAGTCAGCTTCCCAGGAAAGCCGTTTTCGTTCATGATTCTCCATAGCTCTGCGCGGTCGATACTGTCGTATGCCGCTTTGAAGTCGATGAACAGGTGATGCGCTGGGACCTGGTATTCACGGTATTTCTGGAGGATTTGCCGTACGATGATGATCTGGTCCATTGTCGACCGGCCGTCGATGAAGCCGGCTTGATAACTTCCCATGAACTCATTCGTTTTAGGTGACAGACGACGGAAGATGATCTGGGATAGCACTTTGTAGGCAGCATTCAAAATAGTGATCGCCCTGAAGTTCTCACATTCCAAATGGTCGCCTTTCTTGTGAATGGGGCAGATTACCCCTTCCTTCCACTCCTCCGGTAGCTGTTCGGTTTCCCAGATCCTGACTATCAGCCGATGCAGACAGGTGGCCAACTTTTCTGGGCCCATCTTGATGAGTTCAGCTGCGATATCATCCTTACCAGCTGCTTTGTTGGTTTTGAGCTGGTGAATGGCACCCTTAACTTTCCTCAGCGTGCGAGTTGGTTCACTTTCGTCCTCCGCTGCACTGGCGTCGTCGTTTCCTCCGTTGCCGTGGTCTCCCGTGCCTACGTTCTCCACGTCATTTAGGTGCTGATCGAAATGCTGCCTTCACCTTTCGATCACCTCATGTCCGTCCGTCAAGAGGCCTCCGTCTTTATCCCTGCACATTTCAGCTCGCGGCACGAAGCCGTTGCGGGATGCGTTGAGCGCTTTTTCTCCCGAAAGAGGCGGGTCTGCTGTTTCCGCTTCTGTTTGTAACGTTCCATGTTCCGTTGGGTCCCTTGCTGCAGAATTACTGCCCGCACTGCGTTCTTCTCCTCCAAAACCGTTCTGCACTCTTCATTGAACCATTCGTTCCGTCGATTCCGTTCCACGTACCCGATGATGCTCTCGGCTGCGTCGTTGATGGCTGCTTTCACTGTACTCCAGCAGCGCTCTAGATTGTACCGTGGCGGTTGCCGGTACCGTACAATGTAGATGACGGAGTGTTTTGGGCATAGTTTTACCATCACCAGATAGTGGTCAGAGTTGATGTTTTCGCCACGATAGATAGGTCCTGACGTCGATAATGTCGGAGAAGTGCCGTCTGTCAACCAGAACGTGGTCGATTTGAGATTCCTTCTGCAGTGGTGATCTCTGGGTATAACGATAAAAGAGGCTGTGTTGGGAAAAGGTGCTACGTATGGCCATATCTTTGGAGGCGGCAAAATCAATGAGTCGTAGGCCGTTTTCGTTCATCTGCTGGTGGGCGCTGAACTTACCAATCGTCGGTCTGAATTCCTCCTCCTGGCCTACGTGAGCGTTTAAACCTCCTATGATGATCGCGGCTTGGGCAGCGATCGTACTCGCGTTCGAGCTGCGCGTAAAATGCGTCTTTGTCATCATCAGCGCTTCCGGAGTGTGGGTTGTGCACGTTTATTATGCTGAAGTTGGAGAATCGGCCCTTGATCCTCAACCTGCACATTCTTACGTCGATCGGCCACCAATCGATCACGTGCCTCTGCATATCACCCATCACGATGAAAGCTGTTTCCAGCTCGCGTTTGTTGCCACAGCTCTGGTAGATGGTATGATTACCTCCAAACGTTCGCACCATGGATCCTCTCCAACACACCTCCTGCAGCGCTACGATGCCGAACCCGCGGTCTTTCAGTAGATCAGCGAGTATGCGGGTGCTCCCAATGAAGTTGAGAGATCGGCAGTTCCACGTACCGAGTTTCCAATCGCAAGAACTTTTTGTTCGCTGGGGTCGTTGCCATTGGTCTCGGTTTGTATTATTCTGTTGCTGATTTTCCGTTACAGTGTTTTTTACGGCTGGCTCGTAGGGCCTGACACCAATCCCCTACTTTCCGGAGGACCATAGTGCACAGTTGAGCTTAGAGTCCTTCCCTGGCACGTTCATTCTTCCTTTGGACGGTGATCAGTCGCCCCTAACATGGGGATCGATCGCTGTTGTGAGCCGCTCCTCCTGGAGAATAGGAGGCGCTCCTCAGGTTTGCCGAAGCAAAGCCCCCCCTGTCAGCCTACGACCAAAGTTCCCACCGAGGTTGGTTACCCGACGTTCCCTCGACCATCCTGTTTCCGCTGGCAGTAACCTGAATACAAAAATACTATTAAAACTGTTAAACTTTATGCGATACTTTAATGTAAGATACTAATATTTATTTTATTTTACTTTAATTTCAGAATGGACTCGGAAATGACCCTCTGTCTGCGAAGGAGGTAAGTTCAACAAAGTTTTTTATGCGTTATAGATTAGCCTGAATCCCCAACTAATACATCCGTTCGCTCGTACTCATGCTACCCTCTAGCCGCCCCATTAAACCATGCAAAAACTGCACTATCATTGCTAATTGGCCTTCTGATCGACCGCCTTCCTTTATTGAACGGCTACCATTAGTGTACCTACGACCTATGTAATGATTTTATTGAGCGATTTAGCTTGTGCCATAAAAAAACGGTCATCAGAGTCATAAAGCAAAAAATAAAACTACGCCCTTCGTGTCCGTCACAGGCACCCTGGTAGTCACCGCCGTCGTCGTCGTCGTTGTCGGAAACTAACTTTGTCGATCGGTGATCAACACAAATGTGACCAGATACCTCCCCGCGAGCGCGGGTCTACACCGCAACGGCGCGGTGCGACGCTGACCCCAGGCAGGCTTAGTGTGTCTACCGTTTTGTTTACATTGGCGTGGCTCGCTCGAAGGTCACCCGCCACGTTACAAACTATTGGTGACCGGCCGGAACGACCATCAGTCGTCAGGTCGGGGCAGTAGATTAGCGCTTGGCAATTTGTAAGATTGCGGGATTTCCTTATAAAGGGTTTTGAGCGAGAGGATAATATGGAGCTCGGCTGGCTAATTGCGCGCGAAGCCTTCGCTGTCGGAGGGTGTATTCGATGTTAAGTGTGAAAGGAAGGACATAAAGCTCCAACAAGACTAGTTTACATTAGGGAGGAAGCGTTGTTGGGGCATTATGGGTTCCACTTGTATTGAAATTAAAAAGCTAAAAGCCGTATTTGTAAATATTTTCTTGCGTTAACTCATCCTGAATATCCCACTGAGTATCAAAATCCTAAGAAGCAAAAACCTGCCAAAAGGTGTCTTGAACATTACCAGTCATAACTACAACCAGCTTCAGCGCAGCTCACCAGTAATAAAAATTAATATGAAATCTATATTAACACATGTTGATTACAAAGTACAGCCGGAACCGGTGCTACGGCCAAGCTTCACGACCCCAACCCCAGCGCAGGTACAACTTAATCCACTGCGAACCTGAAATTGAAAGTAGTATCATCGACTTCTCTATGCGATGTGCGCGGGCTAGGACGAACCGACAGGTTGTTTGAGAGCAACCAGCCAGCGCCATCTTCAGCCTCTAAATCATCGAAGTACGCGATTAGAGCGCTAGTGCAATTTATGTCCACTTTTCATCGTGGACAACGAGTTAGCGTGCCCATAAATATAATGTTAATTATGCACGTATGCGAGTCATTCGTGTCGGGGGTAGGCAGAGTAGCTGCACCCCTCGAGTTCGAGAATGGTGCGATTAGTGAAGAGCTCGTCTGGTATCTAACGTCCATGTGAGATACACAGTTGCTTCCTAAGCGAAGGAGATGGGCGTGATAGCTTTGATAGTAATAGAATGTCAGTATAGTTTCTCATAAACCTTATCTTGCAGAGCTCTTGTACGTTATGGCACGCTTTTTAAGGAGGACATCAAGGCATCACTGCTTCTTTTATCCTAGAAAGGCTTGGAACGGTTAACACTACGACCACTTCCCACTAACTTTCTGCGAATAAATGCCCTGTCTGCTTACACGCAGAAGGACTGGTCGGCATGGAACCGCGATCTGCCCGGACCTTTCCGGGGATCTTTCCCGTTCTGCAGGTTTGGGTCTAACCACGCAGCCTCTGGCCCAACAAATGGGGTGAGTTCGAACGCAGGGTACCGAACCCTAGAGCTTCTTTTTTGTATCCCCAGACGCAGTAGTCGCTCAACTGGCGCTATTGATCGCGTTCGTGCCATCCAGAGCCACTACTACACAATAGCCAACCTCCTCCACATACGCTGGAGTGCTATCTCGGTGGCCTTTGTAACCGACAAGAAAGCGTCTACGGTCGACCGCGCTTTCTGGAAGCCGATCTAGTTGCGCAAGTTCCGCATCGTTGGCCTTCCTCTCATCACCAGCCCTATTCACAGCAGTCTTATGGAAGAAGGCCAAGGACTAGGATCATGCGGAAAGTGCCCCTCAATCCCCTCAAACTTTTCTGGATGCTGCTTTGTAGGAGCCATTACATGTCTTGTCTTGGCCACCACTATCCTGTATGCATTACCACTCGCCACGGTTTTGCATTAACTTTATAACAGAGACCCTTTCAGTCTTCAGCACTTTAGCAGCGGCAAACACCAAACACCGTTCTTTTCACTCTTCCTCAGTTCGTGCTCGCTGCATCCAAGCCTGAAGGCAGGCGCGACACAGGTCCGCAATCGTTTGAGTCCACCTGTAAGCTGACGGTCTCCTATTTCTAGGGTGAACTTGCCTAGGCATGATCGCATCGCACGCAGGCGAGAGCATCGCTACCAGCTAGTCACCGCTTAAACCAAGTAGGTTTTGTTCACTGTGAAAGGCTTTCCTAAATACCTCGTCGTTGAAGTATGATGTATTCCACCTACGAGGGCTTGGCCTCCAGTTTGAACTACTTGTTAGGTCAGGACTATAAACAGTAACGTTGATGATGGACTCCTCTCCATTCCGACTAAAACTACTTTTGGTACCGACATTAACCAGATCAACATCTAGCATTGCAAGTGTTTCTGAAAGGATCTGATCCTGTTAGTAGGCGAAACGGCTTTCTCATTCCCCAGCCAATGAAATCACCTGCCGACCTTCACCACCGACCTTCATCCTGTCAGTTCATCTGTCATACAGTTCAACTATATGAGCCACTAGCCACTACCGTGGAGGCGCATAGCAGCCTTAAAAGAAGACCCCGTTTACTTTGGTAACCACGAAGCCCTCATAGGTAGTAGACACCTACTCCTGGATACACCGCCATTTTTCCGGACCCAGGCGGGTACTCAATATGGGTCCGCTATGATGGCAATATCGGTGCTCCATTCAGAAACTGCCTGACAAAGCAGTTGCTGATCTGCGTCATAGTGGTTCAGATTCAGCTGCGTTATTTGCACTGTGATTTGTTTCCTATCGCTTTTTCGAAGGCCGGGCAACATGGACCACCCGGTGCCTGTTGTTAATGAATTTTCCGCAACTAATCAAACACGTGGTTGAACTCGTGTAGCCTTGTGTCTGATGGCCTTCAAAGCCGCATGCTCCTGTCAGAGCCTTTACGGTCCCATGACGTGTGCCCTTGTTACAGACACCTGAAGCAAACCTCCGGTGGCTCATGCAAGGTCAGTTGGCATACTGACAAGCTCACTTTCAGCTTCCCTACTTTAATGGACTAACTTGAGTCCGCCACAGGTAGCTGTAACAAGTCTACCAGTATGCGCGCCGGGCCCTTCTGTAGCCGGACGGCTGTGGAGGCTTCCTGCACCTCGCGCTGTTGCCGCAGTGCCGTGACGATCTCTTCCACTTCGGTGATCTCGTCTAGGTTCTTCACCTTCAGAGTCGCCTCCGCTGTAAGAGCCTCACCTCGACCCCTTTGCCAAGGATCTCTACCGTCAGACTTATGTAGGTGGCGCCTTTGCGCTCTTTGACGCAATGGAGCTCGAGGATAATTTCACTCATACGAGTACGTCTAATACTGGCCACGAGCTTTACGTCGTTCTTATCGCCTTCAAGACGTCCGAGTACTTAGACTGCTTAGTCTTGATGTCGAGAGCATCACCCATCTCGCGCTTGGCAGCTGCCCTCCTACTTTCTCTAGGCGTGGTGTCCCTACTCTCCTGCGGTTCATGCTTCTTCTTCTTCCAATCTACTTTGGGCCTAAATAGAAACCCGCCCTGACTTATGATTGCTGAAGACCAATCAATGGTCGAAACCCCCCATTCCCTTCGATCCGGGACGGTCCGGCCTTTTCAAGCCTATTCTTTCCATCTTTCCGGGACGCCTGACTGGTATCCGACTTGCTGGCTTTACTACCGACCTTCAGGGTTAACAGTCCCCAAGCCTTGCGGGCGCCGCCTGGTAGCTCCTCACTTGATGGCTGTTTCACCCTCTTCTGCAATTGTTTGTAATAAGCAATAGCATCCGCTACACCTTCGGGGCTACCCGCGAAAGCGAAAGTCTCCGTCTGGGTAGACATTGTAACCTTAGGCTTCGCGGATTCTGTCGCTGCCGCAGTTGCCACTAATTACTTGTGATTACTTGTGATAGCCTGGCAGCCATCATTGATTTCCGATGTATAACAAAGGCCTGCTTGAGGTGCTTAATCCTCTTCTGTCTATTATAGTCCAGGGGGTGTCCAGGCCCGCCGTGACTAGTGGTGGCTAAGGACCTGCACGTGATCGCAAGCCTCTACTATTTTTGATCCAGCATGGACCGACCTTTTTAGGTTTTGCTGCCCTTCACTTTCACACATTTAACAACCTCCTGGCCTTGGGAGCGCCGCCTGGTACCTTCTCTCCTGATAGCTGCCTCGCACACTCCGCCTTTGCTTGTCAGGCGTACTCTTTGGCAGAGACCCGCGAATGCGAAAACCTTATTCTGGGTAGACTTCAGCACCTGCAACTTCACGGGCTTTGCTACGACCACAGTTGTTATTAGTTGGTCATAATCATGCTTAGCCGCCATAGTTAACTTTCAAAGTCTTAACAAAGTTTGATTGAGGTTCCTGTGAAAGTTCGACTTCGAGGACGCAAAGTCAATGATATAGCCAAGCTGTTGCGCAGCCACCTCCATTGCAAAAATTCCATTCTCGTTCTTATTGATGGTCTGCATCAACCACTAACCGCTCCATCTATGATCTCTCTCGGCGTGCTTGCCTGGGAGGAAATGAGGTTCCCTTCGCTGACACTTCACCTGTATCTGCGCTTCTTATAGTAGACCTAACTAACCCGCTCCTCGCAAAGGGGTGCATTTCACAGCAACCGCCACTAACTGATTTCTGTGTTGTATTTAAGCATATTTTTGAATTCCACGAATAGCACGGAAAATAAGGTCTGTCACTCCAGAGCTCTGCATTGACGCGATAAGGAACAAATTACTATGAGAGGTGCCCGCGTACCTCACAGGCTCCTCGAACGATCTAGTATCATTTTCACCTCCTCGATCATTCATTCCTCGGCATAGATTGGGATTACTCTTTTTAGTGGACTCTGAACACCGGACAGGTGATTCGAAGTGCTATTCTAAGCCAGCACGGCAGCTACACGATAACACATTATTGGTTCTGTGGACTTTGGTTGCATTTCCCTTTCTTGAGCTTCATAGTCAGGGTATTTTTTTGAACGACACAATTGAATCCCCAGTATTCAATGTATCACGTATAGATCATCAGAACTTCCCTTATATCCAATAAATCTCCTCTAAACTACAGCAAATTTCCCACTCGGTAGTACTCTCGCTCCACCTAACAAATATTTCCAATTTTTTCCTTCCACACACCTGCCACATGAATTCTTCTGTAACATAGCTGGTGCTTACCGTCTCTAACTAGATCACTCTAACGACGCGGCTGGCAGACACAAATGCGCCGCTGCCATTTAGCCAAATGATTGGCCCCGGCTGCCAAGACACCACAACCACACTGTAGGTATTACCGAGGAGCGAACCGTGCTCTTTTGTCATCAAATTGGCAACTCTCGCCAGCTTTTTGATCGACAGTTTAATTTATCTCGACTGTAATATCCCGGAGTCTAGTCACTGTCGATCACCGGTCGGTCGGTCGAGTTAAGAGGAGGGAAGGAGTGCAGGAAAAAAAAAAACACTGTCTGCGGTGGAAGTTGAAAAACAACAACGTCCAGCAATAGAGGTACGCGCAGGTTGAACGCCGTGGAGTCAATGTAGATCGCGAGATGTCAAGTTTGGCCGATGATCGGTAGGCATTTAAGATTGCTGCCGCTGCAAACGGTAGCAACGCAGGGGAGTTTGGGTTATAATGCTCTTCCTAGAGAAAAGTTACATTTTAATCGTAATTTGGATTCGAATGAATGTAATCAGTATCAGGTACCATTTAAGGACAAACGTCTTGAAATCCCGTTTTAACAGTGCATGAGAACTTCAGACGCACAAATCTCAAGAAGCAAGCTTCAAACAACAGTGAATTTCATTATTTTGTTCTTGCTCACTTGTAATAAGCTTGAAATAAAAAGATCAGGTGCGCTGGTTTTGTTTATGAAGAAATTTGGGATTCCAACAAGTCCGTCTCTTTTGCTTATCCTTTGACAGATACGCGTATTTCGACTACCACTACCTCAGTGTCATAACTAATTACACTCATTCAAAGAGGGTATTCTGCTTAGAGGGTTCGAAAAGTCGATACAACATCACCGAACAAACTTTACCATTTTAACCCTCTTCGTTCTACGTCATGACGTTTGGCATGTTTGACTGAGGCTAACAGAATGAGGCTTACAGATAATATGTGGCGCAGTTTGCGAGATGCCGATATGTAATCGTAATATGAGAGATTGTTCCATCCGTCCCTACTCTTCCCCAAAACGTATCTAATGCTCTCAAAACGAGTGATTGTACCGCGCGAGAGGAGCCACCGAGGCCTTTTCCGCACAATCCAACCCTAAGGGAGAACAGAAATCAACGTATTTTTTTATGTGAATTATTATTAGCCGCCGGCCAGACGAGCTACCGAGGCCGATCGATTGGTGATTGATCGTAAAACGCATATATGTTCTACGTTTACTCTTTTTATTTTATTTTTGCTGCCCTCATCAATCGGAGAGACGACAGCTTCGGTGGTCGTTCGATGCTTCGGGCGGCGGAGATCCCGATACAATCTTGCGCTTTTTATTGGGAAAGATAGGAAGATTGCAATCTTCGGAAAAGTTGCTACCAAGCCGGTAGCCAAGCTGGTTTTGTACTTATTTTACGGATAATTACAATTGAACACAGCTCTGTGATGTTTAGATGTAACTACTGGGATGCAGGAGGAAAAACAAATCCTAGTTCTTGTTTTTTTATGAAATAGGCTATACATATATATTCCATATTTAATAAACCGTACAAACGTTCTGCCATAGCATGGATCTAGTGTGGTGTACAAAGCACACTCACAAAATGTGAGTTCTTCCTTCGGAAGGAAAGTAACGCGTGGGTCCCGAGATGAACTAGTCCCTGGTTAAAAATCTCGTTTTTAAAGATAAAAAAAAACTTTCTGCCATAACTTTTTGCGTGCGTCTGAATAATTTGAAGAACTCAAACGCGCGTTTTGCGTTGGTTCGGTGTGAAAGCTTTTCCCAATCAATGTAGTATTCGACTAGCAATTGAACAACGGAGTTAAGCATATACATATGAATTGGCGAGCTCGTTTCATGCTATTATTTCGTTGTTAAGCATACCAAAACCAAAAGATTAATCATACCAAAAGATTGACACATATTCGGAGCGCTTTAAGTACTATCAGATACCGTGACTACCGATCGGTCCTGCTGCGGACAATCGTTTCTCTTGTAACAAAACAGACTATTTGTTAAGATTTAAATTATGTGAATAAATAAATGTTGTGATGACGAAAATGTTTAATTTATTCATCTACCTGTAAATAAAGCGTGTGTGAAAGGTGACTTGACGACAATCCTCCTTGGTCAAAAGAATTTTTTTTTCGCTTTGTTTTTGTTTACTTCAGCAACAAGAAGGGAGCAAACCGAAACAAACGAGGTTTTACACTATCTTTGAACTTTACACGATGGAGCTACCAGTAAGAGAGTCAAGAGAAATTTGGAGAGTTTTCTTTGTGTTTCGAGGGCTTCAAGGACATTCAAAAGGGAGTTCCAATGCGTTTCAAGTCACTTCAGTGGGTTTCTATGAGCATCTGAAAACGCGGGTTTCAGGCAGTTCAGTTCAAGTGAAGTTCATATGGTTTTCAAGGGGGTTTCAAGGCGTTTTAGGTGCTTAAGCTTCAGGTGCTCTTGGATGTTTCAAGCTTCAAGGGCTTTCAGGTTGTTAAGGTTGAAGGATTCGTCATTGACAAAATCGTCGTCATCAGAAATTCGAAAGCAGTTTTCTCACTCAAAACTTGAATGATTGCATTGAAAATGTATTCACTGTACTCCATTCTGCACCCGCAATACAGTGAATACATTTTTATTGTGGAAATTTCCTCTTTGAACGAGAAAACTGCTTTCGAATTTTCAATGATGACGATTTTGTCAATGACGAATCCTTCAACCTTAAAGAGGAATTCTAGGAAAAATAAATAAACATATGTGTGCATCAAAACCTCAGTTCAGTTATTGTGTCGGGGTAAAGTTTTTACCTAAATGGGCTTTCAGAAGCGATTTGGAGGGTTTCTAGACGTTTACGGGGGTCTCAGAGGGGCTCTCGGGGTAAACAGGAGGCCTCAAAGACTTCCAGATAAGCTGCAGTCCAGCTTTAAGGAGGTTGTAAAGTAATTTCAACTCTTTTTAAGGCTTTTCAGTGGATTTCATGGAATTTCAGGGAACTTCAGCAGGTCTCGATAGCCTTTAGAGGCCTCAGGGGGGTATTCTGAGGAATTTCAAAGTGTTTGGAACGCCTTCAGAGAGTTTCTGTAAGGTTTAGCTGTGAATTCCGGGAATTGCGACATTAAAAAGAAAGGTGGGTTTCATAGAGGTTTCAAGGCGATTCAGGATGTTTCTGAGGGTTTCACCTAGTTTAAGGGCATAAGCGTAACCAAAATGGGGAGGGGGTTTGACCCTCTTGCCACTCACATATGTTTGAACTGAACTCAACTTAAGATTATCAATAATTATGAGTTCTTCAAGAAGTCTACAGAAAAAAAATCATACACTTCAGGAGTCATCATTAAGCGTCTGTTTTTTTTTATTTATAGTTAACTGTTAACTGAACATTTCTTTCGAAAACCGACAAAAAATGCCAATAATTTCTAGAAGATCCGATCAAAGCATTCTCTCTGGTTTTCAAGAATTCTACCATGAAAATTTCCCAGAAATCTCCAGCAATTCCTACGTAGATTCTATTAATAAGCATATCAAACAATCGTCAACTAAATTCAATAAGTAACTTCCAAAGAATACAGTAAAATTTCGATGTAATGACTCCATCCACGTATTAGAGCCTTATTTTTCATTGATTTTCTGTTACATTTAAGGGTAAATTTCTCTCTATTATTGAAAATTTAATCAATAATTTTGCAAAAAAGAACTAAGTTCCAGTCTACTTGAAACTCTAGGAGAAAGTCTGCCAATTTTTCTTCCAGAAATTTTGAAGATTCTTGTGAAAAATGTGTTTACAGGAGATAGACAAAATGATCACTACAGGCAAAATTCTCACTTATCAAAAAAAGGTCAACTATTCGGAAAGTGAATAAAAAAATATCAATAAATTTTTACTGTAAGTTGGTCATCAATGGTCCAAATTTGGGAAATATAGGACTATTCTATATAAAGTGAGAAAGATTCAGAACTTTTTCCATAGTTAATTTAAAACGATTGTACTAATTTCATCTCACATGCCGAGGACCTGGGATCGAATCCCACTCCCGACAAACTCGTAAAATGTGAGTTCTTCCTTCGGAAGGGAAGTAAAGCGTGGGTCCCGAGATGAAGGGCTAAAAATCTCGTTAATACAGAAAAAAAAATCATCTGTCGTTCTGCACGAAATACTACTTGAACGAAATTCTAATTGAACTTGTCAGAGAATTTAAATGTATCTGAAAAAAGAACCCGGAGATTTTGTTTACTTATTCGTTTATTTGGAAGGCTCGGGCGCCACATGGGCATAACTGAGCCGAAATCTTTTGTTTTTACAATGATTTTACATTTTACAATTTATTACTGCCTTGACACTATGTTAGTTTGGGAAGCCGAAGTACTCGCGGCTGTTTCGAGGTTAAGGATTGAAAAAAAAAATAAAATAAAATTGGGAAGGATGGATTTATGGGTTTAACCTGGAGAATTAAAAATAAGGAAATAGGTTTTGGGATTTTTTAGATTAATGATATGTGGTTGTAAGCAATTATAATAAGCAAATGTCATAATTTATTTGGCAAATAATGCCATCAAACCTAAAAAGTCAAACGGAAACTAATATGAATTTCGTAAAGAATATTCCAATTTCCCTATAGGAGCCTATTTTATCGACCATCGTCGACATTGTGAGGAAGGATGCCATATATACAGATTTATCGATATTATACAGAGTTTTGAACATCCGTACAGTTTTCGTTTTATATGAAACGAAAATTTTCTAGCTAGAGGTTTTTTTTGTATGGTATACTGAGTATGCATCAAAATGTTGTATGAGATAAGTGAATGAGATTTTCCATAACATCATCTGGCATCCCTGGCTGTGAGGCAAAATCTAAACATATATATATATATATATATATAAAGAAATTTCTGTCTGTCTGACCCTTATGGATTTTAAAACTACTAGGTACTAGACCGATCGACGTGAAATTTTGTATGCGAATGTATTTGAGGCCATGGAAGGTTCTTAGCGTGGTGTGAGACCTCTCGAGTATCGAGAACAGGGGGCTCCAATACAGATGACTTCGCGGGGGACGTCCCTATGGAGCCGTTTGTCAAAAAATACAGTAGGCAGGCAGTACGACATTTACCGGGACAGCTAGTTTGAAATAAATATCAGCATTAATTGAAAATAAAAATGAAAAAGAAATATAAATTTCGGAATATTTTTTTTTAATTTATCAAGAAATTTACTCAAAAAAGAAGCAGATTGAAAAATGTAAATCCATGAACAATTAAATATTGCAAAAACTTGTTTTGATATGGACCAGTAGGTCTGTGCCAAAAAGAGAGGAAAAAATAATGTTGATGAATTTCGCTTTATTTGTTTTTTTTTTCTTTTTTATCACTGTGTAGCCGCAGTCCAAGACGTAGAATAGCGAACACGGTTCTTATAGCGAATCCATTTATTTCGGAAGCATTAAAGCTAAAATAGATATATTTTAATGATTTACAGACCTTAATGAACTATGATCAATCAATACTCACAACTCCGTGTCTCTTGTCAATTCTTTCCGTCCTGACAACCGTCCTGTGATAATTCATCTAGTCAATCTACCTATTTTAGCCAACATTATCGTCTTAGTAATGAGTCATTCAATAGATTTTAAGTTTACTCACAGTCGTAGTCGTTGTTGATCGTATTAGATGTGTAGTTTACTATTTATTGTAGTAATTAGAGTATAAATTCTGCTTGGAAGTTAACCTATAAATGTAGATTTTGTGCAATAGTTAGTTCAATCTTCCGGTATCAATCTGCATTTTTCACTCACAAGCAATAGCAAATTCATTGCAATTCACGGTTCCTATTTCATAGTTTTCCAATTAGAAATTTAAGTAGTTTTAACCAATTTTAATAAGAAATTTTTAACTGCATGCCATTCATTAGCCACATTTCTCACTTTTGTTTATTCTACCTGACATTTGGAGCTATCTTCATCTACATCTCCACTCATACCATTAAAGCTAACGGGTGACAAGCCGTCCGTCAAACCTGCAGCATCCCTGTGGTCCATTTCTGCTGCCGCGCTGACGGTTGTAACGCCTCCCGCAACACACTGTGAATTTTGACCTACTTTTTTGGAAAAAATATCATGTTTACCTAATTTATTTGTAGATTATTCATTTCATCACCATATGTGTAGGCAATAACTTTTCTATCTATTCTACAATATTTTTTTAGGATGTCGCTGGAAATTTTGAGGTGCTTTCATTCAAGTATTTGAAAATAACTCTTCATTTATATATAAGCTATAGCTTTATAGCATTTTCGACATAGGTTTGGCTAGGAATTCCATCCCATTCATTCCTTATGGAAGTATTATTAGGGTAATTCGCTAATTGTTGAACACCACCCAAATGTTGAACAGTTTCTGAAAATCTATATATATAAAAATGAGTTTGAAGTTCCTTTGAGGCAACAAAACTCAGGAACGGATGAACCGATCGACATGACTCTTGCACGGTTCGGTTCGTATTCGTGGTGGCTGTGTTTATATGTACAAAAAGTTACGAAAACCATTTAAAATGCATGAAAATAGTGAAAATACTAATTTTCTTATGAGCCGGGAAGAAATTCAGCGTGATCGAAATTAAATCAATCTAGAGTGCGTTGCTACGATGACCTCAACAGTTGTCATACCGATACAGCTTGGCAAGGCAACGTTTGCCGGGACAGCCAGTTTTATTATAAATCTAACTTAAGTAATTATCGCTCAACGTAAACGTATGATGTTGATGGGTATACATGTGTGTCACGATATTGCTCCAATTAAGTTACAAAATTATACATTTTTTACGTCAAAAATATTGTTTGCACATTTTGTACCGCTGATGACACGAAAACTGCACAATTCTTAAGATTAATTTTAAGAAATTGCTCTTACGAGATAAGCTTTGCCGGCAACTCGACCACAAATATCAAAGCCACACCATAGTTATAAGAACTGGAAGGATGTCATTAACAGTTTAACATTGTTTAAAATCACATTTTCATCGTAATTTCATTTGTAAAAAATATTTTTCTGATCACACTATCATTATGCATCGAGGATCCAATTGTTGAACACTGACATAACCTACGTTGTCAGCATGACTGCAAGATTTTTTTTTTTTCACTTTACCTAATCGTGCATGTCATGGGGTTTCAAGAGCGTTCCAGGGGTGTTGCAGAGGACTTCAAGATGGTTCCAGGGGTTTTCAATGGGTTTTAAGCGCGTTCCAGAGGTGTTCCAGAGGGTTTCAGAGTGTTAAGGTGGTCCCAGGAGTATTTCAGGGCGTTCCAGAGGGGTTTAGGAGCGATCCACGAGTTTGCAAGGGATTTCAGAGTCATTGCATGGGTGTTCTAGGAGGTTGAGTGGATCCCATGAGTATCCAGGAGTGTTTCAGGGGCTTTCAAATGCATTCTTTTCTTCAATCGTTTTCGCTTCTAGTCAAATCTTTTCAGTCTATTTTACTTCTAGTCATGTTTAAAACGATTTCAGTCCACTAGAGCTCCTTTCAAATGAGAAGCGTTTTCCTGTCGTTTGAATAAATTGCCACTCAAACGACTTACTGGCCACAAAACACGAAAAACCCGAAAAAATTTCGCCAGAGTGAAAAATTATCGGATGTCGGGTCAAAGTCGGGTCAAATTTTATCAAATGTTGGACCACTGTTGGACCCACATCGGATAACTGTAAGGTCTATGTTGGGTTTGGTAACCAAAATAAAAACAGGTCAATGATAGGTTGATGTCGGGTTGGACGTCATCAATTACGTACAAAGCTTAAACCGTTCAACAATTAGCGATAATCGTCCAACATTAGGATGAGCTAGCTTAAGGAAGCGTTAAACATTTGGGTTACAGACTTCCCATACAAATGTTCTATTTTATCTTAGAAAATAGAATTTAAGGGAATTTAAATTCAATAGGAAGTATAAGGAATGAGTGGATCTAGATGTTCACTGTTTATTTTTTAAGTAAAGTGGAATTATGCACGGAAAAATAAACGATAACAAAAATGCTAGTACTAACCATTCAACAATTGGCGAATTACCCTACTTATTCTTCCATGAATTACTGGCAATCAATCATCAACCCAATCAAAAATGGGTTTATTTTCAAGAGCCTAGGAAGATAAAATATACTGCATAATATGGATTTTTTTTTTCATATATGTACGTGTACCTTCTTCCAATTGCCTTATTGAGTATTTCGTGGGTTTCTCCAAGATTGCATCTTGAAATTCGTTAGCTAGTTGTTCAGAGCTGTATGAAAGTGTTGTATAAGTTTGCATATAATTTATCCAGGATTTCCACAAGTTCAAAAATTCTGCTGCTGGTTTACCAATTTACGGCATTTTTTTTCGGCATTCTTTCCGGGACTCATACATTAATATTTCTTAGAATTTCAGCAGCTGGTTTACCAATTCTCACAGCTTAGAGCTGGAATGTAAACTCCCTTAAGTTGTTTTTTTTTTCCATTAACTGAAGAAACTCAGCTTTGAGCCTTGCAAATTACTGAAAAATGTTTTTTTTTTCTAGATTACTTAGAAACTCCATGCAATATTCCCGAAAAGAAAAACTTCTGGAGTATTTCCATTATGTACTACAGGGGAAAAAGTTAATAGGTATTATGAAGAAAATCTTGGATAAGTTCTCAAAAGGTTCGTTGAAACGTTTTTCAAGAAGTATTTCGTCGGGAATTTAAGTAATGATAAGCTTTAGTTTGTGACTTTTTGAAATATTTGCCATAAAGAAATTTACTGATAATAGTTTAAAGGAAAATCGTATTGAGCTGTCGAAAGTGTTCCATATCAATTCAACAACTCGTAAAAATAGATTATATGATTGAATAGGATAAAAAAATCATAAATGAAGCTCTGTCAAAAAAAAAACTATTTTCAATTTCATCAACTGACATTTATTTATAGCCAAAGTAGCACATATGTTCTAGAAATGCCGATCCAACTCTTATACACTTGCACTATGGTGCATAATTGATCGGACAAACGCCGATTTTCATACAGAATGACCAAGTTTGAGATGTTGTAACTGTGGATTGTTTTGATGGATTGGGCTCAATTTTTGGCACGGAACCACCAATATGCTGAATTTTACGTATACGAAACACAAAATGCTTTCGTTCACAGGCATGGACGTGACAAGACGTTCAAAATGTGCTAAAGTGCTGGCCTCTCCCTAATCAGAAAGCTAACTTCCCCATTATTTTAGGGCGTTCCAGTAGATTTCACGGAGTTTCAGGAGACTTTGATAGAGTTTTGGAAAAGCCCTTTAGGATCTCAGTCTCAAAGGTTTCTCTGAGGAGTTTCGAAGCGTTTCACGATGATTGGGTACATTCCGGAGGGTTTCGTGGCTGTTTTAGGGGATTACAGGTGAATTTAAGAGAAGTTCCATGGGTTTGAGGAAGATTTCTGATGGGTTTCTGATGAGTTTGAAATTAAAATATAATATTCTATGTGATTATAAACCATATGCAGCGAGAGATCACATTCCATTTGTAGATTTGATGGTTCATATTCAAGGGAGTTATGGGGACCCTATGCATTCATTGCGCTCATCACTTGATTGACATAGTTGCATGAGGTTCGGAAAGCATGAACCTTATTCGTGGTGTTTTCAATCATTCTTAGTTTAGCATGTAGTATTTTAAAACTTTAATGTTTTTTTAATGGTTACCCAACCTGAAGCAAAATGGAGGAAATGATATTTTCCGCCGAAACCGCCGAAACAAAGAAACAAAATTTTCGAAGGACAGACCCAATACCCGCATTAGCTCTCAGCCAGCAGCCAAAAAAAACCATTCACGATGCGTACCGCGCGCACTTCCACTACTGATCACCCGGTTCAGCGGCGGCGATGGCGGCGAAGGCCGATGCAAAACCTTCACACAATTTCTACTTCACGGAATTGCCGCATTATTTCGGCGATCGGTAGCTGATTCTGATACTGCGGGGTCCGCCCGCCGCCGTCCACCCCAATAATAATTGTTGCCTTTGCTTTCTGCTAGCTGTGGGGGCCACTCCGCCCGCTCCGCTCACAGTTTTGAATCGCATGGTCGAAGAAAGACCCGCGCCCATGTCATGCCGCGCAGCCAGCGTCCCCGATCCGTGTGGCACTGACCGTGGCACTCAATCGTCCAGCAAATTTGAAGAAATTCACTCGCCGCCGCTCGCTTTAAGACTACATGGTCGCGGGCGAGTCGCCCGGCGGCGGCGGGTGTTTTCGTGTTCATATGCCTTTCGACAATTCATCATTTTACCATAATTTGATCAAGGTGAATTCGTGCGTGTATTTCTGGGTTTGCTCGCACTGGTACTGGCTCAGGCTCGGCTCGTCCGGTGCGAGAGGATAATCTGTGGTGGCCAACGGCGGCGGTGGCTGCACTGAGATATAAAGATTGGGCTTTGGCGCGGCAAGTGTTGGCGTTAATGGCCCAACCACGGACGGCTTCATGCCGCGATTGCCGGAGATCAGACTCCACATCAGTGAGTTTCGTTGTTACACTTAGCCGGGCTGTACTGGTGTGTATGTGCGAAACGTGAGCCTATGAGTCGGCCCAGTTCGGCTGACTGGCTGGCCGGCCAATTCAAATATTAGATCACTGCAAGGTCAAGTCGCGGGGGCTAAGAATTCGTGAGCACTAAATCTTTGGAATTGTTTCAGGTCAATGAGGATATTAGGCAAGCGGCGGCTCGTACAGGGGCTAGCAAATGCTGACAGATAAATTTGGGTTAACAAATTTGAGAATAGTCCCGCTGTCTGTTTAGCAAATTGAAAGATCGTGCCTTGTCAGCATGAGAAGTGTGGATTCAGCCTTGATCACTCAGTGACTGATTTCATCGCGAGCTACTTAGTGAGCTTTTCTGTATTGAGTAGGCACCAGCGAACTTCCTTCCATCAAATCGAAGGACTTATAGAAGGAAATCACGACTTGTTCTATCTATACCGGTGGCCTCCCCATCATGTCTTAAAACGGCGAAAAAATCACAGGATCACGGATATTTTGGTCTACATACACGGCTTCCCGAAGGGACTTATCAATGAAAATATTCACTAATTTCTACTGATAATTCTCTATCAATTTATCCAAGGATTCCCACCAGTTTTCATCTTGTAACTCCTCCAGATAGTCCAGTAAGAGTTCGTCCCAGGATTTCCCCTGAAATTGGTCCCGGTATTCCACTCAGGGTTCCTCATAGGATGCCTTCAAGTGTTCTTTCAAGGATTCCTCTAGAAATTCCTCCCGGTATTTCTTCAGGTATTTCTCTCGAGATTCCTTCATTTATTTCTTAAGCAATCCTTTTGTTTTTTGTAAATGTTTCCCGATATTCTTCAACAAATTTCTTTTATTGGGGTTTCCCAGGATTCCTTTCGCTATTATTTCCGGATTCTTTGATTATTTCCTGGGTTTTCTCGGGGATTCTTCCTGGGGTTTCTCTTGGTATTTCTTCAAGGATTCCTCCTGAGATTCCTTCATTATTTGCTACCGGGTCTCGTTCCGGGTTCTTTCACTAACTATTTCCAAAATTCCATCAGAATTGCCTCCTATGGAGCACACGCCCTATAAGAGTTTCGGTAGCGCAAGCTTTAGTTGTATAAAACCCAAGCTGACGTAATTATAACATTATGTTAAAATAGCGTCACAACAGCTTCGACACAACCAGAACTTGCCCTGCCGTGACATGCATGTTGTTTAACAGAATTTTTTCATTGAATCCTCCTGGGGTTTCGTTATAATTTTTACCGTGTTCATTTTAAGTATTCTCCCCAAGATCATAGGGTTTTTGACCCTATTTGCAGCCCTACAGGTAAACAAAATTATGCATCACCTAAATTCACAACGAAACGTTCGTTTTCGTCCACTTTCTCCATATGAATCAAATATCTTATTGCGAAAACTTGTTATTAACAGTGATTGTTGTTAAGATTTTAGGCCGGAAAGTTGATTTTTAACGGAATTACTGCACCTAGCCCAGCTCCAATTCCCGACACCAGTGCCGAACTTAAAAAAAAAAAAAAAAGACGCGGACACCGTCTTCAGCCAGAGGCTGTACAGACTGAATTAAACTTAACACTAGACAAGGGACACACGGAGCATGCACCAGTGGATACGGAGAAGAAACTATTCTCACGAAAAGTTTCATCGCCCGAAGCGGGAATCGAACCCTCACCCCATAGCATGGTGCGATTAGAAGCTTGGTGACCCTAACCGCACGGCTACGAGGCTCCACAACTTCCAGCAAAATCAAATGGGAAATCACTTCGGCACCCATCTTTGTGCTGACGAAGTGCACTCGTCTGCGTGAAATGGTCGTTGCGGAAATGTACCGGGAGATGATTACCTAGGGTAGCGCGTTTAGAAAATATGCTACAAGTGATATTTTGATATGTTTTGCTGTGAGGTGCCGGAAATTGGTCCGGGTGCCCAAGTAGTTCGGAACCTTACACACCAGAATGTACAAACCGTTGAGCAAGGCAGCAGAATCGTTGTGTAGACGTTTCTCAGGGAGATTTGGCTAGTGATCAGAACTGCTGAGGAATTTTCGCCGGAGTGTTTTTTTTTTTTTTTTTCCTTCTAAACCATAGGGGGATAAATCTGCTCATCAGACACCCTAACAGGAAGGTTAGGGTAGTGTGGGGATGAGGCCGTCTTCTACAATGCCGGTAGAAGCCAGGACTACTCTCTCCTCGACCCACTAAAACACATTCCTATAGTCGCCAAACCCTACGTCTCTCCGGAACCACCAAGAAGGTATTGCTTCAGAGAGGGGCTAGTGCATATCGCACCCTCAAGGTTAGCTGCCGTAGCCTAGCAGCAACGAACATCGATGACTCGCTCTGGAGAGTCCATCACGATAGCATGCTGGCGCTTAGCCAGTTTCCCGAGTGGTCCTCGCCACTCCCTTTGTCCTCGGAAGGCGGGCAGGGTCAACCCCGCCCGCGCCCTACTGCTGAGCGGACATCAAGAACTGATGCCCACGTGCAACCCGATCTGACCTGCCCGCAAAGGAAGGGTATCACTACCCTTCAGGCCCTATCAGATGCACCCGTAGGTTGCAGACAGCAGGGTCTCACCTACCCCGACCCTTGCCGGGGACCCCTTTCCAACCGCGGGCTCAGATCCAACCCAGTAGACCGACGCCACGACAGCACCGCTACCGGGACTTCCTCTCCGCGGCCACTTAATCGCTGTAAGGGTCGATCTCGACCGCAGGGCACCGGTATGACCTACGAAGCCGACTTCGAACCCCTGGACCACCTCTTGTACTGCATCTGGACTAGCCATTCTCCGAGTCCACGCGCCACCTCCTTTGTAGCTCCCAGACGATATGGGTGATAGCCGTTGAAACGGCATTCCAGCTAATCTCATCCCTACACATTCTCTGGACCAAGTTGTCCGGAGTTGTGTCCTCCCCGCATGTGGCAAGCATGCGGTCACGCATTGTGCGAAAACGCGGGCACACGAACAAAACGTGTTCCGCCGTTTCCTCTAAACCATTGCACACTGGGCATTCGGGAGAATCCGCATGCCCGAAACGGTGTAGATACTGTCGGAAGCAACCATGACCTGTAAGGACCTGTGTCAGGTGGAATGAAACTTCCCCATGGCGCCTATTAATCCAACTATCTACCCTCGGTATCAACCTATGGGTCCACCTTCCTTTGGTGGAACTGTCCCACGCGCGCTGCCATTTGACCATAGAGGCCATCCTGACAGTCTTGCGTATGCCTCTTGTGCCGCGCATTTCGAAGCACTCCATATCCTCACTGATAAGAATGCTGATGGGCACCATACCAGTAATGACACAGAGAGCGTCGTGTGACACGGTACGGTACGCGCTTGCAACCCTCAGACACATAAGCCTGTAAGTACTTTCCAGCTTCCGTCGGTAGCATTCAGTACTTAGCGCGGTACCCCACGCCGGGCCGCCATACCTAATTATGGACGTAGCAACACTAGCCAGAAGCTTGCGCTTACTGGCGTACACCGCTGAGCTATTGGACATCATCCGGGACAGTGCCGCAATAGCTGTGGAGGCTCTTTTACAGGCATAATCGACGTGGCTACCGAAGGTAAGCTTATCGTCGATCATCACGCCCAAGTGCTTGACAGAGCGCTTCGACAGGATAGTGCACTCTCCTACACTGATCTCCGTCTGCTGCGCCGACTGCATGTTGTTAACAACCGTCACCTCTGTCTTGTGGTGAGCCAGCTCCAGTTTTCTGGACCGCATCCACGCCTCCACAACCTTGATCGAGTGGTCGGTAGTCAACTTCACCTCCTCGATCGTTTCACCGTAGACTTCGAGCGTAATATCGTCGGCAAATCCGACAATCACCACTCCCACTGGGTACTCTAACCTCAACACCTCGTCGTACATGACATTCCATAACACCGGACCCAGGATGGAACCTTGCGGGACTCCTGAGGTTATGTGAAAGCACTTCCGACCCACCTCCGTGTCGTATACTAGTACGCGATTCTGGAAGTAGCTTCCGAGAATCTTGTACAAGTACTCCGGTATCCCCAGACGCAAGAGCGCATCGGCAATAGCAGCCCAACTGGCGCTATTAAATGCATTCCTTACATCCAGAGTCACTACCCCGCAGAAGCGAATTCCCCTCCTCTTAGGCTCGAGTGCTTTCTCGGCGGTTTTTGTAACCGACAAGATAGCGTCTACGGTGGACCTCCCCTTCCGGAAGCCATACTGGTTGCTCGAGAGACCATTTACGCCCTCAGTGAACTTCAACATTCTATTGAGGATGATCTTTTCGAGCACCTTCCCCGCCGTGTCAATCAAGCATATTGGTCTATATGCCGACGGGTCTCCGGGTGGTTTCCCCGCCCTTGGCAATAGTACCAGGCTCTGCCTCTTCCAAGCTTCTGGGAAAACTCCCTCGTCCAGGCATTTCTGCATAGCAGACCTGAACATCTCGGGAGCTTCTGCAATAGCTACTTTTAAGGCCAGGTTCGGAACTCCGTCCGGACCTGGGGCCTTACCTACGCTAAGGGACTTAGCTATCCCCGCAAGTTCCACATCGGTGACCCTTTCCTCATCGCCAGCCCCAGTCCCCGGCTGTCCTACGAAAGGAGGCCAAGGACTAGGATCATGACGCGGAAAAAGTCCTCCAATGATCCCCTCCAACATCTCTGGAGATTGCTCTGTAGGAGCCATCACACCTCTCGTCTTGGCCATAACGATCCTGTAGGCATCACCCCACGGGTTCGTATTGGCACTCTGACAGAGACCCTCAAAGCAGGCCTTTTTGCTTGCTCTTATCTCGGTCTTGAGCGCGGCTTTTGCAGCGGCGAACACCACCCGCCGTTCGTTTCGCTCTTCCTCTGATCGTGCTCGCTGCATCCGCCGCCTAGCCCGTAGGCAGGCGCGGCGCAGGTCCGCAATCGCGTCGGTCCACCAGTAAGCCGGTGGCCTCCCATTTCTAGGGTGGACTCTCCTAGGCATGGTCGCATCACACGCACGTGAGAGCACCGCTACCAGCTCGTCGCCGTCTAAACCGAGTAAGTTTCGCTCACGGCGGAGCGCTTCCCTAAATACCTCTTCGTCGAAGTATGATGTCTTCCACCTACGAGGGCTTGCCCTTGGCCTAGCCGCCTCTTCTTCTATCCGCTGTCTGCTGTTGTTGTAGTCGATACTGTAGCGAACCGCCAGGTGGTCGCTGTGAGTGTAGTCATCATCTACTCTCCAGTTCGGACTACTTGTTAGGCCAGGACTACAAAAGGTCACGTCAATAATTGACTCCGCTCCATTTCGACTATAGGTACTCTTGGTACCGACGTTAGCCAAGTCGACATCTAAGATGGCCAGTGTTTCTAGCAGGATCTGACCCCGCTGGTTCGTGAAACGGCTTCCCCATTCCACAGCCCAGGCATTAAAGTCACCCGCTATTACCACCGGCCTTCGCCCTGTTAGCACGGTCGTTAAGCGGTCCAGCATTTGCGTGAACCGCTCGATTGACCACCGCGGAGGCGCATAACAGCTACAGAAGAAGACCCCGTTTACTTTGGCGACCACGAAGCCCTCATAGGTAGTAGACACCAACTCCTGCACGGGGTATTTACCCGTCGTCCATATCGCCGCCATTTTCCTGGTCCCATCCGAGGCCCAGTTGCCGTTGCCGGCGGGTACTCGGTATGTGTCCGAAATGATGGCGATATCCGTCTCCCACTCAGAAACCGCCTGACAAAGCAGTTGCTGAGCCGCATCACAGTGGTTCAGGTTCAGCTGCGTTACCTGCACTGTGATTTGTTGCTCACTGCGGCTTTCTTAAAGGCCGGGCACCCTGGACCACCCATCGCATGTCTGTTTTTCGAGGTTTTCCCGGTACAGATCATGCAGATGGGCGGACTCGTGCAGCTTTGGGCCTTATGACCTTCAGCGCCGCATCGCCTACACAGTTTGCGCCTGTCGGGGCCTTTGCAGTCCCACGACTTGTGTCCTGGTTCCAGACACCTGAAGCAAACCTCAGGTGGCTCGTGGAATGTCAGGTGACATACACACCAGCCCACCTTAATACTCCCTACTTTAACGGACTTTTTAACATCCGCCACAGGTAGCTGAACCAAAGCTATCTGTGCCCCTGCTGGCCCTCTCCGTAGCTTGACGGCTGCGGCGGCCACCTGCACATCGCACTGTTGCCGCAGTGCCGTGACGAGCTCCTCCACTTCGGTGATCTCGTCAATGTCTTTGACCTTCAGAGTCGCCTCATGTGTCAGAGCCCTCACCTGCACACCTTCGCCAAGGACCTCTTCTGCCAGCCTTTTGTAGGCGGCGCCCTTGTGCTCCTTCTGGCGCTTCAGCTCCAGGATCATTTCGCCCGTACGAGTACGTCTAATACTGCGTACGTCGGCTCCAAGACCCTCAAGCTTGGCGTCGCTTCGCATCGTCTTCAAGACGTCCGAGTACTTGGACTGTTCCGTCTTGATGACGATAGCGTCGCCTTTCTCACGCCTGGCACCTGCCTTCCTACGCCTTGGCTTGGCGTCCTTCACTTCTACCTGCGGATTCACCTTCTTCTTCTTCTTCTTCCGCTCTACCTTTGTCCAAGGAGGGTCTTCTCCTTGGACCGCCCTGCTCTGTGGCTGCTGAGGGCCCACCATTGGTCGTAACCCCTTGTTCCCATCAATCCGGGACGGGCCGGCCTTTTCAGGCCCACCCTTCCCAGTTTTCCGGGAACCCTGGCTGGGGTCCGACTTTCCGGCATAACCACCGGCTTTCGGGGTTATTATACGCCTGGCCTTGCGGGCGCCGCCAGACAGCTCCTCACCTGACGGCTGCCTCGCCCGCTTCTGCGAATGCTTGACACGTTTGTCACGAGCATTCGCATCCACACTCTTCGGACTACCCGCGAAAGAGAAGGCCTCCGTTTGCGTAAGCTTAGACGCTTTCTCCTTTGCGGGTTCCGCCGCTGCCGCAGCCAGCAACGCGACCGCGTGCTCCTGCTTGGCCTCATCGACTGACGCTCTAAGCCGAAGCAAGGCCGTTTTCAGGTCCTTACTTATATTCGACTTAGTTGTCGCGAAGTCAATAATTTTGCCAAGCTGCTGCTCAGCTACCTCCAATGCGGGCCGTCCTTTTCCTGCTACTTGGCTGATGGCCCTCAGCAACCATGCTCCGTCCATAACCTCCGCCGGCTGGCTTGCCGTGGAGTGGACAGGAGCTCCCACGCTTGAGCTGCGTAAGCAGCTTCCAGCACCTGACTCCTCGCTTCTCCTTGTTGGAGACCGCATCAACCCGCTTCTTGCGAAGGGGTTGATCGCTCCACTACTACCTGTTGCACTTGTTTTAGAAATTTGTTTACTCATATTTGATTCCCACGAGTCGCACGAGAAATAATGTCCACCACGCCAGAGCTCTGCATTAACGCGGTAAGGGACAGCTTACTGTGGGGGGTGCCCAGGTGCCCCACAGGCTCCGTTAAAGATCGAGCATCTTTTTCACCCCCTCGATCACTCATTCCTCGGCACGGGTCGCTTGGCACCTTGAATTGGGGTTAGTAGTCCTATTCTTAGCCGGCAACTACGCGGCTGACTCGCAAGCGGGGGGGTGCGTCAGGCCCCAGGACATCCGTCCCTGCTGCCCCACCGCCGCCGGAGTGTTTGAATGATCCAGCTCGTACACCTTCTATCAAAATCGGCAATGTTTTCAACCAGGTCAAGGAGATCAATGGGCTTTCAAGAGAGTTCCAGGAGAGAGAGGTGCCAGAGGTGTTAAAGAATGGAGAGTTAGGAAGTACTCAGGTGCATTACAGAGGTTTCAGGGGGTTTTCGGTTATGTTTTGCTAGGGCGCTGTCCATGAACTACGTATATACGTCTATAGACTTTCGTCCATACAAAATTTTCGAATTGATGTAAGAGGTTTGTATAGTTCAATAGGGATGTATGGATGTGGTCTAGGAGGGGCAAGGTAAGTCTGTTCGAGACGACATACATGGAGGCTAGGAGGGGTTGAATGGGGGTTTCCGAAAGGTGGCTCCTAGAGTATGATTCTGTAAAGAACTAATTTAAATATATTCTAGGTTGTTCAAGAACTTAGCTTATCCAAAGACTTTCGCTAGTAATGCATTGTCCACAAATTACGTAACACTCTAGGGGAAGGTGGTACTATTGTCGAGCGTTACGGTCCATACAAAAAAAAATGAGGGTTTTCATACAAAAACGTGTTACGGAGGGGGGATACGGTGGGCTTAAATATGTATATTTTAGCGTTTCGCAATCAATTAATGCTGCCAAGGCGCCTTAAGATCTACAAGAATAATCAATGAATTTTTGTTCCACTATTGATACTGTGCAACACTCTACAGGTTCTTGGAACATAGTTTTGTAGAAACATTATTTTCAAAGATGTGCTAGGTTATCCAAGAATTTCCGCGAGTAAAGACTTTAATATCTACAAGCGTAATCGATGGATTTTTGTTACATCACTGATACGGTGTAACAACTCACAGGTCTCTCTCTCTCTTCTTGGCGTAACGTCCTCACTGGGACAAAGCCTGCTTCTCAGCTAAGTGTTCTATGAGCACTTCCACAGTTATTAACTGAGAGCTTCTTCTGCCAATGACCATTTTGCATGTGCATATCGTGTGGCAGGCACGAAGATACTCTATGCCCAAGGAAGTCAAGGAAATTTCCTTTACGAAAAGATCCTGGACCGACCGGGAATCGAACCCGTCACCCTCAACATGGTCATGCTGAATACCCGTGCGTTTACCGCCTCGGCTGTATGGGCCCTTAACAACTCACAGGTACATGGGGAATAGTTCTGCAAAGAAGTTTTTTTTTTCAAAGATCTTCTAAAGCATCCAAGAACTTCCACATGTAAAGGCCTTGAGATCTATAAGCCATATCAATGGGATATTGTTACATTACTGATGCGGTGTGACATCTTATCGGTCCATAAAGCATGGTTCTGAAGCGAACTACTTTCTAAATATTTTCTAGATCATCCAAGAACTACCGCAAGTAAAGGCCCTAAGGTCTACAAGCATAATCAATGAGCTTTTATTACATTACTGATGCGATGCAACATCCTACAGGTCCATGACTGACAACCAGAAACCATGAATGATGTTGCACCATATCTGTAATAAAACAATAATCCATTGAAAACGCTTGTAGATCCTAAGGCCTGTATTAACGGAAGTTCTTGGGGCACCTAAAACATCTTTGGAAATGAGTTTGTTACACAATAATGCTCCATGGAACTGTAGGGTATTGCACCGCATCAGTAATGTTATAAAAATCCATGGATTGTTCTTGTAGATCTTATGGTAGTCAACGCGGGACTTCTTGGAGAACCTATAATATCTTTGGAGATTTATTCTCTTCAGTTCAATGTTCCATGGACTTGTAGGATCTTACACCGTATCAGTAATGTTAGAACAGTTCATAGATTACGCTTGTAGATCTTAAGGCCAAGAGTTGAACCAGCCCAAGGCTGAAAGTCTCTAAAATAAAGCGAATTGAATTGAATTGAATCTTAAGGCCTTTACTCGTGAAAGTTTTTGGAGGACCTAGATCATCTTTTTAAATAAGTTCATTACAGAACCTGTAGAATGTTGCACCTTATCATTAATTTAGGAACAATTGATTACGCTCGTAGATCTTCAGGCCTTTATTCCCGGAAGTTCTTGGAGGACCTAGAACATCTTTGAAAAAAATTTTTTAAGAGCTATACTCCATGGCCCTGTACGATCTTACAACGCATCAGTAATGATACAACAATTCATTGATTACGCTTGTAGATCTTGAGGCCTCAACTCGCAGAAGCCCATTGAAGACCTGGAATATATTTGGAATTCATTTCTCTTCAGCACAGTGCTGAATGGATGTTGCACCGTACCAGTAATGTAATAACAATCCATTGAGTATAAGCTTGTAGATCTCTAGGCTGTTATTCACGAAAGTTTTTAGGGGACCTAGAGCAACTTAGGAAATTAGTTTGTCACAGACCAAAGCCCCATCGGTCTATAGGATGTCATAACGTATCAGTAATATAGCAAGAAACCATTGAATACGGTTTGTAGATCTCCAGGCCTTTACTGGAGAGTTTGAAAATTATTTCCCTACAGAACTATGCTCTATGGACCTGTAGATCTTCAGACCTTAGCTCACTGAAGCTCTTGGATGACCTAGATCACCTTTGAAAATTAGTTCTTTGTAGAACAACGCTCCATGGACATGTAGGATGCACCGCACCGATAATGTAGCAACAACCAAATGGTAACGCATGTGGATCATAATGCCTTTACTGATTGGCCCATTGATAACGTATGTAGGTCTGCTGAAACTTTCCTGGAACACCCCTGAGTCTTATTCCCAATCCAAACATGGCATTAAATTCTCATGAACGCTTCGTGACAGACTCCTTGATCCTTCACTTCGTTCGTCTAAACAGTCTTTAACGCCCCAAAATATCCTCTAAAATCTTCCTGGGAACCAGTATGCACTCCTCTTCCCGTAAACCATCAACTACCCCTTGCCCTTTTCCCCACGAACCCCTAGAACCAACCCTTGCAGAGTACTAGCGTCTCTCTTTCCGCCTGATCTCTTAAAAACATTCCTCGGATATCTGAAGCTGGGGACATTTTCAATACAATTTTCAGATTTTCCTTAGTTCTTTTTTACACGGGTTCTCGAATTATCACGGTATTTATTCAGACGGTTTCTCGAATTAACACGGTTTTTACACTTTTTTACATGGTACGTATCTTTCGTGCGAAAAAAGACCTTAGTGTATTTCAACGGGTATCAGAAGATTTTCAGCGAGTTTCAGCGGTGTTACATGGGCGTTTCCGGCAGCTTAAGAGGGTATCAGATGCGTTGCAAGGGGTTGAGAGGATTTCAGGGGGATTTCGGAGTCGTTTCAGGAAGTTTCACAGAATTTTCAGTGGGTTTCAGAGGCATGCAGGGGGATCCCGGATGGTCTCATTAACCAAGGGTTTAAGGTGGTTTAAGAAAATCTACAGTTTTCTGAAAATACATGCATATTGGATTCAGGGATAGGGTGCGACTCAAAACTCTTTGCGTGCCGCACACTCTGCTACGAGACAGCACAACAAACTAGAAGGAGACGAGTACGCGCAATCGGTTGTGTGTTGCTCGCTTACTTTGCCGCGCGCTGGAGCTCTCACGCTCTGTCGTATGCACTCTCTCGGTGCTTGTCTCCGTGCTTGGCACTTGGCTTGATACTACGCACGATTGGAAAAATTTCGAATCAAACGACCCATCACTTGTCAACCCTTGACAAGCTTAACAACTTTGCCGAAAACACAAACTCTTCAATTAATTTATTAAGGGCCGATTTCTTCACCCGGGCTTAAATTTTTAACCAGGCTTAGCAAAATTTTAAGCCAGGCTTAACTTTTTTTCGATTTCTTCACCTCGGCTTAACCACTAAACCCTGTTTAATAAAGCTACGGTTTACGTTAAGTGTGGCTTATTTTAAGCGGTGCTCTGAGGTGGCTTAGCAGTGCTAAGCCAGGCTTAAGCCGCAAATTGCAGAGTTTGAGTTTCTTCACCTGCTTCATGGATACATTTTTGAAACAGCAGAAAATATTTTTTATGAAACTTGTACACTTAGGAACGATACAATTGTAAAACTTTTGGATACTGATGAAGGCGATCATATAGAAAATGATAATCTACATCCAGCGCGTCGTCAATATAAAATATTCAACATCGGTTTTTGAGACAATCAAGTTTTTACATTAGATTGAAAGTCTTCAAAAAGGCACCGTGTTTGCAAATTTGTCACCCTGATTTGGAAATCGAAAGCACATTTGAAATGAAGTTTCTATTTATTTTAATCCAGTCCTTTCCATAATGTCAGGTCACAATGAACAATGTTATGGTTCAAGAGATATTATTTTTTTAACGAACAAATTACACTAAAAAAAAATCCTCAAATAACTTTTTACATACTGATTTTTTACAAAAACTTAGTTCAAAGCAAGTTTAGCCCATCGAATATTCAACATTTTGACTCATAATTCTAAATATAAAAAAGTATTAGTCGTGGTGTACTTCTAAACATGACTTTTTTTGAATTCCTAATAGGGTGACGATGGCTGTTATCGGCAGGTTTGTTCTTTTTGGCGTGGGGGTTTTTCGTTGGCCAAAATGCCTGAAACGTTGCCATATCATTCAGCTTAATTTGGAAGGATTTGTGGCCAACTTTGAGTTCAATAGGTTTCAAAAAACCTTTTATGACGACGAAAACAAAACTGCCGAAAATACATAAGTTCCACTACCTAAAAATGACGCAAGTGGATTTTAAATATCTTTTCGCAACTCAGCACTATGAAATTTGATTTATACTTGCCGTATCACAACGGACTAATTTTTCATACTATACCAAAAAAATTGCAATATGATTCATAAGCACGATGGTACTGATAGAAACAATCATATTCTAGTGATCTGTTTTTCACTGCAAAAATGTTTTGCAACTCGTTGCAGAGGAATTCCTGGAGGAATCACAGATAAATTCCTAGAAAGAAGTTCCCTGGAAAAATCTCTTAAAGAAATTCCAGGAGGAACCCCTGGAGGAGTTCCTGAATGAGTTCTTGGAGGTATTTCTGGAGCAATAACTGGAGGTGTTCCTGAAAGAATTCCTGGACAAATATCTGGAGGAATCTCAGAGGAACCTCTGGAAAAATTCATGGAGCTATCTCAGAAGAATTCCTAGAGAAACTTCTGGTGGATGTCTTGAAGGATTTTCTGGAAAAATCTCAGATGAATTCCTGGAGAAAAACATAAAGGAATTCCTCTAGGAATGCTTGAAGGGCTCCCCGAAAGAAATTTCTGGATATATTCCTGGATGAATCTCTGGAGGAATCCCTGGAAAAATCCTGGAGGTATCACGGAGTAATCCCTGAAGAAATCTCTGGAGAAATCCATGGAGGAAATCCTGGAGAATTTCTTGAAGAAATTCCTAGAGGAAACCCCGAAAGAAATTCCTGCAAGAATTTCTGGAAAAAATGTGTAGGAATCGCAAATAAATTCCTAAAAGAATTCCCGAAGGGATTCCTTAAACAAATTCAGGAAGAATTCCTGAAGGAACCCCTGGAGGTGTGCCTAGAGGAATCCTTGGGCAAATTCCTTGAGGAATTCTGGGAGGAATTTCAGAGGAATTCCAGAAGAAATTCCTGGATGATCTAGTGGAAAAATCTCTGAAAGAATCCTTTTAAAAAATCCTAAAGGAATTCCTGGAAGAGTTGCTAGAGGAAACTTTGAAGGTATTCTTGAAGGAATCTCTGGTAAAATCTCAAAGGAATTCCTGGACAAAAACCTGAAGGAATTCCTCGAGGAATCCTTGGAGAGATTCCTGGATAAATTCCTGGAGGAATCCTCGATGAAATTCCTGGAGGAACTCTTGTAGGGATCGCAGATAAATTCCTAGATGAATTCCCAAAGGGATCTCCTAAAGAAAGTCTTGGAAATATTCCTGCAGGAACCCCTGAAGGTGTTCCTGGAGAAATTTCAAGAGGGATCTCAGAGGAACTACTGGAGAAATACCTGGATGCATTGCTGGAGGATCTTGTGGAAGAATCTCTGGGGAAATTCCTGGAAAAATTCCTCGAGGAATTCTTGGAGAAATTCCTCTAGGAATCCCTGGAATAATTCCTGAGGAATCCCTGGAAGAAATACATGCAGGAATTCCTGTAGGAATCGTAGATAACTTTCTGAAGGAATTCCCGCAGGGGCCCCTTAGAGAAAGTCCTTGAAGGTGTTCCTGGAGGAATCGCAAGGCAAATTCGTGGAGGAATCTTAGAGGAAATTCCTTCAAGGAGAAATCCATAGAAAAAATTTTTGGAGATATTTAAGAGAAATTCCTGAATTTTTTTCATGGGCCGTAACGCACGATCATACTTTCCTTTTCTTTAGAGCATTGTAAACGGCACCTAAGCATTTTTAAAGTAAAGTATTAAAAAACACCAACGAATGGAATAAAAGTGTTAAAAGTTTCTAGTTGAACTTGAACTTTGCTGTGGCTTTCGTTGAATGTAAACAGTTCAAAATTTTAAACATTCGAAAAATGGTCTAGACTCTGAAGCATCACACGACCAACACATTTTCAAAAAGTCACTATCGAAATGCAACTTTAACAAGGCGATAATGAAGATTATTATTCGAAGGCAATCCTGGATATCAAAACATGAAGCAACATTGCAACGCCTTTTCTGCAATGTGGCACTCCAACTTTGAAAGGAAAATTCGAACACCAAATGTTGTGGAACGATCATATGAAGTAGGTACTAAATCGAAGATCTTCGATACTAGCGTTGGGTAAAATATCAACAGTCTAGGTAGTTCATCATTAGGCTGATACAAATTTTATTTTAACTTTTTGTCTCCCTCCCCCCCCCCCTTCAAAAATTGTTGCCTGGATTTTGCATTTTGAGGGGGCAGATTAAAAAATATTTATCAAAATTTCGGGTTTTGCTCAAAATTCTTTAACAAATCCGATGAGTTTTTAATATTTTTCAAATTAAATGCTTTATTATTTTTATCCACCCACCCCCTCGACCGGTCAAAGAGTGGTTGGACAAAAAGTGAAATAAATATTTGTAACGGTCTTATTAATTTCCTTCTGCATCCGAAAAATTTACCGAGCGATTTCGCTTTTCCTGCTCAAATTTCAGCGGATGTTTTATTGTTGTTACTCCATACTGCATATAACGGGCATTTCAAAATATCGGCGGCTTAAAATGACGTTTCCATTGGAAAGTCACTGGAATGATATGGGAAAATTCGTTAAGCTTGGCTTAGCGTAAGCCATCGTCTTCATTTGCTAAGCCGGTGTGAAGAAATGCAAATATTTAAACCTGGCTTAAAAATTTGGCTTAACTTTAAGTGTGGTTTAAGATAAACCAGGCTTACGTCGTTGAGCCGGGTAGGTGAAGAAATCGGCCCTAATTAATTTTTTCTGTTTGGAGACAAGCGCAGTCCCAAGCACCGTGCATTACTCCCTGCGCCGTAGAGCTAGTGCTGCGATTGTCTCTCGCACAATTACGAAAGCTCTCACTCACACGTCTCTTGTCTCTCGGCAAAACGGGAGACGAGCACTTGCGATTGTGTGAAGCACACGCTTTTTTCGCACCGCACGGTGCATGCCGCCAATCCCTGATTGGATTACTGCTCTCAGGTGAGCTTAAGGCGAAACTGGAAGCATTTCCTCAAATTTTTGGTTTTTGATTTTTTAATAAATAACGAAGCAATGTTTTTGAAATCGTAGAAAATGTTATTCGTTCCTGCAGAAATCATTTTTGTTGTGAAATTTTATTTAAAATTGGTTTCTGAGAAAACGAACATTTTCCACCAGGAAAAAAGTTCAGGAGATGAGCATTGGCGCCGTAGCCTCTACTACCAACCTATTTAGTGAAATTCGGCTGCTTGAGCGCGCGAGTGGCGGCACTGTCAGATGTGTACAAAATCGCTTACGACGTATATCATTCTCGTTTGCTCCATGTAAAATGATTTTTCTATGTACTCATAGGAGGAGAATAGTTAGAAGAGTATGTTGGAGGTTGAAGAGCGGAGTCATAGTCGGACCTGGTTGTGGAAAGATCCTTCGCAAGAATCACAATGATTTGTTTGAAATGGTTGCAGTTTGATCAGCTCCACATATTGGTAGGCGCATCCTTTGAGAACGAACCACCAGACGGAAGTCTTAATGTTTTATGTAGGTATTAAGAGAAACCATGGTATTAACAGAAACATGGCCAAACACTAGTGGTTACTACCAATGACATCATATCACATTACTCAGATCGTAAAACTGCAGTTCATCAGTTCTACCGTTGAATTTGAAAACACAGAACCAATCTATCTGGAACTCACGACATTTCTGGAGGATATACCTCACGGTGAAGATCTGATCTATTGTCCGTGAAGTCGATGAAACTGGCTTGATATCTTCCGACTAACTCATTCATTTTAGTTGATAGCCGACAGAAGATGAACTGTAAAAGCATTTTGTAGGCGGCATGCAACACCGTAATCGCTCGGAAATACTCATATTCCACATGGTTGGCTTCCTTGTGAATTGGTCAGATTACCCCTTTCCTAAACTTCTCTGGAAGTTGTTAGGATCCAGACTATCAACCGGTGCAGACGGCCATTTTTTCTAGGCCCATCACGATGTATACAGCTGCGATACCATCCATACTAACTGCAATGTTGGTTTTGAATTGATGAATGGCATTCTTAATCTCCCTTATTATCTTTCGAATGAGACCTAGGGTTTTGAAATTGGAAGAAAATTGGCGGAGATATAAGCCTATATGATGGGTCAAATAACATGTTTTTGAGGGAATGACCCCAAACTTTCGATCGGGAGTGTATATTTGCAGCAGACAAAAACGCTTATCGAACACGCTCTAACTGCCTGCAATGGATGAACTACGCCCAAAACATCGACATCTACAATGTTGTACAGCACCAACGGCAATTTTGGTAGCTTTTTCTACTTTTCTCACTTGTAGGTGTCGGATAACAGCCCCCATTCGAATACACCTTGGCATAGTTTCACAGTGACATTCGATCTCTAAACCATCATTTAAACTGAAAATAGCGTCTCAATCAACGACGATGTGGACCTCTTCTACGAAAGGAAGCTACTAAAGAGAACCAACCCAACATGCACCGTCCGCCCGACTGCTGCAAAGTGCAACAAGTCAACAACCATCATGGGACCGAGCAAAATTGAATATCAAAATCATGAGCAAGTAATTTTTATTAATGTTTTTGTTCGACATGCCCGTGTGCACTCGAAACTTGTTAAGCCGACTGTGCGAACAGACCCCGGCATTAACTTTAATCTTTATTTATTTTATGCAGTTCAACACCGCTGCACCCATTTCACCCGTTAGTTGAAGCAGACCTGATTGTACCTGGCCCGGCCTGGAGCCGTTCATCACACAATCCGAATTAAAATTCGATTTTGGCCGGGAACTCCCGGACTGGTCGGTCGGTGCCTGTGTGAATGTGCTCAAGAAAAAAAAGGAAATTGAGCGTTAAATTGACTCCATGTTGACACTCCGTCGATGAGCTACAACCGACGACGACGACGACGACGTAGGACTTCAAATTGAGATCGGTCGATCGGCCCTCGTCGTCGTCGTCGTCGTCTTCGGTGTGATCCAATCTGTTGGCGGAGTTGCCTGTTTGTTGTTCAGGGGGCTTAAACGGGAGAAAACTAACCACCAATCTCACGTGCAAAACCGAGCGTAAGATCTGGGCCAAAAGAAGTTAATGTCTTGTAGTCGTCATCGTCGTCGTCGTCATCGTCAACGCCAACTTGTAGCAACGGTTCAGCAGCTACTGCCTACAACAAGCCAGCAGCAGCGCCAGCGCTGAAACACCACACCGAGAAGGAAGTAAAAACGAGCGATTGATTTATTACAAACCAGGTGAATATATATTCATCGGTATTCAATTAAATCGGAATAAATTTATACGAATGTTTTGATTTTCATGATGATGAATAGGTCGGCGGCTGCGGCTGGGAAGGTTTATTGACGGTGCACGAAAAAAGCGTATCAACCATTACATGCCACTGTGGGGGAAAATTTATGTGAAATGGGGCACACATTTATATGCGATGGGAAAATTCTTTGTAAGTGACACAGAGATTGAAATTGATGCTATTTTGATTGTTGTTTTCCCAAGGAAACGTTCTTGTCATATGTCGATTGGTTATTATGTTCAAAGGTCTGCATGTCAACCTGTGAGAGTGAGTAATTTATTTAGTTTGAAAAGTATTTAATTTTAAGCTAATTAAATTAGCTATAAATCAGGGCTGTCCAAACTTTCACGGCTGCGGGCTACATGTAACACTCCATATCAGTCCATGGGCCAAAACTTAAAATGCAACGATAATATGCTTTTTTTCTGAAATTTGTTTGTCATGGGTTAAAGCCATTATAACCCGAAAAAAATTACAATTCTAAAAATGAAAATGAAACTTTTGTTTCAACACTAATTCTCTGTTTCTCTGATTCTCGATTCTCTGATTCTCTGATTCTGTGAACATCTGATTTTTTGATTCCCTGATTCTCTGATTCTGTGATTCTGTGATTCTGTGATTCTATGATTCTCTGATTCTCTGATTCTCTGATTCTCTGATTCTCTGATTCTGTGATTTTCTGGTTATCTGATTCTTTGATTCTCTGATTCTCTGATTCTCTGATTCTCTGATTCTCTGATTGTATGATTATCTGATTTTCTGATTCGCTGATTCTCTGATTCACTGATTCGCTGATTATCTGATTCTCTGATTCTCTGATTCTTTGATTCTCTTATCCTCTGATTCCCTGATTCTCTGATTCTCTGATTCTCTGATTCTCTGATTCTCTGATTCTCTGATTCTCTGATTCTCTGATTCTCTGATTCTCTGATTCTCTGATTCTCTGATTCTCTGATTCTCTGATTCTCTGATTCTCTGATTCTCTGATTCTCTGATTCTCTGATTCTCTGATTCTCTGATTCTCTGATTCTCTGATTCTCTGATTCTCTGATTCTCTGATTCTCTGATTCTCTGATTCTCTGATTCTCTGATTCTCTGATTCTCTGATTCTCTGATTCTCTGATTCTCTGATTCTCTGATTCTCTGATTCTCTGATTCTCTGATTCTCTGATTCTCTGATTCTCTGATTCTCTGATTCTCTGATTCTCTGATTCTCTGATTCTCTGATTCTCTGATTCTCTGATTCTCTGATTCTCTGATTCTCTGATTCTCTGATTCTCTGATTCTCTGATTCTCTGATTCTCTGATTCTCTGATTCTCTGATTCTCTGATTCTCTGATTCTCTGATTCTCTGATTCTCTGGTTCTCTGATTCTCTGATTCTCTGATTCTCTGATTTTCTGATTCTCTGATTCTCTGATTCTCTGGTTCTCTGATTCTCTGATTCTCTGATTCTCTGATTCTCTGATTCTCTGATTCTCTGATTCTCTGATTCTCTGATTCTCTGATTCTCTGATTCTCTGATTCTCTGATTCTCTGATTCTCTGATTCTCTGATTCTCTGATTCTCTGATTCTCTGATTCTCTGATTCTCTGATTCTCTGATTCTCTGATTCTCTGATTCTCTGATTCTCTGATTCTCTGATTCTTTGATTCTCTGATTCTCTGATTATCTGATTATCTGATTCTCTGATTCTCTGATTCTCTGATTCTCTGATTCTCTGATTCGCTGATTCTGTAAATATCCGATTCTCTGATTCTGTAAATATCTGATTCTCTGATTCTCTGATCCTCTGACATTTGATTTTTTACAATGATTTCTTTAATATTTTTTTTGAATTTTTGATTTTTAATTCTTTGATTCACTGATTCTCTAATTCATTGATTCTCTGATTCTTTGATTTTCTGATTCTCTGATTCTGTAAATATCTGATTCTCTGACTTTTCAATTTTTTTACAATATTTTTTTTAATTTTATTTATTTTTTTTATTTTTTATTCTCTAATTCTCTGATTTACTGATTCTCTAATTCATTGATTCTCTGATTCTTTGACTCTCTCATTCTCTGATTTGTTAAACACGATGTTTCGTATGCATAAAATACACGGACACATTTGCTTGCATCCTCTTTACGACGAAGACAATTTCTTTATTTACATATTACCGATAGGAAAAAGTATTTTTTTATTCGATTTCGCTGCATCCTGAATCATAAAAATGTTTCTATGTTGTACCAGAGCTTGCTGAAACTTTACGACAAAAAACAAATTTCTGAATGATGATAGAATAATAATTGATTTGTTTCAATTTACGCAAAGTTCTTGTTCAAATATTTTTCCACAAAAACTTTTACATGGAAGAAATTTGATACTTTCATGAAATTTGTAAACGAAAACAAGTGATTAAATATTTCTATGAAATATAAACTCTAATCAAGAAAAATACACTCTAATAATTTCATTTTTTTATTTAAATTTCACCGAGAAAACGATAAAAAAATAAAAAAAGGTTATTGCTTGGGCCAAATTCTATTATTTTTCTTCATTCGCACCGCGGGCCGCACAAAATGTCGTCGCGGGCCGGATCTGGCCCGCAGGCCGTACGTTGGGCAGCCCTGCTATAAATCAAAGAAGTACAAATGGAAATTCCATGGAAAATATGTCACCATATTAACAGATTCTCCTATATGTTGTTTTCAATATTCTTTACAAGACATACATTAAACACTTGAAATTTTAGAAGCTGAGGATCAGGCTTTATGTCAGTTCTAATGACTCACCAAGGAGACAAAAAAACAAGAAGAATGTAGCGGTAATTTTCCGCAACCAAAGGTGGGGCGTGCGAACCACCTCAAGGTGATTCATTTTCTTCTTCGCTAGCTCTTTGACTCACTAAAGTACCAGCTCACTACTATAACACTCACTAGCTAAACATCTCACTCACTCATACACTCACTTACTCACTAGTCTATTACTTTGTTTTCACTATCTCACTCACTAACTCAGTAAATCACTCACTAACTCATTATTTACCATCTCACTCATTATCATTAAACACACCAACTCACTGTCTCCCCAACTTGCTCATTCAGTAACTAGTTTATCACCTCACTTCGCTAATTCGTTCACTGACTGACTCATTGACCCACTGATCAGCTCACTAACCAATACACATACGGGGAAGATGTCACTAATCCATCAACCCACTTTCTCGCTTTAAGTTATCCACTGTCTATCTAAATCACACACTTACTCGTCAACCCACTAATTATCTCACCAACTCACTCCCATTCACGAGGCAGCTCTCACTCACTCACTAATGCACTTTTTTAATAGTTATTCACCAACGCACTAACCGGGAATCTAACCCGTCATCCTCAGCATTGTGATGCTAAATTGCCACGCCTTTACAGCTATGGCTGTAGGGGCCCTTCATCGATAGCATGCAATTACAAAAAAAAAATGCAGATTTTTTTTTAATTTGGATGTAGAAGTTCTGCCTAACATTATTCTAGATCTTTGAGGATCTGCTCATAATTATGGATCAGTGGCGATTCCCTAACCTCAAATCTACCTGTTCAACGAATATAAATTCATAATTTTTTCAACAAATTGGCTTGTAATTTGTAGAAAATGACGAGAATAGTGGTTTTCGTCCATTTTCAATTTGATTCTGGTCCCGAATTCTCCGCAAATGCAAGTTTTAGGGTCGTTGAACAGGTAAAAAGTGAGCTTACGGTACGCCACTGCTATCGATACAGTTCTGAGCTTTACGTCTAAATGAAAAGGAGCTGCCAGTTTTGACGCTGAAGGTATTGCTTTTTTTTCCGAATCCGACACATCCGAACCGTAATTATGTCCAATTGCAATCACATCTGTGATTACCCTGCAGCAGTCGCTCTCTGCATGCTTATAATCGTTTGACTAGTACCACTTGCCCCAGTCTCGATTTCTCACCACACGTAAATCGCCTTGGATATATACCCGCGACGATACTCAAACAGCAAGTTGCTACTAGCCGCTGCTGCCATACGCAAATATAGACTCGCTTCTGTAACGAGATCCTCTCGATATGCTAGTGCAGTGGGTACCTCATGCTTTGAGAAAGAATAGTTTCGAATCAGAACAACTTGCTTTGTATAGTTGGTGTCAGCGCTGGTGCCTTATGCAGCTTAGCAGGGGAGGCAATTCCAATCAAGTTGGTTACTGTGACTAGGAGGGGTACTAAACAAATAATGCCTAAGGGAACGTCCATAAATTACGTCACGCATTAAGGGGGGATGGGAGGGTTCAGCAAAGTGTGACGACTCCTACAAAAATTTTAGAGGTCACATACAAAAAGTGTGACATAGGGAGAGGGTTGAAAATATATAATTTTTGCGTGACGTAATTTATGGACATTCCCTAAGTTAAAGATGGGCACTAGAAAAAAAAGTCACTTTCGAGATGGGCTTCCGGCCAAAGTCGTGTTTCAGCTAATATACAAATAGAAAAAGTGACGAAGAAGTCAACTCTTCCAGCACTATTTGACCCAATAATTATATCAATTCAATCATCGCACGGGTTCAGAATTGGCACCCACACAGCCTGCCTTCTGGAGATGACTGGCGATCTCTCGAGTAAGGTGACAACCATCGTATCGTCGATATCCTGAACACAAGCACCGACCATGAGTCGGCAACTAAATGTAAAGTGTTTCCAATCTACACCTGAACCCGTTGTTGTAGCGTTTGAACTAATAGGGCTGTATAAGCTGGGGAGATGAGGGTAAAGTATTCTTTCTTACATGTTTAATATTAAATATAAAAGGAATAATGCTGCAGCATGGAACCCGGAACTAAAGCGAACATCTCTGGAGACTGCTCTGTAGGAGGACCTCTTGTCTTGGCCATCACGATCCTGTAGGCATCACCCCAAGGATTCGCATTGGTACTCATACAGAAACCCTCAAAGCAGGTCTTTTTGTTTGCCCTTATCTTGGTCTTCAGTGTGACTTTAGCAGCGGTGAACATTACCCGCAGCGTTCGTTTGGCTCTTCCTCAGTTCGTGCTCATTACATCCGTTGCCTAGCCCGTAGACAGGTGCCGCGAAGATTCGCAATCGCTCTAGTCCGCCAGTCACACGCGATAGCACCACTACCAGCTCACAGCGTAGCACCTTCGTAAACACCTCATGACCTCATCGTTGAAGTATGATGTCTTCCACCTACGAGGGCTTGACCTTGGCTTAGCTGCCTCTTCCTCTATCCGCTGCCTGCTGTTGTTGTAGTCGAGCCGCCAGGTGATCGCTGTGAGTGTAGCCATCGTCTACTCTACAGTTCGAACTACTTGTTATTCCAGGATACCAAAAAGTAACAACAATAATCGAGTCCGCTTCGTTTCGACTGAAGGTACTCTTGGTACCGACATTAGTCAGGTCGACATCTAGTATGGCCAGTGTATCTAGCAGAATCTGACCGAAATGGTTCGTGAACCGGCTTCTCCATTCCACGGCACAGGCAAAGTCATCCACTATTACCACCGGCCTTCGCCCTGCCAGTCCAGCATCTGCGTGAACTACTCGATCGACCATCGCGGAGGTGCATAACAGCTACAGAAGAAGGCCCCGTTTACTTTGGCGACCACGAAGCCTACATAGCTAGTAGACACCAACTCCTGAACAGGGTTTTTACCCATCGTCCATTTCGCTGTCATTTTTCTGGGCCCATCCGCGATCCAATTGCTGTTGCCGGCGGGTACTCGGTATGGACCCGCAATGATGGCGATATCCGTCCCCCATTCAGAAACCGCCTGACAAAGCAGTTGCTTAGCTGCATCACAGTGGTTCTTCAGGTTCTGCGTTACCTGCACCTTTGATCTTGGGAGCTCGTGCGGCCCCAGACGGAGGCCGGCCTAGAATCCAAGCTGTTGGTCTAACAAACGGCAGCTTCCAAAGTGGGCGCAATATATCTCTTTTGCTCCTAGGGCGTTGAAAGGAAGGAAGAGTTATCGGATGGTGTGGAGAAATGGAACATTTACTGACTCACGTTTGAAACTCTCCGATGTACTACACCCAATGAAGCAGATTTGGCCATGGCGTGGGTGTGGCAGGTTCGGATGAGGTGCTGGGTGGCCGTCCAGGGCGTGTCTTGGCATCGATCACACGGTCAGGGATGGGAACACTCACTTGCAAAGAATTACACTCACTTGCTATTTTCTCAGCTCAGAAGCGTGCAATCAAGAAACGATGTATGGACGACTTTTGCCTTGTAGTTTTGTCTCAAACTTTGTCGAATAGAGTAGGGGTCGTTCACGAATCCCAAAGTCGTGACAGAGCTGTGAAAGCGAGTCTCCACGAGGTGAGTGTAAATTACATTCACCTCGTGGAGATTTGCCTTCGCAGCTCACTCACGAATTCGGTATGCGTGTGCGACCCCTACTCTATTCGGCATACTTTTAGACAAAATCACAAGGCAAAAGTCGTCCATACATCGTTTTTTGATTGCACGCTTATGAACTGAGAAAACTGCAAGTGAGTGTAACTCTTTGCAAGTGAGTGTTCCCACCCAGACAACCAATTTACACGTATAATGAAGTTTATGTTCATTTTATACGTACTTTTATGCGGTAAAGCTACATCGCATAAGATGCAGTAAAAGTGCCTTATGCGTACAAAAGTGGAGGCGCTATACGTGCATTGACGGAAAAATAATAACGCTATATGAATTCAGGCGATATCTTATGCGATGCATGGTGCGCACTATTGCGACGTTATATATCATCTTATGCGACCTAATAATATTCGGAAAAAAAAAATCAATTCTTGAACCTTTGGATTTTCGAGCCACACTTCTCACTGAACACCAAACACTGCTTATGAATCACACTGATTAAATGTCATGACCTTCTAACTCACCTCAGTGTTGGAATGCACTTGGTTTCCGTTCGCTATCTAGAGCTCAAAATGACGAAACGTGATTTCCCGCACAGTTATCACTACCTCTCTCCTGCTAGCACCACCCATTATAAATTATCAGGTTATTAAAACAAAAATGATGACTTTATAACTTATTTTTTAACCATAATTATGTCTGTTAACTTTCTTGTAGCTTTTTGGCACTCCAACAGCACCTCTTTCATTGTTATCACATTTCACATCGCAATATACCAACGTTAACGATTCTAGCTTATGCGAGTTTGAATGCACATTTCAATGAGTTTATTTTCACTTTTATGCGGTTTAGTTTGTACACCACGAGTTTCACTGACATAATAAGAAAAGTACCAAGCAAAGTCGTATAATCATCGCAGTTTGCAATTATGCGAATTCATTTGACACTTTGCGAGTCCGCTCGGAATCTTTTGAGAATAAGTTAAGTTCGTCGCAATAAAACATCAGAATATCATCTACTACGATGTAGTTATACATTAAAAAAGTTAATTTGCACTTTTATATGATTTTACCAGATACATCGCAATAAGTTCAGAAAATAACATCATATGTGATGAAAATTGTCACTCAGCCGTACATATATGCGATAGTGAGTTAAAATAGCACTTTATACGATGTACAGCGTATATCCTTATGCGATTTCTAGTTGTCTGGGCATACCTTGCTTCGGGAGCATTCCCGAAAAAGGTAGAGGAGGGTCTTCGAATCTACAGCAGTCTTTTACGATGAAGTTGCTCTCACCAGGTAGTTTTCCGATAGCTTCCCACGTGCTCCGGTGCCTCGGGGTTAGAACGACAGCCAGAGAAACGATAAGAGAACGAGAGCCAAAACAAACGATGAGACGGTAGCGATCGCTCCTCCCGCCCACGGATGACCTGAAGAAAGGGGGTGGGAAGTTCACATGTTCGTTGAGCACTGTAGAGCGGTTGGTGATTATGATCAGACGGACTTCGGGACGCCGTCGACGGTAACGAGCACCTCACCCGCTTGTTGTGCGTCGGCCACAGGTAGGGGGCTGTCCATAAACCACGTGGTCATGAGGGGGGGTTCGGCCAATGACCATTTTGTATGGACAAATAAAAAAAAATTGAGGGGGGGGGGGGGGTGGCGGTTGAAAAGTCCCAAAAAAATGACCACGTGGTTTATGGACAGCCCTTAGGTACCAAGGTCACCTGTGCCCCTGCCGGACCCTTCCGTAGCCTAACGACTGTGGTGGCCACCTGCACTCCGCATCTCTTCCGCTTCGGTGATCACGTCAAGGATCTTCACCTTCAGAGTCACCTCCGCTGTAAAAGCCCTCACCTCGACCCCTTCGTCAAGGACCTCTTCCGCCACACTTTTGAGAGAGGTGCCCTTGCGCTCCTTGTCGTTCTTGTGCTCTAGGATAATTTCATCCGTACGAGTACATTTAATACTGCGCACGTTGGCTCCCAGATCCACGAGCTTGGTATCGCTTAGTATCGCCTTCAAGACGCCAAGACTGTTCGGTCTTGATGACGAATGCGTCACCTACATCTTCTTGGTTTGGTGTCCCTGACAGCTCCACACCTGACGGCTGCCTCACCCGCTTCTGCGAGTGCTTATCAAAAACTGTCACATCCGCCACACCTTTTGGACATCCTGCGAAAGCGAAGGCCTCCATCTGGGTAGACTTCGTAACCTTTACTTTCACCGGTTCTGCCGCTGCTGCAGTCTTCACTAGTCCCTCGATCACTCATTCCGAGACACTGGTCGCTTGAAACCTTGTATTGGGGCTTAGTAGTCCTATTCCGGCGACTACGCGGCTGACTCGCCAGCGGAGAGTGGGTTCGTCAGGCCCCGGGAATGTAATCCCTGCTGCCCCAGAGCTAATTGTATCGGAGAAACACAACGTCCACTGCACCATTGCTCCGACTCCAGTTAGCGCAGTAAGGGCGTAATACTATGAAGGGCGCCTTGACACTCCACTGGTTTCCTTTGCGATTAGGGGTTTAACCATTCATTCCCAGGCATGGTAAGCATAAAGTCCCATAACGTCATGAATTAGAAGCTTGATTATAGGTCACCTGACTAGCGAGCTCTTACAACTGGGACAGGTAGTCAGTAGTGCTATAGCCAGTTAAATCTACCACTACCGCAGGGCCGTGCACAGAAATGGTGACAAGGGAGAGGTTTTTCCTAATTTTGGCAAATGGCGGAGGGGCGCCTAGTATATGGGACTTCGGCAATGGGAGGGGTTTAACCCCCAAAAACCCTCCCTTGTGCACGGGCTTGCACTACCGACACTACACAGCTATCTAAGCTGATCGGGAAAAGGCATTTCTGAAGACAGCAACTTCTTAGCAATTACCATTTTGAACATCGATACCGAAATTCCTTTTTTAACAAACTTTATAAACATTATCTGTATCTCACAACTCACATGTATCGTAGATAACAAATTTGACGGAAAGTTTGTTTTGCTCCAAATATGCGTTCTGGTAGATTTCCCTCAAAACGTATCTCCTCCATGCATTTTACACGCGGATTGTTCACCAGATCGACCTACCACCGCGTACCATTGTCAATGTTCACCCTACCCCGCCTCCTAGCGCCCAGCACAACCAACCTCCAAACCAACCGCAGTCAGACTGAGTGTGTTCCAAAGTGGGCGGGCGGCAATTGTGTCCCGTGCGCGCCTCCGTTCATTTATGCTGCGCTGTCGACATTCTGGTGGCACCCAGCCAGCCAGCCAGCCAGCCACAGATCCAGTGCATCGCTTCTGGTTGTTGTTGCCGGTGGAACAATTATTTGTAATTTTATTCATAATCAATAAAACATGGACCGACTGGAAGCCGACCGCGGCCCGCCCGGGGTTGGTGTATTTTACACCCCACTTCCCGTGGCGTAGCTCCATCTCCCTTTGACGCTCGCCCTATCAGTGGAATCGAGTGGTGATAAACGGTTCCGAAAGCGCAACCACGCTGCAAATGAAACAATGTTCACGCTTGCAGCGCTTGGTGGAAAGTATCAGGTTCAGTGTAGTGCAATGAGATATAGCATATCCTCGTAGCAGCATTCGGGCTGTCTTCACCAAGCGAGCGCGCGGGTGATTCAGGATTTCCACCACCTGCTATCGCAAACATTGGACGGCAAAGCTGTACGGGTTTGATTCTCTACGTATCGATGCGGTTGCGGGAGGACAGGCTCTAACGAGTGAATGATGAATGGGTCTCAGCCAGCCAGTCAGCCGGCCAGCCAGTGCTGTAAAATTAACATACAGTTGACCTTTCATTAGTTTTCATGCACGGTGTTCTGCACTATCGGGAGGGAGAGCGCGTCTGTTCATATTTTCCAGCTTCACGAAGCTTGTTGGTGGGTATCTCGTACATGTGTCGATGGTGTGTGGTGGTTAAGTTTTCTCTGCCGGAATATTTATCGTTTCATAATCAACAAGTGGTTCTTGTTAAGGAGATTAATTAACCTTTAGCAAATTTACACATGTCGATGTTTGGGGCGCAATTTTGCTAGACAGACTAGATAAGATGCGAAATTGAGGTGAGGTTTAATTGAAGGTGAGTTGATTGGAATGGAATGCGTGAAAATAACTTACGGATTTGACTTATGAATAACAATTTTTGATAAATAATTTTCCCTTCTTTGAACAGAGGTTGTTGTTTTTTGAATTTAGATCATTTCGACACGTCTGATAGTTCTTATGTGGAAATGCCTTTAGTGCAAACTATTACCCTGCCGAAGCTGACTTCATTAACTTTCATGACGGTAATATTAAATAATGTGCCAAATCCGTGAGTTCTTCAATAACTTAGGTCTACCTAGTTCGGACAAACATGTTGGTGCAAAATACATCAGCAATTAGAAAACGTAGAAAAGTTTAACCATCTCAGACACCCACCCCCCTCCCCCCTCGCAGGCTTTCGTCTATACATTTTTTAGCGTAGACTTTGGCCAAACCAGACCCTCCTCCCCCCAAAATGTGTACGTGGTTTATGAATGGTCCCTTATGTGAAATGAATGAAACTGAGAAGTTTAGTGAAAGATGAGCGGAAATGGGCGCAGTTTCTGCGCGGCATTCCATCCCTACCCATAGTGGTTTCTTCGGAGTTCGGTAGTCTCTTGCATATAGGTTAGGAATCTACTGACTCCATTTACGACTTTCACTATTTTTCTCGTTTTGCGTATGACAAGGGCAACCGCACCAAAGCAGAAGCCAGCCCAATTGCTCTAGATCACCGTTCAATTTTCGCTTCACCAGATTCAATTGTTGAACCAACCTTCAATTCACACCCCACCTACACCTACCTTTGTGGCACTTCAAAATTAGGTTTCACTGAATCACACTCAATAAATAAATCATTATTTCTCGGCGATAAAATGTAAACAACAAGTTGTCTTCGTCTGAGGGGGATGTAAGTAAAAGTTTCTGCATACGAAACATCGTATTTCACAACCAGAGGAAGATTTCTTCGTTGCACTGTAGCGGCTTATTATGATCTCTCTCTCTTCTTGGCGTAACGTCCTCACTGGGACAAAGCCTGCTTCTCAGCTTAGTGTTCTATGAGCACTTCCACAGTTATTAACTGAGAGCTTCCTCTGCCAATGACCATTTTGCATGTGTATATCGTGTGGCAGGCACGAAGATACTCTATGCCCAAGGAAGTCAAGGAAATTTCCTTTACGAAAAGATCCTGGACCGACCGGGAATCGAACCCGTCACCCTCAGCATGGTCATGCTGAATACCCGTGCGTTTACCGCCTCGGCTATATGGGCCCTGTATTATGATGTGGTGGGCAAAAAAAAAATAAAACCAACTTCCCCAGTAACTGAAGTACTTTGAACACATGATTTAATTTGGTTTGCGAAGAATTTGATCGGTTTTTTGAATAAACACCTTCGGTCACACCATAATTTTTGACCATCCTATGTACTATAGTGTAACGCATAAGGTGTACCGGGAATTGAATTCAGGCTGTGCTCAATATGGACGTGGACTAGACGGAAGTAAAATTCGAAGGACAATTATTCAATCTGATTATTTTAATGAAATCGTAGTTCTTTTAACCCTTCAGCGCGCGCGCTGTTGTAAAAAGTACAACACTACCAAAAAACCTCGCTTTTCGTATACAGCGCGAACGCGGTGCAGTTTCGGTTGCTTGATGGCGCGCGTCCTGGAAGGTTAAAATAGTTTTTACATGATATGGAAACTAATCCATAAATTTATAATTAACTAGCTGTCCCGGCAAACTTTGTCTTGTCGTCTTGTGGGGGTTTGACAACTGTTGAGCTCAAAATAGCACCGCACTCTAGATTGATTCCATTTCGATGGTGTTGATTTCCTTCCCAGCTCATGAAAAATCAGTACTTTATCAATTTTCTTACTTTTCTTGTTGATTTTTGTATCTTTTTGTACTTATAAACACAGCCACCACGAATACGAATCGAATCGTGCAAGGGTCATGTTGATCGGTCCATCCGTTCTTGAGTTTTGTTGCTTCAAAATTCGGTTGGAAAATGCATTGATTCATTTTGAATTTTCACGAGTTTCATAAGAAATTCTTCCAATAGTTTCTTCAGAAAATATTCCAGGTATTACTTCAGAAAAACGTTCGGGTATTTTTTATTTCAGAAAATACTCTAGGGATTCCATTGGAAATGTTGGAAATGTCCACACGAATGTGTACAGAAAATTCTTAATGGACTAAGCCACAAAATCCTGTAGAAATTTCTTCAGCGATTCCCGGTTAGAGGAAAAGAGCTCAATAATAGCATATTTTGATGTTGAGATCAAAATGTGATATTGGTTTGATTGATATAAGAGATAAAAGAACTATAAATAATATCTAAAATTTACTCCATCATCAGATCATCTTAAGATCTTGTAAGATCTAACCAATAGCAACAAGATATTTGTTTGATCTTGAAATATCAAATTTTGAAATTGTTCAGTTGTTCCAGGAACATTTTTTAGAAATTATTTCTTTTATCTCTTATATCAATCAAACCAATATCACGTTTTGATCGTCAGCACTTCACCTCTAACCGGCTTCTAAAATGAATTCCACCGCAAATTCTAGCAGGAGTTTATACACAGATTCCTTCAAGATTTCTTTCAGATATTACCCGAGCCATTTATCTGGCATTTATTCAAAGGAAAACCTCAATAATTTCCCCACGGGTTCTTTAAGAAATTTATTTCATTGGAGTTTCTGAGGAATTTTTTTTAGAAATATCTTAAGAGTTTTTTAGGGATTTTTGCAGACGTTTATTCATGCGTTTTTCCAGCTATTCCGTTTTTCCTCCAAAAACACTTTCAAAAATTCTCCAAGTGTTTTATAGAGAGCTTTTTCCATGAATTTTCCGATAGATGTTTTTCTAGGAATTCAACCAAGGGTTTCCCGAGAAGTTTCTTCTGGTATTTCTCCAGGAAGTTCTTAAAATATCCTCATGCGATTCCTTCAAGCATTTTCCTAAGATTTCTTTGGATATTCCGCCAGAGATTCATTCAAAAATATACCTCCTACGATTTCTACAGGGATTTCTTAAAAATTCCTCCAGGATTTCTTTCAGAAATTCCTGCGGGTTTCTTTCTGAAATTTCTTTGAGGAGATATTTTCATTTTCCGAGACTTCTCCGGAATGTTTCTAATTGCTTCAGGAATCTCATTAAAAGTTGTTCCATTGAGTTTTTTTTTTTAAATTCTTATACAAATGTCTAAACAAATTCTTCCCATTGTTTCTCCAAAAATTCTTTGAGAAATTCCTTTCGGTGATTTCTGCAGAAATTCCTAGAAGGATTTTTATTAAAATTGTCCTTGCGATTCCTATGAAAATACCTTTTTGGATATGTTTAAAGATTCCCGCAGATGATTTTCAGATAATCCTGCAGGAATTTTCAAGAATTTCTTTGAGAAACTGCCCAAAAATTACTAAAGTGTTATTCCAAGAATCCCTCATGAATTTAAAAAAAAATCCTGGAGGATTGTCACAAGAAACCCCTAAAACTCGTGGAGATACCTTTGAAAACATCTAGAAGACCTTCTTGTTTTTGTCATGAATTCCTGGACTAAAATTCCTGAAAAAATTTCTGAAGTTATCTCTTGAACAACTTCTGGATATATGCCTAGGATAAAACCTTAAGACACCTTAAAACCACCTTCATTCTCGGACAAAAAAAATAAATAAGAGACTTATGAAGGAACTCTGCAAGTAATTTCAAGGAAAGCATTCTTGAGAAAACTTTAGAGGTATTTTTGCAGACAAAAATAATGGTGGAAAACTTGAGAAAAAAATCTGAGGAAACCTTGCAGAGATTTCTGAAGAATTCCTTGGAAGAACCCCTAGAGATATCTCTGAAGGAATTCTCCAAAATATTTCTTGCGCAATTTCTGAAGGCATTTGTACAAAAAAAAACTTATTTACTGCTTGGAGATAACACCGTTTAACACTAAATTTGTTTTGGGTTAAGAAAAAAAAAGAACAGGGGTTTGGAACCCTAAAAGTGTCATAGTGAAAGAATTTTTGAAAAATTTTGGACCGGGCCTTCACAGTTGATGACCGAAGTTTGTATGGAGAACCTGAGGTGTTCAATTGATATGCGCATTAGAAGGCGCTGTGTATATATGTATTTAGACTACAGACAATAACGAAAACGCCTAAATATATGAACCTCCTCCTGGTCTACCTGAGCGTTTAGGTCTCTGCAAATGCAATTCTAATGCAAATGTTGCGCTTAATATTATACAGGCGTATCTACAATGATCGATTTATCTTCATCGATTTTCTCTTAGGATTATTCCGGAAAATACGGCCAATATTCGGATGATCTCTCGGTATGTTTTGGAGAAAAATAACTAGGACTAGCGTCTAAAACAACAAAAACCACCAAAAATGATTTACTGGGTAAGTTATTAACCAAAGAGAAAATCGATCAAGAGAAATCGATCATTGTAGATACGCGCGTATGATACTAAGCGCGAGAAATCTACTGGTTGAAAATATACCCATTTAATTTTGCCGGGAACAGCTGATTTTTGTTTACTATTTTCCACCAGTAACTCAGGTAGTGTTCGTGTAATGCAACGTGTACGTACACGCAACACCACTAAAAGCAGAAACCACTGTACGCTCTCGTAAAAGTAGGGTGAGGCGGGCAAGGTGGGTCTGTGCCATTTTCGAACGCATTACTTATGTTTTGATAATTTTGTTAGGTAACCAGCATAAATATACAAAAGTTGGGGTATTTTTTAATAATCACTCTCATTGGAAATAAAATCTCCATATGAACAACCGCGGGGTAAGATGGGTCATCTTCAATTTTGAGCGTATTTTTGGAGCATTTCACAGTGATTTATTGACGTAGGACTACGTCTCTGTTTTCTATACCCGGTGTCATTTCAAAATTTATGAAACCAAGAGCGTTACGTTTGAGTGAAAGATTTTAAACGCTCACAGTACCTTTCCCACTGAACGAAATGATAAACAAATCCCGTTATCCGAGAGATGAAACTCCCGCGTTCAATTTGTAATATTCGGTGAACCTGAAAATCATTGATAAATAGTTGAAAAGTTGTTTTAAAGTAAGACATTGAAATCGCTGAAATCTATAAATATGGGTAGCGGACAAATTTTCTCGTTCAGTATACCAACGCTCTCTGATTGGTGCGCATCGTGGGGGCAACTACGATGCAGGAAGGAATGCGATCATGCGAGAGCTGATCGTCAGTTCCATTTCGACCACCGTCGAGGTGACACCTCGAGCTGGGCAGCGGCACATCGACTCAGCGACGACACTTGGCTATCGTACTGATAGCACCAGGAATCTCATTCACAACAGCAAGCGGCGGGCCAGTTTTCGATTGCGTCTAGCGTTGAGCGCGGAGAAAATCAACACGAATTGCGTGGCATTGTAAATTCATCAAAATCGTCCATTATTCAAACGGTTCTTTTCAGGACTATCGAAAAAGATTTCTCAAGAGTTAATTGGATGAATCTCCACCCTCGATCGAGAAAGGTGTAGTGCAAAGCAAGGACAGAGCGGCGTTTCTCAGCAAAAGCAAAGCCGGTCATTAATCGCATGCGCGGCAGCAAGCGGCGGGCCAGTTTTCGGTGGCGTTCAGCATTTAGTGCGGAGAAAACAAACACGCATAGTGGCATAGTGAATTCATTTAATTTTCTTCCTAAAATTATTCATTATCCAAACGGTCCTTTTAAGGACCATCGAAAATGATTTTTCAAGAGCTGTGAATCGGATAATTCCATTCCAACGAACAGGAAAAGTGTAATACAACCGAAAAGTGAATGATTTTGAATGCTGTGACTCAGCCAGCAACAATTATGACGTCTAATTGTTCCACCCGGACTTTGGCAACGCATTATCATATCCGGGCCATTTTGCGTGAAAAATGTTTCAATTCTAACATTTTCCAAATTAAAATGATCTAAATCATCTAATATTTTGGTTACATTATCCGTTCAATGGAAATTTTCTCATTTCTCGGTTGATTAATCGTTTGATGCGTCTGGAGCATAAGGGGCGGGTCATGCAAACGAAATTAACTGAAAAGCCAGCCGAATGGGAGGAGCTTCATCTGCCAATCTAGGGGTATAAAAGCAGTGTTCTCTGTTTTCTTTCGTCATTTTCGTTGGATCAGTCAAGGAGGTTGGAGGTGGATGTCACCTCCAGCAAGGCAGCAGCAAAACAACCCAGCGACTACTCTCGGATATCGTGCTGATGATAGCACTTGGAATCGCATCCATGGCAGCGGCGGTGGGCCAATTTTCGACGGCGTCCAGCATTCTCCGCACTCCGCAGCGAAAACCAACATGCATTGCATGCCATGGTGAATGCATCAAAATCGTCCATTATTCAAACCGGTCCTTTTCAGGACCATCGAAAATGATTCCTCAAGAGTTAATTGGATAATTTCCAACATCGATCGAGATGTAGTGCAACCAAAAAGCAAAAGACAGAGCATCGTTGCCAGCAATAGTGAAACTGGTCATTATTGTAATCCACGGCGGTCCAGTTTTCGGTGGCGTTTATCATTCAGCACGGAGAAAACCAACACGCATTGCGTGACATGGTGAATTCATGCCATTTCGTTCCTAAAATCGTCAATTAATCAAACGGTCTTGTTCAGGACCACCGTAAATTATTCCTTAAGAGTTTGTGAATCAGCTAATTTCATTCCATCGAACGAGAAAAGTGTGGTGCAATTGAGAAGTGAAAGATTGAATACTTGGTGGCCCAGCAATAATGATGAAGCCGGTCACTAATGGCCTAATGGTTCCACCCGGAATTTAACAACGCATTATTCTATCCGAACTATTTTGCGTGAAACATTGTTTAATTAAAATTAAGTTTAAACATTTTTCGAAAATGTTCGAAGGTGAATATATGACGAAGCCACACCTAGAATTTTCTAGAGCACAAATCTGAAGAACCGAATGTCGGTTTGCGCTTAAAAGTTGATCGTTTGGTTACCCGCTGGTGGTGAATCGAAATTATCCAATCCGTTCAATGAAAATTTGCTCATTTCTCGGTTGGTTAGTTGCTTGATGCGTCTGGAGCATTCGGGGCGGGTCATGCAAACGAAATAAACTGGAAAGCCAGCCAAATGGGAGGAGCCTAATCTACTAATCAAGGGGAATAAAAGCAGTGACCTCTGTTTTCTTCCGTCATTTTCGTTGAATCAGTCAAAGGGAATGGATGTCACCTCCGCAGCTGCGCACCAATCCTGCGATGACTCTCGGCTATTTAGCTGATAGAACCAGGAATGTCATCCACGGCAGTAAGCGATGGCAGTTTTCGATAGCTTCCAGCATTCAGTGCGGATAATTTTCAATTGTCTTGCCGAAATCTCCTGTTATTTAAAAGGTCCTTTTCAGGACCAGTGAAAATTATTCCTCCAGAGTTATGAATCGGATAATTAAAAGCGACAGACTGAAAACTTAGCAACAGTATAGCCGGCCTCTAATTGTTGTTCGCGTAACTATACAACGTATTGTTGAATCTAGAATATTTCATGAAACTGCAATCAAAATTATCTAAAATTTCGTTAACAGCAATTGAGTTGTGTCAAATACACATGGCTACGGTGGCTCCATCTGTTCATTTCATAGCGGCAATTTTAGTTATTTTAATGATTGTTGCGATCGCAATATGATGTTTGGGAAGCTATGGCTTAACGCCTTTCAATATTATAATCATTCTTTCCTTTCGACGAAAATTCTTTCAAACAACGGTTGAACATTTATCTTCAAAATAAAATAATACTCAACCCTCAAGTGATGGCCAACCGCGCGAGTTACGGAAGGTTTAACTAATTAACATCTTATGAATGCGTTCAGTGAAATGGATCACATAGGTAACAACTTTAATCACCACATCACTCCGCCGATTTGAATTTTGCCAGCATACATTGTGTAGGCCTTTTATCGTCGGTTTCCTGCAATAAGGGCACAACTCAAAAAATGTGAATTTTCAGAATAAGCGTTTGAAATTTGGCAATCATGAAGCACCTCCTGCAAATTCACTTATTTCTCTCATCATTTGATAAAAGTAAACAAATTTTGATTGTTGTATCATTGAAAGGGGCTGAAGGACTATCTGTTTCATGAATTTTTGACAACTATTTTTCAACGACTATTGAAAAAATTGACTGATTTTGAGTTGTGCCCTTACTGCGGAAAATTGGTGAAAATGCCCAAATCTCGCGTTTCTCATCGAATTTTGGAACGGGTCTTTGTGAGATGAAATTTTACATAGTTTTTCATCATTTGCCATCAAAATCTCAAAAATGACATATTTTGAGTTGTGCCCCTATTGCAGGAAACCGACGTTATGTGATAAATTCGTTATGCATTTATTTACGAAGGTCGGACAACAATGACACGAAAAATCAGCTGATTTAAGACTTCAAATTAAAGGGCCCATTTTAATATATAAATGTCGGAACCTCATTCCAGCCTTTGTCCTACGTCAACATTGCGGTTATGTCTCAGACATTACCCACCCCTAGTTTTTTTTATTACAAGACTATCTCATAACTCGCTCCAACCAAGCGGAATGAGCGCCTAAAATAATAACATAAATTTATGAATTTTTCTCACGAAAACATTGATTTTCAAGTCGTTAAACGACTATTAAAATTGTAAACTCTTTTTTTTCCAAATAAATTAATAAAATCTTTTGTGGATCGGACCTGGTGTGGTGGTTAGAAGCATGGTGCAAAATGTTCATATTCATTGACTGAAAACAGCACGAATTTGAGTGATTCTGCACTGAATATTCAAAACACACAAATTCATTTTCGCTCTCCCTCTTCACACAGTCAGTCAATTCGTAGTCATTGAATATAAAGCCGATCGTGAAACATCTTCATAATTACCTACGTTTATGGCTACGACTCCTTCCAAAAACACTCCACAACAACCAAATGGGAAAAGATCTGTGCAAAACACCGTTAAATGTAATCGAAACGTTAATATTTTATCAGAAATTCAACACTTTGTAAGATGTTCACAAACATTCATTGACTTTCATTCAGTTGACAAACGAGTATCGAGTAGCTGAATATGAATATGCAGGCAAGTGAATGAAAATTGCCACACGGTGAACTTCGGCTCGTCTGCTCGAAAATTTTGCGCCCCGGTTAGTACACTTGACTATCACGCCGAGGACCTGGGATCGAATCCCACTCCCGACATACTCACAAAATGTGGGTTCTTCCTTCGGAAGGGAAGTAAAACGTGGGTCCCGAGTTGAACTAGCCTAAGGTTGAAAATCTCGTTAATACAGACAAAAAAAAATCGTTACTAGTAGTTTTTGTTTATTTGGATTTATTTGTGGATATGGAGCCTATATGAATATAGGAAAAATCGTACATATTGCCGTTATTCGTTGAGAAAATCCTAACTACTTAATAGGTGACCCATCATGTCTCGCACTTTTTTCAAGGCCCAAAATCGGTCTTTTTTGAAAACTGCTCGTTCAAAATCTTGTTTTGTATGTTATAATTTTTTATCGAGTTTTAGCATATCTAACTAATGTATTGAAGAGTAGAGGATTGAATACAAACCAAAACGATTTGTATTTACAATCTTATGATGATCCATCCTTATGACCCATCTTACCCCGCCCCACCCTACCAATTGAAAATTCCCATCATGGTGTTAAGCCACTTAACTTGAAAATGCCTTTTGTAGAGTGGCAGAGATGGCAATGCAAAACTGGAAACTTTTACAGGAGCGTGTATTTGCCATAAGGGCCTGTCCATAAACTACGTAGACTCTTAGGGGGGGACGGGGGGGTCTGGCCAAAGTCTACGCTCCATACAAATTTCGAAAATTTTGTATGAACAAAAGTCTACGAGGGGGGAGGGGGGGTCTGAGATTGCCGAAAAAAAGTCTACGTAGTTTATGGACAGCGCCTAACGTACCAGCAACATAAGATTTAAGTTTATCGCACAACTCCAAAGAATACTCGTAAATCACAGCAAAACCCCACACGAAACCCCATTCTTCACCATTCCATTCAATCAAAAGGTTACCAAGTGCTCAGTTGGTTTAACTTCCAGTTAATTGAACAATCGCAGCAGGACACTCCACCACATCGAGCGCGCACGGCAGCCACAGCAATTTGCAAATTCACAAGCCAAAATTCGATCCGATTAAATCTGGAGCAAAGAGTTTCTGACTTCGAATCGCACGACGCGACGCTTTCCGACCCCGCCGCTGCTGGCTGGCTGGGGTCTGACAATCAACCTGACTGATCTTTGTTGTTATTGCTGTCCGCCACCCCGAACCCACCCTCGGTAGTGTACTCAGCCCAGCTGATACTTTTATATTGGCTGCAATTGGCGGGGCCACCCCGTTGTGCGGTCTGCGCTGCTGGCTGAGGCAAGCAAGCAGAACACCAAACAAACGAGCACCGTCAATCTGGAAGTCATTCTCAACCTGAAGTAATTTGGATCATTATTGTCGTTTTTCCCACTCGCGGACGTGGGTCCTGTGTGGTGGTTCCGCACCTTTTCAACTTGATTGCGAGGTGGGGGAAGAACATGAATGCGCGCGCGGAGACAAGTGGCTTCACACAGCAGCCCCAGCAGCCCAGTCAGCCACGCTCGATTCGATACCTACCTGTTTGCTACCTCAGTTGTTCGTTCTATACGATGACTACGGCGCGGCGGTAGTCTGACTTGGTTCCGCCTTTACCGCCTTCGTTTCGGTTCAATAATAATCAGAAAATTGGGTTTTATAAATATGTTTGATCTTAAGCGAAGATAAAATTTCATTAGGGTTAACACTCGATGCTCGATGCTCGACTGCCACACTGGTTGTCGCTGTGGTGGTTCATTGGAGCATGCACTACTCCGCCCGGGAGTGACACAATAGCTGCTAGTGATATGATGACGGCAGCTATTGAGTGTGACTATGTACCCCTACTAGCTTTGTTTTCGTGCAAATACCGTATTTTTCTTTGTCGCCAAGTACTGTTCACAACACCTTACGTCCAAAGACGACAAACGTTCTCCGGTCGTCTTTATCCAACGCCAGAGTCTCGTGTTCATATTGAGCAACCGGAAGGAATTTGTATACGACTGCAAACTACGGGACTTCAGCTGATTAGGGCGGCCGAATAGAGCTGCAGTTCCAAGGCACTCGAATTATTTTACTATTTATTTTTTTTACCACCACTTCTGCCGTGTACAGCATAGTTGTGCCATGTTAATAGGAATTCCCAAAGAGCATGGGACAACTATGCTGCCCACGGCAGACTTCGCTTCAATATCATTATTGGACCAACGCTGTCTACAATCTACAAACGATCATGCGCTTTGCCTTGCTGGTGTTGACCATGAGGCCAATGCTTGCCGTCTCGTTTGGGAAGTCGCAGAGTCAGGGAAATTTCCTTTACAGCAAGTCCCTGGACCGACCGGGAATCAAACCAGTCACCCTCAGCATCAGAGATGCCAGATATACAGATTTTTCTGTATTATACAGATTTTTAGAGGATGATACAGACAGGATACAGAGTACAGAAAAAAAATACAGATTTCATGATCTTGATACAGGTTTTTCCTCCACATATTTTTTTTCCTCATACATTCATGCAAGATGGAAGATAAAGTAATAAAAATTATTGACCCATTAAATTATTTATATTTTTTACATTTGACCTCAATTTTCAATCATTTCATTACAGGAAATTTTTCTTTAGAATTAAATTTAATAAAACAAATATTACGAAACATAAAACGTCCTAGATATGTAATAAGCATACGTTAAGGGCGTTTTTTATGTTTTTATCACGTTGAAACCTTAATCTTGTAATATAAAACTTTTTAACCTTCGTCCAAAATGAAGTTTTTCAGCAAGTTTTCAAAGATTATGTTAGTATAAGGAAAAATCGAATAAACCATATCAATTTTGCCCATCTTAGCTTGTTGAAGCACAGAGAAGGCGGCATGGGAGGGTTTTTTTTTTCTAATATCGGCAAAAGACGGAGAGGCGTCTAGTAATGGAACATCAGTAATGGTCAGGTTTTTTAAAGAAATTCTTGCAGGGATTCCTTGAGAAATTTCTAGAGGGCATTCTTAAGATATTCCTTGATTAATTTCCCCAGGAATTCTTTTGAATAGATTTCTATGGATTCCTTCTTAAGCTCCAGCAAGAAAAACATTACACACTCTTCTGGAGATTTGTTTAAAAAGTTATCGAAATTTTTTTGTCGACGGATAACTCCATTGATATCTCCACGGATTCTTTGAGAAATTCATTTAGGAATATTTCCAAAGAATTTCTACGCAAATTCTTTAAGAAATACCTGAAGAATTTATTTCTGGGATCTTTGCAAATATTTTGTAATGCGTTCCACCAAGAATTTCCCTAAATGTTCCTCCAGATACTTCTTCTATGATGTAAAAAAAGAAATTCGTATTAAGAACTGTGCCTTTGAATTCCACTAAGAATTTGCATCCCTTGACAGATACGTATTTCGACCTCAACTGTAAGGTTGCCTTCAGTGTCTCGCACTTGACTCAACTGGACTTGACTGAAGTCGAGTCAAGTACGAGATACCCAAGACAACTTTACAGTTGAGGTCGAAATACGTATCTGTCAAAGGATGCAAATTCTTAGTGGAATTCAAAGGCACAGTACTTATTTAACCCGATTTTCTTTTTACTTACCAATAACTTTATTTAAGAGTTAGATTTCTTTCAGAATTTTCTGCTTAGATTTCTCTAGAAATTCGTATGTGAAGATATATTTATCTCCAGAGATTTCATCAAGATTTCAAAATTTAGAAGTTCCTTCATAGAGTATACCTGAAAAAATAAAAATTCTGAAATTCTTCAAGTAAATTATTCACAGATCCTAAAGGAATTTGTTCGGAAACTCTTCCCAGGGATCTCCAAGATTTTTTTTAAAAATTCGTTCAGTGATTCCAGCAGAAACTCCTTCATGTTTTTTTTAGAAAAAATGAAAAAAAAAACTTGATAGATTTCTGGAGTAACTCTATCAATGCAAGAATCCTTGAGAAATTTCTGCAGTGATTCCTGGAAAATCTGTAGAGGAATTTCTAAAGAAATCTCTTAAAAAATGCAGACATTGCAGATAAAGATACTTGTGGATTTTTTTTAAGAAATCCTTCATTGAGTTTCTAAAGATTCCCTGGAGCATTTTCTGAAGGAATCCTTGGAAGAACTGCTGGAGGTACTTCTGAAGGATTCATAAAAAAAACTCGTGCAGTTTATGAACTTGGAAGAATATTTTAGAGAACCAATCTATATATATAAAAATGCAGTGGCATACGTGGGACCGCGCATAACTTGCGAACGGATGGTCCGATTTTGGTCGTCTGAATTTTGTTCTGTTAGTTTTCACCCAAGGAAGGTTTATGAGGCAAAAACATAAGAAAATTGAGAGTTTTTGAAAATCGGGGTTTCATTCATTTTGAACGGGGACTAGGACTAGGACTAGAATTGAAACGTCAAAAAACGCAGTAGGCAAGACAAAGTTTGCCGGGGACAGCTAGTAAAGCAATAAAAAAAGAGATTTTTCAAGGATTCTTTGAGAAACCCACAAGAACTGGAGAACCCTCTACAAATATACTTTGAAACATTTCTAGAAAAAATCTTTGAATAAAGCTTATTAGTAGTTTCAAAAGATTCTTTCAACAATTGCTGAACAGTGCTGAAAAATTCATTTCATCATATCTAAATGCAATCACCTACAACTCATTTCAGAAGCTGAACCTGAGAATATGATATATGAAAAACTTGTGCGGCTGGACCAGTTCTGCAAGAAAGTCACGGAAAAATCGCTATTTTTCGAATATTTAAGGTAAATGTCACAGACTACCCGAGCAGAAAAGAATAGCAACAAAATAACATATCGAGGTATTTATCTTAAATAACATTATACCTTGATATGCCCTTCATTAGGTGGACATAAGAGGCAAAATAACAAAAATGAATACCATAATTTTGTATAAATAACACCTGAAAAATAACAAGTCCTGTTATTTCAATAATGAATGCATACCATAAATTTTAAGTGTTCTATTTGTTATCCGGAAGGTATGAAATAACAAAGTAATAACATGTCTTGCTATTAAATTGAACATTTTTCGATAGCTCCATGATGTAATAACAAATCTTGTTATTCAGTTATTTTCCCAGTAAAATCAACAATACCACATCAATACCTAACTTTGTTCAAATACCTCCCTTTGTTATTGTGGTGTTCTCATAACATTGCGTAGAATAATATAGCAATACCAACTTGAGGTATTAGAGCACAGGTTGCTCTTTGCACGGTATTTGTAAGGTATGCTCTTCTGCTCGGGTACCTTTGGTTTCACGGTGAATATCATTTGGCATTTTTCGAAGGTAGTCCGTGACATTTATCATAAACATTCAAAAAATAACGGGTTTTCCATGACTTTCTTGCAGAACTAGTTTAGCAGCACAAGCTTTTCATATACCATATTCTCAGGTTTAGCTTCTAAAATGAGCTGTAGGTGGTTGAATTTAGATATGACGAAATGAAATTTTCAGCACTGTTGTTGAGAAAATCTTTAGGAAAAAAAAATCCCTGAAGAAAGGTCTGAACAAATCCAAAGCAATGCCTAGAGGAATACTTCAAGGAACTATTGAATAAACTTCTGGAGGAACTTTACAGAAAAATCTTTCGAGAATTTCTAGAGGAATTTCCAAAAAAAAATCCCGAGAAAATTTCTGAAAAAATGGATTATTCCTTTAGGTAGAAATTCAAGCAAAATTTTCAGGAATGGTTCTTGAAGATTATTTTTTATGATCTCTCTATTTTTGTGTATTTTAACATATGCTAGTTCTTCATATAAACTGAAAGTTTCTAAATTTCTGACAGAATCTCTGAATGTTTGTTAAAGAAAAATATCTCCTGAAATTCATGGAGAAACCCCTGGGGAAATTCATTGATAAATTTTCGGAGAAATGCTATAGAAAAACTCCTGAAAAAAATTTGGAGGAATTTCCCCAAAAATATTTAAAAAAAATATATTAAGAAATACAAGCATAGCTTATGTAGCAATCCCTGAAGGAATTTTCTCTTTAATCCTTTAAAGAATCCCATGAGGATTTTCGAAACGAATTTCTGCGGAAATCCGTGAACCAGTTTCAGAATATTTTTTGAGAAACTCCCAGGAAAGTCCCAGGGAAAATTCTTGGAAGAATCCCTGGAGAAATTTTCACAGAAATTTTTCGACGTAAAAGTTCAGAATTATTAAGAATAGACATATTTATTTTACTATTCAAAACCAAATCGTTCTGCTATTTACACAGTTTAGTGAAAACTTACTGCAAATAGAAATGCTCGTGCAAAATTCGGGACACAAACATGTTCTTTACATGTTGCACCCACAGATTTCTAACGGGGTCTGACAGGGTTTACGGAAACTTGGTCTTTTTTTGGCTTTCAGTCACAGTTTCAAAATACAGACAAATACAGATTTTCTAAAATCCTGATACAGATTTTTGGAAAAATCATCTGGCATCCCTGCTCAGCATGTTCATGCTGAATATTCATCGCTTACCACTTGGCTATGGACAAACAAGTAGTAAACACCGTTTAACTTCGCTATTGCGAAGCACTCGTGTGACATGAAAACTATCTCCTGAACTGGGAACAATCCGTAGATTAACTTTGTTGACAGTCATAAGAGCTGGACCAGCCTTATGTAAAATTGCGGATACTTCAGAAGTTTTGACACAAATACGAGTTAAATAAGTCATTTATTTTTCACGGAAGTCCGAAATAGATGAGGACTTTTTCATAAAGGTGAGAAAGAGAGAGAGTGCGAGGTAAATCAGCTCAATACACTGATTTCCAGTATTGTGCGGTGAATGACACCCTACTTATCTAAAACTATAGAGTTTTAGTTTGCGGTTTAAGTTAAAGACTCATTCGAATCCCTCCACTCCGAGTAGAGACATTGAATTTATTCGCGTTTTATACCGATTTTCCCCATTGTGCAATGTTTTTGCCTTTCTCGTACTCTAAGTGTACTGGAAAGGCTATATGTTCACTCCAAAAATGACTTTTTGATAGAAGGCCCGGAGAGTCGAGTCACATACACCAATCAACTCAGCTCGTCGAATTGAGGTGATATTTGTGTGTGTATGTATGTATACTGTAGTGCATAATTGATCGGACAAACGCCGATTTTCATACAAAATGGCCAAGTTTGAGATGCTGTAACTATGGTTTGCTTTGGTGGATTGAGCTCAATTTTTGACACGGAACAACGAATATGCTGGATTTTGTGTGTACAAAGTATAAAATGTTTTCGTTCACAGGTCTGGGCGTGGCAAGGCGTTGAAAATATTGCAAAAGTGATCGGACAGCGGTACCCCTTTGATTTACACGCGTGCCGCGACATATCAAATATCAGCTTATTGGAAAAGCTAATGAACGGTTAGAAAGAATATAGTCTCAGACCTTATTTTGGACAACTGGTTGTGCTTGGGAACCAGCTCTGGGACACCCGGAATTGATCAAATGTAAAAGTGAACCGAACCCATCAGTAAGTCGACTCCACAGAGGCACGATCTCCTCCATTTGGGGAACCCATGCGATTTATCAAATCGCGGCTTTCTGAATAACCTGATGAAGGGTTAGGAAGAAAAGAGGCTTAGACCACATTTAATACATCCGGCAGTGTTCCAGAATTGGTTCCGGCACATAAAATAGCTGCTGTTTCGATAGCCAAATGAACAAAAAAGTCTCAGACCGTATTTGAGACAAACGGAAGTGTTCCGGATCTAGTTCCGGGTGTCTCACCGGAAGTGACCAAATGTAAAAGAGAACCAAACCCATGCGACCTGATGAACAGTTTGCAAGAAAATAGGCTCAGACCGCAATAGTGAGTACCACAAGTGTTTTAGAACCAGCCGTGGGTGGTTCGCCGGAAATACGAAAGTGAACAAAACCGGTGCAATATAAATAAGAGAACAAAATCTTGATAATACTAAAGCGATCTCATCAAATCACAGCTTTTCAGATTTCTGAGGTGTAACTATACAGTAGGATGGTTCAACGAATTTAAATTCAATCGTAACAACTCCAAAGTTTTTTTTAATCCTCTTTTGCATCCAAAAAAACTGCGTAAAATTTTGATGCGACTGGTTGCACGGTTGCACCCTCGCGATTTGTAATGTATGTGAATTTTGGATGGGACTGAATATGGGGAATTTCATTTGCTGTGCATAAAAAAAATGTACAAGGCCGTAAACCCGAGCAAAGTCCAACAACAAAACTACAGCAAATCGAAAACATATTTTGTATTCCGCAACATATTGATATCACATTTTAATATCGTTTTATCTTTACTTAATTCGATTTCAAATTTTGCTTTCGGTTTGCTGTCATTTTAAATTAATGTAAATATTTAGTATTACAAAAGTTTTTAAATCTTTTAGTAAACTATGTAAAGTAATTCTAGGGATCTAACATGCAGGGGATGGCCAAAATGTTTGGGATAGGCAACTTTTTTTTCTCTCACAAAAAAAGTTCAACATGCTATAACTTTTCATAGAGCGCATCGAAAAATCTCAAATTTTACTGTTTATCAACCTATTATGTGCATCATTGGTACAAATTTGGGCTCGATTGATTAATATTTCGCAAAGATAGAACCGTTCGGGTAAAACACTATTTTTTAGACAACTCATATTTGAGCTGTCATATCTCGGGAACCAGTGAACCGAATTGAATGAAATTTTGAACGTAAACTAGCAATACGTGAATGCTTCGCAAACTATTAAAACATAGGTACTTTTTAAACGTTGAAAAAAGTTATCATGGATTGACACTTTTTGGATTTTTCTCGAAAAAATGTATTTTTTTTACATCAATGTCAATAAATTTTAGTGTTGATATCCAAAGATTTTCCACTTCTGTTCTCAAACAACCTCTAATCAGATATATTGGAGCCTATTTAGATTGAAGGAAGAACACATTTAGTAATTTTCGTGTGGTATTGTAAATTTGACTTATTTTCCTCTATATGGGTAAAAATTTCAACCCGGTATAACTTAATTCGCCGTGAGAAAATATTACATTTTATAATGTCGTATTAAGTGTCAATATATTGTTGATGAACGTTAAAAAATTCATTCGATTCGGTTCACTGGTTTCGGAGACATGACATTTCAAAAATTGGTTGTCTAAAAAACAGTGTTTTACGAGAACGGTTCTAGCTTCGCGAAAGATAACCCAATCGAGCCCAAATTTGTACCAATGATGCACATAAAATAGGTTGACAAACAGTTAAAATTTGAGATTTTTTGATGCACTCTATGAAAAGTTACAGAATGTGGAATTTTTTTTGTGGGAGACAAAAAGTTGCCTATCCCAAACATTTTGGCCATCCCCTGTAAGTGCAATTATACTATTGCATTTATGATTTGATATCGATCGAAAAACTCAACATTTAACGATTTTTCATTTTTTTTTTGCGCTGATAACAAAAACAGTTATCAATTTGCCATCATCGATAGCAGGAATTGTTTTCAATTTGTTGACACATTTTTCTGCTCTCATTTTTGATGTTTTAACCGTTAAAACGACCAAAACGACAACAACCTGAGTTATCAAAATTTGCAATATCACAACATCAAAATTAGTTTTCAATTTGCTATCAGACTTTGCTCGGGAAGTGATCGGCCTACAGTGAAAGTCTGACGTTTCTCAGCTCTGCCTATGCGTTGAACTCGGAATTTGTCAAGGTTATGTGGCTTCATAAAATTTCCCAAATCGATAATGGTTTTGGGGAAAAAATTAACAGACATAGACACGTTTAGTGCTTCCACCCGAGTAGAAGTAAAAATCAGAACAATATCATCATTTGATATTCCTCAGTGAAGTACTCAAGATCATAATTAGCTATTGGTTTGTTTGACATAAGAGATAAAAGATCAAAAATAATATCAAAAATTAGTATGGGGAAGAACATAATAATATCTCATTTTGATGTTATAAGATCAGACCAATATCTGGGGAGATCTGGGCTGTAGCACATCTAACCATTATCATAAAATGATCTGACAGATGGATTAAAGTAAAAAAAAAGAAAAATGGCCGCGACCAGAATCGAACTTATGACCTTGGGATTTATGTGCAGTGACATTACCACTGCACTACGACTCATATCTGAAAATAGGAGGTAACAAGAGCATCAAGTTCTACGTTTTCCAAGGTGTTTGCGAGTCATGGTAGTTGTGTTGGTTTGGTCCCGCCATGTTGTAGATGAGTGTGTGAAAGAACTAATTATGATCTTGAATAGTAGTTTTCAGATCTTACAATTTTTGGATGTTATAGATGAATGTGTCAAAGAACTAATTTTGATCTTGAGCAGTAATTTTCAGATCTTTCGATTTCTGGATGTTGCATATGGAAATGTGAAGAGCTGATTTGATCTTGAGCAGTATTTTTCAGATTTCTCAATGATAAATGTTCTATTGCAGAATATTAATACAGTTTCCACCCAAAATTTGCAAACTGACGTGATGGTATGGAAAATAATAATGAATTAGGGCACAATTAGGAATTGCATATTTTCCTAAACTAAGAGAGCATTTTTCTCTAGATGATTTCACATTTAATGCTCTTTCTCTGAATTGTTCACAAAACTAGCGATCCAAACTTTAAAAACGACATGCGTAGAAACATGTTTGGATTATTTTGCGCCTAAAACAGGACGAATTTCCACCAATAGAACGCAATCAGTGAAGTACTGGATTGTAGTAATGAGCTGAATTTTTGTATGGTGAGAAGGTAAATTCTCAATCTCTATAACGAAATGACGCAAAAATCCTGGCTATTATGATTCCTTGCCTAACCAAATAGTGTATGAACAAAACTTTAGGTAACTGTGTTATGGTTTTCTCCATTTCTTGCAACAAAGTTTTCCATAGTTTTATTCTAACAGTACCAAATAAGGCAAGGAATCATAATACCCACGCCTCCTGCATAATTTCGTTGCAGAGACGGAGAATTTACCTACTAGCCATAAAAAAACAGCAAAAAATCTAGTATGTACTTCACTGAACGTGCTCTATTGTGAACTGTCGCCCTGAAAAGCGTTGGAAATATTTAGAAGATCGTAGTCGTCACGACTGTCGTCTGTTCGTATACCCGAGGCAGAATCGCTACGCAATTCATTGGTTGAAACTCGAAAAGCTTGTCGTCTGCAGCGGTATGTTTTGATGAATCTAGAATAAAACGGTCCGTTTTTCGAAATGGACGTATTTTGCTTAGCGGGCCGATAAAGTTCTCAAATGGTCCAGTGATTCATTTATTGGATTCGTACCACAAATGCAAGCTCGACATCGAGATCCAGCTCATGTTGTCATCAGACTCAATTGGAAAGCCTCTGCTGGTTTACTCACAGTGAAACAAAATAATTATAAACTGGGATTAAGAAATCTATCAGATAAAATCAGTATATATTTTTAAGCCTTTTTTTAAGAAAAGCAAATATCGATTATATGCATTTTTTTGTGACGATTACTCTGTTTTTTTTTGTTCAATTGCCGCATCCATAAACCCGATTATTGAAAATGAAGGCCACTTCTACTCCCTTTTTGTCCCAGTGGTCGTTTGTGAAATTTGTGGTGTACATAAGGGAACATCTATTTATTATGTAACGCTAAATTCGATATTTTTGAACTCGGTGATTGGTTCATTAGGATCTGGCGGAATCCATAATGTGCTTTTGTATGATAACTCCAACTTGTTGTATGGGTCGTAACGCTAGGCTGTATTCCTTATTCCCCTGGAGCGTTACGGAATTTATTGAATCCCTATCTCCTGAAGCGTTACGTTATTTGGGGACGGCGCATAATGAAAGTTGAAAACTTAAAATAGTTTCCATGCGCAATGTTGGGAAATTTCGACATTTATACAGCGGATTGCACTAGGCTTTCCAAAGATCAAATTAAGTACTAATTTTGAAATCATATCACGATGAGATATTGAGCAGATATTTGGCAACTTTTTGAATATCTCATCAATATCATATTAAGATATGACATCAAAATTTGATCGTTTCAAGATATGATTATGATATTCACGTCTACCCGGGCAGTGAGCTATTTGCTCTTTGATGGAAGCACGACACTAGACAACGGACTAGCATGCAACGCCCAGTGGCACAGCCTCAAAATTTTCCTGGCAGCTGTGGCGAGAATCGAACCCGCGCTCGTCAGCACGATGCGAGTAAATGCTTGGTGACCTTAGCCGCACGACCACGAAGCCACACTTTTTACACTTCTATGGGTTCCCTCTAAAACACCACAAGGCATTATGTACTTGATAAATTAATTCCTGAAAGAATTTATCAAGTTAGAAAATTTGCCAGGGTTTTCTTTAGAAATTCATTAAAAAAAATCTTTCATAAATTCTTCTTGTAGTTTCTTCAGAAAATTATCCAGATATTCCTCTAGAAACTCGTTCAGGTATTTCTTCAGTCCACCACAGATTTGTTGAAAAATTTCTCAAGGAATACCATTGACAATTCTCAGAATATGTCCAAATTTCTTCAGGAATTCATTCAGAAAATCCTGCTGGAATTTCTCCAGAGATTGCTGCAGGAGTTCATACAGAAATTCCTTCAGGATTTCCTCCTGATATTCCTGCATGCATGACCCCAAAAATTTATCCGGCATTTTCCCCAAGGATTACTCCAAAAATTTCATAATGATTTTTTAAGAATTTTTTGCACAAAATATTTTCTAGGCGTTTCTACAGAAATTCTTAAGGAACTATCTCAAGAGTTTTTCCTATAGTTCTTTACATACGCATATCTATGCGTTTCCCCAAGGTATTCCTATCGGATTTTGATTGGAAATTTGTTCATAGATTTCTCCAGAAATACATACAGAAAATCCTCCGAGTATTTTATTAAATGTTTTCTCTAAGGATTTACCTAAAAATCTCCAAATATTGTTTTCTAAGATCTCTACCAAGGGTTTCCCGGGAAGTTTCTCCAGGAAGTTCTTCAGAAGTGTCTCCTAGGATTCCTTCAAAAATTTCCCTGGGAATTCTTCGGCTATCCCATCAAATATTCAGTCGAAAGCACTTCCCAAGATTGCTACAGGGATTCTACTGATGATTTCGTCGAAAATTTCTTCAAGGTACCTTAAGAAATTCTTAGCAATTACAGGCGCGTTTTTGGTCATCGGGTTACTTATAAAACAACGGTTTTAATTATAGCCGACGTTTTGAGCGTTTATTCACTCATCTTCAGGGCAAACTACAATTTACATACAAAGTTTGAGTAGTCAAGTCATTTGTTACATAAAACATAAAATTACTCACATTAAAAGTTGTTTTTAGGTCAAGTAGGTTTAAACATGGACAATTTGAACGGCTGACAACATTACACTGAAATTATAATCACACATATAAATTTCGGACCTAATGACTTGATTCATTTTCAATTAACAAAACTTTGAACGGAGCACAAACTTACACAGCTTTCACCTAGGCACATCTAAACAGGTTTGAATCAAAACATCTGTGAGTGGAGACGTCAAAACGAAACGATGGAACAGAAAAGACATTAACAGAAACAGAGCATCACAGCGTGCTTTGACGATGTTCTGCTATCTCTCTCCGTGCGTGAGGGGATTCCTCCTTAAATTCGTCTCTACAGATTTCTTCGTAATTTTAGGAATTTCTTCAGGAATTTCAGCAAGGGATTCCTTTAAAATTCTTCTATGAAATGTTTTAGAAATTCTTCTGAAATTTCTTTACATATCCTACAGGAATTGCATAGAAGATTCTTCCAAGGGTTTCTCCAAGAATAATTTGAGAAAAATTTTCAATGATACCGGCAGAAATTCCTAAAATAATTGGGTTTATAAATTGCTCTTGCAGTTCCATCGGAAATATTTTCTGGGATGTCTTTAAAGATCCCTGCAGAATTTGTTGAGATATTCCGCTTGGAATTTTTCAGAGATACTTTCAGAAATTGCATAAAACTTACTCTAAGAAATCTATGAAGGAAAATATAAGAAAAAATCTTGAAGTAATTTCTGAAGTTTTGATCAAGCATGCGAATTTAGCATGAATGCAGAAATGTATAATTCCTAGGAGAACACCTGAATAAACCTTCTTACTGCTGTGAAAGAAATCATGAGATACTTCTGGAGAAACTCTGCAAGTAACCAAATCCGTAAAGGAATTTCTGAAGGAAACTCTTAGAAAATGTCTACTATTCATTTTTGAGGGAATTCTGGAGGATTTTCTGAAGAAACCCCTGGAAGGTCCGCTGGAAATACAACTGAATGAATTCTAAGGAAAATGTCTTGTGCAGTTTCTGAAGCGGTTTCATGGAAGAATTGTTTAGACAACCATCAAAGAAATAAAAAAAAGAATTTTTGAAGTTATCTTTGAAGCAATAAAAAGTCTGAAAAATCCCTGAAGGAAGGTCTTACTACATTTAAAGCGATGACTGGAGGTATACCTGAAGGAACTATTGGAAAAACACCTGGAGGAACTTTCAGAAGCTGCTCCTGAGAATGTCTAGAAAAATGCCCACGAAAATCTATGAATAAATGCAGTTATTCCGCAAGAAACCTCTGGAGAAATTCGAGCAATTACTTATGAGAAGTTACTGGAAAAAAAATCTGAATTTCGAAATAAAAACCTTAGAGGAATTTCTGAAAGGATCTCCGAGCCTTTATGAAAAAATATCTGCTGGAATTGCAGCTTTTGAAAAAAGGTTTGTGAGAATTCCTGGAGAAAAACTTCTGGAAAAATTCTTTGGATATTTTCGGAGAAAAACTCCTGGAAAAAAATCCCACAATATTTCTAAAGGAATTCCTCCAGAAATGTTAAAAAAAAACAACATGAGTATGAGTATTGGCGTATCCATATTTTTCTTTTTTTTGTTTTGCTCACTCTCCTAAACAAACATGTGAAACAGAAGGATGGAAGAGGGGTACATGCCTTTCTGGAGGAATTCTGGAAAGAATTTCTGGATTAATCCCTGGTCAAATTGATAAAGAAATTCATGCACACTGTGCTGTTCCCGGAATAACTCTTGGTTGGTCGCGATTGTGAAGTCATTTCCTTCGGGGGCGTCCCAGCATAGGAGGCGCTGCAATTTAGAAACCCTGAGTCACGGCATAAAGATCACCCTGCCTTGAGTAACGAGTTCTGATTTTACCGATTTTACCATGACTGCACAGGACTAAATGTTTGTTTGGAGGAGTAAATTCGATTCTATAATAAGTGTCATAGGTATGTAATACAAGTCGAACCGTAAACTTCTCAACAGAAACCGGGAAGTGGACTTATCTTTCGGATATCGAATAATGAGGACGTGACTTCGAATTGTTTGTTTTCAGTCTTCCAGAAATCTTTTAGGCGATTCCGAAAAATCTCGATAACTTTGTGAAAATTGAACCAAATCGTGTCAAAATTTCACAGCACATAGTATAAATAAAGTACTATCAAACGTATTTATCCAAATAAGGCTGTTGTATAAATATTTCAATTATTGTAGCTTAGTGTATACAACAGTGACATGGGGAGACTTGATCCCAAGAGGATAACACACACATTATACATGTGAAAAATAAAATTCTATTTGGAAGCCTCTATCTACTCGGAATTCTAGTATATTCAATGATAAAACGTGTCAGATAATTATTGTTTTAGTACAAACTATGAAAAGGGGGATCAAGTCTCCCCATTTTCAAGATAGGGTATATCCTTAACAATTTAAGGAAGTCTCATAATTTCAAATACACCGTATGCATCAAAAATGCAAGAAAACTTGAAAAGAAAATGAATAGGAAGCTTCTGAAGTTATTTTCCCTTTAAATTAACCATGTGCTCAAAAGGGGATCAATTTTGATCCATTTTTGAAAAATACATCATAAGACATGCCTCCATAAAAACACAGTTTTGAAAACTTTAACAATCATTTAAAGTCCTTCTGTTGTGTATAAACTTGCAATAGATGTTTACCTGCCATTCTGTACGAAAAATGGATCTAGTTTTGTGTTTTTCTTAAAGTTACAGGCAAATTAAGAAAAAGGGATAAAGTCTCCCCAGTCTTCCCTACTGATGTACAAATTTAAAGAGTTCAAGATGGATTGTAGAATCAGAGAGAGCACAAAAGTCAGTTTCTAGGATTGTTCAAAAATTTTATCCCTCATACATATATTCTACTTTTTAGGAGATTAATAAATTTTTACCCATTTAAATCGTTGGTGGACTGATTGGCGTATCAATGGAACCAATCTTGAATAAACAGTTAAAGTTCACCATTTGAAGCAATTCCATGCCCATTGCAGTCAAGGACAAGTCAATCACCATAAATAAAGTTCAACAGCAATGAACATTACCGTCATTGAAAAGAACTTAACGTTCACCTGGTGCGGTGGCAACACCCCCGGACCTAGGCAAATCACCAAACAGGATTTAATATAAATCCACTCCCCAGGAGTCCCATAAGTCGCATTCGGTAGCTAATACATCAGGCCCCTTTCGTTTCCACTTGAGCCCCCAACAACGACGGACGACGACGAGTAGGTGTGAACGAGTTTGTACTCTCTCAAGACACGCGGTAGTTAGTCAGTACGGTGCGGTGGTTGCACCGATCAGCATGCCGGATTCTGATTGATTTATGGACAAGGCGTCAGAAGATTGGACCACAAAAGTTTAGCTCCGTGATTTGAATTTGTAATTACCGTTTCACGTCAGGTGTCACACACTTACTGGTCTGAGGCTGTTCTGCAAGAAGGTGGATTTTCGCACGCTCGGTGGTGGACAATATGGCGCATGTACAAGGATGTACCCACCTCTGGCAAATCAAACCTTCAATCCAACTCCGCCAAAGGGAAAGGCGCTACCACCTCTCACAACATGTAGTAATCTCAGATTGAATTGCATCAAATTTAATTACCTTTATCGCTAGATCATGTCCCAACGCCACCGCGCAGCTTTCCATCAGATTAGCGCCCGCGATCCGGTAGCAGCCAGAGCAGCCAGCGCCAGCCGCCCGATGTGATGCGATGGTTGACAATCTCCAAACCGAATCGAAACCCACGACACACGGCTAACGATCTTGAGCTACCGTAATGCGGGGGAAAGTTGGTCGTATTTGAACAGCTGTTCCCGAAAGAGCAGCATATATACAGTTTTGATAAAAAACTGAAGAATTGTTCTGCGTGTGTATTTTCAGAGGGATTTGTGACGAAAGTTTACGAACAACCATCACTGGAATTTCAACTCCACCTCAGGATACGGTCGCTGGGTGGAAGCGGGACAAATTTCTGTATCGAAGCTGTCTGCGGAGCTGCGAACGTCCACTTGGTTTGGTAGGTACCGCGTCCTATAGGGGTATCTGGTAGCGGCGCAAAGAGAGCCATGGGAATCCACGGCTTATTCGATGTGAGAACCCTTAATTCGCAAAGGTTTTCGTGATCGGCGGTTCTCTCACGATCCATCAAACTGGAGAAACGTTTTGGATTTTCGGGGGCATCCAAGCCAACTGCAGTGCAGACCAGTGCAGTGTTCCTTCTGCAGCAGTTGTCCGGTGGTAAATGCGTGTGAACGGATAGCTTGGGCAGAGGCTGACTAAACAAAATCGAATTGTGGTGGCGCGATGTTTCATCACTTAGGGCCACCACAGTGCGATGGGAGTTTGATGGTCTTGACTGGCCGATTGATGTATTGAGAACCAATCGTAATTACCTTCTATGCACTCAGTATTGGTACTACCCATCATCATCATCATTATCATGATATATGATGGATGGACGTTTTAGATTCTAGAAAGAATTGAATCACATAAAAGTGTAACATTTGGATGAGTCCCACAAGTTTGTTTTTCGAAGACCTTTTTTCACGCTTTAAGGCTGATACAAATTCACCCCACACTAATTCCAAATGGACTGCTTTGGTACTAAAGCAGACAAACACGGCCACATATGCCTTAGTGGGTGCTGCTCTTCTGTGCTGGGATTTCACCTGGATTGGGCCCCAATAGTCCACGCCTGTCGTAGTAAACGGTCTGGCAGCAGAAACTCTCGCCGTAGGTAAGTCGGTAAGTAGGTCGATTTCGGAAGCAAACGACGCAATTACGAGTGATCCTTTTGGCAATATCTCTGGCCCCTATGACCCAATACCGAGTACGAAGAATTGCTAGGAGAAGTTGTGGGGCTGCGTGGAGTTGCCGAAGGTGCAGAGATCGGAGAAGTAGTGCCGAGATTGGATGGGATGATGGTAGTAGGATTTGATGTTTGCTGTCGTATGGTAACTGCGATTTGCTGAGTCGACCGCCTAGTCGAAGTACCCGGTGCTCGTCTATGAACGGATGAAATCATCGTAGTCGCGATTTCGGTGATATTGGTTTCCGCTGCTGCAGTTGCTCCCATTCGTTGCTAAAACACTGCCTTTGGACCATAGCAATGAGCGCCAACTCCGCAGATTTGATTTCGTCCGTGGTGAGATAACAAGTGGGAGGTTCGGTTGATGGCTGCTCAGAGAACTTTCGATGACATTTTCGCACAAAACGGAGGCAGTAGGCTGTGACGCGCAACATTCGATAGTAGTTCGAGTACTTGAGGATGTACTCATCGATAAAGGACAGCTCCTCGGTAGCTGTGACAGCAAAACGGTTTGGGTCCTTTTCGCCTCCTGAAGAGCTTCCATTGACTGTGACGAGTTTAGTTGTGCTGTGGGCCATTCCGTCATTTTTTGAGCCAACCAGTCCGGCTCGTTCCACCAAAGCTTGCTTGCTACGATGTCGTTTGCAGTAGTTCCTCTCGAGATGAGGTCAGCCGGGTTTTGCAAGCCTGCGATGTGATTCCACGAGCAGTTGACGGTGGCTAGTTGGATTTTTGATACCATATTCGCTACGAATGTTGTCCACGCTGAAGGAGGAGACTTTAGCCAGCATATAACGACTGTTGAGTCGACCCAAAAGAAAGTGTCGGCGTTGAGTTGGAGAGATGCGACGACCTTTCGCGGAATGCTCTGTTTCTTGAGTGGAGACACCTTCGATTTTGAGGCCAGTAATGCTACCTTCACGTCGCCTGCGGTACTTGTAGACCGAATGTAGACGCATGCCCCATATGCGTTTTCAGATGCATCGGTGAAAATGTGGATTTGCAACGTTGTCGGCGATGGAAATATGACGCAGCGGGCCACACGCAGCTCGTTTAGGTTGGGAAGCTGGGACTGACAATTGTTCCATCGGGTTTTAAATGAAGCAGGCAGCTCTTTATCCCAACTCCAAGGTTTGCCATCTTCGTCGATGAGACACCAGATTCCTTGCATAAAAATTTTTGCGGTTGTGATGACTGGCCCCACAAGTCCAAAAGGATCGAATAGTCTTGCGATGTGGGAGAGTTCCATACGTTTTGTGAGTCCTTTGTGCCTTTGTTCGTCGTCTACCAGTTGCTTGAGCACTCGAGTCGCAAGAAATGGTGCACTGGCGGTACCGTATGTTACAGTTTTAAGCTCATACGTCTGCAACGGTGCTTCAGGAGATGATCTCCAAACGATATGCTGTAGGCTGTTGCTTTTCTCGTCCGTTAGTATTTGACGATACATTTGTTTGATGTCAGCGTTGAGCAGAACTGGATAGATTCGGGACCGCATCGTGGTCGACCGCAGATCTTCTTGCACAATTGGCCCCACCATTAAAGCATTGTTCAAGGAAGGTCCCTTGATTATAGGACAGGAAGCGTCAAATACCACGCGTACTTTGGTTGTAGTACTATCCTCTTTTATTACGGCATGGTGCGGGAGATGATACCGCGGTAGATGGGTATGCTGGGAGTCCCTTACAAGTTGCATGTGACCGAGTTTCAAATACTCTTCCATAAAGTCTCGATACTGCTGGTAAAGCTCTTCGTTCTTGGTGAGTTTCCCCTCCAGAAAGTGGAAGCGGCGAATAGCGGTGCGACGATTGTCCCCAAGATTGGCGAGGATTTCTTCCTTGATGGGCAAGCTGACAACATACCGTCCTTGAGGCGTGCGAGTGACCGTACGGCGAAAGTGTTCTTCACAAGCTGCTTCCTCGACTGAATAACATGATTGAACTCCATCTTCTTCGATTGTCCAAAATTTTTGACCTGCACGACAACGATAGAAGCGACGTTGGCGACGATAGGTGCAGTTGTTGGATGGTGAGCACTTCGCCCGGACACTACCCAGCCAAAAACGGAGTTGACGAGGACTGGTAAACCTGGGCCCAGTGAAATTCTACCTGATACCTTGAACAAATCAAAGAAAATTTCGGCGCCCAGAATCAGGTCGACTTTGGAAGGCTCGTAGAAAGCGGGATCGGCCAGTTGAACCCCCGATGGTATGTTCCAAGAAGATGTGTTGATCGTCGTAGAGGGCAAATCGATTGCGACCTTTGGCAAGACGAGCAGTTCCACGTTGGCGGAGAATTCAGACACACGTGTTCGAATTGTTGATGTGAATTTGAAGCGAGATTCTGTCGAAGACTGTCCTATTCCGGCGATTGGAAGATGGATACGTTTGCGCTGGACCTTGATGAGTTGGGAAAACGATTCCGTAGCGAAGCAGCACTCACTACCAGAATCTAACAGGGCTCTAGCTGTATGTTCGACCCCGTTGTCGTCGACGACAATGACAACCGCTGTAGCAAGTAGGACACCCTTACGTCCTCGTCCAGCTGAGGCATAGCTAGCATGGTCGTTGGGTGTTGCTGACACCGACGCAGAAGGTTGATCGGTTGGTTGATGACTTCCGCTCTCCTTGGGCTGAGGGGGCTCGATGACTTTAGAGTTGACTTGTGCAGGGTTAAAACACAGTTGGGTATGGTGGTGACCTCTACACTTGCGGCAGGTGCTCGAAGATGGACATTCTTTCGCCTGGTGCCCCTTACGAAGACAATTCCGGCACAGTTGGTGGCGCCAGACCTCCTTCTCCTTTTCATCGACGCTCATTTTTGAAAACACGATGCATTGGTATAGTGGATGGTGATCCGAGCAAAATATACATTTGCGTTGACTCATTTGACTAGCGCCGTGACTGGCGATGACCCGTTGCCCCAATTTCTTGTTGGGAACCGATGAAGAAGTGTCGATGGTCTTCCCGATGGTTTGAAGAACTGTCACGCGTCGCTGGATGAACGTAGTAAGCTCCTTGAAGGTTATAACATTCAACGTGGATGAATGTTCCTCCTAATCCCTTCGAGTAGTCGGATCCAAGCGAATGCTCAACATACGAATCAAAAGAACGTCCCAAAACTGCGTCTTCTCTAATAATTGAGCTAAAACCTTGACGTTGGCCTCAAATTTTTCAACTAGGGAATGCAATTTCGTGGAGGACTCCCTTTTGATTGACGGAAATTCGAATAGGGCATCGACGTAGGATTGTTTTAGACGCAGCGGATTTTGATAATGATCGAGTAATAGATTCCAAGCGACTTGATAGTTGTTTGCACTAATGGCTATCGTCTGGACCAGCTTCAACGCTTCTCCGGACAGCGAAGACCGTAGATAATAAAATTTTTGAATGTTAGAGAGTTCGTGCGACGAGTGGACTAGGGACACGAAGAGGTCGTGGAAATTTAGCCATTGGTCGAGATTTCCGGCGAAGTTGGGCAATTTTATGTCGGGCAACCTTACATGCGACGACTGTACAGGGCTGTGCGCGGTGAATGTAGAGGACGAAGACGTGCGAGGGGAAACCGGTGTTTCTTTATTCATGGACAATAGGAATCCCTTCACTTTGAAGTACGAGGTCTCGAAATCAACGCGGCTTTTAAGGTGATCGTCGATAGCAATTTCGTCGAGTGGTTCGAGCTCTGCTTGATTGGCGTTGAAATCGTTCCACAAATTGACGAGATGTTCTAATCGGACCGATACTTCACATTCATCGGTTTCCTCATTGAAGTCGTCCACGAACGTCTTGATGAGACCGAAGGACATCAGAATGCTCTTCTGCCTCGTCTTCAAGGTCTTGATTCGCCGTTCGCCGGACATCGTGAAGGGATGAAATGAGCTGCTTACAGGCAATGATTTGCCTTGTATTCTATAATCCCGCGAGGCTCCAGAAGTTTCGATGGATCCTTAACCTGACCTGACACGTGGGGATATGTTGCGAAGGACTGGCGATACACCGGAGTTTTACGTTGAATCCGGTTATCCGGCTCGAAGGACCACTTTGTCGATAACGTAGGTGAACGGTGGACGATAGCTGAGAAACCGCTGTTCAGTGTCCCAGGTCAGGAAGTAGTTCCCAATTTTCTGTTCTCCCTCAGTACTTCGGATGATCACTCACGCACTACACTTCTTAGTCCAGTTTTGTTTAATAATTCACTTTATTCTAGTTCATGCAATAATTTCACTTTATTTTTACTTTTAAACTTCTAATTCACTATATTTCATGCCGTTTATTTCTTAAACACTACTTATAATTTCTTAATTTACATTACGTTTTCCGTGCACTTTCATGTATAGATGACGACCGGAGCGAAAAAGAGAGCCGATGACGTCTTCGAAGGCCTTTTATATCCGAGGGGTGATCGGAAATCGTTTTTCCTCCATCTTTCATTTCCGAAGGGCTGCTTGTCATTTTTCTGTCATCATTCGTTGAGATGTCGGAGTCGGGGGAGTCGTCACTCGTATTTTACCGAAAGACGGTGCACAGGTAGTAAACCAGATGAAGCGCTTTCGTGATACATGAACACAAATAAATTTACAAAACAGGGCCATCCATTTAGTATGTCACGGTCCGGGGGAGGTGGGGAGGCGGGTTTGTGAAAGTGTGACAAGCAATGTATTAAGTATAGGAAAAACCCGTACGAAGGGGAGAGGGGGGTCGAAAATTCCAAATTTTAGCGTGACGTACTTAATGGATGCTCCCACAGTAAAATTTTCTTGGTTTTCATTCAGTATGTGTACGTGTGTAGCATATTATATGTTTAAGTAATTCTGTCAAAGAACGCAAAAAAAAATCGTTAGAAATACCAACATGTGTTCAAAAAACAGATCCCAATATGTTTCGAAGTCAAGGCTGTGGATTGCTATTCCGAAGACATTGGGCTTAAATCTCCGACCAATCCAGGATCTGTCTACAACGTTAGAGTCTTCAAAATAAAAACCAATAAACCAAAGAAAATTCTAAAATAAGATCCCAACATTTTTTTTATATTTCTCCCATAGTTTATCTGATAGAGTGAAAGCATGTTAGCAAAAGAAAAAATCATCGATCAAGAAACGCAATTGCTTAAGGCTATCATTAATGATTTTTTTTTGCTTACAGGTAAGACCACCATCACCTATCAAGGAAAGTTCAATTTCAAAGGCATGTTACAAGGTAATGTAAATTCAACAGGGGTAAAGGTTCCTGTTTGAGTATTTAGAGTAATGCGGGGCAAAAGTTCGCACCTAACAGACTTCACAATATAACTATTAAACAAAAAGAAAATAATATAGTTTTTCTTCGTTAAACGGGTCCCTATCATGTTGCCTTCAAAACGTAGTACTAGATTTTTTCGCGTTACTTTAGTAGTTTTAGTAATACAACTTTTAATACAAGTACTCCAATGCGAACTTTTGCCCCATAGTGGGGGCAAAAGTTCGCATTATGCGGGGCAAAAGTTCGCACCTTGTACAGGGTAGTTTATTGGTGTGATGTTCATTTATTTCATGTTAATTCATGTTCGTCTTTTCACTCTAGCCATGAAATCTAATTCCTTCTGTTCTTAGCATTACAGCCCAACTGGAATACGACCTGGTGTTCAGCTTTTGTATAGAATGTGTTTTATTAAGACTTCCACAACTATCAACTAAGAGCTGTCCTTTCCAGCGTTACTGAAAGTTGTCAAAATACATTGTGGGGTAATCATAGAGATACATGTTGCACAAAATACATGAAAAAAAAAACAAATATGCAGCAAAACTGTTGAACAAGACCGTAATCGAATCTTATCCCCGTCAGTATGGTGATGAGTTATAGCTGTCAATTTACAAACTAAACTATGAAAGACCCCGGTAGAGTAGATGAACATAAGAACTTCAGAAACATACGAAAAGACACGACGAGAATGACGAAGAAAATGTTTAAAAATGTTTTTAGCCATTTTTCATTTCTTGATTTAAATGGGTTAACATAATGTTTGCCTTACAATGGAACTTCTCACAAAACTAAGTTCAAACCCTCTGCCGGAACGATTTCGAGGTGCATACTACACATATTATACATACATAGTAGTTTCTATACGAAATCTTCATTGCATCAAAGATTCTGTAATTATATTGATGTACTAGATTCAGAAATCTAGTGCGAACTTTTGCCCCACAGCTACTGCGAACTTTTGCCCCATTGTCGAGGTTTTAACAATGTCCCTTTCTGTAAGAAGCACTAGTAGTTTATTGTTTATTCGAGTGCACCTCTCGAACTACTATGGAATAACGATTCTCCGACGTCAAGAGGTTATGAGATTTTTCTTCTTCTTGTTACTACAAATTCTTATTCCAAAAGGTCCAAAAATTCTATCAAAACACCCCGAAACACATTTTTTTGAATAACTCTGCCAAACCATAATGAAATCAATCCAATTTTTATTGACGAGTAACTGACCTGATTATGTGTCAAACCCATACAGATTTGTTTGGGTTCTTAACTTGTACTCAGAAAAAGACCCACTGCGAACTTTTGCCCCGTGCGAACTTTTGCCCCGCATTACTCTACCGCCGGAACTCAGTCAGCTTTATATCAATCAACTTGATTTTTTGTACATCGCTAGATACTGTACTAATCGTGCACAAAAAAGGGCAGCTGGTATGAAATGAGTTTACTAAATTCGTGGTTGTGTAAAATTGGAGTATATGCCCAGTTTTGGAGACCCTGATGGTCACACCAGTGCTTTAAACAAGCTTTTAAAAATTTTCTCATCTCCAACCAGCCCTTTTTTAACCAACTGCCAACCAGCAGCTTATTGTTGGGATCAGTGGCGTAGCTAGAAATTTTCTCTAGGACGACCCATTGTTGTGGTTTTCATCATTCATCAACATTTTAGTAATTTTCACCGCCTAAAGTGAATTTTACAAGCAGATTTTTATATAAAACAATAAAAAGGAGTTTCAAGCACCTAAAGAGTCAATAATTATTTCAATAACAAAACTTCAAAGAACAGCCTACAAACAAAACAAGGAAAAATTTCCTATGGAAATGTTAGTACTGTAACTGTAGTAGACACATTCTACGGGCCCCGTATCATCAATACCAATTTTTCAAAGTTGAGTTATGGCATATTTGACATTTTTATCACATTCTACATTACTTTTGTCATCCAAAAATGCATTCGACATGATATTAGTGTGACAATAAATATAAATTGAACGACGATTAAGGTTAACATTAAAATCGTGATTTTAAGTCTTTTAGGCACACTTTTCATCCAAACTGTCGTATTTTAAACAACAAAACACTGATATTTCAAAAGTCTTCCATCATTTGTAGATAAATGTATGAAGATTTTTTAGCATAAAAAGATTTTAAATCGGAAGACTTCACAACTCTGAAATATGGCTGATCATAGCATGGGTTTTTATTGCGTTGTAACGTCACGGAAAATCAACATTTTCAAATTTTATTCAAATACGAAAAACAATACAAATATGAAATTTTGTATGCTCTTTGTACTCGAAAAGATCTTTCAAATGAGACTAAAAAAAAGAAAATCGGTTCACGGAAGCCTGAGTTTCACCTGGTTGAAGTTTGCGTTGTAACGTCACGAAAAAAAGTTCTGTGGAAAAGACCAAATCTTTCTGGCTTGGACGGCTTCTGAATTGGACAAACGTAGTTCTATATTCAAAACAGTTTCGTCGTATGAGCTCTTTTTCAAGATATCGTTTATTTAATTGCGCACCATTGCCCGTTCATAAACTACGTAGACTTTTGAAGGACGGGGGTTATGGTGTTTGGCCAAAATCTACGATGTAATTGTACTACGATATTGCAAATTTTTTCAATCGTAATCAAATACCACTCAAACCGAAAACTTCTGTGATATCAGTGGCCAACAGACGAAACACTGACGAAATTACAAAGTTATTAAGTTGGTCAAAGACTTACAGTTGATGGATAGTTTGATTTAGAGTTCCACCAACAGCTAGAGAACTTACAAGTTTTAAATTTCATACATCTCTGGATCCCTATTACATAGAAATACGATTTCTTCGGCAAAGTTGTTTGGTAAGTAAAGGATTTGCAGTTGATTTACCAATAGATGCGAGTTTTTGCCACTAGAAGACGTTAATTTCCAATTTGCAAAGGCAGGCAAGGGATTAGAATTTCTTGAAAAGTATTCTACAAGCTGGAACTTTTTTCACTTTGGACATATTGTATTCAAATCAAATTGTAATCAAAGATCAACATATAATTCTTAACTTTCAAAATTTAATTTGATTTAATTCACTTATTCCTTAGATATAAGAGTTAATAGAACAACAGTCAAAAATATGATTCTGCTTAGAGCGCTCCATCTTTTTGTAGAGCTTACCAAACAAGTCCAATATTGTAGAAATTACAAATAACAAGATCAGGAACTATCAGTCAAAATTTAAGAATTTTTGATATATTTTATAAAAAGTTACGGCTTGTTGAATGTGTTTTGGGTAATTAATAAAATTAACATGCTTTTGAAAATTTGCAACTAGCACCACTGTGTGCAATTAAACTGAAAGTCCTTGATCTACCAAACAACTTTAATGAAGCAACCATCTTTCCAATTAATAACGATCCTGGGATAAGTAAAACTAAAAATGTGTATGCCCTCTAGCGCCTCCTAGTGGAATGATTTGAAATCATACGGCCCATCAATTGAAATTTCTTGACCAGCCAAACAATTTTGCCGAGGACACCAACTGTCTAAATAATTAGGATTTTTTTTTATATCTGTATTAACGAGATTTTTAGCCCTAGCCTAGTTCATCTCGGAACCCACGCTCTACTTCCCTCCCGAAGGAAGAACTCACATTTTGCGAGTTTGTCGGGAGTGGGATTCGATTCCAGGTCCTCGGCGTGATAGTCAAGTATTCTAACCATCACACCAGGTCCGCTCCTCTAAATAGTTAGGATCTTGAAATATATGGGATGAATATTACGTCAGTGTTACATGTATTTGTGATATAAGAATCGCCGACAAACAGACCTAACACCTACGAAATTGAAACTCATATATCACAGGACTCTAATAACTTAGACTTTATTTTTTTAGAATGTTGATGTCTTTGGAAAAGTTGTTTATCTTGTCAAGAATTTTCAGTTTGAAAGCCGTTTGGTTCAAGTTTCTAACTGACTAGTGATAGTTGAAATTTTGAAAAATCATGCACTTTATATTTATTCAAAAAATATTCAACATGTTGTAACTTCTTATAAAGTACCCAAAGATTTTGCAAAAAAAAGTTTCTCAACTAGTCAAAATTTGTTGAAAACTTTTTGAGAAATTCTAAACTATTGTAAACTTTTAATTAGCGTCGCCCAGTGTGTCTGAACCTCACATCCAATAGTAAATCAGCTGTAAGTTTTTGACTTATCAAACAACTTTGCCAAAGACACTAACTCTCTAAGTAATTATGACTCTGACATATATAGGATGGATTTTTTTTGTCAGAATTAGGTCATTTTGTCTCTGGAATCACAGAAATTGATGCCCCTAAGTAGTATGCAGATCCTCAGGTATGTCTTTGTTTCAATAACTGCTCGCACATCTTAAAGCGTTTTTAATTGAATCAATGACATTGCATAAATTATTGAAAAAATGTTTAATTCGACGGCGTGATGAGTTATATGCTGAAAATTTTAAATATCTGGCGGTGCAAAATAATGGATCTCAGCGCGCTAGCCTTTGGAACAAAACTAGAAGAATATGGGTGATACTAAAGCGAAGATGGGTGCCGGTGTCATTAACCTTCATGAAGGAGTATTCATACTACTGATAGCAATAACTTGGCCTTCCGAGCCATTTATCACAAAACGGATTTTCAATAGAATAAAGTCCCCCTTGAAGCAGTGAAGATAATGCAATGATGTATTCACAAATTCGGGTAAATTTGGCTGATTGTTCTGATTCTAACATGATGTGCATTTTCGTGACGTTACAACGCGAGCAGAACCCTGTTTGAAACTGAACGGGCGTTGTAACGTCACGAAATGTAAAAGTCGATCATCCAAAACCAAATCCGAAATTTAAATGTTTTATTCCATTGAATTGAAGAACAAACCAATATATTTCAATGGTGGAAAAAAAATTCAGAATATCATAAAAATCCGAGCAGATTTTCTAAGATGTTGGTAGCGCGTTAGAGAGGGTCGGATTCTAGCCCGTTGTAACGTCACGCTACAAATACGCATTTTGAACACGTTTTTCTAATGAAAACAAAATGTTCAAAAGGTCAAATATATCAGAAATTTTACAAGGAATCCGAATATGAAAAAATATTTTAAGGTTTACGCTCGTTTTCATGAGTTATTGTGGAAAATCTGACTACGAATGCGTTAAAACGTTGTAACGTCACGGTAGAATGTGTCATATAATGTTCTCTCAATGAGCAACAACAAAGACTCATCATTTTTTTTTCTTATAAGTGAGACACACCAGCTGGTAACTTGGTTTACTAATTTTTTTGTTCATTCGACCTCTTGTCCCATTCGACCTTTTGTTCCATTTGAACTTTTGTCCATTCGTCCTTTTGTCTTTCGACCATTTGTCCTTCGACCTTCGGTCCTAAAGCCGGTCCCATACCCTATGTACATATATGATTTATCCAACTTGAGCATAGTCAGGTTTTATTACGCGGGGGATACAAAAAAGTCTCACTATGTATTTCTCAACAAATCATGCAAGAAGAAGACGATGAAAATTTGTATGGAGTTTTTATTTATGGGCCGCGTAAAAAAATACCTGTACGAAAGGTCGATTAAGTTTACAGTCTTTATTCACATAATTAAATAAACCTACAAATACATTTTGTCTTTCACTTGTGTTTTCAACAATTAGAATTACCACACATTCGACATAACAAAAAAAAAACTATAAACATAAAAACAAATCGTGATCATTCCATGCCAATCCATCCAACCCAAACCGACAAAGCCCATCGTGAGAACTTTTCAAATTGAATTAAAAATCAATCAACGATCAGCAACAGCTCCTACCCACCACTACTACCACAAACGGCTGCTGCTGCTGCTGCTGAAAGCACCAAATGACCAACAGTGAGCGTACGCGGCGCGCTCTGTACAGTGGGAGGACGAATGTAAAGCAGAGAAAAAAAAAACAATTTGCAATACTCTCAGTTTGCGAGCTCGCGCGAGCAAAAACAAGAAGTGACCCACTGCGCAACGCACTCACACCGCGCGAAACCACCACACTGGCTCTGGCTCCCGGGCCAAGCTTATTATAAACGTACCGCGCGAACGCGATCGTTGATGATCGGTCCACCGCGCGGCGAAAACATCATCGTGCAGCACCAACCTCCTCACGTCCCACACACCAATAAATGCGCGTTGGACGCGAAGAAAGTGAGAGGGAATTCCTTGTAACAGCTCCTTCTCGGCGAAGTGACCGACGCGACCGCGCAGACGCCTAATGAGAATGGGAACTGACTAGCGGGAACAGTGCCGCCGCCGTGACACCCTCGCCCAATCCGCACTAGGTAGGCAGGTACTGAATACATACGACGTGTCCATCGTGACACCCAACATAATCGAAGCTGATTGATTCGCGATCACCGCGGGAATGTAAATAAGCTGAAAACAGAGTACTTTTCACGTGTTTCGAATTGTGATGCATTCGCGTCGCGGTTTCGGTGGAATTTTGTTTACATGCGTCTAGACACGACTTACGACAGGTTGATGCGGCTAGCTGGTGGCGTGCGAGGGTGAGGCGGATACAAATCGGGTATGCATGTGAACAAGGAAATATTATGTTAACTAGTTAGCACGATGTTAAACAGAACAAAAAAATCAAGATACGATCCTGCCAGGAGTCGAACCTGGAATCTTCTGATCCGTAGTCAGACGCGTTATCCATTGCGCCACAGGACCTTGATACTAACTAGAATCAAAATACTAACAAAATTCATAGTAGATCACCTGTTAAGAATAGTACAGTGGAACCTTCCTTTAGTTAAACTCTGTTCAGTTAGCTAAATTAAGGTACAAAGTACACAGGTACAAATATCTGAATAAAATATGATTTTATTCAGAGCGGTTTCGGAACTTAAGTTAAGGATGGAGGGAGGAGGGATGCATGAACTGTTCAAGGGTATCCTGTATCCATGCTCATCACATAATCATCATCTTAACCCTTCAGCGCGCGCGCCGTTGTAAAAAGTACAACATTACCAAAAAACCTCGCTCGTCGTATACAGCGCGAGCGCGGTGCAGTTTCACCTGCTTGATGGCGCGCGTCCTGGAAGGTTAAAAACTACATCCATGCCCCGGTAGAAGTCAAGTACTGACGATCAAAACGTGATATTGATTTGATTGAGATAAGAGGTAAAAATACTGAAAATAATATCAAAAATTTGTCCTTGACTTATCTTACCGATCATGCTAAGGCCGGGGTGGCCTCTGCTGTACATAGTAGCCGCCTCCATTCCACTCGGTCCATGGCTGTTTGTCTCCAGTTCCGCACTCTGCGTAGGGTCCGCAGATCGTCCTCCACTTGGTCGACCCACCTAGCTCGCTGCGCTCCACGTCTTCTTGTACCGGTCGGATGACTCTCGAGAACCATTTTAGTCGAGTTGCTATCCGACATCCTGATGACGTGACCCGCCCACCGTAGCCTCCCGATTTTCGCAGTATGGACGATGGTTGGTTCTCTCAGCACCTGATGCAGCTCGTGGTTCATTCGCCTTCTCCAAATCCCGTCTTCCATCTGCACTCCGTCGTAGATGGTACGCAACACCTTCCGTTCGAAAACTCCAAGGGCGCGTTGGTCCTCTGCACGTAGGGTCGATGTTTCGTGTCCATAGAGGACGATCGGTCTAATCAGCGTTTTGTAGATGGTTAACTTCGTGTTACGGCGAACTTTATTCGATCATAGAGTTCTGCGGAGTCCAAAGTAAGAACGACTTCCTGCCACAATGCGCCTCTGAATTTCTCTGCTGGTGTCGTTGTCGGCGGTCACCAGTGAGCCCAAGTACACGAATTCTTCAATCGCCTCGATTTCATCACCGTCGATATAAATTCGGGGTGGCGGGCGCGGTGACTCCTCCCTGGAGCCCTTTGCCATCATGTACTTTGTCTTCGACACATTAATGACTAATCCGATTCGCCTGGCTTCACTCTTTAGTCGGATGTACGTTTCCGCCATCGTCTCAAATTTACGAGCAATAATATCAATATCATCAGCGACTCCAAGCAGCTGAACGGACTGCGTCTTTAACGTTTCTTAGTGAATATACATTATTTTTGAGATATCATCCGTTTTTTCGGATCTTTCGTTCGTTATTAACGGAGTAACTACATTTGGACAAGGATTTTGCGTTGTAAATATTTCGAACGCTGTGAACCGGAAGATTGTATATGTCGAAGTTATATTGGATGGTTTTGCATACGATACTTCGAAGCAACAATGTTTATGTTGTCATATAAATAGTGGCGATAGACCCAGACAAAAAAGCAGGAGCAGGACCTGAGGGGACCATCATTTTTGACTTCATAACAAAAAATTGGTGAGCTCCTTTCGTGTACATATAATATTCCATCATATTTCATTATATTTCAATAATAAAAATGCAGTGGGACCGCGCATAACTTGCGAAGGGGTTGGGGTCATCTTAGTTTTGTTCTGTTAGTTTTCACCCAAGGAATGTTTACGATGAAAAAAAACATGGCAAAATTGTGAGTTTTCGGAAATAGATTTTCTATACATTTTGAACGGGGATTTGGACTTGGCCAGAAACTTGAAACGTCAACAACGCAGTAGGCAAGACATAGTTTGACGGGGACAGCTAGTTTCATTATATATCAACAATGTATATTATTTTGGCCATCACTGTAGCTATTTACCTCACAAAAATCGCAGCGTTGGGTACGGTATATCCTCGCATTCTTCCTCCCCTGTAGATTCGAGAAGTATATCGATGTTAAACAATTCTTACTACATGACATTGAAGAACTTCAAATAATCATCTTTGCCGTAAATACAACGTAGCAGGCCTGGCCACTTTGATGCTTGGGCGCAATGATGCAAATTATCACCTCACGAATGCTCAGTCAACTTATCAATTGTATTTTTATCGCGTGCGATTGAACTGTCCACTGCTCAGCGATGACCAGAGGCAAAGAGGTGGCAAAACGAACATGATGTAACTCACAAACGATTTTGCACACATCTGTCAGTGCCGCCACATGCTCACCCGAACTGCCGAACAACATCGAATCGGTTGATTTTAGAAGCTACGACACGAACGCTCGACATGCACACAGAAGCAACATTCGCATGCACCGACACCCACCATACCAATAACGTTTCCAGCCTACGATGCTTCGCGATAAGTTGATCGAGAAGCATCAAAAGCGATGAAAAGACATGCTTGGCTGGAAGGCAACAGCTCAACGGCGAAAAGGAGCAGCCAACAATGCTGATCAGCGTCGAGTCTGTTCGTGTGCTATTCGTACGGAAGGTTCGTCCAGGAGTTCCTTCTGAGGAATTATTTCTCAGATTCATTTAAGTAATCCTTCCATAAATCCTCCGAGAACTTCTTCCGATATTTCTCCATGAACCTATTTCTGAATTCCTCTGGATACTCCTTCGGAAGAAACTTCGAGAATTATATGCTTAACGCGATGGGTAACGCGATGTCAATGGGAGCTTTTAAATTTTAGGTAGGCGCTGATACTACCATGAACTTCTGCACGAATATATGCTGAGAATTATTCTCACGGAAAATTTCAACGTTTGAGCGCCGCTCCACTCAAATGACATATTTTCTGTGAGAGTAAGTAGACCAGAACAAATTCGTGCAGAATTTCATGGTTTCTTAGTGGCATTTGGTTACATTGTGTCAACGCGGTGCTTATTTGAACAAGGATTACATCCTTCCGTGATTGCTTCAAGAACTCGTTTCGTGATTTCAGCAGAGAATTTCTTCAGGATTTTTTTCCACGATTCCTCCGAAAACTTGTACTGAGCTTCCTCCAGGAATTACTTCCGGGGTTCCTCCGGAAACTTTTTTGGAGATTCTTTTAGGAACTGTTTTCATGATTTATTCGGAAGTTGACCACGTTGCGATCGGACATTTTTTTTTTTTCATGTTTCGCATGTTTCGCAATCTGTAGTTCTTTTGATGCCGGTGACGGTTCAGATTCCCTTGCTTGTTTGAAACCGCTGAAGAAAAATAAAAGGGTCTCCATCCATCGGTTCCGGATGGAGGGCATCCCGTGTTTTGTGTTATGAAGTGATCCGCAGATTTTTGAAGCTGTATTGGGTCAACTATTTTGAAAGTACTTGTAGTGTTTTCGTAGGTTTTGAGATTGTGGGTACGGAGATGTCATGCGCGAGTTTTGGTTTGGTCGGATGACAAGAAGAATAATCGGGCCTAGTCTTACCTGATTATTTTCCAGGATGCTTTCTTGTACTGGCTACCTATATATTAGATTAGATCCGGGACTTGTCTGGGAGGAGCTTCCAGGCTTCCACCAGGAACTTCTTCCGGGATTCCTCCAAGAACTTCTTTTCGGATTCCAACAGGAATTCTTTCCGGGATTAATTCAGGTATCCTTCCAGGATTCCACCGGAAAGTCCTTCGAGGACAGGGTTGTTAACGTTAATCAACGATTAACGCCGTTACGTTAACTCGTTAACGTTAATTGTAACGATTAACGTTTTTAGCGTTGATTTTTCAGGGTCGTTGATCAACGTTAACGTTAATGCTGTGCGTTGAATTAACGTTAACGACTCCGTTGATTTTTACGTTAATTGTGCAATTTGACCGATACTGACAGGCACAAAGCTTCTCTCGAGGTCGAGGAAATTTCCTTTACAAAAATTTCCTGGACTCACCGGAAATGTTTGGAGATGTTTCAATTTCAAATGCATTCTTGAAAAGCAAAAATATTGTTGAAAAAAATTCCTAGAGAGCATGATGAAATCGGCAAAAATGTGGGCTAATTTCTGTTGAATTTGCTAGCATTGTTGGTATTTATTTTTGTCTCTAAAAAATCATGACATTGACATTCACAAGGAATTTCGAAAATATTTGCCTTCTAGGTTCTTCAAATTGTGTTTGTTTCTAGTAGTTACAATAAGCAACGTCAAATTATGCATTTATTTTGACCAGTCATAAGCTCCCGTGCACCATTATTGCTAACCCAACATTATATGTGGCAACTCTTTAAGCGACTCTTTGGAACTTTGCCTAGTGCGCGAAGAGTTATTTGTCCACTAACGTGGGCGCTATCTAATGCGTAACGAGTCGGTTGACGATATTACAGCGTGCCTGGTCAGTTTAAAAGCATAATTGATGGGCGTATTATGAAACAACTGCAATAAACACAAACTATAGAGAATGACCTCTTTGAATACTTACCGATAAAAAAATACACAATGGTCATCATTTCCATGGTAGGTAACATGACTTCTCACTTTGTACTCCATCATATTTTAAATATATTGGATAGTGGGGTTGAAACAAACCTCCCACCGATGTATGGTTTTTCTTCGAAGTCCCAATCGCCCCAATAGGTAATGGTCCTATTCACTCTGGAATTTGTGGAGAAACGGGTTTCTTCATTTTGAATCTTGCATTTCTACCAACCTAAACTGCTTGAATTTCTTGTTTAGTTAGGGTGCCGTTATAGTTACGCGTGAGAGTGAGAGTGCGCGTGTGTGAAGCCGCAAAAAAGAATATCAACAACAGCAAATCCACGAAAATCCTTTGGACGCGCACTCCCACTCTCCCTTTGAAGCGGTACTATGTCGGCGCCATTAGATGTCCACCTGAGACATGTCCACTTCACAAACTTTGTTTTTGAGAAACGCGATTGAGTTACCAAAAGTCAGTGAAAAAAATTGCATTTTTGACATGTCTACTGCGATTAAAAAAAAGTATATCAAGCTCGAATCAACCTCCTTCGTTAGCACAATAATATTGCGCATTGCGCAGTTAAAAGGGCGACGAGGAAGTGTGGAATCTCAAATAAAAGTGCGATTTGGTGTCAGATCGTTTCGGTGTCTTCATCGCACTTATTCATTAGCTCATGATGAATAAGTGCGGTGAAGACAGCGGAACGATGTGATGCAATATTGCACTTTTATTTAAGATTCCGCACTCTGTCGCAGTCCAGTTAGCAATGCAATCTATATATATAAAAATGCAGTGGCATACGTGGGACCGCACATAACTTACGAACGGATAGTCCGATTTGGGTCGTCTAAGTTTTGTTTTGTTAGTTTTGGTCCAAGGAAGGTTTATGAGGCAAAAAACATGGGAAAATTGAGAGTTTTTGAAAATTGGGTTTTCATACATTTTGAACGGGGACTTGGGTTTGGCTAGGGACTTGAAACGTCAAAAAACACAGTAAACAAGACAAAGTTTGCCGGGGACAGCTAGTAAACTATAAATGAAATACTTATTTCATAATAAATACACAATAAGAATAAGCTCTCATCTCAAAGATGCAACGTGACTAGCTGAACAGTGAACCGATATCAACCGTCAACAGAGTGAGTTTACCACCAAAGGGATTCCCACGCCCTTAGCCGTGGAATGTATGTTATTTAATTATTACGCCAGGTCTATCTATACCATGGCTGGATGTGATCAGACCAGAGAAACTTGGAATGAACTACGCGTGCCCATCCAAACTACACAGATCGAAATCGCCGGCCAGGCCAGATGACTGCACAAAAATCTTTACAAACAAGATTCATCCTGGCACCTTTAGGAAGCACTGCCAGCCAACACTATCGTGTCTTTTTCATATCACAGTGAGTAATTAACGGTTGGATTAACGCTATTCGTTAACGTTGATTTAACGCATCTCGTTGACGTTAACGTTAATTACCACAAAAATTAACGCAACGCCGTTGACGTTGATTTCGGTGAAAATTAACGTCAACGGCGTTAATCGTTGATTAACGTTAACAACCCTGTTCGAGGATTCATTTAGAAACTGCTTCCTTGTTTTCTCTATAAACTCTTTTCTGAAGCCCCCGAGAAGTTCCTCCGGAAGTTCATCTTGGGATTTTCCCAGGTGTCTGGGATTCTTCCTTGGATGGTCTGGGATGGTCATAATGGAATTCCTTAAGGGGATTATTGGGAAATGACTCCAGGATTTTTTTTTGAAATTCATGTTAGGATTACTCTTGGAGTTTCTTATGAAATTCCTGCAGTAGTTCCGCGAGGAATTTTTCTACCAATGTCTTAAGGAATTGCTGCAGCAGCTTTGCAAGGAATACCCTATAGTGCCTTCCGGGATTCCATTTTTACAAGAATTCCATCTGAAAATCCCATGAAATACTTCTGAAGAAATTTCAATATAAGAAATTCCAGTCCAGTGTAAGGAGACTCTGAAGAAAGTCCTGGAGAAATCACGGAAAGAATCCCTTGAACTCCCAGAAGGAATCCTGGAGGAATTCCTCATGAAATCTTTTATGCATCTCAGAAGAAACTCCTGGAATAATTACAAAAGAAACTTCTGATGGAACCCCCAGTTCAATCTCAGATGGAGCTCTCCGATGAATCACAAAAGGAACTCCTAGAAGAATCCTGATATAATATTTTGGAAAAACCACGGTAGGAATTCCTAGAGGAATCACTGGAAAAATTGCTGGGATAATCTCAGAACGAATTTCTGAAGAAATCACGGAATGAATTTCGGAATTCCAGAAACTTCCCCAGGAACACCAGGAAGGTATTTCTTAAAAAATCCGGAAAGATTCAGTTGAGGAATCTCGGAAGTATTTTCAGATGAATACTGCCAAGAGCTCCTAAGGAATCTGTTGCGGATTACAGGCAATAGGCCCTTTGGATCTGCGCCGCATTGACACATGTCTTTTCAATGTCAATGTCAACGTTGACTTGTATGCCGAAGTGATAATAGCCGACGATAACAAAAAGCGAATCGATAGCACGTGAAGTCGTACGGCTAATGAAGAAGCCTAATCTTAATATTACTCGTTTCTATGCAATCTTTTATTATAATAATTAGTGAACAAAATCACATGAATTCTTAGTAGTTAGTTTCAGTAAGTTCAAGGTTTGTGGAATGTTAATTGTGCACTTATTTAGCTACTTAATCTATGATCATGCAACACACAATCAACACTTGAACATGTATCTAATCATTCTTTAAATTGCAGTTTAAAACCTATAGTTATTGCCTAAAGTGTCCCTAAACGCTAAATTATAAACTAAATTAGTACGGGATAGTAAGTACGGAGTAAATAGCCAATGAAATACAGCTAATTTGACAATCTTGTTCATAGCTAGGTATCTAACCTCACAACTGCCTCATAAACCGATACTGGAAGGCCGATTGGATCAATCGGATAGTTTAGAAACTAATTTGTAAGTTAATTTCAGTTGATTGAATTGGATTGTTCTAAATAAAAGTTTTTTTCCAGTCGAGTTTACGGAAACACCGAACTACGGAACAGTTTTTTGTAACAGAATCCCCGTTGGAACCACTTTAGGAGTCTCACAAGATACTCCACGATGAACCCCTGTGGGAACTTATGAAGGCATTCCAAGTAAACCCCGGGAAGAATCTTATAAAGAACTCCCTCGTAATCGCAAAAGAAACTTCTGGAGGGGTCCTGCAAGACGTTTGTGGAGATCAGTGTTGGTAAAAACTCAAATTCACAAATCTCATGGTTGAGTAGTTTCACGCGCGATTCTTGACTCGCCAAACTCACCGTCGTAAAAATCATGCATGAGTTGACTCATGATTTCACTCATTCCTTTATTTTTTGGTGTTCTTAATGTTTGCAGCGAGGTTTTTAGGATTGCTTGATAAAACAAAAGCAAATCTAGCGTACAACAACATTGATTGCCGTTCAAATGTATTCAGATTCGTTTTACAAGCGAATAAGATTTCGGCGCTTGACTCGTGAGTGTGAGATTTTGCATGAAATTCTCGCGCGTGAGAAAACGATTCAGAATCGCGTGCGAATTTGCTCACGCTGGAGCGGTTCAGTGTGAGAGTGTGCTTTGAGTGTGAGTTTACCAACACTGGTGGAGATACCGTGAAGGAATTTCTGGAGGGATGCCACTAGTAAGTCATAAATCAGCACAGTTTCCTCCAAGTTCTTTTCAAGTCCGACTCGTAAAAAACGAGGTCACGGAACGTTAAACACTTTACCTAGCACCCGCGATGCAGTGCCCTACTGTCTTCATTTTTTTCTTTAGGTTTTTATTTATTGCACACCAAAAATCGATTTGAGGTTTCAGCAAAATGGATTGCTGGGAAGCTATCAGCAATCATTGATATTACTGAAAATCTCAGTAGTTTTATTGTGTTTACTGTAATTCAGCAAACTTCACTAGTTTACTGATTTATCAGTTAGTTTTTTCCGACCGCTTGATCGCCTCCTCGGCCAGCTGTCAAAATTAAAAAAGGAAAGAAAAATATTGGTCCTTGCAACATTTCAAGTAGATTTTATTTTAGTTCCGGAGTTTTCTCAGTAGCAAAGCTAATTTCCCGTTGTTTAATCGTTTTATCATTCTGCGTATGTATTAAAAAAATGAAATACACTAAAATGTAAAGATGTACATGTTCCAGAAATGCAGAACCATGTCAATATTCTAATTCCAGGAATAGCTGTCCCTTGAGGTTTCACCACAAGATGAACCGAAGAAATAGTCAAATCATTCGACCAGATGCAAGAGCTGCACGGAATTGGCCTCCAGAGATAAATCCAATACGCCGGTGTAGTTGGCAGAACTCATCGAAGCGGCATTCTAGAAATTATCTAAAAAGATGTATTTGAGGTTATCTCCGTCGTGTTTCTTCCGAGTGATTGCACTTTCCGTTTGTGATATTTACTTATGCAGTTGTGCCGTGCTGATCTATCAAAATGATCTTATTTGGTGTACATGGTTTTATAAAAAAAATATGTAAAATAAACAAACGATACTACCTAAAATTGTTCAATGAATTAAATTAATCATAAATCGAACTCATTTTGAGTATTGCGAATCATTTTACTGAAATTTGCCAGCAAAGTGCTGTCAAAGCAGGCAGTGGTCGAATTTACTGAACTTACAGCAAACCCCCCCAATTTGCTGAATCATTCAGTACACATCTGTCAAACTGAATGACATTTCAAATTGCTGAAAGTTTCAGTAATTTTTATTGCTGAAAGGATTGCTGAAGTTTCAGCTCGGCAAAATTCAGCAAAATTTTACTGAATTCCAGCTAAAAAAATTTGGTGTGTGGTTTATTGATTTAAGGCGGAACTGTATCCATTCCCTCACTTTTTGGTTTTTGATTTTTTATTAAATAACGAAGCATTATTTTCAAAATCGGTTTTCGTGCACATGTAGAATATGGATCAAGGTATCTGCTGATTTTTTTTCATGGTGGAAAATGTTCTTCGTTTTTGCAGAAACCATTTTTGAATTTAATTTCACAAAAAATGGTTTCTGCAAAAATGGAAAACTTTTTCCACCTCAAAAAAATTCAGAAGATACCCTGATCCATGCTCTACATGTGCACGAAAACCCATTTTGAAAATGTTGCTTCGATATTTAATAAAAAATCAAAAACCGAAAAAATGAGGAAATGCTTCCAGTTTCGCGTGAAGTTACGAAATCATTTGAAGTAAATTAGATAAGTTCTTCCTATTTTATTTCCCAGCTGAATAAGGCAGTTCCTTTCTCGAGAAGAGTGGACAATGAACATCTGGTTATCTAGAGAAATCTATTTCAGACGACATTGTATGTTTTTTCCTCATCTTGCGATTTTCGACTGGGAAGATTATTTCGAATAATTTGTTCTGGCTTGCAGTCTTAATAATTGGTCTACAAATTTATTTTCTTGGCTCCAACGTTGGAGCCAAGAAAATAAATTCGTAGGCCAATTATTAAGACTGCAAGCCAGAACAAATTATTCGAAATTTTTTCCTCATCTGTAGAGCCTTTTAACCACTGCGTCCATTATTTAGGAATATTGTGGTATGACCTATATTTAATTTGGTGTTAGTCAAATATCCTGTCACAATTTTAACTGTGAAGGACAATGGTTGATGTAACATCTGGACATTGTATGTTACACTGATGGCACCTGGCATCCGGCACTGGCAGATCGAGCCAGAGCTGGTGCTCATTCTTATGAGTTTACGCTACATCAGTTTACTCACACTGCACAGGCCGAAATCTCTGTTATTATATGCGAAGTGCAATCAGACCCGAGTAGGTGGAAAAATCTGATGAATATCATATTCAGTCATGATTGATTGAATTACTGAAGAGCAAAAACTGATATTGGTTTGATTGATATAAGAAGTAAAAGAACAGAAATAATAGCAAAAACTAATATAGTGAACTACTCAATAATAGCTCGTTAAGATATTACTAGATCAAAGCAATAGCAGACAAGATTAGTCTCTTTTTTCTAGAAAAAAAGTCAACATCCAGCATCGAACTTACGACCTTATAGGATTCACAGGCGGCGACGCTTACCACTCAACTGTGGCTCGCTGTTGTGTAAAACATGGGAATAAGAGCATGCAATTCTTCGTTTCCACAGCTCAGAAAGGGGCACATGACATTTCACTAACATTGAGCCATCTCTAAGGGTGTATGTGTTCCATTTAGTGCAGAAGAGCTAAACTTGTTCTTATGTAGAAATTTTCAGCTTTTTCGACAAGAACAAAAATTGATATCACATCACTTTGAGCTATTCGTGCGATATTCATTAGATTTTTGAATAACTCATCAAAATCACATCGAGCTATGACAGCAAAAAGTGTTCGATTTGAGATATGATTTAGATATTCTTGTGTATCCGGGGAGCTTTGGAAACGCGTAATTGTCAAGTAATATACTTCTGTTCAGATAGCTAAGCTACTATTAAAGCACTTGCTTCGTCCAACTCCAGGTTGAAGTTAGTTGTTGCTTGTCGAACTGAAATCGGGGAACAGAATTCAGCAAACTCTGAAAATACGATCCTGGCCATTCTTCCATAGCTGGAGATGAAACGGCTGAGGGGTTAGATAACACTACTGGAGCATTGCATGATATCACTACTGACCATAAGTTCCAGCATCAAAATGATGAATGAAGCTTCGGGTTCATTCTTGGATTGCAACTCAGAAACAATACTGAAACAGTTTGGAGTCTTGTTTCCAAACAAATAGTATTGTGCTGGCTAAGCATTTTCAAATTTGTACAATTTCGAAGCACTGCTGGAGTTTCTCTTGACTTTTTTTTTAATGGTGAAGATGTGCAATTAAACTGCAAATAGCTCCGGATTGCATGATACCACCCATATAGCGTCACCTCCGCAATTTCACCACCTTCCTTGAATGTTTCGTAAAGAGACGAATCCATCGCTTCACCACAGGACGCGACCACCAAATCAGCTCGGCTCTCGTGACAACTTGTCACGGCAGGGATGGAAAATGATGAAGATTGCAGCTGAGCAAACACAAACCAAAATTTAAATACTCGTGAACAACAGGAGCCCGAGAATACTCGCACTTCTTTATTCGTGAGTAAACGAAGCTGGCAAGCACTCGCATGTGATTCGCCGAGCTTCGTGAGTGTTTTGCATTTTGACGAAAAACGCATTTTAACGACTGACAGTGCTGCTTTTCAGGAACAATGAAGCATAAAGCATTAGTTTATGTTGGATAATCATTAGATTTGCTATTATAACCACAACAAAATGCTCTTCATGCACCTACACTAGTTCTTCACGAATAAAAGCTCATGAGTGTTTCTGTTTTTGTTTTGCTTCTTACTCACGAAGCAGGCGGGTGCGAATAAACTCACACACTGTTTACTCTTGGAATCGTGAGTAAGCCTTGTGTTGGCTTTACACTCGCGAATTGCTTCATGAGGAGAGTAATTCCATCACTGGTGACAACCGCCAAAGGTGATCATGTCAGTGACGACGCTACCATCATTACGCATTTTAGTCAATGACGCTGCCCCAGTGCTGTTAGCCTGTGCAGCCCAGTGCCCACCATGTGGTCATTTTGTGCCCAAAGGTGGAAAACGCTTATCGATCGTTTTATACCTACCTGCATACATGCACCTATGGCTACGAAGGAGGACGCCCCAGTCAGGCGCTTTAGTTATAGGGCGCGCGCGATAATGATTTCTATAATTAACCCGATCGCCGTCACTGATGTTGCTGCCTGGCTTCCTAGTCAGCGATCGATCGATCAATCCATCCGATCGATTCGATGCTCCTCGGGTGGATCGATTTGGAAACGGCGCGCGATCGGTCGCTGATGGTGGCCGACCTGTCAGGTCGGTCGGTCGGACCAACTGCCATGCCACTACCAATAATGGCCACTGTGTATAATTAAAGAGCATTTAGCTCTTTTTCTGATTAATTTAATTAATTGTACAAGAGCAGCAGCAGCACCAGCAGGGGTAGACTAGTGAGGGTTGTGGGGATATGTCGGATGGGGTGGGGAGGTGAGAGGTAAGTGTGTGTGTTTGCTTTTTTTAATGCCTCGGAGTGATACAGTCCTCGGTCGTCGTCGTTGTTGTGTGTAATGAGCATCGCCGACTAATGATCGATTTTTCGTCGGCACAGTCGCCTTTGGGTGTTCCACTTCTGCCGGGCCGATTAGTGGCAGTGTGCTCTAGTTTTGGCTCTCGTCTAGAGGTTCAGATTAGTAGTGAACGATCCTGAAGAGATCGTAATTTAATGAATTAAACGGTCGGCGTTGTTGATCTGCTGTGATTATCCGATGATGAAATCATTGGCACAAGAAAACCAACCACTATAGCTATGACTGTTTATTTTGACAGTGAACGCTCGTTTTGTTGATATATTGGAATGATTATTCATTTTGAGCTAGATCGCATCGTGCTTTTGTGCTGTACGGTCAAAAACTCGAGACTTCAATTGACCTTGCTAAGATGCTACGCTGGGTGCACCACGATATCCCAGGTTCAGCGAGCCTATTCTGGTTCATATTGACCCCAACATCCTACTAGCGTAAAAGCACTCACTTTTAGTTTCAATGCGTAATTCCAAGTTATCAAAACAAAAACGCTGTTGGAAATTCATCATTCACCAGGTGCCAAGCAAGAGTCGACAATTGGACAGAGCAGAATTTAAAAATTAACCAACTTGGAAATGATTTCCTTCCACGGGCAATCAATCAGAGTTACAGTCTTTGAACACCCATCAGGTATCAGGTATCAGAAGGCCGGCTCCAGAGGCACGTTTTCCTCCATTTGGGACATTTGTGCCATCGCCAAAATAATAGCCTATTTCATCATCTACCTGAGGGAAAATAAAAGGAAATAAGGATAAGGTTAGGGATAAGGACAGGTAGGGAAATAGGAAAAGTACCCTGGAAGAGGATACTAACGCATAAGCGTACCACAATGGGTTCAAACAGCGCCCTGAAAAGGGCACTGTAATAACGCATAAAGCGAAAGAGAGCCTATAGCTCTTTACCACAGCGGGTTAAGAACAACAGAATATCCTGAATATTCAGGTCTCTGAAGTCAGTTTCACTTAATAAGTGTGGCGCTGTCCATAAACTACGTAGACTCAATTTTGGCAATCTCAGACCCCCCCCCCCTCCCCCCTCGTAGACTTTCGTCCATACAAAATTGTCGAAATTTGTAAGGACAGTAGACTTTGACCATACCCCCCCTCCCTCCGCCCGCCGCCCACAGTCTACGTATTTTATGGACAGGCCCTGTTTACCGAATACTCGGAAACGCGGTTGCGCAAAAACTGGACAGTTACATATCAAATGATACGAAGTTCCATAATCGGATTCACAGCTATCACATACAAATGAATCAGCTTGCTGAATATTCGCCATGTGATAGCTGTGACCATAATGCTGCAATTCTGCTTTGACAGATATGTAAGATACTTCGCCACCCTTGGAGATGGCTCAGTACAATACAATTCCAGTATTGTCTGTGTTGAGTAGCAACCCAGGTTTGAATCTGAAGCTTTACCCAGCACTTCGATATCGGAATAGCTGGCTCAGGCCCTATGAAGTCATGTGATGCTCCAGTGCGAGCTAACTCATCAGCCAATTCATTTCCAGCGATGGAAGAATGGCCAGGTACCCATACAAGGTGAACAGCGTTTGCTGAATTCAGCTCCTTGATTTGAGTTCGACAAGCCACTGGCGTAGCCACGGGGGGTGGGGGGTTTAGGGTTAACCCCCCCCCAGAGCCAAAATTTTTGAAACAAATTTTCAGTATAAAGCGCTTTGCGACGAAAAAATTTTTCGGCTGCGCCGCTATTTTCAAACTACTAATAAAATGGCTCATTACTGTTTATAAAATGTAAGTGTCAAATCAAAAAAGGTATCATTGACCGTTGAAAACCCCTACGCCACTGCGACAAGCGATAACTATCTTCGACCTGGAGTTGGCCGAAACAAGTGCTTTAATAGCAGCCTTAGCTCACGAGAATAAACACCAGCACCTGCTCGACCTTCGAGAAGGGAGCCATCAGTGTAACATACGATGCCGTCTGAAATATTTCTTTCCAGATATCCAGATGTCCACTCTTCCCGGGAAGGGAATTTCGTGGAAAATGTCTCATATGAAAAATTACAAGCAATTGTAAGATCACTTGGAGCAAGGACAATTTTGTCCCAATTCACCATAAGTGGGAACAACTAGGTGTGTGTTGATGTACGGTTCACAGGAGTTTCCTCTAGTAGACCGAGTACCCGTAGACGGTAAGTGCAAGAAAGTGCTTCTTGTTTGAGATGAATGTGTAGTGGAGCAACGTCAAAGAGAACTTCGAGCGCTTCCGTGGGAGTTGAAGAGAACGCTCCAGACATCGCCATTAAGCACATCCTTTGGAGATGGCCTAACTTTGATTGGACCGTTCTCATTTCGCCCTTTTGCCACAACACAAGACATCCATAAGCCAATATTGGCCGAACAACAGTTGAGTAGATCCATTTGATATACTTGGGTTTTAGACCCCAAGTTGTACCAAAGGTTCGCCGGCATTGCCCGAAGGCCGTACAAGCTTTCTTGATTCTGAAATCAATGTGAGGTGTCCAGGAAAGCTTGGAATCAAGAATGACTCCAACGTACTTTACCTGTTCAGTCACATCGATTTCAGAATCAAAGAGACGCAAAGGTCGAACGCCATTACGGTTTCGCCTTTCCATGAAAAGAACAATAGATGTTTTACTCGGATTAACCGAAAGGCCATATTGGCGACACCAACCCTCAACTACCTGAAGGGCGCTTTGCATCAGGTCGAAAAGGGTGGTGATACACATACCAACTAACAATGCTAGGTAGTCGTCGGCAAAACCATAAGTAGGAAAACCGCTATTATTGAATTGCCTCAATAGCGTATCTGCTACGAGATTCCACAAAAGCGGTGACGAGACTCCCCCTTGGGGGCATCCACAAACACTCAATTTCCTAATCCCTGCTAGACGCAATGTCGAGAAGAGATATCGGTTTTTGAGCATTTGGTGAATCCAATTGGAAATCATTGGAGATATACCATGACTCCGTGCGGCTTCCAATATGGCATCGAAAGGTACATTGTAAAAGGCACCCTCGATATCTAAGAAAACACCCAAACAAGATTGCTTTTAAGCGAATGCTTTCTCGATATCGTAAACGTGGTCATCGGTTTTTGAGCATTTGGTGAATCCAATTGGAAATCATTGGAGATATACCATGACTCCGTGCGGCTTCCAATATGGCATCGAAAGGTACATTGTAAAAGGCACCCTCGATATCTAAGAAAACACCCAAACAAGATTGCTTTTAAGCGAATGCTTTCTCGATATCGTAAACAACCTTGTGTAAAAGAGTCACAGTGGACTTACCAGATTGGTAGGCATGTTGGTTCACATGAAGAGGCACGTTGGCCAGATGAACATCACAGATGTGATGATCCACAATGCGTTCTAAGCATTTCAGAAGAAAAGAGGTCAAACTGATAGGTCTGAAACTCTTTGCTTCTTTATACGACGCACGACCCACTTTCAGGGATGGGAACACTCACTTTCAAAGAGTTACACTCACTTGCTATTTCCTTAGCTCAGAAGCATGCAATCAAGAAACGATGTATGGACGACATTTGCCTTGTGGTTTTGTCTAAAACTTTGCCGAATAGAGTAGAGGTCGCACATGAATCTCAAAATCGTGACAGAGCAGTGAAAGCGACTCTCCACGAGGTGAGTGTAAGTTACATTTACCACGCGGAGAGTTGCCTTGGCAGCTCCCTTACGACTTCGGTATGCATGTGCGACTCTTACTGTATTCGGCAAACTTTTAGACAAAATCACGAGGCAAAAGTCATCCATACATCGTTATTTGATTGCACGCTTCTGAGCTGAGAAAACTGCAAGTAATGTAACTCTTTGCAAGTGAGTGTTCCCATCCTTGCCCACTTTCGGAATAAACTTCACAGTAATATCCCTCCTGGATTTGGGAATATACCCTGTAGCAAAACCGCAAACAAGTATTTTTTTCAAAACATGTTTGACATGATCAAATCCCTTCTGAAGCAAAATAGGATAAATCCCATCTGCCCCAGGAGATTTGAAAGGAGTAAAGCTATCAAGAGCCCACTCAATCGATTCTATAGTTACAATACTCCGAGCCGAAGCCAGGAAATCGTAACTACAAGAAAAGACATCAGGTTCATCCGAAAATGTAATATCCACACATCCAGGGAAGTGTGTGCTGAATAAGCATTCCAGAACTTCATCATCAGAGGAAGTCAGATCGCCATTAGGCAAACGAAGTTCGTTCACTCGGAAATCCTTAGATTTCGCAAGGATTTTGTTTAACCGACTGACTTCACTCAAACTGGGAACATTTGTACAAAGGTTTTTCCAGCCGGATCGTTCAGCAGACCGGAGAGCTTTCCTGTAGGCCTTGCGAGCCGACCTGAAAGCCTCCGAACCAGCCGAACGTCGTCTGTTCCAACTCTTTCTACATTGTTTCCTGAGCTTCGCCAGATCAGAATTCCACCAAGGAGTTCCTCTTGTGATCTTCACAGACCGTAGAGGGCATGCTTCTTCAAAAGCTTCCATGATGAAGGTCGTTGTAGTATCAACGCCATCATCTAAATCACTTGGAGTGTCAATGGATGAAATTTGGCCGCAACCAAATCAGTGAAAAGATCCCAGTTTGTTGACCGGGGATTCCTGAAACGCAATGTTTGCGAAGTAACATTTAAATGTTCAAAAAAAAAAAAGATGTAGCGATGGTCAGATAAAGATTCTTCATCTGACACATGCCAATTGGTCAGCTCGTGACTAATTCTACTAGAGCAAAGCGTTATGTCTAACACTTCCTCTCTAGCAGATAGATTCATCATTCACCAGGTTCCAAGCCAGATTCGACAATTGGACAGAGCAGAATTTGAAAATTAACCAACTTGAAAATGATTTCCTTCCACGGGCAATCAATCAGAGTTACAGTCTTTGGACACCCATAGGCACCGGCGATCTACTCCAAACGATTCCACTTAAATGGCAGTGCTGCACTGGTTCTGATGCGAACCGAACGCACTTTTCAAATTCCGAATACCTTCACGCACGTGGGGACCTAACCTACGCAGCCCGGCCCGAGTCAGCTGGATGGACTAGAACTTGCCCCCATCGCAGACATGTACGGTCAATTTGATTGACCATTTTAAAATTGGCCACTTTCGGACCGTTCAAAACCGGGCAAAACGTTCAACGTCGCCGGTCAGTCATTCCGTTGGAGTCGGAGACCTTCATTTTTCAATTATTCATGTTTAGCTCTGCCCGACGGCGCGGCGCAGCTCGGCGGTGGCGGCCTTCTGCTTACCTGTCTGACCGCGTTAGTGCGATTTGCACCAGATCTTCGGTGAACTCGCACCAGTACCCATAGGGTACCACCGCCACCGCCACCCGACGCACCAACAGCCACTTCACATACCGCGCCAAGTCACTATGGTCGGTTTTGACGCAATGCTACGGTCAAAATTTTGCAAAAATGGAGGATTTCCTCCAAAAATGGATGGAATGGTCAACAAGAAAACCAACACTCGAAGCCATTTTTCCCTCAAATTTTGACCATCTGAAAAAACCGTAGTGCAACTGTGGCAAGAATGTCGGATAGGCTCCGCGACCCCAACTGACGACGGCGGCGGCGCTGACTGGCTCGACTGCTGATGGCCAATAACAACGGTTTCGATGACTATTGGAGCATATAATCTTCTACATTTTACGACTTCGCCGGACTCCGACAGTCAGTCAGTGTGCTGCGCTGCTATTACAGTCCAATGTGTAGTAGAGAGGTGAAAGGTAATGTCGTGGCGGGTCCCCACGCGAACTCTTTGGAGGCTCCAGTCGAACCGAGAGAGGTGCCCTCGATGCTGCACAATGTGCAGACCGGGGAGTAGGCGATTTACCATAAATGAGAATTCGGTGATTTTTTTTCGAGAGTAGCTCCTCCGGCGGACGCGTGCAAGAGCAAACCCCGTTCCCATTTGTCTATGTGGGGCTGCTGCTGAAACGAATGCAGTGATTGATTAACTCATCAATTATCGCCGACTAAAAAGGTTTTGTTGAATTCAATTAGTGGGAAGATTGTTTTTTTTACGAGGCGACTTTGCTGTCGGGCATATCCGAAATGAAGATTTTGAAGTCATAGGATTCGTTGAGACATGGCTTGATTGAGTTTTTTTTTGCTATTTCTAACGTTAACTTTCACCAAACCTCTCTTTGTCATGGAAAGTTACTTGATCTTTTCTAAGTGTTATAACACACTCAAAAGAACTTTTACGGTAGTAAAGAACACTTTTTCTTCTATTTTCTTTCAACCAAAACATTTGGGATTTCTCCAGGAACTTCCATTATTCTTCTTGGCGTAACGTCCCAATTGGAACAGAGCTTCTCCTCAGCTTGTTCTATGAGCACTTCCACTTTTATTAACTTAGAGATTTTTCTGCCAATGATCATTTTGCGTGTGTAAATCATGGTTCAGACACATGAACAGAAAGGTCCTGATAGTATGGGGGCAGGGACCATTGTCTACCAACAAAGTAAATGCCAGAACTACTCTTTTCACAACTCACTAAATAACATTTTCATGGTCGCCAAACCCTTCGTCTCTCCGGAACCACCAAGAAGGCATTGCATCAGAGATGGGCTAGTGCACATCGCACCCTCAAGGTTAGCTGCGTGGCCTGCAGCAACGAACATCGATGACGCTTTGGGGAATCTACTAAGGTTGCATGCTGGCGCTTAGCCAGTTTTCCAAGTGTTCCTCACAACTCTCTTTGTCCTCGGAAGGCAGGCAGCATGCTTGATTCCAACTGCATGCAGGTATCAAGCGCTGATACCGCGTACAGAGCAATTTGACCTTACGTTCATATGGCCTGACCTTGCCGGAGACCCCTTTCCAACCGCGGACTCGGATCCAACCCAGGAATCCGACACAACGACAGTCCATTGGCGTATCTAGGATTTTTTCCTAGGGGGTGCCTAGGGGGTGCCAGTTTCAGTGGCTTCCAGGTTGTTCTGCTTTTTTGTAAAAGAAAATACCGATCCGCCCTCAATTTCTTAGTATAATGATATACTGCGTCGCGGGAAAAAATAATCCGTAAATTTAACGCAGTATATTTTAAAGAACACCTTCTTTTGGATAGTCCGAACCGTTGTACTGATTTAACACTTTCCCCGCCATGCGAGGTTTGAAAACTTGATAACTTGATTGCGCACAATACATGGAATTTTTATTTTCAGTTTGAACCTAACAATCATCGCGATAACCCCTTTGTTTTGTGAATTGAAAACAATCAGGTCCGTACGAATGCATTTTCAGAGCAATTATTAGAAGTATGAATCTCAGAAACTAAAAATATCCACAAATTTGCTTGTAACTTGTATTCATCGTGACATCCTCTTTGTTTTATTGCAGGATAACAACCTTTATAAAAACAGTTTTCAAAAACAATTCAAAGAGTTATAAATACTTAAAATTACAAAATCATGATACATATACTTGGTTTGACCCCGACACTAATGGCGACAGCGTTGAAGCGACATGAAAATACTTTTACAGAGAAATTATGAATATGATTCTTAAAATTACAAAATTTGGACTCGATTATCCTGAGTTCCGTTCAGACGTTCACGAACATATTACACAGCGCAACATTTTTTTGTCTCAAGAGCTAACTTATGTGTCTCCGAAGGATTTTGGGCCGCTAAATCCGAATCCGGGCTCAGATTTGCTCCAACACTCACTCGGTTTCGCGAATCGAATCTTTGAGTCGATTCGCGAGTGAGTTGCCCATGTCTAGTACATAATACAACAAAAAATGTTTTCGGCAAAACATTGTGTTGGTAATTTCTCAGGGAATATTCATTAAGATATCTTTCGGAAATCTCTCAGTAATTCCTTTGGATTTGGCAAATTTCTTCGGTAATATCTTTGGATCCTTTTCGGCAATTTCTTTAAGAATTTATTTGGTAATATGTTTGGAATTTGATACCAAAAACCTTCACGCATCCTTCGAAAATTTTATCGGTAATTCCATTAGCAGTTTATTTGGCTTCTTTATTTCATTGGCTAATCTTTTGAAATGCATTCTCGGGAGTTCCTTCGCCAATTTTTTAAAAGTCCCCAATTTTAGTTGTTAATGTCAGCAATTCTACTAATATTTGCTTTTTAAAAGCAGCCTTTGGTAATTCATTCGACAATGACTTCTTCACGGGAACTTATCACATTTTTTTCTAAAGATGTCTTCGGCAAGTCAGTCTACTTTTTTGGGGTTTTCGTTGATTTTTTGGACTTTCATTATCTATGCTATTCGGTATTCCTTTGCAAATTCCTTCAAAAACTCCTTCAGAAATTCTTTTATAAATCGCTTCCATAATTTAAATGGAAATTCTTAAAACAATTTCTTCTAGATTCCTTCAGTAATTATGTAAGGAATTCCTGCAGCAGATGATTTTGCATTGATAATTTATTTGTCAATTTCATCAGCAATGGACTACCCGCTTGGCGCACACCCACAGTTGATCAGCAGGAGTAATTCCATTTTGAATTACTTGAAATAGAAAGCTTTTACTGAAAAAATATTTGGTAGGCTTAATAGCAATCACCATTGTGCACAACCACTACCAAATATTTTTTCGAATAATGTATTCCACTTCGATAAATTTGCCTTTAGATGCTATTCGCCATACAATATTTTTGCGATTTACTTTTAGCGATTTTTCGCGCATAGAAGCTAGCGCCACATTGGTCGATGCGGAGGGTAGGAAAACAGCCGATGTAGTTAATTCATTCCTTTGGAAATGTGGTAACTACGGCTATAACTTCTTCGTTAATTCCTTTGGAAATTGAGAATTTCTGAATTTCCAGTTCAGCAATTTTTGGAAGCAATAAATATAAATAAGGCACGGTAAAGGCTGGGTATGCTGCGCAATTCAGATCCCATTGTGATCCACTAGCCTCTGCCCAGCAACTCCTATCCCTACCTCCACGTGGTACCGGCCGGAAACTATGAGCAACCTTAGGGAAGATCGGGTAACCAACCCCGGTGGGAACTTTGGTCGTAGGCTGACAGGGAAGGGGGGGTTTGCTTCGGCAAACCTGAGCGTCTGTTCTCCAGGAGGAGCGGCTCACAACAGCGTCTGATCCCCATGTTAGGGGCGGCTGATCTACGTCCGAGTGCCAGGGAAGGACTCTAAGCTCAACTGTGCACTATGGTCCTCCGGAAAGTAGGGGTTTGGTATCAGGCCCTGCGAGCCAGCCGTAAAATAACCATTGTAACGGAAAATCAGCAACAGAATAATACGAACCGAGACCAACGGCTACGACCCCAGCGAACAAAAAGGACTTGCGATTGGAAACTCGGTACGTGGAACTGCCGATCTCTCAACTTCATTGGGAGCACCCGCATACTCGCCGATCTACTGAAGGACCGCGGGTTCGGCATCGTAGCGCTGCAGGAGGTGTGTTGGACAGGATCCATGGTGCGAACGTTTAGAGGTAATCATACCATCTACCAGAGCTGCGGCAACACACGCGAGCTGGGAACAGCTTTCATCGTGATGGGTGATATGCAGAGGCGCGTGATCGGTTGGTGGCCGATCGACGAAAGAATGTGCAGGTTGAGGATCAAGGGCCGATTCTTCAACTTCAGCATAATAAACGTGCACAGCCCACACTCCGGAAGTACTGATGATGACAAGGACGCATTTTACGCGCAGCTCGAACGCGAGTACGATCGCTGCCCAAGCCACGACGTCAAGATCATCATAGGAGATTTGAACGCTCAGGTAGGCCAGGAGGAGGAATTCAGACCGACGATTGGTAAGTTCAGCGCCCACCAGCAGACGAACGAAAACGGCCTACGACTCATTGATTTCGCCGCCTCCAAAAATATGGCCATACGTAGCACCTTTTTCCAACACAGCCTCCCTTATTGTTACACCTGGAGATCACCACAGCAGACGGAATCTCAAATCGACCACGTTCTTATTGACGGACGGCACTTCTCCGACATTATCGACGTCAGGACCTATCGTGGCGCCAACATCGACTCCGACCACTATCTGGTGATGGTCAAACTGCGCCCAAAACTCTCCGTCATCAACAATGTACGGTACCGGCGACCACCACGGTACAACCTAGAGCGACTGAAGCAACCGGATGTCGCCTCAGCATACGCGCAGAATCTCGAAGCCGCGTTGCCAGACGAGGGCGAGCTCGATGAGGCCCCTCTAGAGGACTGCTGGAGTACAGTGAAAGCAGCCATCAACGACGCAGCCGAGAGCACCATCGGGTACGTGGAACGGAATCGACGTAACGAATGGTTCGACGAAGAGTGCAGAACGGTTTTGGAGGAGAAGAACGCAGCGAGGGCGGTAATGCTGCAGCAAGGGACTCGACAGAACGTGGAACGTTACAAACAGAAGCGGAAACAGCAGACCCGCCTCTTTCGGGAGAAAAAGCGCCGCCTGGAAGAAGCGGAGTGTGAAGAAATGGAACTGCTGTGCCGTTCCCAAGAAACACGGAAGTTCTATCAGAAACTCAACGCACCCCGCAACGGCTTCGTGCCGCGAGCCGAAATATGCAGGGATAAAGACGGTGGCCTCTTGACGGACGGACGTGAGGTGATCGAAAGGTGGAAGCAGCACTTCGATCAGCACCTGAACGGCGTGGAGAACGTAGGCACGGGAGCCCACGGCAACGGAAGGAACGACGACGCCAGTGCAGCGGAGGACGGAAATGAACCAACTCCCACGCTGAGGGAAGTTAAGGATGCCATTCACCAGCTCAAAACCAACAAAGCAGCTGGTAAGGATGGTATCGCAGCTGAACTCATCAAGATGGGCCCAGAAAAGTTGGCCACCTGTCTGCATCGGCTGATAGTCAGGATCTGGGAAACCGAACAGCTACCGGAGGAGTGGAAGGAAGGGGTAATCTGCCCCATTCACAAGAAAGGCGACCATTTGGAATGTGAGAACTTCAGGGCGATCACTATTTTGAATGCTGCCTACAAAGTGCTATCCCAGATCATCTTCCGTCGTCTGTCACCTAAAACAAATGAGTTCGTGGGAAGTTATCAAGCCGGCTTCATCGACGGCCGGTCGACAACGGACCAGATCTTTACCGTACGGCAAATCCTCCAGAAATGCCGTGAATACCAGGTCCCAACGCACCACCTGTTCATCGACTTCAAAGCGGCATACGATAGTATCGACCGTGCAGAGCTATGGAGAATCATGGACGAAAACGGCTTTCCTGGGAAGCTGACTAGACTGATTAAAGCAACGATGGACGGTGTGCAAAACTGCGTAAGGGTTTCGGGTGAACTATCCAGTTCATTCGTATCTCGTCGGGGACTGCGACAAGGTGACGGACTCTCATGTCTACTCTTCAACATCGCGCTGGAAGGTGTGATGCGACGAGCCGGGCTCAACAGCCGGGGAACGATTTTCACAAAATCCGGTCAATTTGTGTGCTTTGCGGACGACATGGACATTATCGCTAGAACATTTGGAACGGTGGCAGAACTGTACACCCGCCTGAAACGCGAAGCAGCAAAGGTCGGACTGGTGGTGAATGCCTCAAAAACAAAGTACATGCTGGTAGGCGGAACCGAAAACGACCGGATCCGTCTGGGTAGTAATGTTACGATAGACGGGGATACTTTCGAGGTGGTGGAGGAATTCGTCTACCTCGGATCCTTACTGACGGCTGACAACAACGTGAGTCGAGAAATTCGGAGGCGCATCATCAGCGGAAGTCGGGCCTACTACGGGCTCCAGAAGAAACTGCGGTCGAAAAAGATTCACCCACGCACCAAATGCACCATGTACAAAACGCTGATAAGACCGGTGATACTCTACGGGCACGAGACATGGACCATGCTCGAGGAGGACCTGCAAGCACTCGGAGTTTTCGAGCGACGCGTGCTAAGAACGATCTTCGGCGGTGTGCAGGAGAACGGTGTGTGGCGGAGAAGAATGAACCACGAGCTCGCTGCACTTTACGGCGAACCCAGCATCCAGAAGGTGGCCAAAGCCGGAAGGATACGTTGGGCAGGGCATGTTGCAAGAATGCCGGACAACAACCCTGCAAAGCTGGTGTTTGCAACGGATCCGGTTGGCACAAGAAGGCGTGGAGCGCAGAGAGCACGATGGGCGGACCAGGTGGAGCGTGACTTGGCGAGCATTGGGCGCGACCGAGGATGGAGAGCGGCAGCCACAAACCGAGTATTGTGGCGTACTATTGTTGATTATGCCTTGTCTTAATGATGTTGAACAAATAAATGTATGTATGTATGTAAATATAAATAAAATCAAATCCTAAAAAATACAGAAGTAATCACGATAAAATTGCTGGAGAAATTGGCAAAACAACTGAAAAAAGAAATTGCTGAAATAATTTCAGAGGATTTTTTTTTCACAAATTTATCTCTTAATTTGTCAATTAGTGACATTCTGTGCCTTCCAATTAATAACAAGTTTTTCTCGTACATTCCTACATTCACTAAAGATTTCTCTAGTAATACCTCCTATGATTTCTCTGAAAATTCCAACTATTCCCGAAATTCGTTAAGGGATTCTTCTAGAGATGTCTATTGGGACTCTTTCAGTTGGAATTCCTTGAAGAAAGCCAAGATGAGGTTCAGGAGTAGTACCATGATTAATTTCTAGAGTAATCTATGTATAAAAACTCTGGAGGAATTCCTGGATGAGTCTTTAGAAAAATCCCTGGAAGAATCAAAGGCATTTAGGAGTATCCTAGGAAAACTGCCTATGAGAATAGAAGCAAGAATGCCAGGAGAAATCCATTGAAAGATTCCTGCAGGTATCACAGTAAGAATTTCAGGAGAAGTCTTAGGAGGCATTCCTGAAACAAAGCAGCAGAAATCGCTCATAGAATCCCAGGAGGAATTCCTGGATGAAAGTCAAGAGGAGTTCCTGGAGGAATCCAATGAGATATATTTGAAGGAATCCCAGAAAAAAAATCCTTAAGGATGTCCAGGAGGAAACACCGAAGGTACTCTGCAAGGCTCCAAGGAAGATTGCCTGGACTATTCCCAACAAATTTTTGAAGGAATTTCTGGAGAAATCCTTTAAGAATCCCTAGAAAAACTCTAGAAGGCATTAAGTAGAATTTCTGGAAGAGTTCTAGGAGGAATTGCTGGAAGAACCACAGCAGGAATAGCTTGAAAAGTCCAGCTGAAATTTCTGTAGGAAGGTCAACATGAGTTCCTAGAGAAATCCTATGAGAAATTTATGAGAGAATCCTTGGATAAAATATCTTGGATAAAAATCCTGAAGGAATCATCGGAGACTTTCTGAAGAAATCACAGGAAGAATCTCAGGAGAGGTATTCTTAGAGGGATTCTGGGATGTATCATGGTAGAAAACTTAGCTGAAATCCTAGGAGGAATTGCTGGAGGAAGCTATACAATAATTTCTAGAGAAGCCGCATCAGTAATGCCTGGGTGAATCCAAAGAGAAGTCCCTGCAATTACCGGTAGAGGTATTCTAGAAGAATATACAGAGAAGGCTCAGAAGAAATCGCAGCAGGAATTTCTGAAGGAATCTCAGGAAGATTTCCCGGAAGAATCCCAGCCATAATGCTAGGATAAATTGGAATCAAGCTTGCTATTTGATGAAAACATTCGCGAAATGATGCGATTTGCCTTCGACAACGAATACGTTTTCACCCATCCTCGCTTTATTCAATCAACCTCCCATACGAGTAGCACACGAACGGGCTCAACACTGATCAGCATAGTTGACTCTTCCTTTTCGCCGTTGAGCCGTTGCGTTCTAGCCAAGCATCTCTTTTCATCGCTTTCGATGCTTTTCGACAGCTTATCGCGAAGCATCGTTGGCTGGAAGCTTTATTAGTATGGTATCGATACATGCGAATGTTGCTTCTGTGTGCGTGTCGAGCGTTCGTGCCGTAGCTTCGCAAACCAACCTATTCGGTATGGTTCGGCTGTTCGGGCGAGCGTGTGGCGGCACAGTCAGATGTGTGCAAAATCGTTTGTGATTTACATCATGTTCGTTTTGCCACCTCTTTGCTGCTGGTCATCGCTGATCAGTGCACAGTTCAATCGCACGCGATAAATATACAGTTGATGAGTTGTGGTGAGCACTAGTGAGGTGATAATTTGCATCATTGATTGGAATAGGAATCACTAGAAGAATTTTTGAACGTATCATAGTAAGAATTTCTGAAGGAATTGCTGGATGAGTCCTAGGAGAAATCCCTGGTAGAACAACCAAAGGAATTTCTGCAAGAATTACAGGAAGATTGCCTGGAAAGATCTCAGCAAAAAAGCCAAGAGAAAGCACTAGAAGAATCCATAGCATAATTTCAGAAGTACCACAGTTAGTATTTCTGGAGGATGAATAGCTGGAAGAACCGCAGGAATTGCTTAAGGAATCCTAGCATATCGTGAGGAGTTCCTAGAATTCCAGGAGGTATCATAGAAGTTATTTCTAGTGAAATTCTAGAATCAGGAATGCTGGGGGTATCCTAAGAGAAGTTCCTCTAATAAATGTCTGGAGAAATACCTACAGTTCTGCTGGAAAGAATCCGTAGAAGTATAATGGAGGAATCCCTGATGGAATCGCGGGAGGAATTTCTGGAGGAATCTCCGGAAGATTTCCCGAAAGTATTACAGCAAGTATGTATGCCAGAAGAAATCCCTAGAAGTATTTCTGAAGGAGTCTTGATGGGAATTGCTTGAAGAATTCCAGCTGAAATTCATGGAGGAAGTCCTTGGAGAAATCCCCTGTGAAATTTCTGGTAGAAACGCACCTCTGGAGGAAGTCCTGGATAAGTCCTTGAAGAAATTTCTGGAAGAATCGCCGAAGATTTTTAGAAAAATCCAAGGGAGATTTTTCGGAAGAATTTCCCAAGAAGAATTCCTGAGGGTATAACAGTGAGAGTTTTTGGAGGAGTTCTAAGAGAAATTGCTGGAAGAATCACAGCAGGAGTTGCTTTAGGAATCTTAGCCACAATTCCTGGGGGAAGGCCAATATAAGCTCCTGGAGGAATCCCATAAGAAATTTCTGGAAGAATCTCTGTATAAAGTCTCTTAAGGAATTCCTAGAAGAATCACCGGAGGAACTTCTGAATGGATCCCATGAAGATTGTCTTGAATAAACTCACCAGGAATTTCTGAAGGAATCCCAATAGAAATTTTTAGAGGAATCCATAGAAGAATCCCGAGAAGTATCATAGTAAGAATTTCCAAAGACATCCTAGGAGAAATTGCTGGATCAATCTCTGCAGAGATTTCTAGTACGTACAACCCCAATAGGACTGCCTATTCAAATGCTTAGTGGTTACCTGGGAAGTAATTCCGGGTGTGCTTAATTTTGTTCAAATGTGCCATTGATAAATATAGGAATTATTGTGTGAAGTTTTAAATTTTAAGTGACTGTCAAGGAAAAATTCTAGAGGGTGCCAAATTTGTTCTAGGGGGTGCCAGGCACCCCTGGAACCCCCCCTAGCTACGCCAATGCAACGCTACCAGGATATTCTGTCCACGGCAACTTAATCACTGTAAAGGTCAATTTCGACTGCAGGACACCGGTATGACCTACGTGGCGACTCCGATCCCTAGTGCCACCTTTTGTATAGTGTCTGAACTAATCATTCTCAGAGTCCACGTGCCACCTCTGTAACTCCAAGACGATTTTGGTGATAGCCGTTGTAACGGCATTCCAGCCAAACTTGTCATTACACATCCTCAGGACAAGATTGTCTTGAGTTGTGAACGCCCCACATGTGGAAAGCATGTGATCACGCATTGTGAGGCACACGAACAAAACGTGTTTCGTCGTTTCCTCTCAACCAGAACAAACCGGACATTTGACAGAACCCGCATGACCGAAACGATGTAGATACTGTCAGAAGCAACTATGACCCGAAATGACCTGGGTCATGTAGAATGTTACTTCCTCATGGCTCCTGTTAACCCAACTTTGTACCCTCGGGATCAACCAGTGGGTTCACCTTCAATTGACCATGGAGGCCAATCTGGCAGTCTTGCGTATGCTTCTTGTGCTGCGCATTTCGAAGCACTCTCTGTCCTCCCCGATAAGGATATCAGTAGGCACAATAGCAGTGATGACGCAGAGTGCATCGTGTAACACGGTACGGTACGCGCTCACAACCCTCAGGCACATCAGCCTATAAGTACTTTCCAGATAGCTTTCGATACTTAGCGCCGTAAACCAGGCTGCCGTACCTTAGTTTCGACGAGGCGACACTAGCCAGAAGCTTGCTCTTACAGGCATACACCGCAGAGCTGTTGAACATCATCTGGGACTGTGCCACCACAGATGTGCAGACTCTCTTACAGGCATAATCAACGTGGCTACCGAAGGTAAGCTTATCGTCAATCATCATCCCAAAGTGTTTGACGGAGCATTTCGAAGTGACGCCTAGATTGCTCACTCCATGCTGCTCTGACTTTCCGTTGTTCACAACCACCACATCAGTTTTTTGGTGAGCCAATTCCAGTTTCCTGGAGCTCATACCCTTCTCCACAACTGCGATCGAGTGGATAGCAGCCAATTCCACTTCTTCGATCGATTCGTCGTAGACTTCCAGCGTAACGTCGTTAGCCAAACCGATGATTGCCATTCCCACTTGGAACTTTAACCTCAAGACATTCACGAGCGCACCGATAATAGCCGCCCAACTGGCGCTATTGAACACGTTCCTCGCATCCACCAGAGTCACTACTGCACAGTAGCGAATCCTCCTCCTCTTACGCTGAAATGTTATCTCAGCGGTCACTGCATTGTAATCAAAAAGCTAACGTCTACGGTCGGCCTCTCCATTCGGAAGCCAAACCGGTTGCTCGTGTCAGCGGCATTTAAAGGCGTTTCATGAGGTTTCAGAGGGCTTTTAGGGGGCTTCACAGGCCTTTAGGTGAGCTTCACGGTGATTTCAGAAAGTTCAGAGACGTTTTAAAGCGTTTCAAAGACGTTTCAATGCGTTTCAAAGCGTTTCAAAGCATTTCATGGTATTTCAGAAGGTTTCAGAGGTTTAGGGGGCTTTATAGATCCTCAGGTGAGCTTCACGATGATTTCAGAGGGGTGTTCAGAGACGTTTTAAAGCGTTTCAGGGCATTACAGGAGGTTTTCAGGGGGCTTCAGAGACTGTGGAATGAATTTCACTTACATTTCATGGGGGTTTAGGAGAAATTTTAAAGCGTTTCAAGGCGTTTAACTGCGTTCCAGGGCGTTTCATTAGTCTTTCGGGTGGTTTAAGGGGGCTTCAGAGGCTTGCAGGTGAATTCAAGGGATTTCATGCGGTTTAAGAGGCGTTTCAAGGCGTTTCAATGCATTTCAGGAGGTTTCCGGGGTGTTTAAGGAGGCTGCATCAGAGGCTTGCAGATGAATTTCACGGATGTTTCGTGGGGGTTCAAACCGTTTCAATGCGTTTCAGGAGGTTTCGGAGGTGTTGCAGGTGTCAGTAGCTCCTCCTCCCTGGAGCCACCAAATGTTGTCGTCAGCACAATCTTCCAATTGGCAGCACGATTTGCGTGGTGTTCCTCTTGCGGTGGGAGTAGACCAAATATTTACTGAATTCAGTAGCACTCTTGTCCACAGCTATCGCGATGATGAATCGACGATGATCAGGATGATGAAACCCACAATCGTTTCACGGTACCGTTGAAGGTATAGGGTATTACATTCCGTGTGTACCAATAAACAAACTACATAGACGGAACGCGTTACTTTCGTACACCGATACAAATCACTCAAGGTGGGAGGTTTAAGAAGGAGAATAGTTGAAATCGTAAATTAAATTCAATTACATTGTTTATTGACCATCAGAAAAGCCTATGACATCATTGTATATTTATTTTTTCGTGAATCTTGCCACATCTCGCACTTTCTTCTTGGTGTTCTTCATAAGGTTTTGGACAACCGTTCCGACGATGGTTTTGCTTGGGTTGACCCAGTTTTTCTTGAATATGGTGATGTCCTCTGCTACTCTATCATTTTTCAGTAGTTTCCCTTTCATAAAAGTTAACTATTTCTGAACGGGCTTTATTTGTGGGAAATTTAGAGGAGACATTCCTTCCGGTGTATTTCGATTATCGTTAATTATGATTACTTTGAGGCTTTGTATGAAATAGACTAAGTCTTATTTTGACAACTGCTGTGTGTTTATGTGTTACTAGCGTTGTAAACAAAAGATAACCTTCATTAAAAGTTAAAGTTTTTCCTCAAGTGGAACAACGCGAGGGTTTACGGAAGAGAAGCGAAAACCGAATGTGACCAAGTACTGCAATGAAAAATGATTATCGCTAAGAAAATTAGCAAAAGTTGGAGGTGTCAGCGTTTTTGCTGTCCAAAATGCTGTCAAACGATTCGGTATGCATAACACACTGATAGACTCACCCGGACGCGACAGAAAACCAGGTGCGTCCAAGTCAAACTTGAACAGCAAAATTCGCAAAATCTTCAAAGGAAAAAAGAATCATAGATTGCGCAAAAAAGTGTGGAACGACTATTGGTATGATTCAGCGCGCAAAGGAGCGTAATTCCCTGAAGATCTACCCAAAACAGAAATGTCCAAAAATGTCCATTCAAATTCTGGCGGATTATGTGAAAACTCGGGCTCGGAAACAGTACGACGATGAATTGAGCAAAAATTGCATGTGCCTAAACATGGATGATGAAACTTATGTCAAATTGGACAACAAGGTACTTCCAGGGGCACAGTTTTTCACTGTGAAGCGTGGCACTGATTATCTGAATTCGCAGAAATCTATTTTTTGCGAAAAAGTTGGGAAAATGTGTTGGTTTGCCATTTGTCAAAGTGGTATGAAATCGTCACCTTTCTTCACCGTCCCAAGTATGAACATCGAAATATACCGGAAGGAATGTCTCCAGAAACCAATTCTACCACTCATCTGAAAGCCCAAAGGTCCTACATTATTTTGGCCGGATTTGGCATCCTGCAACTATGCACGTGACATCTTGGACAGGTATGAAGAAAACAATGGCCAATTTGTGGAAAAGGCAATGAATCCTTCAAATTACAAGCAAATAAGGCATATTAAGAAGTATTTGGCTTTGATGAAAGGGAAACTACGGCAAAGGGAAAGAGGAGCAGAGGACGTCATCAAATTCTAGAAAAACTGGGTCAACCCAAGCGAAACCATCGACGGAACGGTTGTCTAAAACCTTATGAAGAACACCAAGAAAAAGGAGCGAGATGTGGCAAGATCAACGAAAAATTAAATATAAAATGATACCATGGGCTTTTCTGATGGTCAATAAACAATGTAATTGAATTTAATTTACAAAATAAATAAAACATTTTCAGATACAGCAAGTTTCAGGTGTACTCATAATTAACGATATAGGCCTTAGGATTCAAATGTACTTCACGCTTCGCGTTCGCAACAGGTGATATAGAGGGCTTTGAAGGCTCTTAGGTGAATTTCACGGAGATTTCATGCGGCATTTAAGAGCGTTCCAAAGCGTTTCAAGACGTTTCAATGCATTTCAAGGCGTTTCATGAGGTATGGTCCATTGCACGAATTTCTGCTGGCCTGCTTACTCCCACACGAAATTTGACGTTTGAGCGGAGTCGGCACCGCTCAAACGTCAAATTTCGTGTGGGAGTAAGCAGGCCAGCATAAATTCGTGCAGTGGACCATCCGGGGGGTTTAAGGACAGACTTGTTAGAATCCCAAAATGGCCGCCACAATGGCCGGCTTTGGCACCTACTCACGATTTTGAAGGCACAAATCTCTTCGTAAACAAAACCAACACACCTGAGCTTCTTATTTTAAGCTAATTACAAGTGAGCAAGAGCAGAATAATAAAACGCACTGTTGTTTGAAGCTTGCTTGTTGAGATTTGTGCGTTTGAAGTTCTGATGCATTGTTGAAGCGGGATATCAAGACGTTTGTCCTTAAAGAGGCTTCAGAGCAGAGTTGATGTACACGTGCTGTAGTCCCATGTACGGGAGCCACATTGCTAGCGAGCTCCCAGGAGCACTGTACATTTTGAGACGGAAAGTTGTGCGCCTCATTTTTCTCAAGATGTGTCTCATGCAGTGTTGAAAAATTCATTTCGTCATATCTAAATTCAACCACCTACAGCTTATTTCAAAAGCTGAACCTGAGAATATTGTATATGGAAAACATGTGCGGCTAGGCCAGTTCTGCAAGAAAGTCACGGAAAAACCGCTATTTTTCGAATATTTGATGTAAATGTCACTAACTACCTTTGAAAAATGCCAAATGATATTCACCGTGAATATCATTGGGATTTTTCGAAGGTAGTCCGTGACATTTACCCTAAATATTGGAAAAGTAGTGGGTTTTCCGTGACTTTCTTGCAAAACTGGTCTAGCCGCACAAGTTGTTCATATACCATATTCTCAGGTTCAGCTTCTAAAATGAGCTGTAGGTGATTGAATTTAGATATGACGAAATGAATTTTTCAGCACTGGTCTCATGAGCTTCGTCTCATGCGCTGATTAAATTAGAAAATTGCACGACAAAAACTTCCTAAACGAACGGTAATTGAAACCTTAACCTTTGCATTGATCGTCCCTAGTCGTATCGCATAGACCAACCAGACACTTGAGTTGTGTACGGAAAAAAGTTGTTGAGGTTCTTCGTTACCAAGAAGTTGTTTTTCACCTTAGAGACCAACAGCTCACGCAGCGCATGAGACGAGTTCTCCGGGAGCTATGGTCCACTGCACGAATTTATGCTGGCCTGCTTACTCTCACGCGAAATTTGACGTTTGAGCGGTGCCGACACCGTTAATTTCACGGAGGTTTCTTGTGGGCTTCAAAGCATTTTAATGCGTTACAGGACGTTTCTGGGTGGCTTCAGAGGCTCTCAGGTGAGTTTGACGGAGGTTTCATGGGGGTTCAGAGGCGTTTAAATGCGTGTCATAGCGTTTCAGGGCGTTTCAGAGGGTTTTAGGGGCGTTTGAGAGAACTGCAGAGGCTCGCAGGTGAATTTAACGGATGTTTCATGGGGGGGTCAGAGGTGGATTCGATGATCTTTACTCAAGGGAGACCCTTAAAGAATAAAACTCACCACTTGGTAGATTATAGCTACCTGTGGCTGCAACCAAATACGTATGATGGAAACGTTGACAACAAAGCAGCTGGTAAGGGGCTGTCCATAAACCAAGTAGACCAAAATTTGGCCATCTAAGAAACACCCCCCCCCCCCTCCCCCCTCGTATACTTTTGTCCATACAAAAAATTTGAAATTTGTATGGAGCGTGGACTTCAGCCCCCCCCCCCCCTCGCCAATTCCACGTGGTTTCTGAACGGCCTTTAAGGATGGTACCGCAGCTAAACTCATCAAGATGGGCCCGGAAAAGTTCGCCACCTGTCTGCATCGGCTGATAGTTAAGATCAGGGAAACCGAACAGCTACCGGAGGAGTGGAAGGAAGGGGTAATCTGTCCCATTCACAAGAAAGGCGACCATTTGGAATGTGAGAACTTCAGGGCGATCACTATTTTGAATGCTGCCTACAAAGTGCTATCCCAGATCATCTTCCGTCGTCTGTCACCTAAAACGAATGAGTTCATCGACGGCCGGTCGACAACAGACCAGATCTTTACCGTACGACAAATCCTCCAGAAATGCCGTGAATACCAGGTCCCAACGCATCACCTGTTCATCGACTTCAAAGCGGCATACGACAGAGCTATGGAGAATCATGGACGAAAACGGCTTTGGGGTGTCCATAAACCACGTGGTCATTTTTTTGGGACTTCTCAAACCACCAACCCACCCCCCACTCCCCCGCGTGGTCATTAGTCCATACAAAATTTTTTATTTGTCCATACAAAATAGTCATTGGCCGAACCCCCCGCACCTCCCCCCCCCCCCCCCCCCCCTCATGACCACGTGGTTTATGGACAGCCCCTTTCCTGGGAAGCTGCCTAAACTGATTAAAGAAACGATGGGCAGTGTATAAAACTGCGTAAGGATTTCGGGTGAATTATCCAGTTCATTCGAATCTCGCCGGGGACTGCGACAAGGTGGACTCTCATGCCTACTTTTCAACATCGCTCTGGAAGGTGTGATGTGACGAGCCGGGTTCAACAGCCGGGGAACGATTTTCACAAAATCCGGTCAATTTGTGTGCTTTGCGGACGACATGGACATTATTGCAAGAACATTTGGAACGGTGGCAGAGCTGTACACCCGCCTGAAACGCGAAGCAGCAAAGGTCGGAATGGTGGTGAATGCCTCAAAAACAAAGTACATGCTGGTAGGCGGAACCGAAAACGACCGGATCCGTCTGGGTAGTAATGTTACGATAGACGGGGATACTTTCAAGGTGGTGGAGGAATTCGTCTACCTCAGATCCTCACTGACGGCTGACAACAACGTGAGCCGTGATATTCGGAGGCGCATCATCAGCGGAAGTCGGGTCTATTACGGGCTCCAGAAGAAACTGCGGTCGGCAAAGATTTACCCATGCACCAAATGCACCATGTACAAAACGCTAATAAAACCGGTGGTCCTCTACGGGCACGAGACATGGACCATGCTCGAAGAGGACCTGCAAGCACTCGGAGTTTTCAAGCGACGCGTGCTAAGGACGATCTTCGGCGCTGTGCTGGAGAACGGCGTGTGGCGGAGAAGGATGAAGCACGAGCTCGCTGCACTTTACGGCGAACCCAGCATCCAGAAGGTGGCCAAAACCGGAAGGATACGGTGGGCAGGGCATGTTGCAAGAAAGCCGGACAACAACCCTGTAAATCTGATGTTTGTTGGCACAAGAAGGTGTGGAGCGCAGAGGGCACGATGGGCGGACCAGATGGAGCGTGACCTGGCGAGCACTGGGCGCGACCGAGGATGGAGAGCGGCAGCCACAAACCGAGTATTGTGGCGTACTATTGTTGATTATGTCTTATCTAAATGATGTTTAACAAATAAATGTATGTATGTATGTATGTATGTATGTATGTATGTAGATACGTTGATAGATCTGATGACCTATACTCAAGGAAGTTTTTGGAGGTATTCAAACATAAAATAAATTCACCACTTGACAGTACATAGTTGCATGGGGCTGTGCAAGCATGAACTTTATTCATAAATCTCCAATAGATCACTGATTACGCCAGTAAATCAAATGACCTAAACTCCAGGGAGTTCTCGGATACTCTTAAACGTTTAATCCTTAAACACATCGTATATGCCCCTTAACTCTCAACTCTGCTTTTTTCATCAACAAACTTTATCCCTAATCTTTAATTCTCCGACTGCTCTGCACTTAGTCCAATTCCACTTAGGTAACGTTACCTTAATGGAGGGACCCAAATAGAATAGATTAGAAATGGGTTCTACCCAAATGGAGGTTTGAGTGTAACGCCGATATTCGCATAAAAACTTCGGCCATATGTGTGAAACCAACCGGTTTCACGCTTCAATTACAATCCGGGCCACCTACAATTGGCACAGCCCTAGAAGTCCTCTCCCCATGAGGTGTGCGGTCAATCAACTCCAATCGGACCTATTCGATCGCAAACTCAGTCTCTTCCCACCGCGTGTAGGTACCAACTCCGCCACACCGGGAAAACGAAAAGTGAAAAAGCGACCGCAGCGATAGCATCAAATCGATTTTACGCCCAATTTAATGGTCTTCATTGCGCGGGCAGAGCTTTGCTTTGTGTGTAGGTATGACGATACGCTATAGCACGTCCGTCAAGCTCGCACTATGATGATCGTGGGGGATGTGCTCGGTTCACATCACATCGGCATGGGTCGGCGAGCGCGATCTGATTGCTATCGCTGTTGGTGGGGCCCTCTTTGATCCCCAAGTGTTTGTCCGTTGATACCGTTCGGTTTGCCGAGTCTCGGACAGTCGTAAATTGCCTGGGAGTATCCACCGCAAACTGGCCGTAAAATGCGAGCACGAGCTAACGAGCTAACAAAATTAGACGAAAGTTTATGGCAGTTTTTGAACGGTTCGGACGAGTCCGGTCGGTCCGCTTCTGGAAGCTGAAGCTCTTAAACAACTGAACAGCATGTTGTGCGTTGACCTCCCGAGTAATGCATTTCTGCGCCCGAAAAGGAATCCACATACAGCGCATAAACAGAATCCAGCGCGGTTGACCTGCAAGGTGCCGTTCACCAACAGCGGTGGCGGCACCTTTCCGAAACAACTGTCAACAAGTTCAGGACACCGCGATGTCAATGATTTTGCAGCGATGGAGTCGCCGCCGTTGTTGTTCCAAAGAACATTCATATGCTTGGCCTCTCTATTGAGAGCAGGACCGCCTCGTCACCACCTGGCATGGCAGTGACCGTGTCGTGGTCGCGATCTCAACCAACAGCGGCCAGCAACGGCAGCCGTGGTGATTTATGAAAATATTGTTATGACTTCTGAACTGAGCACATATTTCTTCTACATGTTTGCCCCCAGCCATGGGCTTCCCCGCACGTTTTTAATCTACCCGGTCCGATCGCTGGAGCGAGCGCCTTTTTTCGGAATCACACTCACGGCGGCATGGCGCGGCACAGCGCGGTTGTACCAAAAAGGGAAACACAAATATCACCCCGGAGGTGTCGAAGGTTCGAAAATTAACAGACCTTATTGGATCGTTCGTTCGGCTGTCGGCGATGATTGTGCTGCTCTGGTCGCCGCCGCACCGTGCCGTCAGTTGAGCTAAGGTGACCCTCTGTGCATGCATTAGGCTTCCTCAGGTGGCCGCGGCGCACGTTTGCCGTTTTCCTGTGGGTTGGTTGGTCGGTCGGTAGTCAGGGCAGCGGAAATTTATTAATGAATCTTGGTTCGGGTGACACTTGTAGTAGGTACCCACTTGGCTGGCGGCTTCTGTCAAGTGGGGATAGACTGGTTCAAAAGTCATGCTCGGGTGAAGAAAGGTGCTGTGATTCAGGGCAAGTCAACCAGTCAAACGATGCTTCAGTAGCATTAGAAAGCTATGTACTTCACGGACAGATGCAAATCGCGAGATACTTCAAAGGTTCCCGAATTGGCTTTCTTCATCTGCGACCAGACAGAGAGTGTACCAGCAGCCGCTTAAAACAAAGGCACCAGGAATTACGTACCATACGGCGAGAGTGCGACATTCCACTCGATGATGCTCAGCGCCATTCCTAGTGCTCTTCTAGTTGACTTCCGGCGTTTGGAAGGCTCAGCACTAACTAGGTGACGGTGACAGTTCTTCGACTAGTTTTGCATCTACAATCATACAAAAGAGCAGTGGTTTTTAACCGTGTTCAACGGGGAGCATTTCTATAATTGAACCCGTCATTATGAATGCAAGAGTACCCCTACATTACCGTTCAAATATGTACCAATTCATTCAAAAATCTCAGAAGCACAATGTTAAAAGTTCGACATAGTGGATGGTCAGGAAATAATCCTTAGAATCATGACATTACTAACATTATATATAATATCTTGGAGGTTTCAAGCCTTTCAACCCCAGGTAGGTCTTGTACAACACAAATGTCAGCTACGATTATCCCCTTCTTGTTACCGAATAAAACTACTTACTCAATCTTATTTTTTTACTTTAAAAATAGGTTGTCTTCCAGAATAACGTTACACAGTTGTTTTAAGGGCATAAAATAATAGCCTTCGATCCAAAAAATTTCAACCTAGTAGCCTTCGATATAATTGTAACAAGTTCGATGGTTAACCAAAATGTTGTTTTTCCCACCAGCTGGGAGTTTCAAAAATGTTTCATTTTTTAAAGTAATTTGCAAATATCTAGGAAAAAATCTTTCAATAGAAAAACACATGCTGTCAGTTTTCAGCTCTGACTACCAAAGCAAAGCAAAGATAAACGTACAAATCGTAGTTGCTACTCCGTGATTGACCAGAACAATCGAAGTTGCACAGAGATCCAATGAATGGTGCTTGGGACTAGCTACACACTAGGCCGTCCCTTATTTTGCAAAATTTAGAAATGTTATAAGTTCGTTAGTGAAAAATGATCGTTTTAGCTAAAAAAATGATCGTGTCAAAATTTGAAGTCCGTATCTCAAGGCTAAGTGGTCCCTCAAGGGGCCTAAAGTTGTCAAAAATTGTATGGGACCAAAAAAACATGAAATTTTTTTCGACAAAACAAATACGCTATTCCACTAAAACCGGCGATTTTAGAACCCTTAAGGGCCAAAAATGTGCTTAGATTTTCGATATCTCTACTCGTTTCCAAGATATTGACAAAAAACAACTGAAAAATCAGCATTTGTGACCATTTTTTTAGATTCCGAAGGAAACTTACCCTATTTTGTTCAATAACTCAAAAACGAGTAGAGATATCGCAAATCTAAGCACATTTTTTGGTCCTTAAGGGACCTAAAAACACCGGTTTTAGTAGAATAGCGTATTTTTTTGGTCGAAAAAAAATTCATGTTTTTTGGTCTCATGCAATTTTTGACAACTTTATGCTCCTTGAGGGACCACTTAGCCTTGAGATACGGACTTCAAATTTTGACACGATCATTTCTTAGCTAAAACGATCATTTTCCACTAACGAACCTATAACATTTCCAATTTTTGCAAAATAAGGGACGGCCTACTACACACTCTCAATGTGCATAATTCGAGAGTTCAATATTTTAAAGTCAATAACGGCGCCGGCCACGTCCTTACGGTCATCAGGAAAGGGAAAGGAATGTTAGTTCGACAACCGTTGTTACTAGAAACCGTGGAATCCACAGCATCCCCACAGTTGTCTCGGGAAGGAGTATTTGTTAGTAGGGTAGAGTAAGGTGCGGATCTTGGAGCCACCTTTGGTAATATGATCCACAACTTATATGAAATCACACGACACGGTCTTCATCCCGATTATGATTTAATTGGTCGTGATAGTAAGGGTAACGCACATACGTCAACGATCGTTCTACATTAAACGCGTCACCGCATTGATCGTTTACATTACCGTGAAAACCGACTTTCCCACGGAAGTAACCGCGCACTTCTGATTTCACATTCAATATTCGCGTCCCCATTTTCCTACCGAAAAAAACCGACCGACTCACGGAAATAGTCGCGCATTTCCCACAGTATTGTACTTGAAGTATACGGAGAATAAACTTTCAAGCTTGAATAGCTATTTTCAAATCATCCATTTGACTACTACATGTATTACCTGTGATCGACAGCCGTTGAGGTGATTAAGCCAATTATTTTAAATTTGCTCAATGATTGTTGTGAACTGCAATCACTTGCTTCTAACATTTTTATCGCTTCAATATAAGGCCTGCACCAGAGCTACAAGATTAATTTGCAGATATTACAGACTCCTGGAGTCCTCATGAAAACGCTTTGGCGAAATTACCCCAACTTCTTCTAGTTTGCAAAGAAAAAAAAACAAGGAATGATCTCACCCAGTTACATGTCGTCGGATGACCGCAAACACTCCTTAACTCCTTCAATTGTCTGCAATACTATTTGCTACCAAGTGTGCATCCATTTTTATCACTTCACGAGGAAGGACAATGTGCACCTGTCCCAAACATGTGCCACATTTCAATTTTTTCTTCGAACAATGCAACGCGACTGAGATTTTCATCGCAACTGCCACAAACACGCGTCACTTTTCGTTGTTTTCCGCCGAACCATGCAACCCGATCGAGATCCCCATCGCAACTGCCCCAAACACGCATCATTTTTCACTGTTTCCTTCGAACAATGCCACCCGATCGCGATCCCCATCGCAATTCTTGGTTTTCAGCTTTGACTACCGGTGAAATACTTGGAGAAAACCCGGAATCTATAATCTTAAAGCAGGGATTCCCAACCTTTTTGAGGTGGCGACCCCCTTTAAGAATTGTCACAACATCCGCGGCCTAATGAAAATTTTTAGAAAAAAAAAAAAATGAATTAAATGAACGAAACCGAGTTTGTTTGGTACAATGACGTAACCAGAAATTTACTGTGGGAGGGATTTTCGACGATCAATGACACTCACATTTCGGAAAAATGATGTCATGAACATTCAATTTGAATTATAGTTGAAAAAAAGCGGCGCAGCCGAAATTTTTTTCTTCTGATAGCGTTTTATACTGAAAATTTGTTCCTCAAATTGTGGCTTTTGGGGGTGGCGGTATACAAAACTAAAAATTGATTTAATTTGCACAAAATAGAATAAACATTTAAAATTTTATTTTAGTAACATCGCGGCCCCCCTAGACTGGCTTCACGGCCCCCCAGGGGGCCGCGGACCACCGGTTGGGAACCCGTGTCTTAAAGCGTTCCACCAGCTACCACCTTAGGTTTTTTATGGAATGAGAAAATCTGCTGATCAAGATACCCAAGAAGTGGTTCCTCGAGTAATGTGGGTTTTGACCCACTAATAACTCATTCTCTCTCTTCTTTACCTTTGCGGTATGCCCGTTAGGGATGACTTCGAAAAGGGGGGTAAGCGTTCCACCAGCTACCGCCTTAAGTTGTTCACTCTCCCCTGGAGGCTCGGGTCCTGGCTAGTACTTAGACTACCCGTTGAACTCAAGCTCCTGGATGGGGAAGGGGGGCCAACTCAACTAGCTGTTGTTCGTCTCGCCATTTTCTCTGTAGTTCAAGTATGATTCGAGAAATCGTCGAAATAACGGAATCCGCCCCGTACACATCCTTTCAACAATGTTGTCAAGCGTGATATCTCTACCACAAATCTCCTACATACTCGAACTTTGCTCCACGAAACGTGGACATTCAAAGAGCGCATGCTCCGCGGTCTCGTCGCAGTCTGCACACTCCGGAGCCTGCACACTGCGGGGGAGCCTGCGTGCCCGAATCTGTGCAGATACCACCTAAAAGCACCCATGGCCTAACAGAATTTGTGTCTAGTGAATATTTACCTCGCCATGCCACTCGTCCACTTGAACACGTTCGGTATGAGCCTGTGTGTCCACCTACCCTTGCTGTCCGAATCCCAATCTCTCTGACATTTCAACATCGACGATGTTCTGGCAATCCGTCTCGCGCCATCTTGCATCGCGTCACTCGAAGCACTCTTCATCATCTGCTATCACTGGTGTTATGGGCATAATGCCCGCTAGCACGCATTGAGACCGTGCGGTATGCGCTGACCACCCTAAGGCACATTAATCTGTGGGTACTCTCGAGTCGCTTTACGCTTCGGTTCAACACTAGCGAATTCGACCATGCAGCGGCACCACACCGTTGTCGTATGGAGACCGTAACTGTCGCGACGCGAGCATCTTACGCTGACTCGAGACTATATTGCTGAACTATTCGATGTTATCATTGATAGTGTCATTATCGCCATGCTTGTCCTTTTGCAGGTATATTCCACGTGGCTTCCGAATTTCAGCTTATCATGACCCGTCGATCATGACCCCCAATTTCCTCAGTGAGTGCTTAGAGTTGATCGTGCACCCGCCTGTTGTTCAGACTTGCGGTTATTTAACACCAAGAGCGTCCACCGTCGATCGACCCTTCCGGAAGCCGAACTGGTTATCCGAGAGGCTAGAGTCATCTGGTTTCTCAGTATAGACCTTCAGCCTCGACAATGATCCGTTCTAATAGTTTCCCGGCTGTGTCCAGAAGGAAGACAGGTCTGTATGCCAACGGGTCGCTAGGTGGCCTCCAGCAGTTGAGCAGTAGAGCCAATCTTTGCTTTTTCCACTAAACCGGAAATTCGTGGAAATTATTTCCTGGACCGGAAAACGACCGGTTATACAAATCGCCGCTAGCTTGGCCTTATCCGCTACCCAGTTCCCGTTATCGGGAGGGATGTGGTAAGGGTCCGATAGTAGGACGACTGCCAGAGACTGACTGCCACAGCAACTGTTGTGCGGCTTCAGTGGTTCAGGTTTAGCTGTGTAACCTGCATTATCGTCGGTTGGTTCGATCTCCTCGCGTGCCTGGACATTTAGGCCCGCCCGTCGTGTGAACCTTGTTCGCTGTACAAATCGGGCATTTTGGGTTAATAACTGTAGAAGTACTTAAAGAACACTAAAGGGGCCATTAGACTGTTTGTCATAATGACAAATATTTGCCATTGTAGTCCGACATTCATCCGAGGTGGCCGTGATTTACGTTGTGTTGGTCATTTGTTGGGCTTGTTTGGCCAAATATTTGTCATGTCTAATGGGACCTTAAGCTAGAAAGCAGGCTTTGTCCCAGTGCACTATGGGCCAGAAATCAAAATTTCGCGACAAAAGTCAAAAAAGTTGTTTTTCTAAGATCAATCAATTTTCATATTTGTATGATTGTTTGGGCTATGTTTGATTATATACCGACTGATTTTTTCGATTTGTAACAAAATTGTATCGTTTTTTGTATGGAAAAATTTCTTATGAGCGAAAATTCTCGATTTTAACCAATATTAAGAAAAATGTGATTTGTAGTGAAAAATGAGATGAAAAAATATAACGCATACATTTCTTAAGAGTCGGGAAAAATCATAAACTAGTGTTTTCGATTCCCCAAAAGACTGCAAAGCCAACATTCCGAAGCATTTCTTAAGAGTAAATTCAGTATATTTTGCATATTTGATGCACAAATTGCGATGGTTTTAAGTTTAAAAGTAAATTTTACAATATTCACTCAAATTTTACGGTTTATTTGCCAATGTGTTCAAAAAGTAGGAGTATTCGACCGTATTCGACATGCAACCGGTCTAGGATGCTAGTTTAGACTCTTCTTTTTCGAATGCTACCGGACTTTTTTGCGGGAATTTGCGGGAAGCCAAGTTAGAGTGATTTGAGTGCTGGCTTAAATTTTACAATATTTCACGCTGTGCTTCAATAATCATCCACTCTTGCCATTACGACGCTATGACTTCATGGCTTGCGAAACAATATTGAAAGCAACAAACAACTTTCATTCTGGAAGGTTTTGTTACAAATATAAATGTGATTATAAGCTTTAAAAATCAAGACCACTGACTTACTCAATGTGCAAAGGTTCGGTATATCAATCAAAATTTGAATTTTAAATAAACTCAACGTACATACATATGTACAGATAGATACATTATTAGTGAAATTAGGAACAAATCCATAGCTCAAGTGAGATTTCAACTCACTACCCTTATATGCTACACAAGTGCTTTACCGACTTAGCTTCCAAGCCTATCAATGACACGGCATTTTAAATATTATAAGGAAAATCAAATCTTTTCCCTAATCGCAAATACAATATCCATCCCTAATCGTAAATGTATATCCATCCCACTTGTACATATGATCGAAGAACGAACACAATTTATTGTTCAAATACCGACTCCAAGTCATTTGGCCGAGTGTCACTTGGCTGATTGCCACTTGGCCGAACGCTATTTGGCCGAACGCCATTTGGCCGAACGTCATTTGGCTGAATGCCGTATGGCTGAAGAAGAAACGATCGTGCCACTGTTCACCACGTCAGTATAACTCCAAATAATCCCCTTTGATTAAAAGGAGGAAAAATCTCTGATAAAATATTGATAGTTTTAACGCCAACTAATCCCTGAATTGTAAAATAAGAAAGAATAATAAAGGAAGAAAGATTCAAAAATTAATGATGATCAAATTGGCAGCTAGAATGTGAAAAGAGGTCTCTGAATTATTTTGATCATAAATCGGCCAAGTGGCATTCTGCCAAATGCCGGACATCTGAAACACCTGAGCAGCGAATTTTTTCACAAGAAACTATACATTAGACCTGTTCACTTTGAAACTTTTTTTCTCCGATTCTCCGTGACACATCAAATTATCAATCCACATGTAAAACCAAGCCTTCAGTCCAAAATTGAGCCTAATTGATGAAGATTTAAAGGTGTATCAAATCGATTTTGTGTTTTTTTAGCCGTTTTCACAGAAATTTACTCAGAAATTCACAAAATTGCTCCGAAAAGATGGTGGAGATACCGTTAGGATATAGTTAGAACAATACTCTACAACTTTGCCGAAGACACTACGGTGTTTAAATTGCGTATTTCGAAGTTATCCAACAATTTTAGTTAAAAAATCACGAAAAAACACGATATTTTTACGATTTTACATATAAAAGTCATGTAATTTTACATCGTTTTAAGTGACTAAATTAATAAGCGATTACTCCTTTGTGTAACGAACATTTCGTCCATACATCGTTTTTGTGTAGGAATTCGTTTTCCTTGACTAATTATCAAAAGTATGTCACGTTGATACTAAAAATCGCACAGAGTTACCAGCACGAATTAAAACAAAGTTACCCATGATTAAGACGTCATGCCATCGTATTCTAATGTCTTTTGATCTAAGTATCAGAAATAGTGCGGATGGTAAGGCTCAAGCTTGCGGATCAGAAGGTCCCAGGTTCAAGCTCAAATACATGATAAACTTTTTTTTCTTTCTTTGTAGCAGTTAGGATGATGAATTTGTCATGACTTACACTACACGCAATCTCCCAAAGAATAATGATCGGGACCTGCCAATTAAGCCCATTCCAGGACTAGCTAGATACTTAGTTTATACTTGTTGACAATAAATCGTGTCGACGATATCAGCTGGGCGAAATATTGAGCATCTGTTTGATAATGATCAATTTAGCTAAAACAATTCAATACGATGATGGAACTGCTTCTGGATGCAACATTTTACAGACAACTGTGGGTGGAGCTTACTTCTTATCCATCTACCCACAAATCAGCACAACTACACGATGAAGGGAAACTTCATTCTTACTATGCACTCTACGGTTCCGAAATAATGCTATGATGCCAAATTGCAATGAAATGCAGTGCGTAGTTTCATCAACTTATAGCAGGATCGAGACGCAAAAAAAATTCTATTCCAGGACTCGAACCTTGAATCTTCGAATCCACAATCGCATGCTCAACCAACTGCACCAAATTTAAACTGATGCAGATGAGACAAAGAAGTGTAATGACGTTTAAATCATGGGTAACTTTGTTTTATTTTATGCTGGCAACTCTGTACAATTTTTAGTATCAACGTGACGAACTTTTGATAATTAGTCAATGAAAACGAATTTCTACACTAAAATGATGTATGGACGAAATGTTCGTAACACATAGGAGCAATAGCTAATAAAATTAGTCACCTAAAACAATGTAAAATTACATGACTTTTACATGAAAAATCGTAAAAATATTGTATTTTTTGGTGATTTTTTAACGAAAATTGTTGAATAACTTTGAAATACGCAATTTAAACACCGTAATGTCTTCGGCAAAGTTGTAGAGTATTGTTCTAACTATATTTTAACGGTATTTTCGGTACCTTCCTGGTGCAATTTTCTGGATATTGAAGTACATTTTCGTGAAAATGCTCGAAAAAACACAAAATCGATTTGATACACCTCTAAACCTTTATCAATTTGGCTCAATTTTGGACTGAAGCCTTGTTTTTGCATGTGGATTGATAATTTGATGTGACACGGGTAGGTCAAAAAAAGTGAACAGGTCTACTATACATACATGACATCTATACATAAATTGAGATTATTAAAAATCATAATTTACCACACGAATTGATGTACCGAAACTTTACACTTTGAGTGTGTGATATTGATTTAAACGTCTACAATCACAGTCTTACCTGAAACGAAACCTTCCAGAATAAAAGTAGTATTTTGCTATGTGTATTGTTTCGCAAGCGATAAAGAGACTGCGTCGTAATGGCAAAAGTCTATCTAAGAGGCGATGATTATTAAAGCATAGAGTAAAACATTGTAAAATTAACGCAAGCGCTTAAACCATTATATCTTGGTTTCCCGCAAAAAAAGTCCGGTAGCATCCGAAAAAGAAGAGTCTCAACTAGCTTCCTAGATCGGTTGCATGTCGCATACGGTCGAATACTTCTACTTTTTGAACAAATTGGCAAATAAACTGTACAATTTGAGTAAACATTGTAAAATTGTAATTTAAACTTAAAGAGAATTTTCGCTTATAAGAAGTTTCTCCATACAAAAAACGATACAATTTTGTTACAAATCAAAAATTCAGTCGGTATACAATCAAACATAGCCCAAACAATCATACATATATGAAAATCGATTGATCTTAAAAAAAAACAACTTTTTTGAATTTTGTCGCGAAATTTTGATTTCTGGCCCATAGTGCAGTGAGTACGTTTTGTCAATAAGAAAAAGAAGAAGGAGAAGGTGGAGAAAAATAAAACAAGAGAAGGAAGATAAGATAAAAGCGTGGCATATATGGTGCGGGATGAAGCTTTTTTAACTACAGTTTTCCACGACTCACGTTGTTATCAGCCGTTAGCAAGGAGTCAAGGAAGACGAATGCTTCAACCACCTCGAAAGTATTTCCGTCATCTGTCACTTAACTTTACTGCCTAGGCTTGACCTGTCTCGCTCAGCAACTACCAGCATGCACTTTGTTCTTGACGCATTCAACACCTATCCAACCAATGCTTCTTCGCGTTTCTAGCGGGTGTTCAGCTCTGCCTCAATTGTAGATGAGCAAATGTCCATGTCTGGGCAATAATGTCCATGTCGTCCTCGCCGTCCGCAAAGCACACAAATTAACCGGATTTCGTGTAAATCTTACCCCGTCTATTGAGCCCGGATCGCATTACACCTTTAAAAATACACTACACATCGTCTTCAGCGACAGGTTTTTCAGACTGAACACAACTTACACTAAATAACGGACAACCAGTGGCCAAATGAAGAGTGCTTTGTTTGAAGAAAATGTTTCTCCAACTGAAAAGGGAATTGAACCCACACTTCGAGGTTTAAAATACGCACGGCTTCGAAACCCACCTTCCAGAGGAATGTTGAAGCGTAGGCATGAGAGTCCATCACCTTGTCGCAATCCCCGGCAAGATCCTGGCAAATGAGCTAGATATTTCAACGGAAATCCCTACGCAATTTTGCTCACCGTCCATCGTTGCTTTAATCAGTCTGGTCAGGTTTCCAAGAAAGCCGTTTCGTCCATGATTTTTCATAGTTCTGTACGGTAGATACTATCATTTACCGCCTTGAGGTCCGTGAACAGGTGAACCGTTAGGACCTTATATTAACGGTATTTCTTAAGGACTTGCCGTACGGTGAAGAATCGATCATTTCCGTTTTCAGCTGCACTGACACTGTAGTCTCCCGTGCCTCAAGCCCGTGCACAAGGGAGGGGTTTTCGGGCTTAAACCCCTCCCATGGCCGCTGTTTCATACACTAGGCGCCCCTCCGCGCTTTGCCAAAATTAGGAAAAAACCCTCTCTTATCGCCTTTTCTGTAGGCACGGACATTATCCACATCATTGAGTGCCCATTTAAATGCTTCTTCCATGTCCGTCTGTTAGATGGCTCCTATTTGTTTACAATACCGGATTGCTTTGCGCATCTGGTAGAACTTTTGTGTTTCTTGTGAATGGCACAGCAGTTCCATTTCCTTGCACTCCGTTTTTTCAGGTGGTGTATCTTTTCCCAAAAGATACGGATCTGCTGTTTCCGCTTCTGTTTGGATCCTTATTTAACTTAGCATTTATTTATTAGGCTCAAATACACTAGTCATAACAGATCGGAATTTCTGTGTTTAATTACATTTTTTAGAAAATGTATATACCTGACTCTTCAATTCATCATCGAAGCCAAAGCCGAAGCCTTTAAGGCGAAACTGGGAGCAAATCCTCACTTTTTGGTTTTTGATTTTTTATTAAATAACGAAGCAATATTTTCAAAATCGGTTTTCGTGCACATGTAGAGTATGGATCAGGGTATCTTCTGAATTTTTTACGCGGTAGAAAATGTTTTTCGTTTTTGCAGAAACCATTTTTGAACAAAATTTCACTAAAAAATGGTTTCTGCAAAAACGAAAAACATTTTCTACCGCGTAAAAAATTGAGAAGATACCCTGATCCATACTCTACATGTGCACGAAAACCGATTTTGAAAATATTGCTTCGTTATTTAATAAAAAATCAAAAACCAAAAAAATGAGAAAATGCTTCCAGTTTCGCCTTAAGCCAAAAGGGGTTATGCCAAACGGCATTATGCCAAAGGGGTAGAGCCGCTTTTACCACTGATTGTCGGTTGGGAAAGAGGTAGCCATTGTTTTTCGGTGAGCGAGCGTGGATGAAACTTATGCCTCATTTGGTTAATTGAACTGCATTAGCTTTCACAGTTGCGACAAGCACGTGTTTCCGATGGTAAGGAACATACATTATTCCATCATAATTCATTTCCAACTACCAGCTTACGAAGTACATTGCGAACATCCTCCAAGCATCAATCTCCGTCCGCTACAGCGTTAAAAGTTCGTTTGAATTCATCAACAAATGCACAATTCGTCCCGCTTACATCATGATCTCATTCGATGATGTCTCTCTGTTCACCAATATACCATATGAACTGATGAGTAAGGGAATAATCAATCACACATCAAAACACAAACCAACGTCAATCTCGATCTGTTCCTTGAGATCGTGCAACACTGTGTTAGTTGCAGCTTCTTCAGGTTGGCAATCAGCACTATAAAAAACATCGCTATGGTATGGCAATGGGCAGCCTACTAGGGTAATTTTGTAATGGTAGCACGGCTAAAAACTAGCCTATTTTCCACACTCCATGTTATTCTTATGAGGTGTGCAACAATTGGGTTGTTTAGTGAATAAAATATTGCTTTTTTCTATAGCCTAATCGAAAGAGCTCATTTTTCTGAGTATAACGTGATTTAATTGGATTCCAATACCTTTGTTTTGATGGTCAAATTAACAAAACAGTTTTCATTTTTGTGGATAGAATGACAGTTCAATCGATAAAGTGACAGTTCGGTCCGAACAAAAAAATTTCCCCATACAAACTTTAAATGCATTTTAAAAATAGTTCCCGGACTCCGAAACTTACGGAAAACCAGACGATCATGAAGGAACTCCGATCAAATGATTATCCCAAAACACTAATAAACAGGATAATCAACAACAGAAACATGGCACGAAGACGAACGGAAACAACCAATAACGATGAGACGATCTACAAATCAATTCCCTACATCGACAAGCTATCACCGCTAATAACAAAACACATATAGCAGACAGGGCAGTATTGAACAATCCAAATGCCTCTGTGGTAGTGATTTGTGTTCAAATTTCCCGTGCATAAAAACTGTAAGAACTTTGTAAACATCTTTTGTTCTCCCGTATATGGATAGGCTTGCAATAGGTTTCGTGAGATAAAATTTGTAGAACTCAATAGAAATATGAAAATATGCCACTACAGCAACAACACAATGCAAGGGATGTACATCGGGACAACAGAAAAACTACAGACGAGCAACGTAGTATACAGCCTTTGGTGTCAACAATGCGATGCTATGTATGTAGGGTCAACCACAAACAAACTGCAAACACGACTCTATGGACACAAAGCAGACAAAAACAAACTCGACAAAATTATGGACATGCAAGACGATGCTTACCGGAAAATTCAATTGGACCTATGGAAAGAAAGGACGACGATAATGTACCACAGCACAACAACAGGACATACATTTGACTACAACAACCCAGCAAAACTTGACTTCAGCGACAAATCAACTAGACTTCCAATATTAAAAATCTGTCACATTCTAACGACGAAAAACATAAACAAACGGACCGATACGGAAGGATTAAGTATTAGTTACACAGGTATCATGCACACATTAAAAAAGCAACATCATCACAACACAAATAGCAATAGAATAAACATGTCACAAACACAGACAAGAAATCAAAACCAAGAACCATCTTAGAAATAGGAAAACATTAGACTCGCCTACACCCGACAGTGAGACAGTGCTAAGAGAAAACCAAATACTCCCGTTACTTGAACAACACACGATACCGTTAATCGTTCAGGACCACCTACAACAGTGGTAGACGATTTAATGATTTAATGATGGTTTTGTTGACGTTGATGTTAAGACCTGCCGCCAAGGAGCGATTGGCAAGATCATTGAGCTTGTACTGCATATCAGAGCGCCGTTGAGCTAGAAGAGCAACATCATCCGTCAAGTTTAAGTCAGTTAAGTGCTCCATGGTAATGAGCTGCCACCACAAGCTACGATTTGGTTCATGAACAATCGTAGATCTCGTCGATGACTATGAGGAACAGTAGCGTTGATAGTATACATCCTTGTCTCACTCCAGCAACGACCTGGACGGGATCGGACAAGACACCGTTGTGCCAGTACTCTGCACGAAAATGCCTCGTTCTGTGCTTCAATACGGCTGATGAATATTCCAGGGGCATCCTTGCGCCTGAGAGCTCCCCACATATTTTTGTGATTCAGACGGTCAGAAGCTTTTCCGTAATCAATGAACCCCAGGTAGAGAGACACTGGGAATTCATTGATTTTCCAAGACGATACGGATCGTAACAAAACTGCCCAAACTAGATCGCCTGGCACGGAATCCTGCTTGCTGGTAAGGCCTGCAGAATGTTACAGAATAATTGATATAGCAGTTGTGTAGATACTATGGGGTTAGCTGTGAGTATCTCGGCTGATTTTCGGTTCACGTTCTTTTATACCGCCTACATGAGCGCTTCACTTCCTTCTCGAGAGCCGACTAGCGCTGGCGGACTACCGCATTGGATCGTCGTATTTTCGCTCGCCCTATCGCAGCTACGGCGTTCCTTTGCTCCTCTGTCTTGCTCCAGGTATCATCTGTGATCCACTGCTGACTCTGAGTGCGTAGCTCACCCAAATTATTCTCGCCGGTGGCGATGAAGGCGTTCTTGTTGGCTTTCAATTGATCTCATTTCAATATGTAATCATATGTCACAGAAACTTACACATTTTTTTTATTAACCATGTGTAGCTCATCTCATCATGTGCTCCCACACACACGAAGTTTGAAAACCACTGCTTCAGTGCAAAAATTTATGATTGGGACGTTTGGTCGGTGTTTTTATTCCTCAACTTCCCTATGCAACAACAATCATATGCTCCATACTTCTTCTGAGGCTGATGCAGATTTCCCGTTTTGGACGAAACACATTGTCACGTCGTCGTCGTGGTGGCGGCGGCTGTAGTAGAGGTGCAATGGTCAGGATCTACGACCGCCGCGCCGGCTGGCTAGAGGTGGATACACATTATGCACATAGTTAGTCAGGCAGCCACCCCTGAGTCACACCCGCACGCGCGCGCGCGCCTCACAAACGCGATCGACCGACCACCGGCTATACCTACGGGAAAGCGATTGCGCGCATACTATTTTACGATGCCGGTGGCGATACAAGCTTTGATTAGCTGGCGATTATGGTGTTATTAAAATGAACGGATTCGGTTTATGGCTTCTCGGTTCGGCGGGGAAAAGATTATCTCGGGGTAGATTGCAATGCCCGATTAGCGATCGGGTGTGCGGGGAATGGGTTCCTAATGATCCTGAATGTGTGAGGATTGTGCCGTTTTGGATACAAAGAAGCAGTGCCGATAGAGACAATCAAGTGGACCACAATGTATGTTAAAAGTATAACTTTTCTGTCACGACAATTTTTGGGTTTCTGTCACTTTTGTCAAACACTTTTAATCTATTAAAGTTTATAATGAGACATACGGTACGTATGGTTGCGGTTCTTTGTAGACAATGTACGGTATCGACGCCTGCCATGGCAACGTGATCTTCAAATACTTCTGAGGGCAGATCTAAGGTCTACCCGACTAGATGGGCATAACAAAATTATAACAAGCTGTGTTATTTTGTTACAATAAATTTTTATAACAAGGGTTGTTATAAAACATGTACCGTTAGTAGTTAAAATAACAAAAATTCTAACAAAGTTCCCATATGAAAAGAACAAAAATGTAATAACTTTTGTTATGATCATAACAAAAATATTACAAAACCTGTTTCATGAAATATGGTAGAATTGAACAAAATTATAACAAATTGTGTTATAATTCCTTGACCTTTAAGGGTAAAAACTATTTTTTATACTCATTTTTTGGGTATTTTTTTTAAGTGTGTTATTCTATTTTTAGAAAAAGTAGGTAACATAAAAAAAGTTTCCAGTACGTTATAAAATTTTCAGAGCCGAACGGGATTCGAACCGAGACACCCACCATCGGTAGCAATCTGACGCCTCTGCCAATGAGGCCATCACAACACTTGTAGAGGTCGGTGATAGAGGCTCTACTGGTTCTACGTATTGCCAGTTTCCTCATTCAAGTCCTTGTTTGTCAGACGTACACGAGCGAGGTAGTATGACGTCACATTGAGCTCGTTGACTTTATAATAGACTTGATTTGTGGTTAGTGATTTTGTTTTAATCTATCACAATTATATCATAAGCAGATATGATAACAGCTGTAGATATAATTTAGTTATATTCCACTTTTATTTTAATTTTAAGCAATGAAATAGAATCTATCGCATAAGGGGTCATCCATAAAGTTTATCGTCACGTTTTGAGGAGGCAGGGAGGGTTGAAAGTTTCAAATTTTAGCGTGACGTACTTGATAGATGTTCCCTAAGGTTGAAGCAAAATAGTAGAATAAACAAATTCCATGTTATAATTATTTAGTTCCAGTTTTGGTAACTTGATATACTTTTTGGCGAAATTAGAACAGCAGTACTGTTTTGGTATTTATTGTAATCGATCTAAAACGATCGCGTGTAGAGATACGTCATTTGTGTAAAATTCAACTCAAAAGTGTTGCAAGTCCGGTTACTTTCAGCAACGCTATTACAGTAGACGTTCGGTCAGTGCAAGCGGTTTAACTGCAATGCTTTTTAAATGTAAGTCTGGTAAGTGCAACAAATTTGAAGTTATCGCACCGCCAAATGTCAAAATGGTGCGCCATGTTAGCCAAAATGAACAGACGGATGAAGTTCACGTTCATTTAACTTAATTTGATGGTTTGTTGATACTGTCAGGCGTTCCAGTTATCGGATTTTTGTTCGCTAAGTTAAACGTTAACATGTTGCAGTTATCGAACGTCTACTGTATCTTTGACATCCTACCAAAATTTAAAAACGGTCTGATAAAAAGTTGCAAACCTTTTTTCATGTTGTGTACCCGACTATCTATCGCATAAGAAAACAAAACTAAGGTTAACAGAGAAGAAAGAAAAGCTAATGGTCTGATGAAGGGGAAGTTTGTCAATGTTTACTTGTTGTGTTTCACACCAGACAAGACATTACAAATGTGCCACAAACTAACCAAACATCATCTAGAAAATACTGTGCTGTTGCGTCAACAGGTTCTTCGCCACAGCTTCCAGCAGAAAGAATGTTCTTTAAAACGCTACAAAGCGCTACAACAGTATCAAAACATACCAAACGTACTCTATGAAAGCAGCTGTTTTGTTGGTGCGGATTCTTATTCGATTGGCACTTTACCGGGAACTATTCCGGTTTTGGATTAGAGTGCAATAAAAGAACCCAAAAAAAAATAGAAAAAAGATTGCTTTGAAGTATTTGATTTCCACCTATATTCCATAGCTTACAGTTAGTATTGATAATAATGTTTACATCCGATAAGCCATGGTGATATCCCAACAGTTTTTTTTTATTACACCTTCCAGCTGTAATGACATCGCATAACGATAGTAGCTTTTAAGCACTGCTGGTTTGGGAAGGATTTGGTAGATTATAACTAAATGTTAACAAGTTCTGTTACATTTTTTTAACAAATATGACGCCGTTCCCAAATTACGCGTCGCTCAAGGGAGAGGGGGAAGTACAACCAAGCGTTACGGTCCATACAAAAATTTTAGGAGTTTCATACAAAAAGGCGTTCTTCCATTACGCTTTACGGGGGTTTTAACATGACGAGTTAAGCGTTTTGTTCTAATTTGGTTCGAGTGATCAATATTACAAAAAATATCAAACTATTTCGCGTGAACACAAAAAAACCCAACAAATTTTGAAATTATTTTGTTACAAAAAATGTAGCAAAAACTACAATAAATGTGTTACGAAATTTTGTTATAGGCAATTATTGTTATATGAATAATGTAACAAATGCTGTAATATATCTGTTTGAATAAATAATACAAGTTTTGTTATAGTTTTGTGATTAAAATAATAACAAATTTTGTTTCAATTTTGTTATGGTTATTCATATATACGAAGCCTTACAACAAAATTATATCAAATTGTGTTATTTCTAACAACGGTTGTAATAATTTTGTTATAATCTTGTTAGGAGCTTCTGGTCGGGTATATATTAGTCAAACAATCTTTATTAACCCAATTGACATGCAAAATAAACTTCAAAAATGTAAGCACTTACACTTGCTGCTCGCGCATACATCCCCCGCAATTTACTTCCACAATTGTGAGCAAGATTGTGAGAGATGCCAGTCACATTCCAAGCATTACCAGCTCTGTCCTGTTAAACTGCATTCAACAAGTCGTTTTTTGCCACTTCATAAACCCAAAACATTGTCAACAGGCATTGCACGTGATTTTATGGCCCGCCAACCTTGTGGTAATAAACACCCAGTTTCTTTTAGTATTTTCCTTTGCAGGTTTACCACGGTGTGGTACAAGATTTGCGACACCCGGCCCCAATATAACTCGATCTTGTTTGGGATGTTTTGCTTGTTTTTGACTTCGAACATTTAGGCATACCATCATCACATCACCCAGCGTAAATACCTACAACACCAATTTTTGCAGCCGTCCTGTGATGTTTTACAAAGTTATGGGCATCCAACCAGTAGCGTTACCGGACGTTGGGGCTGGGGTGCAAAACTGCCCAGCAGGTTCAATCTGAGTAGTTCCCATTAGCATATGTAATTGTCTAGGTCTCAAACATTCAACACATTGCAAAAACATTTGAATCGTTTTGTTAAAAACTACATCCCAAACGCCCAAGGGGCATACTGCATCGCCTCCGGCATTCTTAGCACTTTGAACGCCACTGCTAACCGGCCATCATCGGCATCATTAACACCTCCGCAAAAAAAATCCCGACCATCGCCGGGACAGAGCGTAAAACGAGAAAGGAAACCGGTCATCAACAGCAGCAGCCGCTGCAATGGCCGGTGCTGTAAAATTATAGTAATTAAATGGCGGTAAAATCACTCCTGATGATATTTGATGATTACTTACCCACCGACAATTGGCGGTGATGGTTGTTTATTGTGTAATGGCGCTAGCTTCCAATCGGAAGCAGGTCCGGTGACATTGTTTGGTGGATACTGTCGAAAAGGATACTGTTCATTGGTTTGCCATATTTGGATGTTTTAAACCAATGGATCCGAAAATCGTCGTATTCAACGAATTTTTATTATTTAGTTTTTAAACATCTGATATGGTTGAAGAAATGGCTCAAGAAATGATTGAAATGATAAGGTGAATCGCTAAGAGTTCAGCAGTTTCTGAAAATCTTATTAGGGTAAGAAATCAAACTTTGAACTAGTCAAATTGTAATCTTAATTTGAACTATGTATTTCAAAATTCATTAAAACGACGTACTTTTTAGGCAAATATTGTCCCGAAAAGATGTCAAACAGCTTTCCGTAACATAACCTGATAACATGGACTTTAAAAGCATTGAAAAAAGCGTTTTTGCCATGGAAAACAGGCGATTGAAAAATCACTGTGATTTCACCCATTTCCCCCCAGAGAAAGCACATTTTCGGTGCACTCGTACAGCTCATGCATTGTATCACACGCAATATGTGGACACGTCAAATGAAAGCTTATTTATCGTAGAATCGACCAACCGAATAATATTCCGCATTATTTGTCATAAAATTATCAAATTTAAGTAATTCTTACTTGGAGAATGTTATCTTAAGTTGAACCAATTGTAATCTAAATTTGAACTAGTAAACGGGGGCGAGCTTCCAGTGTTGACCTGCAGATTGCGCTAGTGGTTGTTTTGTTTACTCTTGGTGGATGAAAAATTCCAAATTTAGTTTCCAAGTTCCTGAAGAGTTTAGAACATTCTTAGTTGAAATTCCACTGCCTAATGAAAAATAGTTATGAGAATTAGCAGATCCATGTGTTTTTCTATTGTTCAGCACGAAATTGACTGTTGTGGGAGATGCTCAAGCTACTGCCGCCAGTAGTTCAAATTAAGATTATAATTGGTTCAAATTTTGATTACGATGGTTCAAATTAAGATTAAAATCATTGTTGACGAATAATCGAATTTTTCAATGAAATTCGGTGCAAATACAAACTTTTTACCACTTAACAGAAAGCTTATACCCGTGGCTTTCATGTACATAAGGTTTTGCTGTAGTAAATTATTTCCACAAGGGAGAAAGAATCGCTCAAAATTTGCGCTACTTCGGAAAGCCGCAATTTGGTTCAAATTTTGATTACCTACCCTATACCCAAATTTTTTATTTTGATCAAAATATCATTTTTCGTCATCTAAAATCGATTTAAGCATGTTTTGGAAGATGATTTTTTTAAATTCTCGATTTCGTAAATTTCAGTTTTTGATTTTTTCAATTTTTATTTTTGAACATCCCCACACTTTTATATTATTCCTGGAAGCCTTTTGGGGTAAGGATTTTTTGAGATGAAAACATTTTGAGATTTTATGATTACTGTTGAAATATTTTTATATTAAATTGTTTTCATAGAAAATTTAATTTTCCGTGTGATTTTAAGGAAAATAATTTTAAAGTGTATTCGATTCCCTTAAACTATTAAACTAGGGTAGAATGATTTGGGAAAAATTTAAAATATGTCAATTGTAGCGATTCAATACAAAATAAACGATAACTTCTAAAAGGTGACTAAAACATCATTTTTTCAATGATTTTAAAAAATGTAAATACGCTTCAAAATACACCAAAAACCATTTTGAGATATAAAAAACAATCCTAAATATCAGCCAAAAATATAAAAAAATGATTTTCCACGAAACAAAAATTCTCAAACTATACCCCGTCTAAAGGCGGGGTTGGGTATTAGAGGGTTAATTGAGTCTCGCTCAATGTATGGCTGATGTAAATGAATATCTATAAGTGCTACGATTTGACACGCCATTTGGGCAACCCAGACAACCAATTTACACGTATAATGAAGTGTGTTACACGTACTTTTATGCGTTAAAGTTACATCGCATAAGATGCGGTAAAAGTGCCTTATGCGTACAAAAGTGGAGGCGCTATACGTACATTGACGGAACAATAATAACGCTAGATGACTTGAAGCGATATCTTATGCGATGCATCGTGAGCACTATTGCGATGTAATTCAGCATCTTATGCAACTTAATAATATTCAAAACAAAAAACAATTCTTGAGCCACATTTCACACTTAACACTAAAAGCTACTTATGAAACAAGCTGATTAATTATCATGATATTCTAACTCACTTTAGTGTTTGTTGGAATGTACTTAGTTCAACTGCGCTGTGCATGTTTGACAGACTATCAGAAGTTAAAATCGACGATGCACCATTTCCCGTTCAGTTTTAATTTCCCCTCTCTGGCTAGCCCCTCCCATTGATGATTATCAAGCCAGCAAAACAAATAATTATGACTTTGTAAACATAATTACGACTATTCACTTTCCTGTAGCTTTTTGGCAGTGCATCCACAGTCCAACAGCAACTATTTCATTGTTTTTTTTTTATTCTTAATCACTTAACCTAATGTACAGCTCTATTGTCCACTGGGGCACTACGTGAGCAATTTCAATTGACAGCTGCACTTACATTTTTGTACAGCGCCTAGATTCTATTCTACTTTATCGAACTGGTTGCCTTTCTGCTGCTTTCACTTTTTCTACTTTTATACCTAGTAGAATGATGAGCACAAGGATGATGATGGATGGCCGTTGTTCCTTTCCAGTCCGATTGGGGGTCCATTATGAGTAGCAGTTCGCCGATGTCCAGGTATCCGGGTCCGTTTGAGCCATGGGGCTCAGAAGAGGGTCAGTGTCAGTTGCTCTCGGGGGAAAAGCAACTGACGAAAAATTGCAAGTGCCGGGGCAGGGAATCAAACCCATGACCATCCGCATATGAAGCGAACGTGTGACCAACTACGCCACGGGCCCCGGCAACTATTTCATTGTTATCACATATAAAATCTCATTATGTCAACATGAACGCTTCTAGCTTATGCGAGTTTATTTGTAATTCTATGCGATTTCATCCGTACACCAATGCGAGTTGAACATACACTAAAAGAACAGTACCAAGGGAAGTCGTATAATCATTGCAGTACGCAATTATGCGAATTCATTTGACGCTTTGCGAGTCAACTCGCACACTTTTGCGAATAAGTAAAGTTCATCGTAATAAAACAACAGTATATCATCTACTACGATGTACTCATACCAAAAAAAAATGAGTTGTATCCTTATACGACTTTACCTGATACGTCGTAATAAGTTCAAAAAATATCAGCATATGCGATGAATATTGTCCGTCCGCTGTACATATATGCGATGGTGACTTAAAATAGTGCTTTATACGATGTATAGTGTGCATTCTTATGCGACTCCTGGTTGTCTGGGTAATGTCATGTAGCCGAAAGGGTGGTTTGGCTGAATGTCAATTGGCTGAATTATAATCAGATAAACTTGAATTATGGTGCATATAAACTTTGGGTAACATTCTAGCAGTCAATATGATCAAAAATATTTCTTTTTCAAGGATAAGCTATTCTTTCTACTTCAACAAGGCGTTGAAACTGAGATTTTTTTTCGAATTAAACTAATATTGAAAGCAACGGCAATGGCACTTAAGATTATCACTCCCTTTTCGGCCAAACGGCATTTGGCCAAACGGTGGCGTTCGATCAAAAGACCCGAAACCGGCACGAATTTTGGGTTCGAAGTTATAAAAATTCACGAATAAGAAATTGGATTGAAAATTTGCTGCCGTTGGTGACACGAAAACTACACCTTTCTTAATATTGATTTTAAGATATTGCTATTAAACATTTTCAGCTAAATGCACGAATCGCGGAGACGCGATCTTTTTCAATTCAAATGCCATGTATCACTATCTATCAGAAAATGTTTTTCATGATATTTGTTTTACAATATTCTTCACTTCAATTTGAAAAAGGGAGGATGAAAAAATTTAAATTAAAATTATAGTTCGAAAACGGTTTTTTGAATAGAAATGATGTCTTTGAAGATGTTTGAGGACATTTGAAGAACTTTTAGAAAAAAAAATACACTGAGAGTAATATTTGGCAGTTTTACGTTAGATGTCATTTAATTTTAATTATACCTTTCTCTGGGCGGATGGGTCATGCTCATATTACTGAAGTGTTCTACAGTAGTGATGTTGGCAAAACCCCTGTAACTCTCAACCTAATACAAAAAAAGCAGTAAAACGATAATAGCTTTACCAAGCAAAAGAAAAAAAAATGTAAGTCGTCGGTATGAATGTAAAGTTTTAATGCAACAAAATGATCACCCCATACAATTATGTTCATTTCAGTTTAGCCATTTTATTTTGATTGATGGCTTTGTTATTGAACAAAGTTGAAAGCGTTGAAAGTTGAACGAGTTAAAAGCTCATTAGCCCTTTTCAACGACGTAGGTTGAACTTGCTCGAAGTTGCTGCATCCTACTCTTACCCATTTGTCAACAAACGGGAAAGAGCGGGATGGAGCAAGTTGGAGCAAGTTCAACCTACGTCGTTTATCAGGACTATTCTTTCTATGATTGTTGGCTTCCAGAGATCTCCAGGTGTTCGAGATCAGGGTTGTAACGTTCAACGTATTTTACGTTGATTTTCAGGACCGTTGATTAACGATAACGTTAACGCTGAGCGTTGATTTAACGTCAACGATTCCGTTATTTTGCGTTGATAATATGACTCATTAGCAATTTTCCAAGTATGGTTTTAGTTAAACCTTCTCAAACATTTGAAACTACCATCAGTCAAGATAACATTGGCCCAAAAAGAATAAGAGAAAAATAATGTCTTTAAATAATTGTTCCATTTTAAGTTGGCTCGATAGGGTTCGTCAATCAATGCATTCATTTTGACCAAAACCACCATTCCCGTGTTCCAGTAGCTAACCCAAGATTATATGTGGCAGCTCTTTAAGCGACATTTTGGAACCTTGCCTAGTGCGCGAAGAGTTATTAGTCCACTAATATGGGCGCCATTTAATGGGTAACGAGTGATTTCGTAAAATTATAGTGGGTTTGGTCGTTCATGAAGCATAGAAGACATCCTATGAGTCAATTTAAAATACCTCAAAATGAACAAAAAACTTGCAATGGGGGAAAAATGGGGATTCAGCCAAGTTTCGGCAGGTTTTTTGCCAAGAAAAAATTCACCCGTTGAGATCTATTTTTGCATAAAGATGTGTGAAAAAAGACATCAATAATAAAATTCACTCCACTTGGCGTAGCATCCCGACTGGGATAAAGTCTTCTTCTTGTTTAGTGTTCTATGAGCACTTCCATAGCTATTAACATAGCACTTTCTCTACCAACGACCATTTTGCATTCTTATATCGTGTGGCCGCCATGAACATACTCTATGCCAAAGGAATTCAAGGGACTTTTTTAATGCGAGCAGTTCCAGAACTGACCGGGAATCAGACCCGTCATGATCAACATGGCCTTGCTGAATATCCACACGTTTATCATCTCGTCTACATGCATACCTTTCCCCATCCCCCCATCTCCCCTGGAAAAATATACAATAACATAAATCATACTGTACATAATTAACGATTCGACTAACGGCATGCGTTGACGTTAATTCAACGGAACCCGTTAACGTTAACGGTGATTGCCAAGCAAATCAACGCAACGCCGTTGATGTTGATATGAAAGAAAATTAACGTTAACGGCGTTAAACGTTAATTAACGTTAACAACCCTGTTCGAGATAGCACCTACTCTGAACTTCCGGAAGTAGTGGATGAAAGAGGAGCTGCTGCGAGTGTGAGTATAGGCACAATATCGCATCGTTTCGCATTTACAATGTATTTCGCTGTTGTATTCGATCAGTTTTTTAATTGCCAAATGTCGAATGAGCTGCCTACTAATCAAAAAGTGTCGTATTAATGAGTGTCGCATAAGCGAAGTAAGACTGTATTTCATTTCCAATTTCATGAAACATTTATATACGCAGATCATGATGACTTACGCAGGGCTCCGGAGAAAATGGACGAGAGCCGTTTGGCCAAACGCCATTTGACCGAAATGTTCATTTGGTCGAACTCCGTTTGGCCGAAAAATGAATGATGAACTCAAGTGATACGATGCGCAGGGCATGTTGGGAGAATGCCAGACAACAACTGCAAAGCTGGTCTTCGCAAGAGATCCGGATGGTATAAGAAGACCTGGAGAGCAGCGTGCAAGATGGGCGGTCCAGGTACACGATCTGGCAAATGTGAGAGGTGGCCGAGGATATGGAGGACTGCAGCCATGAACCGAGTATTGTGGCGAAGATTTGTTGATTCAGTTTTATTGGAATAATGATGTAATACTAAATAAATAAACGAATGAATTGACAGTTTCAGCCCCAAACCACCCTGAATGGTAAAACTAGCAAGCATTAGCCTATTTATTAAAGTCCTTCCTGAAGGAAATATTTGTGATGATCATATTTAAAAGACACTACACCGTCTTCAACCAGAAGTTGTACAGCTTGAATTTGAAAAAAATCTTCTCAATGTTTTTATTAATAATTCGGCCTAACACCCCATTCGGTCAGATGGGATTTTGAGCAAATGACGTTCGCCAAACGGCATTCGGCCGAATTGCTGGACACCCTTACACAGGGGTTTACACTGTTTAGTGGTTCCATCGATTAGTATTGCTTGTAAAAGATATCTACGCATTCATTATTTTCATTACATTCACATTTTTTTTTCTTTTTTTTTCTCTTTACAGGTAAACAGCAGCGACAAAGTTTCTGGATATGTACGATGCCGAACAACTCAATATCAAAAATCCAGAACATATTGATACACTAGACTTCTCGTTATGCAGGTTATTTTTGGGAACTTTTAACTAAGTGGATAATTTTACAACGCTGTGCATAAAAAGAGAGAGAGTTTTTCAGAACGTTCGCATAAGACAATGTTATAAAGACGGTAACTAACGCAACGGCGACCAGGGGGTAGAGCAAAGGGTGGTCTCATGGGCGATTCAAGGGGATCCCAGGTGGTCAGCGATCTCAGAAGCATTTCAAGGAGTCTCAGAGGAGCTCCAGAAGGTCTCAGGGGTGCTTCAAGAGGTCTCAAGAGGGTTTCAGGGGGTACCAGAAGATCTCAGGGGCCATATAACGGGTCCCCATGGGGTTTCAGGGGTTACCGGGAAGTTTCAGGAGGTACCATGGGGTTTCTTTGGAGTTCAAGGGGTCCTCAGAGGCGCCTCAGGAGGTCTCAGGGCGTTCCAGAGGGTCTCACAGCGTTTTTGGTTGTACCTAGAGGTCACAGGAGCACTCCAGGGGGGTTCCATGGTACCTACAGTAGAGGTAATAATCTGTACCGACCAGCTGATAGCAGTTAGTATCCGTACACCAGCTAGGGAATTCCCAAACCGAACCGGAACGAATGGCCCAAAAGTGTATCAGACGGCGCGGCCCTTTACAACCCGACTGTTCAAAATTTTGCATAATTTGTGTGACCTGTTGATTTATGTATCGAGCCCTGAAGATGGTCCAAAAGCCGGACCAAAACATCGGCGGTGATGAAGGAGTAATCAAAGCAATTTGTTAGGTGGTTTTCAAACTTTTTCAGCTTGTGACCCACTTCTGATAGTAATATAACTTGGCGACTCACCAACACGTAAGTAACATTTTTAGTTTTTTTATTGCCTACAAGATGTTGTTACAGTCAAACCGATAAAACTCATTTCAAAACTTAGTAATCCTAACAGCTCTAATAAAACCGTGATAAAACTCTATAAAGCCCGAAAGGGCCCACCCTACAGGAGGTTGTTAAAACCATCCTTAAAACGTTCTATATGCTACTCGGTTTTATGACATATTCCTGTATTCTGCTATACAGCAAAGATAAGATCTCTTGTGTAGGCTGCAAGACGATCAACAAGCCGTATCAATGTTCGTAAAACATCTTGAATGAACGATTAAAACCTTAATTTAAATCTGAGATCTAAATCATCAAATGAATTGGAGTAAATTTCAAATTAATATAGATGCAAAAAAAAAATAATGTCGGTCAGCCCTGTCCATGATATTTAATTGCAAATTTCTACGGCGTAAAACTCGGTTTCTATAACAGAGAAACTCATGCCATAAAAGTTTACTCGTATAATGCAATAAATTACTACTGAATAAGACGAAGCGCCACGTCAGTTTTCAGTTTTGTCATATTAAAAATAAAAAGCGGGATTGAAGCTTACAAAACTATGCATTGAAATTTCAACCCAAACAACAACATGGCGTGCACAAGCCGCAAGCAGGAACAGAACATCATGGCTAAAAAATATGGATGTTGTCAAGTTAAACCCTTTTGGTTTTAAATGAGATTGTTTAAGACCAGTTAGTGTAAAAGAAACCTGTTCTAGAGTTGCTGTTCTTTATGATTACGGAGCAAAGTGCAGCATGCGCCCACTTATTCTTAACGCATATGATTTGCGCTACTGAAACACTATTGGTTCTAAGGAAAGGCGGGTTCAGACTGACTGTTCTTAAGAAATCTCCGGCTGGCTGATAGCAGTCAAAAAATGTAAACAAACAGAAATTTCATTCGTTCTCTAGTTTTTCAGAAGTGTTTCGTGTTAATTTGAGGCTGCTGTTTTATCTGCTCGAATACTAGGTAGGTATATAGTGTAATAAATAACAATAATGTAATAGGTGTTCACTTCAAATAGTGGAAAAAGAAAATCATTAGTGATTGATTACGTTTCCGTTTGTGTTGCGTATCAAATCCATTTTCCACAAGAAGATCGCGTTGCAGCAACACTCCTAAGATTGCTTTAATGCTTCCGCTCATAATCCCGAAAAGGTTTAACGTTTAAGATTACTTTATTGTGACTTTATGCAACCTAGTAAGTTTTAAGACCGATGCGATATGCCATGCATGCGGCTTTGAAAGAAGTTTTAGTATTGAGTTTTAATACGTTCTTAACAGTCCGCTTAGAATAAAATTTTTGCTCGACAAAAAGGAAAGCAAATAAGTTTTATTGAATAGACTTCTAGGTATCTACAAAGTGTTTTAAAGTTGCATGTGTCGTTAAGACTGCTTTACAATATAGAATGCTTTATTAAACCTAAAAGGGTTTACAAAATCAATGATAAAACCTCCATAAATAATGTCTAAGAGCAGAAAGCATAGAATTTGTTACTTGGGATTTTTTATAGATCTTAACTGAATGCTGGGTAAATTACACTTTATCGCTTTAATTGTGCTATTGGTTTATTTGTTGCGTAAATGCACAATCAAAGGTTGTGGCACGCTTACACATTTATTCTCAGAAGTTTTGAACTATTTTGAAATTTACTGTGCTCATTATTTTTTGGAACAAGGTCAAACAATGTTAAAATGCCCATGCATTTAGTGCAGTTAGCTTTCTATTTTTGGATATTTGAGATTGTTTAATTAACACTTCCGGCTTCATGTGATACTCCTGCACTTGTGAACAGCTTTCCACACTTTCAAATTAAGGCGAGTTGCACTGCGTCTCCAAATCATACATTTTACTTCGCGTTTTCTCATCAAGAGCCCTAAGATCCATCAAAGCATAGGGCTGCAAAAGAACAAACTAGTATTTTCATAATTGTAACATTATTGGATGAACAGAAAGCTTCCTATGAAAATTCATTATGCAAGTTTGCAAAAACCGATTCGAATTCAGAACACAGACTCTGAGTTGTCCAAACGTTTTGGTTGATTTAACCCTTTGGAGACGGATGGGTCATATTAGTCCATCCAAGAAAACCGACCTTTACGAACGTGTTCTAGACTATCAGGTATCAGAAGGCCGGCTCTGCACGTTATCCTCCATTTGGGTTACATATCAAATGATACGAAGTTCCATAATCGGATTCACAGCTATCACATGCAAATGAATCATATTCGCCATGTGATAGCTGAGTCGACAGTGGCCAGTCAATGCTTTGACCAGAATGCTGCAATTCTGCTTTGACAGATTCGTAAGATACTTCGCCACCCTTGGAGATGGCTTAGTACAATACAATTTGGTTTGACGACAAGACTCCAAACTATTCCAGTATTGTCTGTGTTGAGTGGCAGCCCAGGTGTGAATCTGAATTTCAATATCGGAATAGCTGGCTCAGGGCCAATGAAGTGATGTGATGCTCCAGTGCGAGCTAACTCATCAGCCAGTTCATTTCCAGCGATGGAAGAATGGCCAGGTACCCATACAAGGTGAACAGCGTTTGCTGAATTCAGCTCCTCGATTTGAGTTCGACAAGCGATAACTATCTTCGACCTAGAGTTGGCCGAAGCAAGTGCTTTAATAGCAGCCTGGCTATCTAAACAGAAGTATATTACTTTGCCCATTACGTGCTGCTGAAGTGCTGATTGCACTCCGCACATAAGAGTAAAGATTTCGGCCTGAAAAACGGTGCAGTGTCTACCAAGTGAGTAAGACTGATACAGCATTAACTCACGAGAATAAAGACCAGCACCTGCTCGAACTTCGAGAAGGGAGCCATCAGTGTAACATACGATGCCGTCTGGAATACTTCTTTCCAGATGTCCAGATGTCCATAACACTTGAAATAAGGACAATTTTGTCCCAATTCACCAAAAGTGGAAACAACGAGGTGTGTGTTAATGTGCGGTTCACAGGAGTTTCCTCTAGTAGACCGAGTACCCGTAGACGGTAAGTGCAAAAAGTGCTTCTTGTTTGAGATGAATGTGTAGTGGAAGAACATCAAAGAGAACTTCGAGCGCTGCCGTGGGAGTTGAAGAGAACGCTCCAGACATTGCCATTAAGCATATCCTTTGGAGATGGCCTAACTTTGATTGGATCGTTCTCATTTCGCCTTTTTGCCACCACACAAGACATCCATAGGCCAATATTGGCCGAACAACAGTTTTGTAGATCCATATGATATACTTGGGTTGGGTTTTAGACCCCAAGTTATACCAAATGTTCGCCGGCATTGCCCGAAGGCCATACAAGCTTTCTTGATTCTGAAATCAATAATGTGAGGTGTCCAGGAAAGCTTGGAATCAAGAATAACTCCAACGTACTTTACCTGTTCAGTCACATCGATTTCCGAATCAAAGAAACGCAAAGGTTGAACGCCATCACGGTTTTACCTTTCCTTAAAAAGAACAATAGATGTTTTATTCGGATTAACCGAAAGGCCATATTGGCGACACCAACCCTCAACTACCTGAAGGGCACTTTGCATCAGGTCGAAAAGGGTGCTGATGTACATACCGACTAACAATGTTAGCTAGTCGTTGGCAAAACCATAAGTAGGAAAACCGCTATTATTGAGTTGCCACAATAGCGTATCTGCTACGAGATTCCACAAAAGCGGTGACAAGACTCCCCCTTGGGGGCATCCACAAACACTCAATTTCCTAATCCCTGCTAGACGCAATGTAGAGAAGAGATATCGGTTTTTGAGCATTTGGTGAATCCAATTGGAAATCATTGGAGATACACCATGACTCCGTGTGGCTTCCAATATGGCATCGAAAGGCACTTGTCAAAGGCACCCTCGATATCTTAGAAAACACCCAAACAAGATTGCTTTTGAGCGATTGCTTTCTCGATATCGTAAACAACCTTGTGTAAAAAAGTCACAGTGGACTTACCAGATTGGTAGGCATGTTGGTTCACATGAAGAGGCACGTTGGCCAAATGAACATCACGGATGTGATGATCCACAATGCGTTCTAAGCATTTCAGAAAAAAAGAGGTCAAACTGATAGGTCTGAAACTCTTTGCTTCTTCATACGACGCACGACCCACTTTCGGAATAAACTTTACAGTAATATCCCTCCAGGATTTGGGAATATACCCTGTAGCAAAACTGCAATCAAGTAGTTTTTTCAAAACATATTTGAAATAATCAAATCCCTTCTGAAGCAAAATAGGATAAATCCCATCTGCCCCAGGAGATTTGAAAGGAGCAAAGCTATTAAGTGCCCACTCAATCGATTCTATAGTTACAATACTCCAAGCCGAGGCCAGGGAATCATAACTACAAGAAAAGACATCCACGGTGTGCCAAAAACCGTTATTAACAAATAAAAATGTCCACCCAAATGGCACCCGGTATTCGAAAGATATACTATTGTAGTATCTCCTCTGAAAATTTGAAAATGTTTCATCGAGGGAAACTAAAGTTTTTGTAATTTGAAGATTTTCCTCTATTTTCATATAATAAGCTCATACAGGGGATGGCCAAAATGTTTGGGATAGGCAACTTTTTTTTCTCTCACAAAAAAGTTCAACATTCTATAACTTTTCATAGAGCGCATCAAAAAATCTCAAATTGTGACTGTTTGTCAACCTATTATATGTGCATCATTGGTACAAATTTGGGCTCGATTGATTAATCTTTCGCAAAGTTAGAACCGTTCGGGTAAAACACTATTTTTCAGACATCTCATTTTTGAGCTGTCATATCTCGGAAACCAGAGAACCGAATTGAATGAAATTTTGAACGTACACTAACAATATGTAAATACTTTACACACTATTAAAACAGGTACTTTTTAAACGTTGAAAAAAGTTATCATGAATTGACACTTTTTGGATTTTTCTCCAAAAAATGTAATTTTTTCACATCAATGTCAATAAATTTAATAATTAATAAAAACATTTAATAATTTTTGTGTGGTATTGTAAATTTGACTTATTTTCCTCTATATGGGTAAAAATTTCAACCCGGTATAACTTAATTTGCCGTGAGAAAATATTACATTTTATAACGTCGAATTAAGTATCAATATATTGTTGATAAACGTTTAAAAATTCATTCAATTCGGTGCGCTGGTTTCCGAGATACGACAACTCAAAAATGAGTTGTCTGAAAAATAGTGTTTTACCTGAACGGTTCTAACTTTGCGAAAGATTAATCAATCGAGACCAAATTTGTACCAATGATGCACATATAATAGGTTGACAAACAGTCATAATTTGAGATTTTTTGATGCACTCTATGAAAAGTTACAGCATGTTGAATTTTTTTGTGGAAGAAAAAAAGTTGCCTATCCCAAACATTTTGGCCATCCCCTGTATATGGCAATATTGTCATACGGTGCTCTTCATATCATAAACGAATAATAATACTGCTCAACAAAATTTAAAAAAAAATCGTATTTTGAGATGAGAAGAAAAGAACAGGGTTCAGAAGTGTCATAGTGAAAGAATTTTCAAAAACATTGGAACGAGACTTCACAGTTCAAGACCGAAGTTTGAATTGAGAAATTGGGGTGCACAATTGATATACGCATTAGAGTTTCTAGGATCCCAAATCCCTATTATTTTTTCTCATCCCATTTGAGTCAGAAATATAGAAAATTGGAATGATTTTTTCGGATGATGATATTTGACTTTCTATTTTATTAAGTTGATTAAAAACACCCGTCAATATACGCATTACGTTTTTCGTAACAATTTTACTTTTTCTTCCAAATAAAATTACATTGGGTATTGGTTCACTTATTAGGCAAGTGGCTAACTTGTGGTTCCCATTTTCATACACCAATCAAAGAATCGACAAACAGACATAGCACTTCTAACATTGTTCGGTTCAAATCATAGTCACAGAAACATGTTCGTCCAACACTAAAAGGGCTGAGTTTGGCCGACCATAAAGGGGAAAAGCTAGGGACAAGACACTGTGCAAACGAGAGCCACTCTAAGAAATTCTGCGTTACTCTTTCGATGATCGACAAAACTTGTTGGAAGACATCCCCAAAGCTGCAATTTTCATTCAGCACACGCAACACTTTGCAGTTTGACATTGGTGCGAGACCACACTTTGGTATGAATGAGAGAAAATCTGAAAAACTGTGAGGAATTCTGAACAACACTTTGAACACATAATTTCTCTCGTTAGATCTGTCTTGCCCCTAGGCAAAAATGCCAAACTCGAACAAAAACTATGCGAGCGCCACGAGTGGGCAGTTGGCTAACTTTCATGAAAAAAAAATACCGGTAAATCGGTACACAATGGAAATTATTAGAGTGGTACTTCTCTTGTCTGTAAATTTATCTTAGTATTGGAGTGTAAAGATTGGGAATCGACAATATATTCATGGAAATATTGTTCTGCATAGTTCAAAACCATGTGAGAGCGTGAAATGTGTCATTTAATTCAATTTAAATAATAATATTGGCATTGCGAGGAATGATTAACATGAGAAATTAAAATAAAATTCTATGAAGTTTGGTACTACATTTTCAATATACTTTATCATATCTTATATTTTCAAACCACTGTAATTTGCGATCGTTCCAATGAAAATGTTGTCAAATTTTCAGAGAAGTTGTTTGAATGCTATATCTTTGGAATGGTGTTTGTGAAACTTATTAATATTTGTTTATGATTCGAAGAGCCAATGAAACATCCGTATATTCCCAAATATGAGCTAAATCTATAAAAATAGAGGAAAATCTTCAAACAGTAAAAACTTTGGTTTCCTTCGATAAAACATTTTCAAATTTTCGAAGAAAATACTACACGGCGTGCATATGGTGAAGGTTTATCACAAAAAATTAGGCATCGCCAAATCCGCCGTTTTTCGAAAATACCCAGCCAACCACATATCGTAAATCATTGTGTGGAAAAAATCGTATATTCACATATATTGAATCAGAATTGTATAATAATACGTATATTTGTTGACAATGATTGCGTAAAATCGCATTTCATGCCAAATTAAATTTCAATTGCGATTTTGTTTCATATAGTCGTCTCCGATCATAAAAGGTGCGAGATACTATCGGTAGGATCGCACAGAGTCGGATAGAATCGTGAAAAAAGCATACATTCTTAGTGCCAAGCTGTAAGTTCGCTAGCATCGTATATATGATTTCTGTGAATCGTGGAAATCATCGCTTCACATCGTATATGAATCGGCTAAATCGAGCTTGCTACCTAACGGTATGATGAAAATCGGTGAAATCGTATACAACTATAACAATGTTATGTATTGATCGTTTGCGTCACACTTGCGTCGTATACGAAGTGAATGAAATCGTAGAAATCGTATATTCATTTTTACAGTCGCATATGATTGTTACTGCACTCTTAAGAGTCGAATCTTAATCTCGGAAATCGTAAATGGTTTTGTTTACATATTTGTATGATGGAAAAAAAGAAAAAAATGAAATTCATAACAAATTTGTGTTTTTGTTGTTGTTGACACATTCCAACCATGGTAGCAATAATTTCAACCAAATATATAGGTTTTCATACTATTTATATACAGCAGACGACTTACAATAAGTGATGTATAGATTCCAATAACGATGTGAATTCCGGGCCTCTTGCACGGCACCACTTTTGGTGCCACTCAATGCACAACAACAACGCCTCCACCACAAGTCTCGCACCGTATCATGCTAATTTTTATTCGTTTCATGCCATTCACTCTAAACTCTCTATTTTCAACTTGGCAATATAACCAATAGAGATAACGCGCAGTTCTCAATCAAAGGACCTGAGTTCGATTCCCACTGAACACCAATTGGTTTTTTTTATTTGAAAATCTTGAGTCGTATATTGGTACTCTCAATCGTAATAAGATCATGCACAATCGTATATTTAGACGGATAAAATCGGCGAAATCGTAGAAATTTTTCGAGAAATCGTTAATCATGTTGGATGGAATCGCAGTAATCGTATATATGTTTCGATATGGCCTCCACTTTAGTATGTATATGCCTGTTTCGTGCATTGAATACAATTTCTTTGGTTCTATATATGTGTGACTATTTCAGTTGCAACTTTGATATAGCAACCAAATTGCTGGCTGGGTATGGACTTCTAGCTTTCATTTAACGTGTTCCTCAAAAAAATCCACCGAGGGATCCCGAACAATTTTTTCAGAATACTGTTTTTCCCCATACAAAATGCACGGTTCCAAATTAATCCCTATTTCTACTTAACAAGCATACCCAATTTTTGTATGAAAAAGTTCCCCCGATGGAATATTTCGATGTTGGGCTTGAATGAAAGCTGGTAGCGTCAACTTTCACGTAGCGTAAAAATTGGCGATGCCCATTTTTTTGTAATAAATTTGTTCTACCAGACACACCGTGACTAGAATAGTACATTATTCGAATGCCGGGTGTTAGTTTGGAGTACATTTTTATTTGGTAATAGTGGTATCAGGCACACCGTGCGTGCATATTTACTCATATAAGAAAATCCTATAGAAATGGCTCAAAATCTTCAAATTACAAAACTTTAGTTTCCCTCGATGAAACATTTTCAAATTTTCAGAGGAGATACTAGAATAGTATATCTTTCGAATGCCGGGACCCATTTGGGTGGACATTTTTATTTGTTAATAACGGTTTTTGGCACACCGTGACATCAGGTTCATCCGAAGATGTAATATCCACACATCCAGGGAAGTGTGTGCTGAATAAGCATTCCAGAACTTCCTCATTAGAGGAAGTCAGATCGCCATTTGGCAAACGAAGTTCGTACACTCGGAAATCCTTAGATTTCGCAAGGATTTTGTTTAACCGACTGACTTCACTCAAACTGGAAACATTTGTACAGAGGTTTTTCCAGCCGGATCGTTCAGCAAACCGGAGAGCTTTCCTGTGGGCTTTGCGGGCCGACCTGAAAGCCTCTGATCCAGCCGAACGTCGTCTGTTCCAACTCTTTCTACATTGCTTCCTGAGTTTCGCCAGATCAGAGTTCCACCAAGGGGCTCCTCTTGTGATCTTCACGGTCCGTAGAGGGCATGCTTCTTCAAAAACTTCCATGATGAAGGTCGTTGTAGTGTGATTTAGATCACTTGGAGTGTCAATGGATGGTGAGTATCCATGAAATTTGGTCGCAACAAAATCAGTACAAAGCTCCCAGTTTGTTGACCGGGGATTCCTGAAACGCAATGTTTGCGAAGTAACATTTAAATGTTTAAAAAAGATGTAGCGATGGTCAGATAAAGATTCTTCATCTGACACATGCCAATTGGCCAACTCGTGACTAATTCTACTAGAGCAAAGCGTTATGTCTAACACTTCCTCTCTAGCAGATACCATGAAGGTTGGGCGGTTGCCTATGTTAAGTAATGCAAGATCTGTACTACTTAAGTACTCCATCAAACTGGAGCCTCTCAAGTTAATGTCTGAGCTGCCCCAGATGATATGGTGAGCATTAGCATCACTGCCAACAATTAGCGGAAGGTCTTTTGTAGTACAGTATGCGATGACTTGTTCGAAAGCATCCGTAGGGGATGGTTCATCATGCGGTAAATACACAGAACAATAGACGTATTTCCTGTTGAGGTTTCCAACAGATACATCAATTGTGATAGCACATACATCTCTGGGGGTTAGATCAGAGATGAGTGTAGCAACGATTGCGTTGTTAACAAGCACACAGGCTCAAGGCATGGCAGAAATTCCCCTTACGAAAGTAAGGTTCTTGGACCAAGGCCACTTGGGCTGTACCATTTTGCATAAGTCTGCAAAGATTGATCGTTGCTGTTCTTTTATGCAGTAGATTGATTTGAGTTATTCTAACCGTAGCCACTACCCAAACTAGGTAAGATTAAACTCTTCGCAATAACAGCAGCAATAAAACTAGATCGGTATCGATTGGAAAACGCTAAAGGCGAGGATACACAGAATACACTATTTAAATCGCATAATGCGTAATCATATAGGTTAAAATTTAAACTAACTAACAACATCTTCATAATCCCACCATTATTTAGCCTCAAGTGAGACTAAAGAAGGGCAGCCGATTGTCTCGGAGAAACACAAGGTCTACTGCACCATTGCTCCGATTAGAGCAGTAAGGGCAACATACTGTGGAGGGCGCCCGGTTACTCCACAGTTTTGTCGACTGTTTGGGCTCGTTCGGAAGTTAACCACCAATGTTAACTTCTTTTCCCAATCAGCCTAGATAACTGTGTAGTGTCGGTAGCGGTTGTTTCAATTGGCTAAGAATAACACTACGGATCGCCTGATCCAGTGGTAAGAGTCCACTAAACAGGTGACCCCTAATTCATGGTGTTATGCGGCTTTATGCTTACCGTGCCCAAGAATGAATGGTTAGGGGGGTCTAATAAAAACCTAACCACAAACGGAGCCTGTGGAGAATTAGGGCGTCCTCCACAGTATTACGCCCTTACTGCGCTAGCCGGAGCAATAGTGCAGCGGACCTTGCGTTTCTCCGAGATAATCAGTTGCCCTTCTTAAGTCTCAAATTTGAGGCTAAATAAGGGCGGGATTATTCAAATGTTGTAAATTAGCTTACATTACTACCTATATGGGTTCGCTTAATGCGTTTTCGCCATTGGCGTTTTTCAATTGACACCGGATTAGTTTGTCGTTGATGTTTCCTTTTTGTGCTGTGATTGTGAAGTGTGTAATCCTGTCTAGTTTGGGTAGTGGCTACGGCTAGGAAACCTCAGATCAATTTTCAGCGTAAAAAGCGTGCGTGGCCCAAGTGGCTCTACTTCAAAAAGCTTATTTTCGTAGGGTAACTTCTGTAAAGGTTACCTTGTGAACCCAGCTTTGCTTCTTTCATTATAAATGAAGTGTCGTGCTTCGAGCATGCTATATCTTAGAATAACGTTAATAGTATTTTTCCCTTTCCTTATGAATCTTCAAGCAAGCTCTTGTATTCAGCATCTTTTCGCTGATATTTGGCAGTACTGCTACGATGATCAATCATTAATTTGAGATGCTTCAGTTTGATGGGATACTTAGGTAGTACATGGATAACTTAACATAGAATTGCACCTGATCTAACTCTGCATGAGCAGAATTTGTCATGAGTTGACTGATTGGAATGTGTCAGATGAGGAGTCTCCATGTGACCTTCTTTGCACTTTTGAGTGTTCCTTCGCAAAATTTGCGTATTCAGGCGTCCCTGCTCAACGAATTAGGGAACCTGTACTGATTGGTTGCGACCACATTTTGTGGATAACTCGCTTCCATTGCTACTCCAAGAGAGTTTCATTGTGATTTTGTACCTACAACGCCCTCCATTGTGGTATACCATAACTATTGCTTTGAAAGAAGCTTGTCCTCTGCGGTCTGTGCGGCAAGAGGTATTCCTGAATGGAACTCTGATCTGTTCATATCTTCGGATAAATCATTCTTTTGCATAGTTACAAATCTCCAGCTTCCGCTTGAGTTAATAGCTATACATATAATCGACTTAGTGGGCACTAAAAAGCTCTGCTTAATTCAAATCTCCAGGAGAAAATGGGGTTTTGAACTATTTTTCTCCAGATGGATTTGAGTATTTCAAACATGTGTTGAACTCTTGTAGTTTTCTATGGGGTATTTTCATGGCGTGAAATTACTCCACAGTTTTATCCCGAAAGGGTGCGTGCGTTGTGTAAAGATGGAATGAGTTTCAGATTTATCTGGTTACTTCGTTCTTTCTGAAATGCTTGAGACGCATTGTCGATTATCACATCTGTGATGTTCGTCTGGCTGACATGCCTATTCATGTGAACTCACATGCCTCCCAATTTGGGATGTCCACAGTGACTCTTTTACACAAAGTTGTATATGTTTTCAAGAAACTACTCGCTTAAGGCGAAACTGGAAGCATTTCCTCACTTTTTGGTTTTTGATTTTTCACTAAATAACGAAGCAATATTTTCAAAATTGGTTTTCGTGCACATGTAGAGTATGGATCAAGGTATCTCCTGATATTTTCTCGTGGTGGAAAATGTTTTTCGTTTTTGCAGAAACCATTTTTGAATATAATTTTACAAAAAAATGGTTTCTGCAAAAATGGGAAACTTTTTCCACCACAAAAAAAAAATCAGAAGATACCTTGATCCATGCTCTACATGTGCACGAAAACCGATTTTGAAAATATTGCTTCGATATTTAACAAAAAATCAAAACCCAAAAAAATGAGGAAATGCTTCCAGTTTCGCCTTAAACGCAGGTTTTGCTTGAATGATTTCTTGAATATTGAGGATGCTTTCGATGCCGTGCCTTTCAATGTCACATTGAAAGTCGCGTGATGTCACAAGCTACCTCCAATGAGCTATAAGCTCTCTTTACGCTTATGCGTTTTACAGTGTCCTCTTCAGGGCACTGATTAAACCCGTTGTGGTATGGGCTATGAGCTCTCGTTGCGCTTATGCGTTCATTCCCTTTTCTAGGGTATCCCTTCCTATTTCATCACCTTTCCCTTTCCTAATCCCATTCCATCCCTTGTCCCATTGTCCCTCAGGTAAATGATGAAATAGGCTTATATGTATGGCGATGGCACAAATGTCCCAAATGGAGGATAACGTGCCTCTGGAGCCGGCCTTCTGATACCTGATACCATTGCTCCGATTAGAGCAGTAAGGGCAACATACTGTGGAGGGCGCCCGGTTACTCCACAGGCTTCGTTTACGGTTAGGTTTTTATTAGCCATTCATTCCTAGGTACGGTAAGCATGATGCCGCATCCCACCATGAATTATGGGTCCCCAGTTGGTGGACTCTTACCACCGGAACAGGCGGTCCGTAATGTTATTCTTAGCCAATTGAGACAATCGATACCGACACTACACAGCTATCTAGGCCAATTGATGATCAACTTCATACGGGCTCGAACAGCCTGTAAATGGGCCTCAGGGGGCGTTTTTGCCGTCTTCTGGGCGTTTCAATAGGCCCCAGAAGGTTTTAGTACCTAGAGGTCTCAGGAATCTTTCAGGGAGTTCTTAGATATCTCAGGGGTATTTTGGATGGTTTCAGGAGGTACCTGTAGGCAGAGATGCCAGATGATTTTTTTGAAAAATCTGTAAGACTTCCCTAAAATCCCAGTAATCCATTTGAAATAACTCTTAACTCCCTTTAACTATGTTTCAAGATTTATTTTGTCCCATTGTAACTTCCAATTATTATCCAAAATTAAATTGAAGTGCTTTGGCCGTAATAACTCGTGAGATCCCTTCAAAAATACCCTTGAAACCCTTTGAAACACCCAGAAATCTGTATTTCAATCTGTATGAATGCTCGAAAATTTGTATTATACAGTTGAATCTGTATTTATTGTCTGCCTGGAGGTCTCTTGGGAGTTTCAAGAGATCTCTGTGCACTCCACTGTTGAAACGCTCCTAAAATCTCAGTAATCTTTTTGAAATACCCCTGAACGCCCTTTAACTCTTAGGACATCTTCAAAAATACCCTTCAAACCACTTGAAACGCCCCTGAAATGCCTTAAAGTGAAGATATGACCAGGCCATAACTTTAAATTTCAAGAGCACAAATCTGAAGCACCAAGCAATGGTTGGTACTAGGCTCTATGTGAATTTCCCCCCTTTGGCCCCATCTCAAATGCTCAGGAGCAAGGCACCCAAGCAACCAAAAGTTCGGATACCACTTGAAGAACGATCTCAGAAGTTTAAGTTTGGTTCAATTCAAGTTTCGCTGAACTTAAATCGCCAAAAAGTTCCTTATGTATTAGTTACGAACTTGGAAGTACATGTACAAGCTTTTGACATCTCTTCAAAACGACATTAAAGTCGAAAAAAGGTTCAGAAAGAACTTATGTTGAACTTTAAAACCGAGTTCAATCAAATATTAACCAAACTCATGTTGAACTTTTTCGTGCCTTTAAAACTCAAATATAGTTCATTTGGACATATTACAACAACTTGAAATGTTCCGTTCCGAACTTGTTTCAGACTTGTTTTGAACTTACTACTCAAAGTTCGGATAAATATTAACCGTACCAAAAGTGAACTTCATTTGAACTTCGACGGCAGCGGGGCCGGGGAGAAGTTCTCATTCAATTAAATCACTCGGAAATCGAGCGCAGCAGCCATAGCTTGTGTTAATTTCACAAGTACACTTTGTTTCACTATAATATTTCAACATACTTACTTGTAATCAACCCAAAGCACCCGTATTGTGTGGCTCAAAGGCTGCCCCCGCAGCGAAAAACTGTTCTGCCCAGGATTCCGCCGGAGTTTTTTCGGCTGCGGATAAAAGTCTTCCAGCTTTGCTAGATGTTTCAACCCCGTCTCACTTGTCGCACCAGCGTGCCGGTAATCGACGCGATCGTTGTCACTGAAAACTTATAAACTTTTCTGAATTATTGGCACTGGCACTAATTTATTGCATTGCACTTGTTTCAATTACGAACCAAAACAAACTGAAAATGTCAAACTATGTAAGTTCACAAGAAGTTCCGCGTAAACTTCTTTCGAACCTTCGGCTTGAGGTTCAGAGAAAGTTCACACGCGAACCTGATTGAGCTCTACTAAATGATATCAGCACATTGAGTAAAATCCCGCAGTGCCTAACAACACATACATGGAGTAGTGGTTAGGCGCCGGTTTTCAACGAGGAGAACCGGAGTTCAATTCTCAGTAAGTAAAAAACATTAAAAATTATTTCAAGGTAATTAGTCAATATGGATTACACATGTACTAATGTCTCGTAATAATAAATTACTTTTGAGGCTTGATTGATTGATTTTTAAGCTGAATAGCGTTCCTTTCAGCGGCACAAGTGTACTTTTTGTGAACTCAAGTTCGGTTAATTACTTAAAAAGTGAGCTGAATAGAATGCTATTCATCTTCCTTCGAATAGCTGATTAAGCCCAAACATGCTATTTTATCCGAACTTTTGGTTGCTTGAGCATGTTCTAGCGACCTAGATTCCCTCATTTTAGCCCTGATTTAGTTTTTGCATAAACTTGCCTTTCTCATGCCCTTTTTAATTTATGCTCCTCCAGCCCATGGCACATCTCTTGAAAATGGCTCTTCCAGTCTTGACAAAATTCCACTACCAGTGTATATCTACAATCCAAAATAATTGTACTGCTTGTATCAGTCTTTCTCACAAGATACAGTGACTGAAACTATATTTCTGTTCACCTAAACCTAAGAGCATTTGAATCCTATAGTGTTGCGACCATGACTATCACAAGACAATCTTGAATCTGTTGATTTTGAACCACTCACTGATACTCAAAGTCAACATATTCAATTTCATAATTGATTCACAATTGATTCAAAAGCAAAATGTGAAGATGTTGCATACCACTCACCTAAAGCAAGCATCACAAATTGAATTAGGCCAACATATCAACAACACTAACATTCTTTTAAATTTGTTAAGTGGTAAAAAATATTTCTCGTTGTCCTTTCGGACCTTTTTTCCGGTCAGGCAATAATGGACGCAAGAAAAATTTGAATTAGATTGTATTCATTTGGTTTTCGGTACTTAGACCTACGATAAATTCCATTCTCCTAAAATCGTTTTACATATTTAGATGGTATGGAAAGAAATTGCAAATCGATGAGTACTGGCATAAAAAATCACTTAAAACCTATTTCCTTTATACAATCTAAGTACTGATGCATGTACCTCTGTGCAACCTCCTCTATGGTGCGCAATTTCGATCGACCACACGCACCATCACCGACGACGACGACGACGCCGCCGACATTCACCTGCGCGAGGTAGATTCGAATGCCAATTGCCGATCCCATTCCCAGCTCTTCCCCCGTCTTCGGCGTTTGTCCTTCTCCCTTTTAGATTGCCCAGACAGTTCATCGGAAAACGGGTGGTGGCCATTGCGCGAGCCATCTTCTCCATCATCGGCACCGAGCATAATTGCAACGACTATACCTACACGCTTACGACGACGGCGGCGATGAGGACTGGTGGTAAAAATAAAAATTTGAAAGTCCCAAGACGGCGGCGGCGGTGGCGGCGCGGCGAACGGACGCGGACTAAAGGTCAGACCTCGACGCAACTCATCCGCAGCACGAGGCAACTTTTCACTTCTTCTGCTCGTACTCATTGACGAAGAGGATGGACCGCAATGGAACCTACCATCACCCTAACGACGATGACCGCGACATCAGCCAGCATCCGCGCGCGGGTGCGCGCGAAGATTCATCCGAGCCAAAAGGCCCTGGTCCGGCATGGAAAGTCTTGGCCCATTCGCTTGGTCGGTCAGTCCATTAAACCATTCACGTTTTTCTTCGGCGCGATTCCCTCCCACCTGCACCGTATGAGATTTGCCTACGCAATGGATGTGTCTACCTTCGTTATTGTGCAGACGGTCAACGGAGGGAGGAGGGTGGCTGCGCAGATTCGACGGGACGGTTTTGGTGAGAGATGAAGGTACGCCACCGCGACCTTGTCATGCAAAATAAAATCTTCACCCGGTTAGGCAACGAATGAACATAATTTCCGCAGCGAGTACCTTCGATACTGTAGTGAGGCAATGGATGCAGAGGCACATGGATAGGTGGATCAGCCGAGTCGATCGTGCAGAACTTCGCTTCACCGGGCATCATCGCGTCATTTGGATGGTTTAATTGCGCTACCTAGTGACGCGTGACGCATGTGGCTAACTGGAAAGGAGTTTGATGGGCCACCAACCACGTTGTGAACACCTGAGAAGATGGGTTGCTGGAACACGGTTGGCTGACTGAGAGATAACTTTCAAAATGTGATGTCCCACGAAAGGCTTGTTTGGCAGGTTCTTGCCGACTTTGTGCAGCTGCGATAGCGCACGATGAAAGTATCAGGTGATAGTTGATCGAAGTTTTAAAATTTCATGACAATTGTGAAATAATGTGAATTTTCCGGAAAGAATGGTTCGGTCATCTGCTACTCGACGAGATCCGACTACGCAAAGCATGGCTAGAATCCATCGACAGAAACCATTCATTGACTAATAACACTAAGGAATTTATACATGTCAAGACACTATATAATCATCTGAATTTAAACTACTCAGCGCCATTTGTGAGAAATGTTTCACATTTGTTTTCTCATGTTTTCATTAGAAAAATGACCATGAAAACTCTCCAGAGGGAAAACTGTCACCCCTTGACAGAAAGGTGATCGCAAACGACTCTCAAATCAGCGACATTTGCTGCAGCGTGCAGCCAGCTAGCCAGCCGGCCAGCCAGCAGCAGCGTGGTGAATAAGATGAATGGCCCCCGACGGACGGCGGAACGTCAAGCAATAATTGGCTCAGGTTTATGTTCCATTTTCATCTCCATAATTAAACGTAACCAACTCCCTGGAGGAGTGGAAAGAGTTCGTGCACGCACCTATCGGTGCTGGTGCTATAGTGCCAGAGGAGCTTAGATGAAGGTGTAATAAGCTGAGCGACCCACGCCGCCACATTTGAAATTAACTGTTCGGAGGACGATGGACGATTCCACACGGCCACAGTCAGTGTCACCAACCACAAGGCGCATTTTTTCTCCGATTCCGTTTCAAACATGGTGATAAATGCGCTGGAATGTAGTCTGTCAAAATTATGACAGAAAATATCTCAATCCATCAAATATTAATCCGTTTGGCATGAGAGCGAGTGATCACGCTAGGTGCACTGATAAGGGGGAAGCGGCATAAAATGCGTCGCTGAAATGAGACGGTGCACTCAATCATAAATTATTGTTTTCTGAATTTTCATTCCGAGGCTAGTTCATCTTCATTTTCTTAGCGATTGGTTGCTTGTATGAAAAAAATAAATCCTCGCTTCAGTCAACTTTTTAGATCCCATTTAGGCCCCATATGAAATGTACAAAATTTCAGCGCAATCGGTGAAACTATAATTTAGCGCAAGCGGTTCAAAGTTTTCATAGAATTTACTATGGGAAAAGTTACACTTTCAGACATAAAATCCCAGAGGTTGCCCTTAGTCTCCTTAATTCAAATCGATCAACGCTTCTTGTAGAAAAATCATTTAAAAAAACTTTTCTTCGAAGACCACAAAACGATTTATTAGCAACACTGTAGCTGCTGCCTTGGCTGCTGCTGTTTCTGGGGGTGGTGATGCCTCCCGCCACCCCATGCAACAGCGGCAGCAGCAGTGCTGCTGATAAAACAAAACAAAAAGCTGTTCGTTGGATCACTAATCGGTAATAAATCAATAACTTTTTCCACAAGCATCCAATCGTTTTGCGGTCTTCGAAGGAAAGTTTCGTAAATCTTATTTCTACAAGAAGCATTGATCGATTTGAATTAAGGGGACAAGGGAGGACCTCTGGGATTATTTATCTGAAAGTGTAAGTTTTCCCATAGTAAATCCTATGAAAACATTGAATCGCTTGCGCTAAATTATAGTTTCACCAATTGCGCTGAAATTTTGTACAGTTGATATGGGACCTAAATGGAATCAAAAAAGTCGACTGGAGCGAGAATTTGGTGTTTGTCCCATACTACTGTGCAGTAGGTCGTCCCTTATTTTGCAAAAATTGGAAATGTTATAAGTTCGTTAGTGGAAAATGATCGTTTTAGTTAACCCTAAAAGGGATACCTGGGGTCCATTTGGACCCCAGGCGCTTTCAGAGCTCGTCTTTGATGGAACACACTCAGCGAGGTGGCGAAACTGAGGCCATGAAGGTATCCCTTTTAGGGTTAAGAAATGATCGTGTCAAAATTTGAAGTCCGTATCTCAAGGCTAAGAGTGGTCCCTCAAGGGGCCTAAAGTTGTCAAAAATGGTATGGGACCAAAAAAAACATGAGATTTCCATCGATGAAAAAATACGTTATTCTTCTAAAACCGGTGATTTTAGGACCCTAAAGGGCCGAATATGTGCTTAGAATTGCGAAATCTCTACTCGTTTTTGAGCTATTGAACAAAATAGGGTAGGTTTCCTTCGGAATCTAAAAAAAAATGGTCAAAAATGCTAATTTTTCGGTTGTTTTTTGTCAATCGGAAACGAGTAGAGATATCGCAAATCTAAGCACATTTTTGGCCCTTTAGGACCCTAAAATCACCGGTTTTAGTAGAAAAGCGAATTTTTCATCGATAAAAATCTCATGTTTCCGTTCATCACGTCTCCTTCCCGCTGGTTTTGGTTTGGAGTTGATGCTCTGCTGCCGTGGCCGTAGTTACAGAAACAGCTGAAATTGTGTTCTGTCGTCCGAAACTAAGCCGACGGTCGTCAACAGTGGAAGTAGTTTGGAACTAGGCGATTATTGGAAAGCTCCCACTATAGGATCGCAAGAATAATGGAAGAATGGACAAATTTCTGTCTGATCGTCGAAGAAAACTTCGTCGCACAGTAGAAGATTATGAAAAGGAACTCTTTAGGCATTTCGTATATTATTTCCGGTGAGTTCGTTCCTGCTTATATGATAGTACTTGTTTTTTTATTGTTAAAAAGATGGATCCTAGTTTTTGTGTACTTATTGAATGTTTCCATGCATTTTAAACTTGAACTTGTTAATGAGGGGGGTTAGTGGTACTTTTATTTCGTTTCAGAGAGCGAATATAGGCGCTTAAGCCTTAGGCATTATAGCCAGGGCACTCGAGATAAATATCAGTGTCCCATCCCAGGAAATGGCGCTGATATGGAGTGTGCATTAACTTTCTTAGCGACGCCACTTCCACCGATTTTACTTACAAAACTCATTCCCCTAAAACTGAAACGGTTGGTACGGTTGTCCCCGTTTCTTCAATTATCAAATTCAAAAACATGCGTCCATCATGTTATTCATAAATGGATAACCTGATTGCCGTATTTTTTTTATTATCTTCAAACCCATTAGTCTGCACAGTGGGCCTGGCTATTTTAATATTTGTATCATATTATAGCTGATATGCTGCATATATCAATACTGACAAGAAAATAACAGAAGAAATTCTGTTATTTCCAGGATGCTTTTCAATACTGGCTGTGCAAGGCTAGAATAGAATAGAATAAAATAGTAGTCGTTTTAAACTTAATCGGAAGGATTCTGATTGATAGGTCCCGCTTTCAACACGCTCCTTTTTCAGTCAAAATCGGATTCCTTAACGAAAAAGTCAAAAAATGATACCGATATTGACCATGCATCGGAACTCTAGTCCTTACTGTCTCAAACCAATGAACATCGAATAAAATATTAGGAATACTAATCCATTTTTCCTTGTTTCAAGATCTATCTTGGCCAAAACCAAACCGAGACCTATCACTTTCAACAAGGCTTGAAATGTAAAAAGGATCAAAGTGTTTTCCTTCAATTACTAATTTATCTTTTTATCTGTATTAACGTGATTTTTAGCCCTACTTCCCTTCCACCTTACCTGTTAGTCTGATTATGAGTCTGATGATGCTTGATGGTGTAAAGAAATGACATCAAAGCAAAGCATAGATAACCGTACACATCGTAGTTTCTACTCCGTGATTGACCAGAACAATCGAAGTTGCACAGAAAAACAAAGAATGGTGCTTGGGACTAGCGACACACTCTCAATGTGCACAATTCGAGAGTTCGATATTTGAAAGTGAATAACGGCGCCGGCCACGTCCTTACGGTCATCGGGAAAGGTAAGGAAAGTTAGTTTGACAACCATTGTTACTAGAAACCATGGAATCCACAGCATTCCCACAGTTGTCTCGAGAAGTATTTGTTAGTAGGGCAGGGTAAGGTGTGGCTCTTGGAGCTTCCTTTGGTAGGTGATATGATCCACTAGTTATATAAAAATACACTTCGCGGTCTTCATCACGATTATGAATAGTAAGCATAGGCGCCAACTTAGGGGAAGCAAGCATAGGTTTGCCCCTCTAATATTTAACGATTTTTTAATTTTCCCATACAAAAAATCAGAAAAAAACAGGCTTTGCACCATCCCCCCACAGCAATTTGACCAAGTTGGCGCGTCTGATAGTAAAAGTAATGTACATACGTCAACGGTCGTTCAATATTAAACACGTCAGCGCATTAAGTGTTTACTTAACCGTGAAAACCAACGTACCTCGCGTCACACTATCGAGAAAGTTGACAAACCAACCAACGAAAATAGTCGCGCGCTTCTGATTCCGCATACAACACTCTCGTCCCAATAACCCTACCGAAAAAAACCGACCGACCAACCCACGAAAATAGTCGTGCGCTTCTGATTCCGCTTCTGATTCAACACTCTTGTCCCTATCACTCTTAGGGGAATTGTGGGTAAAATGAACAGGGGGGGGGGGTAAAATGAACAGGGTGATGTTTTACAGCATTTAGGGTATTTTTACAAATTTTAACGATTGGGTTCTATGCAACAACATAAATCATTGTACTTCTGCTGATATTGGGCTTAAAAATTAACTAAATCACTTTAAAATGATAAAAATATCTAAAATCATGCACACAATATGGTCTGATGTAAAACTGAGCTAATCGTAATTAAGGTCAATTCTTCCATTATTCGAAAACTTCTACATGTATTATACCATATTCCAAAAATTTACTCTCAAAAAAATATATTTAGTGAAGAAAAAAATAGGTATTGTTTTTAATAATATTTTCATTGTTTTTAATAATATTTTCAGTACATTGCAAACTTTTTTTTTTAAATCGTGGCACATACCATTTACCTCAAATTAACTGGAATGCAGTTCAATATATCGAAATTACACGTATAAATTACCTTTATATATGTGTTCATTTTACCCCCATCGATTCTTCATTTTACCCTCACTGTTTTTCGCTACTCGGTTTTCTTGCATTTTTTGCAATCGAAATAAATTAAAGAAACTGTAGTTTTGGGCATTTTTTTTCTAGAATGTTAGGAACGCAATACCATCCACGATAGTACATGGTAAAAAAGAAAGATTTTAACTTATTTTCATTAAAAATGACACCAATTGCTTAGGATGTTCATTTTACCCCCATTTCCCCTACCTGAAAATCGTCGGCCACTCGAAAAGTCTCGATCAATTCTGGTTCCGCATTCAACACTAGCGTCTCCGAACCGACCGATCGACCAACGAAAATAGTCGCGCGTTTGTAACGATGTTACAGAAGATCGGAAAAATAAAAAAAAAAGTTGCATACAATTTTCCAACATAGCTTGAATCACGTACCTAGTCTCTGATCCATGTCAAGCTGAGATGCGCCAGAGAGGTTCAGTGCTCGAATTTCGAAGACGGTTAGGGGGTCCATCCATGGATGCCTCCGTAGATTCTAACGAGCCGAGAATTACCGAATGAGTCGTCTTCGGGATCGATGTAGAGCATGGATTGTGGGGAATTGCTATAATCCGATCTCTCACAATTCGACTAGCCAAGTGTAAAGACATAATCTATCAAGTGCGATCTAAGTGAGGTAAGAAAGCCTTTGTGACCAAGGACGAACAAAAGAAGTTTGATAGCCTATTGTTAAGTTAAAGCCTATTGTTAGGTTGAGTCACTAAGTGACAGGAAAAGGCAGGTAAACCTAAACAAAATGTGGAATTTAAACCTAATCGTTTGTGCAATACCAGTCCTAATTAGAAACGCATATATGGTATACAAGACCAACATGAAAATATCGGCTTACGGATAGACAACGACGAGTGAGGTAAATTTAATGAGCGTGTTGAACATTGTAAGCGTGGTTCTAAGTGAGTTTAAGGTGAAACATCAAAAAATCTCATTGCAATTTTACATACAAACTTTAGAGGCACAAATCTGACAAACGAAACATCGAACCAAGCCGCACTTGCTTATCATGGCTTTGTTCACTTGCAAAAAGAAGCAGCTTTTCCAAATCGACCGCATTTGTTAATGAATTTTTAAGATTGGTGCTCTTGAAAACGTGAGTAGGAGTCCAAGTTGCCCATTGTGGCAGCCATTTTAGTATTCTCTGTTTCTCCTTCTCCTGTTTCTCCTTAAATGCGTTCAAAGGTGTCCTTCGAACGAAGGTGCCACCCCTAGGTCGCCCACCTAAGTGACCCGGTATATTGACACACTCGTGAATGATCGTGCAGCACATCGCACGTGCAATACCGGCCACGTGCAACACTCACCGTCGAAACGGTACATTTCAACAGCCTGTCGCGCCACCACACGTGGAATAGTGGAACTTTGAATCAGCCCGGTTCGGTACCTTAGCAGTAGCTCCATATAAGGGGTGCTCTAATCGAGGGCTATCCGTCGAGCAGGAGAAAAGGAGACGTATGCCAGGATTCTCGTACGGCGTGGACAAGTTGGTACAGTTTGAGCGATCACGTAGCGGGCCGCCGCCTGTTGGACATGCGGTGGGCAGGTAATTCGAATTAGGTAAAAAAAGACGATGTACAAACTACTAACCTTTAGGAATAAACACCAAATATGTACACGAACAGCATGGAAAGATTATGTGGAAGTTATGCATGAGAAAGCTAGAATAAACCAGTAGCCAAATGGTAGAAGAAACGCAACTACGAAGCTTTTAGATACACGCGGCAATCCCTTAGATTGTGTGAGTTGGGTTAAGTCATTATCGGTTTTTGTTTTCGAAGTTTTAGAAAAGGCTCTGCGGTTGGGTGCCTCTTCCACGGATTTGGAACCAATCTCACACTGAAACTACTTTGAGTAAGATCACTCAATCCGTGAACTTGGTTTGTTAGTTTCGGCCGTGGGTCGCTCCTTCACGGCAAGGAAACATACTTGCCTGGCGCTAAAGTGAAGATTGTTTGCGGAACTTACCCTCATCTTCCACCTTTCCCGGATTCCGCATTCAATTTAAAAAATTTCAGACAGTTACAAGCCGAGGGGGTTTTAGGGGGATTTCGAGGGCGTTTAAGCATGCTTCAGAGCATTTTTTTTCTGCGGGTTTCAGAGGCGTTACGCAGGCGTTTTTGGGGGTTTCGGAGGGTCTCAGGGCTGTAACAGTGGATTTTGAGAGAATTAAGGGGGCCTACAGTTTCTGAAACTTCATTCTGGATCACAGCTCTTTATTAAAATTCAGGGAGATTTCTGCGGCGCTTTAAAGCGTTTCTTAAACGTTCCAGTGGGTTTTAGAAGAGATTCAATACGTTCCAGACTGTTTACGATTGTAGATCCGATGACCTATACTCAAGGGAGCTCTTAGAGATTCTTAATCAAACATTGAACTTACCACTTGTCAGCACAATGTGGCATGAGGCTGTGTAAGCATGACTTTTATTCAATCATTTCAGAACACAAGCTATGCATGTAGATTCGATGACTTATGCTCAAAAAAGTTCTTAGGAAACCGTATACAGTCCCAAACCAACACCAACCTCCTCATTGCTCCCCCTGAGCACGCCCTGAACTCCCCTTAACTCCACTTGCAACTTAAATCCCTCAAAACAACCTTATCCCTGATCTAAAACACCCCAACTGCTCTGAACAAAATCAGATTCCATTTAGGTAACACTACTGTCGTAACCAACTGAATCGCAACCCAATATTTCAGCCGTAACCAGTTGAAAACGTAAAGCGTTTTCAACTGGATCGCAACACGTCTGTTGCTCTCAACTATATCCAATTGACTGACTCAACTGTCTTTCATCCACCGACCACGGCATAGTCGGATGCCGAATCTTTCACCCCACTGGGTTCGGGGTTCTCACTCTCATTCTCTCCCTCTCTTCCTTTTCTCGAGCGAATGACAGTTGGCTTCGTCTATCGAGAGTTTCTTCACAAATTCAAATACTGTTCATTCACAGGACGCAGCCCTCGACGCTGCCAAAACGAGCCAAATAAATGAAACGCGTCTAATCTGTAAATGCAGTTATTATTAAATATACTTCAATGACCTGTCTTTTCAAATATTATTAGCTTCATATTACCCCTTACCACATTCTCCCTTACCTCTACTCTTGAATTAAACTCATTCAAACTTTGTTATACCAGTTCTAAAAGAAAAAAAAATCCATTGTTTCACCGTAGATTGGTTCAATCTTGTAGTAAGTTCAGTTAGTATACCAGTATTGTGATGCATACCAAATTATCTTTTGATTTCCGTAGCGGAACTCTGAAAACACACAAAGATCAATAACACTTGGGCAGAATATAGAATAATTCCAACAATGCAACAATGGTTAAGATTAAAAAAATATATTGTCGTAACCGAGACTTTTCTGCCCGATTCCGATGGACTTGATGTGAAGCCAATCGCTTGCTTATCCATCGGACATCGGTGACTTCCGATCGCAATGAGGAAAACTAATTCTTACTGATTCTATTCCTCGACGTGTCAATTGACCGAAAGCGGTTCTACCCGCTTGCTCGGCTTTGAAACGGAGCTGCTGTCAGCTGCAGTGAGGAAAACTCTTTAAAACCTCACTGCCGCTATGGTTCTGTTGCAGCTGCTGCTACTGCTTCGTACCGCGTCCGTCGATCAACTCCTAACATATTTCCTTTTATTCGTTCCAACTGCTACCATCAGACTGAACTTATAAAACAATCAATATATCATTGGAATAGATTCTAGTCCTAATTCAAATCTAATCCTAATCCAATTGAAATCCAATTAAAATCCAGTCAAACTCCAAATCTAATTCAAATCCATTCCAAACCCAAACCAAATCAATTCCAAATACAATCCAAATCCAATCTAAACCAACCAAAATCCAATCCAAATCTAAATAGAATCAACATCTAAATCAAAATCCAATCAAAATCCAATCCTAATTGAATCCAAATCCAATCAAAACCCAATCCAAATCTAATTCGAATCGAAATCTAAATCAAATCGAAATCCAAGTATAATAAAAATCCAATCAAAATCCAATGCATATCTAAACCAAATTCAATCAAAATCAAACCCAATCAAAATCCAATCCAAATTCAGTCCATTACAAATTCATTCCATTACAAATCCAAATCCAATCCAAATCTAATCGAAATTCAATCGAAATCCAACCAAAATCCAATCCAAATCTAATTCAAATCCATTCCAAATCCATTCTTAATCCAATCCAAATTCAATCTAAACCCAATTCAAATCAAATACAAATCCAAATTTAATCCAACCCAAATCTAATTCGAATCGAAATCTTAATCAAATCAAGATCTAAATCTAATCAAAATCCAATCCAAGTCCAATCTAAACCAACCCAAATTCAAATCTAAATCGATATCTAAATCAAATCAAAATCAAAATCCAATCTAAACCATCCCAAATCCGATCCAAATCGAAATCTAAATCCAATCCAATTCCAATCCAAACCAACCCAAATCCTATCGAAACAAAATACAAATCAAATCGAAATCCAAATCCAATCTAAATCCAATCCAATCCAAATCCAATCCACATCCCAACCAAATCCAATCAGAATCCAATCGAAATCCAATCCAAATCCAGCCCATAACAAATCCAATCCAATCCAAATCTAATCGACATCCAATTCAAAATCCATTCAAAATCCAATCAAAATCCAAATCTAATTCAAATCCAATCCAAATACAATTCAATTCCAATCTAAACCAACCAAAACCCAATCCAAATCTAAATCTAATCGAAATCTTAATCAAATTCCAATCCAAATCCAATCTAAATCCAATCCAAATCAAATACAAATCCAAATCTAAACCAACAAAAATCCGATCCAAATCTAATTCGAATTCAATCTAATTAATCATATATAAATCTAAATCTTATCAAAATCCAATTTAAATCCAATCTAAACCAACCCAAATCTAAATCTTATCGAAAACAAAATCCACTCTAAGCCAACCCAAATCCGATCCAAATCTATCGAATTCTAAATCCAATCCAATCCAATTTCAATCTAAACCAACCCAAATCCTATCGAAACAAAATACAAACCAAATCGAAATCCAAATCCAATTAAAAGCCAGTCTAAAATCAATCTAAATCCAATCCAAATCCAATCCAAATACAATTCAGATCCAACCTAAATCAACCCAAATTCATTTTTAATCTAAATCGAATCTAAATCTAAATCAAATCGAAATCAAAATACAGTCCAATTCTAAATCGAAATCTAAATCAAATATAAATCCAAATCTAGTCTAAACCAACCTGAATCCAATCTTAATCTAAATGAAATCAAAATCCAATCCAAATTTAAAGTGAATCGAAATCTAAATCAAATGAGAATCCAAATTCAATTCAGATCCAATCAAAACCCAAATCTAATCTTAACCAGCCCAAATCCAATCTAAATCTTAATAGAATCTTTGGTAGATTAGCCAATTAGCAGTAGGCCGAGAGATGCAGGACAGGAGAAAGAAAAGATATGTCAATAAATACGGTTGCCATCCACCACAAATGGCGACGAGGATGGGAACCGAGTCATAAAGAGACTCACAACTTGAAAAAATTAGCTGGATATCCTGGATGACGATAGGAAACATATTGCTTAGCCGCAACTAACTTTACAATTTCTATGTGGGCGAGATCTCCAAGGCGTCCAAGGGAGAGAAGACCGGTGCTGTTTTGCGACGAAGATTGAAATGTTGTTGAAATTTGATTCACGATGTTATATGGAGGACAGCCTTACAGCCCCCGGAAGATTTGGCCCGTTATAAGGAATCAGAGATACAACCAGATCATTATGATGACTTCTGCTCTACCGAACCTAAGCATCGAAGTACGCTTTCATACCTTAACGCGGTTACAAAATGATATCATAGATTGTAAAACAGTTATTCAGCTACTTTGGCAATCTTGGGAAAACACTTGCTGTAAAACCCATTCCAAACCAATTTAAATATAACCCAAATACAATCTTATTTTATTTCACATGTTGTTCAATATAATCAAAATCCAATCCAAATCTGATTCAAATTCAATTCTAATCCCATCTTATTCAAAACCAATCCAAATTCAATTCCAATCTCCTTCAGCTCTAATCCAATGAAACTCCAATCCAAATCTAATTCAAATTAATTTCCAATTCTCTCCAAGGACACTTAAATTTGATCAAAACCCAATACAAATCAAATTTTCATTGATGCGATGAGAAAACTCTCTTTTCCAAACAGCGAAGAACTTTTCTCCAACCGGTAGAAGAACTTGCAGTTCCAAGTAAGTCTACAAGTTTCCTAATCTTCCGCTGATCTGACAGAATTCTTTTCCAACTGGCCCTCCATCACATTCACAAGTCATCAAAATAAGGTTGCCACGAACAACACCCGCCTTGTGTTTTGCCAAAGTCAACAATTCCACGAATTTCTCTTTCCAGATAAGTGCACATTCCAATCCAACAACGCAATCCAAATTCAGTAAACACCAGTCCAATTACTCTCCACATTGCTATATGAATTCTAATCCCGGTCAATACAATTGCAAACCACATCCAATCCTGGTCCAACTTTTATTCTCTGAATATGGTGAAATTCCCTCTTTGATTCGTCAAAAACAACTCTCTTTCCCAACTTACAGAAGACCTCAAACTTCCTTTTCTTCCGATATTTTAGAAGGAGAACCACATTTTGAAAACGAATTCACCAGCATAATAAAAAAAATCAGAATCAGCATCAGCATCTAAATTCACTGGTGGCCGTTGTCAACACCCCCGCCTTGAGCTCTCAGTTGCATGAATCTCGCTTTCCCAATAATAGTACCACATCCAAATCAAACTCAAAACCAATGAATGCTTTTTCTTAATACGTTCCATGATTTCTATATCTTATTTTTTTGCCTCTGTATTTTTTTTCTTCATTTCATTTCTTTTTGGTTTGCTTTTCTCATGTATTTTTTCTCTTGTTTCTCGTCTTTTTTTTTTGCTTCAATCATCTCTCAATATTTCTCATTGTTCTTTTTCACTTTTTTTTTTTAGGTTCCATCTATTTTTTGGCTCTTTCCATCATCATTTATTTTTTTTTGCTCTGTTTTTTCATTGCCATCATCTTCTTCTTTGTTTTTTTTTTTTTCATTAGGCCCCATCTATTTTTTTGCCTTTTCCATCTTCATTTATTTTTTGCAGCTTTCTCTTTGTTTTTTTTACTAGGCCCCATTTATTTTTTGGCGCTTTCCGTATTAAATCATTCATTGGTTTTTCTTTGTTATGTTTAGGCTCTTTTATCTTAACACTTTTTTCTTTCCGTTCAATGTTAGTTTAATTTCACTTCACTAAAGTCCGATTCAGCTACCGACTGCACCATGTCGTAACCAACTGAATCGCAACCCAATATTTCAGCCGTAACCAGTTGAAAACGTAAAGCGTTTTCAACTGGATCGCAACACGTCTGTTGCTCTCAACTATATCCAATTGACTGACTCAACTGTCTTTCATCCACCGACCACGGCATAGTCGGATGCCGAATCTTTCACCCCACTGGGTTCGGGGTTCTCACTCTCATTCTCTCCCTCTCTTCCTTTTCTCGAGCGAATGACAGTTGGCTTCGTCTATCGAGAGTTTCTTCACAAATTCAAATACTGTTCATTCACAGGACGCAGCCCTCGACGCTGCCAAAACGAGCCAAATAAATGAAACGCGTCTAATCTGTAAATGCAGTTATTATTAAATATACTTCAATGACCTGTCTTTTCAAATATTATTAGCTTCATATTACCCCTTACCACAACTACCTACAGTCGAGACTCTTATAAGATCACTGGTCGGGGGGCGCAATAGGAATCCGCTTAATAGGAGACTAAGAGCTTATGGGATTTCGGCATTTTGGGGGTGTGGCCTATTATCTCGGGTGTGTTAAGAGTTAACGCAATACTTTCTTCGGCAAAGTCTTAGGGCTTGATGAGATCTACCATTTAGAACTTTGGTTCATATGATTAGTTGGCAATTTGGCCGCTAGAGGGACCATCAACAATTTGATGCTAAATTGCACTACAGGAACCATATCAAGTTGTCAAGCAAACGTTACGATATGCGACAGCTCAAGACCCTGATAATTTGGAAGGATAGTGTCTTCGGGAAAGTTGTTGGGTACGCCAATAGCTTACTGACGATGAGTTGCGAAGTTCGAAATTCCTCCACTGGGCGGCGCTAGTGAGCAAATGAATTTTCAAAACCTCATATCTCAGAATCCCGATAACTTAGGAAGATGGTGTCTTCGGCAAAGTTGATCAGTATGACATAAACTTACATAAAAATAAACACTTGTTTCGCAATTCAGCCACTAGGCGGCGCTAGTGAACATGCAAATTTTAGAAATCTTATAGCTCAGAATCCTGATAACTTAGAAAGTTGGTGTCTTCGGCAAAGTTGATCAGTATGACATAAACTTACATAAAAATAAACACTTGTTTCAAAATTCTGCCACTAGGAGGCGCTAGTGAACTTGCAAATTTTAGAAATCTCATAGCTCAGAATTCTTATAACTTAGGAAGTTGGTGTTTTCGGCAAAGTTGATCAGTATGACATAAACTTACATAAAAATAAACATTTGTTTCGCAATTCTGCCACTAGGCGGCGTTTACCGGGTTTTTTCGTCTTTTTTCGACTTTTTTGGCGGTTTTTCGGCTTGGCAAAACTAGTGGCGCTCCCTCGGAAACTTAGAAAGTTGATGTCTTTGGAAAAGTTGATCAGAATGACATAAACTTACATAAAAATAAACACTTATTTTGCAATTCTGCCGCCAGGCGGCGCTAGTGAACATACAAATTTTAGAAATCTCATACACGGAAAAAAATCCATTCCCAAGACCATGAATATGACTCATAGTTTCCCGATATTTTTATGATTTTATGTTATAAATATACACCATGATTAAATTTTATGATCTTATGATTGATTTCACCATAACGCTATGCACCCGTTATTGCTTTGGCTTTCGACGACCAAAAATGGAAAATATAATCATGAAGCTATGATTAAATAAGCTGGGATCATGAGTAGCATTCATGAAGCCAAGAATAATTTTCATAAACCTGGATGCAGATACTGATGTTTTACCACCAGATTCATAAAATTATGGTTTGGTGAGGTAGAACCATGCATAGAATTCATGGAATCAAAAAATACTTTTATGATTCCGTCGTCGTCGGACCTATATGCTTCTCAGTCAAATTCATAAAATCATGGTTGAGGGAGATGGAACCATGCATAGAATTCATGGAATTAAGAATTACTTTTATGATTCCGTCGTCGTCGGACCTATATGCTTCTCAGTCAAATTCATAAAATCATGGTTGAGGGAAATGGAACCATGCATAGAATTCATGGAATTAAGAATTACTTTTATGATTCCGTCGTCGTCGGACCTACATGCTTCTCAGTCAAATTCATAAAATCATGGTTGAGGGAAACGGAACCATGCATAGAATTCATGGATTTAAGAATTACTTTTATGATTCCGTCGTCGTCGGTCCCAAATGCTTTTAATTAGATTAATAAAACGATGCAAGCTAAAATCATAAGAAAATAAAATACGTGATATCAGAGCCCATTTCTATGATTTTGGGACCTATCCATCATCCTTTTTTCTATGAGCAAGCAGCACTTTTTAGTTGGCCTCTTGTTAGTGAAGATATGTAATGTTCAAATATAAAAGAGAACAACAATGATCGAACTCACCGGATAATTATATTTAGCTGGTTTATTATTTTTGTCTTTGGCATGTACATCCAACAGGCTAAGGATGCCCTCCAAACCACATCAATTGTTCACTAGTTCACATCACTTGCTGAGTCTCCGAACTCGTCGAACGATGGATAAACCGGAAAAATAGAGAGAATTACCAAAAATTAACGCGCGATTCTCACTTTGCTTCACCCTCCGTACATAAACTCGGAACTACGACGGATGGCACAACGAAAACGCGAACTGGGCGCTGTTTACTTTTTGCTCGTTTACTTTTTAGTGAATCAACTCCCAACAACCTGCCGAATCTTACGGGCACACTGTTTCGATGTTCCATTTCCTCATATATGCACATTTATTACTCTAACCAAACAAAAACTTTGCAAAAATAGCAGGTTCAACTTTTTCCACATGTCTGTGCTGGACGACCGCGCGATTTATATAATTGCATATGGCAGATAAGTGTAACGCTAGGAAGCGACCATGAATATAATTTATGAAAATGCTTGTTTCTATTCATATTTCTGGTCAACTCATTCATGATATTATGAATTTTAATTATGATATTATGAGTTGGCAGACATCATAAGAACATGATTTTTTATTCATGATTAGGGGAATGGATTTTTTTCCGTGTAGCTCAAAATCCTGATAACTTAGAAAGTTTGTGTCTTCGGCAAAGTTGATCAGTATGACATAGACTTGCACAAAATGGGACACTTGTGTCAGAATTCTGCCTCTAGGTGGCACCAGTACCCAACTAACAATTGCAAGTCACAAACAAGCAAGCTTGCTGAATTGTTGCTTAATAATGGTAATGATAGCTGAACTAAAATTATGCTCTACACATTACTGTTTAAATGATTTTTCAATTGAGAAAATAGTCAATGTTCGACTTTCCTCATCGATATCAACAATGATAAATTGAAACACTTTTCAAAAGTTTAACAATAAATTTATTCGACAAGCATTGATTCCTTAACAAAACAGTTTAACAAAACATTTGTCTGCATCTTATCAAGCTGATGTATCGATAAGCATATGCTCCTGAACAATGTGCTTTTCACTTGTCAAATAAACGCCTTCAGCCCGTCATAGTTTGACTCGGAACTTTGTTCGGATTATGGGATAAATCATGGCTAAAATTGTTTAGACAACAAAGTTAATAAAGAACCAAAATTTTAAACGAATCATATAAAATAAAACAGAATAGATTAATGAAGTTTAACATTGAGTGCCAAAAGACGTAATCAACGAAAAAATGAGGCATTTATTTATTATTATTAGTCTGTAACAAGATATCTTGTACCTTGGTTATTATATTTTCTATCACGCAAATGTTGAAAATCTCATAGCTCAGAATTCTGCAATCTTGGAGAGACTGTATTCTTCATTGATGAGGTGCTTGGTTTGAAATTCTGCCTCTAGGCAGCATGCATATTTTATTAGTTGTATACCTTGATGTCAGTCGGACTCGAAAGGAATCCTCCGTGGAATTTTTAAACTACTGAAACTACTAGATGAATTAAAAGAATTAAAAAATTAAGAACTGCGAAACAATTTTTATTTTTATGTCAGTTTATGTCATTCTGATCAACTTTGCTAAAGACACCATCTTTCTAAGTTATCGGAGAGAGCGACACTAGTATTGCTGAGCCGAAAACCCCCCAAAAAAGTCGAAAAAATACAAAAACAAGCAGTAAACGCCGCCTAGTGGCAGAATTTTGAAACAAGTGTTTATTTTTATGTAAGTTTATGTCATACTGATTAACTTAGCCGAAAACACCAACTTTCTTAGTTATCGGGATTCTGAGCTATGAGATTTCTAAAATTTGCAAGTTTATTAGCGCCTCCTAGTGGCAGAATTTTGAAACAAGTGTTTATTTTTATGTAAGTTTATGTCATACTGATCAACTTTGCCGAAGACATAAACTTTCTAAGTTATCAGGATTCTGAGCTATGAGATTTCTAAAATTTGCATGTTCACTAGCGCCTCCTAGTGGCAGAATTTATAAACAAGTGTTTATTTTTATGTAAGTTTATGTCACTCTGATCAACTTTTCCAAAGACACCAACTTTCTAAGTTATCAGGATTCTGAGCTATGAGATTTCTAAAACTTGCATGTTCACTAGCGCCGCCTAGTGGCAGAATTTTGAAACAAGTGTTTATTTTTATGTAAGTTTATGTCATACTGATCAACTTTACCGAAGACACCAACTTTCTAAGTTATCGGGGGGAGCGACACTAGTTTTGCCAAGCCGAAAAATCGCCAAAAAAGTCGAAAAAAGACGAAAAAACCCGGTAAACGCCGCCTAGTGGCAGGATTGCGAAACAAATGTTTATTTTTATGTAAGTTTATGTCATACTGATCAACTTTGCCGAAAACACCAACTTCCTAAGTTATCAGGATTCTGAGCTATGAGATTTCTAAAATTTGCATGTTCACTAGCGCCGCCTAGTGGCAGAATTGCGAAACAAGTGTTTATTTTTATGTAAGTTCATGTCATACTGATCAACTTTGCCGAAGACACCATCTTCCTAAGTTATCGGGATTCTGAGATATGAGGTTTTGAAAATTTACTTGCTCACTAGCGCCGCCCAGTAGAGGAATTTCGAACTTCGCAACTCATCGTCAGTAAGCTATTGGCGTACCCAACAATTTTCCCGAAGACACTATCCTTCCAAATTATCAGGGTCTTGAGCTGTCGCATATCGTAACGTTTGCTTGACAACTTGATATGGTTCCTGTAGTGCAATTTAGCATCAAATTGTTGATGGTCCCTCTAGCGGCCAAATTGCCAACTAATCATATGAACCAAAGTTCTAAATGGTAGATCTTATCAAGCCCTAAAACTTTGCCGAAGACAGTATTGCGTTAACTCTTAACACACCCGAGATAATAGGCCACACCCCCAAAATGCCGAAATCCCATAAGCTCTTAGTCTCCTATAACGCTCACCCCTGTCTAGTAGGAGTTCGTTTAATAGGAGTCCGTTTAATAGGAATTCGTTTAGTAAGAGACTCGACTGTATATGCAGGGACCTTAATAGATTTTACCTAAATGAATTCGACCTAAATGGAGGTTTGAGTGTCCTTAAGGTATTTGGAGAAGCATTAAACAGATTTGGGTGAAAATCTTTTCCGATGTTGAGAATGTCTGAACATTCATCATGATGGATATTCAGCAATATCCGTTGATCAGTTATTTAAAACAGTGCTCTAGAAAATGTGAGCTATGCATGTACTCCAAATACCTTGTCCTCAAAAGCTTTTCCCAAGGATGCGCATTTTACCCCAAATCTGCCCAATCCTTGCACGAATCGTTTGACTGCCAGGCATCTCCGTAAATGCGCGACGAGTGTGTAGCAATGTTTATGGGCGCGAAATATTGCCATCTGTCAAATGTCGGTGACGGGGCAACGTCACCTCTCCGGACCATTACCACTGCCGCCGCCTCGCGCCATTCCGTGTCCCCCAGGCGAATAATGAAGTTTTATTACTTTGGAGCGTAGTGATTCTTTCGCTACCCCCATAGGCAGCATGCTGCTCCGCGACCGTGTACATCGTTCGAAACGAATTAGTAACGGTTTTATACCGGTAATGACATTCATTGAAAGAGTCCGTTTATGTGGGTCGTAAGTTGAAGCAGTCCCGAAGGCGCTCCGCTGACTGGCTGGCTGCCTAGATGTCTTGAAACGACATTGTGAAGGTGCTTTTTACTGTTGATGGAATTGCACTGCGGACACCCCCCAAACAGCGTCAGGTGAAGCGAGCAAGTACCGAAGTAAACTGTGCGCGGAATCCTTGTTCGAGGGGACCCACTTTAATGGGATTGGTAACCTTGAGCGTTTAGATGTAGATCACTTACCCGCGAGAAGGATCAGCCCTGGCGGCATGCAAAGGATGGAAAGTCAAGTAGCAATTGCAGCAGCAGCAGCAGCAGCAGCAGCAGCAGCATAGAATGAACAGCGATCGTATCGAGTCCGGAATGGCCGTGCCCCGAAATAGGTGAAACTGTATCACACCGCATATATCGCATAAATGGCAACAACAATCACACGTATTATGACTCGCTTGGTCACCTGTGCTGCAATCTCCCCTCTTGTCCCTACTCCAACTCGATGCCGAGATCAAGATCAGGAACGCGATCAAGTGTTTGACAGCTGGTTTCACTTGTTGTTAGTATAATTTTTGCGCCGACCTGGCTAAAACCATTAATCTCCCATAAAGCTCTCCCACAGCAGCAACAACAGCAGCACCCTGGTGGAGCACATTGCGGGAGCATGTTCGAGGCCTTGCACGTTACACTCCATCGAGCTGGCTCCTTTTCGAGTATAGCTAGGTAGAACTCTGTGGTGGCTGACTGCTACCATTTCTGTTCGGACAACTCCCCACTCCTTTCGGCGAGCGTGTCCGAGGATAGAAAATATTGCTCCAATTCGCGGTGTGGGCAGTGGGAACACGGTAGTGTGGACGGAACTCTCAGAGCCACTTCTTCTTGGAGGACAAGCTAATAATATGAACACGTTAGTACTGAGATATTAATTAATGCGGTGTGGTATGGTAGCCGACTGGGTTGGGTTTACCATTCAGGGAGCTACCGAGCGCGCGGAACCCACATTAGGAGGCAGTCATGGTTTGCGCCAGTTCGCTGCCGTTAGTCGATTTCTTTTAATTACACTTTCCGGGCTCGACTGACTTCTGGTTGGACATGGTGGGCCAAATATCAGCTGAAAATAAAATGGCTTTAATCGCTTGACAGGTTCATACGTTATTTTGTTAGGTTGAAGTTTTCAACAGAGCGGTGCTAAACCTTGAGCGTTCCTTGTGGTTAACGGCGTGCATATGAAAAATGTACATCACGGATGTTTGCCAGCCAGAATCCTGGCAATGTTCCACATCAAATTTCTGTCATTTCAATTCATAAGCAGATAGTAGTCGTTAACAGATAACCATTAAATTGCGTTCGCCTCTTAATAACTTAATAACTTAAACTAAAGGTTCAAAATGAGCTTTTTCCACCTCAATAGAAAGGAACACACTTGCAAATTGGAGAACTTTGACAGTGGACTTTTAAGTGGCCCTTGTGGGTGTAGAATATAGGTAATAAAGATGTAACAAAAAAATATTTTGTATTGTAATATACAAATATAATAACGATTTGAGAAACACAGAGAAAAAAACGACTCCTTCCTAAACTAAAATGTAAACTGCAATCTAAGGAGAATCTATTTCTCCTCGATTGAGTTTTTCTGATTGGCCACATCGTGCGTACAAATTTTCCTTCAATTTAAGGAGAATCTATTTCCCCTCCATTCAGCCTTTCTGATTGGTCGCAACGTGTGCACATAGGATATAAAAGCAGAGTGTGTGCCATACCAAGCTCATTCTGAAAACGGATGTCATAAACGACACAACTTCGAAGTTTGCTTGCAACAGCGGAGACCCGGTTAGCAGCAGTATGGAGCCCCAGCAGCAGCAGCAAAAGTGAAAAAGCCACCAGTGAGGTTTTATGAGTTTCCTCACTGGGGCTGCAACACACTTAGACTGCAAATTGCTTGGCGATATCCAGCACCAGGAAGCCGAAATTTCGACAGTGAGAATTGAAGCAAATCTTAATCCGAAACGCCCACTACTGTCCACCAGTGTTGCGAAATGAGCGAGTACTCACACGAATCTATGACAAAAGGTCGAAAGACATAAGGTCGAAGGACAAAAGGTCGAAGGACAAAAGGTCGAATGGACAAAAGGTCGAATGGACAAAAGGTCGAATGGACAAAAGGTCGAATGGACAAAAGGTCGAATGGACAAAAGGTCGAATGGACAAAAGGTCGAATGGACAAAAGGTCGAATGGACAAAAGGTCGAATGGACAAAAGGTCGAATAGGACAGAAGGTCGAATGGACATAAGGTCGAATAGGACAGAAGGTCGAAGGGACAAAAGGTCGAATGGACAAAAGGTCGAATAGGACAGAAGGTCGAATGGACAGAAGGTCGAATGGACATAAGGTCGAATGGACAAAAGGTCGAATGGACAAATGGTCGAATAGAACAAAAGATATAATTGACAGTAGACAATTTGGAAGGCATGATAAAGTGGTCAGTATTTGACAGAAAAACGACAATTAGCTTATATGCAGCTAATTACTACCGCATTGCAATCCGAAATGGATGCCTAGAATGATAGAAAGTAGAAGCCAATAGAAGGATATAAAGTAATGATTCATGAAAGATAAATGTGAAAAATAGTACTCCTTGAAAGAATAGCCTATGGGTAGATGAAGGATGAATAATATATTGAAATATTGTCATTTGAAATTCCAATCATTACAGCGATTTAATAAAGTTAAACAATCTATTAATTAGAGAAGAACAAATCTCTGGGTACTATATGAGCAAACAAAACGAAATAATTTACGTTGGGAGCAGTGATCCAAAATGTACTGTCAAAAACTGTAGTTTGCATATAATCGTCGGTGTATGGTCTTGACTATCATGTAACAAAAACATTCACGTATGAGCAGATGAAATATTCATGGGTGACTGTGACATTTTTTTAATCACGGCAAAAAATGTAGAGGGTTGGCAAATTGAGTGAACTAATGAAATCCCAGTGGTTCCGAAAATTGCGACCGGGACATGCGTGTAACTTAGGAACCGGAAGTGTGAAGAAGCGGAGACAAATATTTTCGGATTATGCGTTCCGAGGGTCATAATCAGCAATGGAGCAGGGGAACAAAAGTCAGTGACTCCCAACTGAATAGTTATGACCCACGTCTAACAAATCAAAAAGTCTCATGCCATACGGATATGTTCGAACCTGGCTAATTGAGTATATGTTGAAACCCGATATCCTAGGCCATTTTGGAAATAAATATTGCGCTTGGGGTTTCGAGGACAATATAGGGACACTACTGAAGGTTTCCGCCATCCTCAAAAGGCCTCTGTAACGACTTTGAAATCAAATCCGCTGAAAATGCTCTGAAGCTTCTTGGAGTGCCTCCGAAATCTACCTTAAACCCCATGTAACGCACATTAGATCCTCCAAAACCCCCGAAAACGCCATATAACGCCTCCGAAACGTTTCTGAAATCTTCCGAAAATGCTCTGAAGCCTTTTTGAATGCCTCCAAAATCCCCCTAATACCGCCGGAAACCCCATGTAACGCACCTCAGACCCTCCGAAACCCCCAAAAACGCCATATAACGCCTCCGTAACGTTTGTGAAATCCGCCGAAAATGCTTTGAAGCTCTTTGGAATGCCTCATGTAGAAACCTCAGAAACCTCATGTAACGCACCTCAGACCTTCCGAAACCCCTGAAAACTATGTAACGCTTCCGTAACGTTTGTGAAATCCGCCGAAAATTCTCTGAAGCTCTTTGGTATGCCTCCAAAATCACCCTTAAACCCCCGGAAACCCTATGTAACGCACCTCAGACCCTCCGAAACCCCAGAAAACGGCATGTAACGCCTTCGTAACGTTTCTGAAATCCGCCAAAAAATGCTCTGAAGCTTTTTGGAATGCCTCCAAAATCCCCCTTAAACCCCCAGAAACCCCATGTAACGCACCTCAGATCCTCCGAAACCCTAGAAAACGGCAGGTAACGCCTCCGTAACGTTTCTGAAATCCACCGAAAATGTTCTGAAGCTCTTTGGAATGCCTCCAAAATCCCCCTTAAACCCCCGGAAACCCCATGTAACGCACCTCAGACCCTCCGAAACCCATGAAAACGCTATGTAACGCTTCCGTAACGTTTGTGAAATCCGCCGAAAATTCTCTGAAGCTCTTTGAAATGCCTCCGTAATCCCCCTTAAACCCCCACAAACCCCATGTAACGCACCTCAGACCCTCCGAAACCCCAGAAAACGGCATGTAACGCCTTCGTAACGTTTCTGAAATCCGCCGAAAATGCTCTGTAGCTCTTTGGAATGCCTCCAAAATCCCCCTTAAACCCTCAGAAACCCCATGTAACGCACCTCAGACCTTCTGAAACCCCTGAAAACGCTATGTAACGCTTCCGTAACGTTTGTGAAATCCGCCGAAAATTCTCTGAAGCTCTTTGGAATGGCTCCAAAATCCCCCTTAAACCCCCGGAAACCCCATGTAACGCACCTCAGACCCTCCGAAACCCCAGAAAACGCCATGTAACGCCTTCGTAACGTTTCCGAAATCCGGCGACAAATGCTCTGAAGCTCTTTGGAATGCCTCCAAAATCCCCCTTAAACCCCCAGAAACCCCATGTAACGCACCTCAGATCCTCCGAAACCCTAGAAAACGGCTTGTAACGCCTTCGTAACGTTTCTGAAATCCGCCGAAAAATGCTCTGAAGCTCTTTGGAATGCCTCCAAAATCCCCCTAATACCCCCAGAAACCCCATGTAACGCACCTCAGACCCTCCGAAACCTTAGAAAACGGCATGTAACGCCTTCGTAACGTTTCTGAAATCCACCGAAAAATGCTCTGAAGCTCTTTGGAATGCCTCCAAAATCCCCCTTAAACCCCCAGAGACCCCATGTAACGCACCTCAGACCCTCCGAAACCCCCAAAAACGCCATATGACGCCTCCGTAACGTTTGTGAAATCCGCCGAAAAATGCTCTGAAGCTCTTTGGAATGCCTCCAAAATCCGATAATGAAAAAATGTACTATACGGTTCACGGGTTGGGAGGTATGGCTTTCAATCTTTGGAGGAATAACTTATGAAAGCTTAAGAATCCGTTTTTGAGTTATTCTTGCAAAGACTGAACGCTATACCTCCCAACATAATCATCAGCAGTCAAAATTCGAAGAAATTATTTATACTTATACAGTGTAATTCGTCGGAACTACCTATAAATCCAAGAGGGGCGGATGATCACTAATCACAAGTAGTATTTTTTTCTGCAGTAGAGATAGGAAGAACAGCTATTGAATTAAAGAAGGCAAAATTACTGATTGAATTATAAATACCTAAATAGTCGATAATTAATTCAGTAACAAAACTTAAAAGAACAGCCTATAAATTTAAGAAGGAAAAATTACTGAACAAAACATCAAACTAAATTGCCATTAAATACTACATCAACACAACTTGAAAGAAAAGCCTATAAACAAAAGAAGGAAAAATTTCCTATAGAAATGTCAGTGGCTGAAATACATATGATTACTATAAAAGCACCATGTTTCTCTCAATGTGCAACAACATGAACCATTCGACCTTTTGTCCCATCCGACCTTTTGTCCCATTCGACCTTTTGTCCCATTCGACCTTTTGTCCCATTCGACCTTTTGTCCCATTCGACCTTTTGTCCCATTCGACCTTTTGTCCCATTCGACCTTTTGTCCCATTCGACCTTTTTGTCCCATTCGACCTTTTGTCCATTCGACCTTTTGTCCATTCGACCTTTTGTCCATTCGACCTTTTGTCCATTCGACCTTTTGTCCATTCGACCTTTTGTCCATTCGACCTTTTGTCCATTCGACCTTTTGTCCTTCGACCTTTTGTCCTTCGACCATTTGTCCTTCGACCTTCTGTCCTAAAGCCTACTCACACAACTAGTCAAACTCACGAGTGAGTATGAGCAGTACACCTTAAACTCACTGTGAGTATTACTCACATTTGAGTAAGCGCTGTACAACTCACACTCACTCGTGAGTATTGACGTGCAGATACTCACTCACGAGTATGCTTTACTCATAGTCATACGGTAATCTAAAATTTATCTAAAGGCTTGGAATCCTATCAAACATTAAAATGGTATGTTTTATTGGGGCGAATGTTTTGAATCAGTAGACAAGGTTGCTTGTCAATAATTCTATTGTTTTTTTTATTCTAGTGAATTGTATCTAACTGGTAGTTCTAAGCGCTCCGTTAAGGGCGGTCCTGAAGAGGTCCCCTTTGAGCCCAACAGCTAAACGTGAGGGCTTTTGTTTGAACTCAAACCTCTTGTAGACAGAGATCAATCCCCTGAAATGGCTGTCATCCACATATAACTGGCGTGAAGCCAAAAATTTGGTGCAGGACGTGGTGCTGATTTGAATGGGCGGTTGCATTAAGCTGAAAACAGTGATTTTTTTTCTGTTAGTGCAGGCGTGACATTCACATATAATTGAGTTCAGCGTTGTTTTAAATGGACGAAATGTATTTGCATGCTTGTGCGTCTTGTAAATTTAATAAAGAACACTAAACGCATTGAACAAATGTGTAAACGATCGTTTCTCAAATGCACGATAATTCGTACGACAAAGTTCGCTTCCGCACGTAGCAGATTGAAAGGCAGGCTGAAATTTCGTAAACGAGCCCGTTAGAACCGGCTTCAAGAATTAACGCTTTCTTCAGGGGGTTGGCTGAGATAGCAATTAAGAAAAAAGTAATTTTACGGAATCGTGTGGTGTGCTCGATTGGTAGCCGATTTGACCTTGGATTTGACAGTTCGATAGCAGCAGACCTGCTGCAAAGGCGCATATAGTGCTGAATTAATGCCATTTTAGCTGCTTATTGGTTACCTGGGTGTGATTACTGACCATGTTACTGGTAGTAATTTGCTCGGCAGTTTTTTTTTTTCTTTTTAGGTCCGAGGCTCATATAATTAGGGTGGTCCAACTTTATATGAAAAAAAAAACTATGACTTGAAAAAGCTCATGGGATTCCTTCAGAATTTGTTCCCTTTTTTTCATTCTTCAATCACTTAACCTAATTTACAGCTCGTTTGTCCACCAGGACACTGCGTGAGCGATTCCAATTGGAAGCTGTACTTACACTTTGTACAGCTCCTAAATGTATTCTATTATAATTCTACTAGATCGAGCTGGATTCCGTTGCGCTGCTTTCCACTTTCTACACTATCATGGCACGAGGATGTTGATGTGTGGCTCTTGTTCCTTTTCCAGTCCGGGGAGGCGTAACCAGTGTAAAACTTTTTTTCCTTACTTGCCAACTCAAGTAACTTTGAAGCGATTAAGCGAAACCACTATTTGTCCATTATATCTTTTTGCACAGTAATAGTAACTAGCCATATGGGGAAAAACGATCAAGTGTATGCAGAAAAAAAAAGTTTTAAATGTTTGGACCTATGAGATAGTAATTGACCCTACCATTTTAAATTTGAAGGTAGGTAAATATATGCCAAACATCTAAAGTGACCCGACGTATGCGAAAAAAGTTATACCATTGACAAAGCGTGGTGAAATATAGAGATTTCTTAATTGATGATATTACTTTGCATGCGTAGGTAAACAATAAGAGTTTTAAGCCTATAGTGCCAAAGCTCTCGAGCAGATCCACCTTTCCTCGAAAACTGTGCCTTGTATATAAATAATCACCATTGCAGTACAGAGCAAACGAAAACATCATTTCAAACCAACAAAAATAACTTACTCACTAAACTCACCATGAGTAAAATGAGTAACTCACGCGTGAGTAATGACGTCATACTCTCGCGTGAGTATTACTCACAAGTGAGTAATACTCACGCGAGAGTATGACGTCATTACTCACGCGTGAGTATACTCATACGCGAGTAACTCACAGCGTGAGCATTACTCGCAAATGAGTAAGGTGAGTGAGTATTTTTTACTCGTGAGCATGAGTTTCGCAACACTGCTGTCCACTGCTCATCAATTTCGCCACCTGCAGGAGCATGGTCATTCGTAGCATCTTTTTCCAACACAGCCTATGTTACCTCCGACATAATCGGACGTCTGAACCAACTGTAGCGCAAACATCGGCTCTAACCACTACGTTGTGCTGGTCAAACTGCGCTGAAAATTTTCCATCATCAACAATGTACGTTTCCGGCGACCGTCACTGTACAACCTAGAGCGATTTAAGAAAGCACCAGCAGACGAAGACGAGCTCGATATGGCCCTTTTAACCTTTCGTAACTCGCGCGGTTAACTACCTGCGTCAGCATCACGCTAATGCCGAGTACAAAAAGCGAGATTTTTTCAACGTGTTGTACAAAATACAACAGCGCGATCGCTCGAGGGTTAAAGGGCTGCTAAAGTACAATAAAAGCAGCCATGAAATGCGCAGTCGAGAATACTATCGGGTACATGGAACGGAGCGAATTTTGAGGAGCAGAACGCCGTGCAACCGGTAATGCTGCAGCAAGGAAACCGACAAAACGTGGAACGTTACAAATAGAAGCGGAAATAGTAGACCCGCCTCTTTCGAGATAAAAAAACGTCGTCTGAAGTGAAAAAAAAAACAGGGTGCGAGAAAATGGAACTGCTGTGTTAAATAAAAAGAAAATCGGGTTAAGTACGGTTCCTTTGAATTCCACTAAGAATTTGCATCCTTTGACAGATACGTATTTCGACCTCAACTGTAAAGTCGTCTTCAGTGTCTTGTACTTGACTCGAGTCAAGTTGTCATAGAACACCTTCTATGTATTGTTTCAGGATTTCCTCAAGAATTTCCATCCGAATTTTCGTTAGAGGGTCCTCCAGTAATTTCTCCTCCAGCAAATGCTCTTTAAAAGCTTTCACGGGTTTCCTTAAAAATCCTCCATAGATTTTTTAGAAACCCGTACCACAATTCTTTCAGGAAATCATCCACGGAATCCTTCAGAAATGCATTCAGTGATTCGGTAGATAAGAAAATCATAGGTTCCATCAGATATTTCTCCAAGGATTTCTTTAGAAAATGTTTCACAGACTCCTTTAGAAATACTTACAACGATTACTCAGAAATTCTTTCAGAGATTCGTTTAGAAATTTCACTGGAGTTTCCTTCAAACATTTCGTATGAGCTTCCTCCATAAATTTGTCCAAGGATTTCGAATCCAAGGAAATCTTCTATGGATTACTATCAAAATTAATCCATAGATTGCTTCAGAAATTACTCCAGGAATTTGGTCTTAAAATCTACCAAGGTTTCTTACAGAAACTCATCCGGCTGTTTTTTAGACATTCTTCTAGGAATATTTGAGGAAATCACTCCTGGTCTTCTTTCTGCTATTGTTGGAGAGGGAATACTTTTAGGTAGATTTCTATAAGTTCTTTATGAAACACTACCAATAATTACACTAGAAACTCTTCTAGAGATTCGTTTTAAAATTTAATCGGAAATTTCTCCAAGGGATTTCTTTAGAAATTCTTTGGAAATTCTTTTAATTTTTTTAATAAACTTTTCCACTTGCAAATTTTTCAGATATTCCGTCAAAAATTTCTTCAAGAATTCCAACAGAAATTTGTTCAGGATTTGTTCTAGATACTCCATTTGAAACTCCACATGAATGTGTACAGAGATTTCTTCGATGATTTACCCAGAAAATCTTGCAGAAATTGCTTCAAAGATTCTAAAATTATTACTTAGATTCACAGCGTAACAAAAATTAACTTTTTGTCTGTCTCAAGAGCAAACTTATGTGTCTCCGAAGGAGACTAGTTTGCTCTTGAGACAAAAAAATGTTGCGCTGTATTATTCAGACAGGAATTCCTCAAGAGATTTCTGCAGGAGTTTATACAGATATTTGTTACCACAGAAATTTCACCTGTCATTTCCTCTAAGGATAACTCTAATATTTTCACCGCGGATTATGTAAAAAAATTATTCAAAAATATTTATTAGGAATTTCTACGGAAATTCCTTTGGTAATATCTCAAGGTTTTTTCGATTGCTCTTTGCAGACGATCTATGCGATTCTCCAGGTATTCGAGATAATTTTTTTCTGTAATTCGTTTCAAATTTATCCGACAAAACTTTCAGTAAATCCTCCAAAAATTTTATTGAAGGATCTTTCCAGGATCTCTTTATTTTCCTATAAATTTCTTGTTATTTTTTCTTGGGATTCTACCAAGAATTTACCGAGCAGTTTCTCCAGGGAGAAGGAAGACTCCTTTAAGAATTTCACAGGCATCTCTGGAGGGTGTTATGGAGGGATTCTTGGAAGCATAGGCGCCAACTTAGGGGGGGGGGGGGTGGCTAGCATGGTTAGCACCTAGGGATTCCTGGAGACAACCCTGGACAAATTCATAAAAGAATTTCTTGAGAATTTTCAGATATGTTTGATGAAAAACATGTAAGAATACAAGCATGTACTTGTGTAGCAATCCTTGTACTAAATTTCCTTAAGAATTCCTTAAGGAATCGATTTCAGGAAAAAAACATGTGGACTAGGGCAGTTCAGATTTCAAACACGTTAAAAAATCAAAGCTCCCGTATGTTTATTACGGTATGTTTATCCTTGGTGCAAAACTAGAGTCCTGTCAAATTTTCAGCCATTTCGGTGGTGATTTAATGGTGGCCCAAAAGCAAAATAGGTTTATATGGGAATTACTATGGAGAATTTTCAAGAAAGGTTCTTCGCGTTGTAGAGCCTTCACACATGGATTAAGTCTTAGGGTCAAAGTCAAATTGAATTCTTTATGATAAATGTTCCCGAAGACCGGAACTTACTTCGACAACCGGCAAAAAAGATATTAAACAAAATCTCACTCGCATGCGCATCTTCAGCCACGATGTTCTGTAAGGTGTGCAAGAAGGTAACACGCATCCTATGATTGCGGGTCAAGCGTGTCGATCGAGCTATAATTTTCTGTTGAAGCATGCATGGATGAATATTGATAAATAATTTTTGTCTCGTGAGTCAAAATGAGTTGTGGTCTTCGGCAACATTCATCATTGAGATCTGAAGAATTTGATTTGACTTTGACCCTAAGACTTCATCTGTGTATGAATGCTCTACAACGCGGAGAACCTTTCTCAAACATTTTCCATAGTAATTCCCATATAAACCTATTTTGTTTTTGGGTCGCCATTAAATCGCCACCAAAATGGCTGAAAATTTGACAAGACTCTAGTTTTGCTCCAAGAATTGTAATGAACATACGGGAGCTTTGAATTTTGAACATTTTTGAAATCTGAATTGCCCAACTGTGGACCAGTTTCAAGATAATTCTATCAAGAATTTTCTTGAGAAAGTCCTGAAGAAGTGCCTAGAAAAATTCATGTGAGAATTCCTCAAAGAATATCTGGAGGAATTCCTAGTGAAATTTTCCATGAACAGGGATGAATTTCGAAGGGATTTTAAGAGTAATCTCTAGAGGAATTCTTGCTAAAATCATTCCAAGACATCCTGCGAGAATATTTTGTTCGGTGAACATTCCAGAATTGTTTTGATTATTCTTCAAAGCATATCTACAGGAATTTATGGCGGTGTCCTTGGAGGTAACCCTAGATAATTTTCAAGAAATTTTGAAATGAATTCTTGCAAAACTCATACATACAAGGAATTCCAGCAAGAATGGCCCTTCCGCGATTATTACAAAAAAATAATGAAATAATAATGCATTGAAGGGTTGTCTCGGAAAACCGGGATAGGGGGCGCTGAAATTTTGAAGCCTTGAGGAACCAGCCCTGATTTTACCACAGATGTACATATGCATATAAACAATCCAACGTATCTGCTAAAAATAACAAACTCGCTAGCACCCAGTCCACTCATTGCAATATGGTAACAAGGATTCCACCTCAATCCCAATTTTAATTCACAGAAGAAGGAAAGTTGTACCATTTACCGGTAAGTTGTACGATAAAACTTGCTGATATTGACCCGATGATATACTGTTATCGTTTTTTCGAAACCCAGCCCAAACTCGTTTTGCGTCGGCAGCGTCTCCCATACAATCCTCTTGATCACTACTCCTCTTTTTCCGATCGATGCTGGATCATGCTGCGCTACGAATGTGAAACCAGAGCAAACACACGTGTTTGTTTGATTGTGCGGTTTGTTGTTGTTTGCGGCGGCGGCTACTTGTTCCTTCTGATTATACTAAATATTGACCAGACGACTACTGACTGGCATGTGGCGGGACGATAAGGCAGGCAACAATACTGCTTCTGAAAAAGTGAATGTCGTCGACGATCTTTCGGACATTCTGTTAACAACCTCCATTAACTGAACGGTTAGTACCTTCAACTGGTTCACACATTGTTGCATGTTCGACATTATATCTCTTATCGATTTCTGTTATTGTAATGTTGTACACAGAGAAAACGTTTTGTATTGTTGTTTTTTTAATATTTGCCAAGGTTGTCTCAATAGGTTCTACCTACTATTCAAAGTACAATTCAAGCCATTTCGGGTGAATCGTTTATTATCCACTCACAATCGTCACAGCTTCCCCGCACAAGTCTTTTCACTCGCGCTCGTTTTCTCTATCAACTGAAAGCAGTCGAATGACGGCGTGATGTTGGACACGCTGTTATAGCGCGATAACGATAGTGTTTGTTCAAGAATTATAGGTGGCTGAAGCTCAAGCTGGAAAGCATCTCAATCAAAATGTGCTCGGTTTCCGAGCAAAGGCACACCATACAATTCTTACTAAAATTAACTAACCCCACGTCTCCACTAGACAGAAATGTCTTGCCATTTTGCTGGACAGATGTGTCATGACAGAAATGTTCTCTCGCTGTTTGCATGGAAAGCAGCGGTGTTGATCATTTCTGTTACGTTTTCTCTTTCTGGCAGCAAAATGGCAAGACATTTCTGTCTAGTGGAGACGTAGGGTAAGTAAATGATAAAAGAAGCAAAACGGGTTTGGCCCTCTTCTATTCCTCTTCATGTACTGCTGCTGCCGATAGGTAACCCCGTGTTGCTATTCGGCTCTGTGCCGTACTTCTTCCGATCTTTACCCTTAATCAATTGAATGTGATGGCAAAGGCAGCAACGATGGAACGGTCGTTTGGTTAGAGAAACTGTTACAGTTAATGGTTTACTTTAGTGATGGTATGTGAATTGAAAAGATGTAGCTCACCGCTTAATTAATCAGAAGCCCGGATAGCTCAGTCGGTAGAGCGTTGGACTTTTAATCCAACGGTCTAGGGTTCAAGTCCCTATTCGGGCGTTAGTTTTTTTTTGTTATGTTTGGCGGTTACTTTAAGCCACATCATGAATCATTTGAGAACACACCGCCCATCAAGTAATGTTTAACCATAATTTGCCTCAGTAATCCAACATTGTGAAGAATTAGCAACTGATAAAATTCACTAATAAAAAAAGTAATGCAACATTTCTCCAATGAGATGAGAATATGTACTTTGGGCCGTAGGGAGAAGAATGTGTACAGGGATAACTCATAGTACACTGGAACCCCTTTTTATGCCATTTGCGGGGGGTGCATAACTTAAAATGGAAATTAAAGCAGGACATTGTGCATCAATTAAGTCATCACTTTATGTGACGAACTTTTTAGTTCTAAAGAAGAGGTTTATCTTTTGAGGGTTTGAGATGAGGCCAAAAGGTCTCCTGGAGGTTTCAGAGGTTTCAGTGGTGTTTTGTGGGGATCCAGAGGACTTAAGGATGGTTTGAAAGAATTTAAGGGGCGCATCAGAAGGGATTTTTGGGCTGCAAAACGGTGAGTCGATAAGGAGAGCGTCCAATATTGCTCTGGTCCTCACAAGTTCCTACCTCATGCTTCCACGGGTCAAGCGATGACAAAGACCGCCAGCTAAGAGTTGTGTGCTTAGCTGGTAGTGCAGCCTGGGCACTGTTGTCCTTCTGACTTCAGCTAGATTGAGGAGGTACGATCCGAGTGTCTGTTCACCAAGGAGGTGCGGCTCAAACAGCGTCTGTTCTGGCATCCAGCGGCTGAGTAAGAAACGCTGCACCACGCCCAGCTAGATCCAAGGTGGTAGCCCCATCAGCGTGGTCGTCCCAGTGTTGGTTGGGACGTTAAACAGAACTGGCACGATGGCCCTCCGGCGAGACAGGAGTGTTGGCGTAGGCCCAATAAGCCACCCGTAAAAATCCCCATTGCGAATAACATAGGAGAAAATACGACTCGATACAATCGGCAAAGACCCACGCGACGAAATAAGGACTACGATTGGAAACTTGGAACATGGAATTGCAAGTCACTAGGTTTCGCAGGATGTGACAGGATAATCTACGACGAACTACATCCCCGCAACTTCGACATCGTGGCGTTGCAGGAACTTTGTTGGACTGGACAGAAAGTGTGGAAAAGCGGGCATCGAGCGGCTACCTTCTACCAAAGCTGTGGCACCACCAATGAACTGGGAACAGGATTTATAGTGTTGGGCAAGATGCGACAACGTGTGATCGGGTGGCAGCCGATCAACGCAAGGATGTGCATGTTGAGAGTTAAGGGCCGTTTCTTCAACTACAGCATCATCAACGTCCACTGCCCACACGAAGGGAGACCCGATGACGAGAAAGAAGCGTTCTACGCGCAGTTAGAGCAAACATACGATGGTTGCTCGCCGCGTGACGTGAAAATCGTTGTCGGCGACATGAACGCGCAGGTAGGAAGGGAGGAAATGTACAGACCGGTAATCGGGCGAAACAGCCTGCACGCCGTATCGAATGATAACGGCCAGCGATGCGTAAACTTTGCAGCCTCCCGTGGAATGGTAGTCCGGAGCACCTTCTTCCCCCGCAAAGATATCCACAAAGCCACCTGGAGATCACCCGACCATCAAACAGAAAACCAAATCGACCACGTTCTAATCGACGGTAAATTCTTCTCAGATATAACCAACGTCCGCACATACCGCAGTGCGAATATAGATTCGGATCACTACTTAGTCGCTGTATGCATGCGCTCAAAACTTTCGACAGTTATCACCACGCGTCGAAGTCGAACGCCGCGGCTCAACATCGAGCAACTTCGTAACGTAGAAGTGGCTCAAGACTACGCGCAGCAGTTAGCAGTGGCCCTACCAACGGAAGAGCAGCTTGGCGCAGCTACACTTGAAGATGGCTGGAGGGACATCCGATCCGCCATAGGTAGTACCTCGGCTGCAGCTCTAGGCTTCGCGACTCCGAATCACAGAAACGACTGGTACGACGGCGAATGTGAACAGTTGAAAAACGAGAAGAATGCAGCATGGGCGAGAATGCTGCAACACCGTACGAGAGCGAATGAGGCACGTTACAAACAGGCGCGGAACAGGCAGAACTCAGTCTTCCGGATGAAGAAGCGCCAGCAGGAAGAACGAGATCGCGAAGCGATGGAAGAGCTGTACCGCGCTAAGGACACACGAAAGTTCTACGAGAAGCTGAACCGCTCGCGCAGAGGCTTTGTGCCACAAGCCGACATGTGCCGAGATAATCACGGGAATATTCTCACGAGCGAGCGTGAGGTGGTCGAGAGGTGGCGGCAGCATTACGATGAGCACCTCAATGGCGACGTTGCAAGTACCGAAGGTGGCGTGGTAACAGATCTAGGAGTATGTGCACAGGACGAAAGACTTCCGGCCCCTGACCTTCAAGAGATTGAGGAGGAGGTTGGCCGGTTGAAAAACAACAAAGCCGCTGGAGCAGATCAACTACCAAGCGAGCTTCTAAAATACGGTGGAGAAGCACTGGTGAGAGCACTACACTGGGTCATTACCAAGATTTGGGAGGAGGAAGTATTACCGGAGGAATGGATGGAAGGTATCGTTTGTCCCATCTACAAAAAGGGCGACAAGTTGGATTGCGGGAACTACCGCGCGATCACACTACTGAGCGCTGCCTACAAGATACTCTCTCAAATTTTATGCCGCCGTCTATCACCGATTGCAAGAGAGTTCGTGGGGCAATATCAGGCTGGATTCATGGGTGAACGCGCTACAACGGACCAGATGTTCGCCATCCGCCAGGTGTTGCAGAAATGCCGCGAATACAACGTGCCCACACATCACTTGTTCATCGATTTCAAATCGGCGTATGATACAATCGATCGAGAACAGCTATGGCAGATTATGCACGAATACGGATTCCCGGATAAACTGATACGGTTGATCAAGGCGACGATGGATCGAGTGATGTGCGTAGTTCGAGTATCAGGGACACTCTCGAGTCCCTTCGAATCTCGCAGAGGGTTACGGCAAGGTGATGGTCTTTCGTGCTTGCTGTTCAACATTGCTTTGGAGGGTGTAATACGAAGAGCGGGGATAAACACGAGTGGGACGATTTTCACGAAGTCCGTTCAGCTGCTTGGTTTCGCCGATGATATTGATATTATTGCTCGTAAATTTGAGACGATGGCGGAAACGTACATCCGACTAAAGAGTGAAGCCAGGCGAATCGGATTAGTCATTAATGTGTCGAAGACAAAGTACATGATGGCAAAGGGCTCCAGGGAGGAATCACCGCGCCCGCCACCCCGAATTCATATCGACGGTGATGAAATCGAGGCGGTTGAAGAATTCGTGTACTTGGGCTCACTGGTGACCGACGACAACGACACCAGCAGAGAAATTCAGAGGCGCATTGTGGCAGGAAATCGTGCCTACTTTGGACTCCGCAGAACTCTACGATCGAATAAAGTTCGCCGTAACACGAAGTTAACCATCTACAAAACGTTGATTAGTCCGGTCGTCCTCTATGGGCACGAAACATGGACCCTACGTGCAGAGGACCAACGCGCCCTTGGAGTTTTCGAACGGAAGGTGTTGCGTACCATCTACGGCGGAGTGCAGATGGAAGACGGGACGTGGAGAAGGCGAATGAACCACGAGCTGCATAAGCTGCTGGGAGAACCAACCATCGTCCATACCGCGAAAATCGGGAGGCTACGGTGGGCGGGTCACGTCATCAGAATGTCGGATAGCAACCCGACTAAAATGGTTCTCGAGAGTCATCCGACCGGTACAAGAAGACGTGGAGCGCAGCGAGCTAGGTGGGTCGACCAAGTAGAGGACGATCTGCGGACCCTACGCAGAGTGCGGAACTGGAGACAAACAGCCATGGACCGAGTGGAATGGAGGCGGCTACTATGTACAGCAGAGGCCACCCCGGCCTTAGCCTGACCGGTAAGGTAAGGTAATCAGAAGGGATTTCAGGGGGCTTAATTGGAGGATAAGTTTTGTTTTAAAGGGCTCAATGCCCCTTCAGAGGTTAGTGTTATTTTATAAAGTTTTTCCTACGTTTGTCTGTAGTTTTGGTGTTCAATAGCATGAAAAGGGTAGAATATGAAACAGAATATTTTTTCTGTTTATCCTAGGCCATCCAAACTGTTCTTGGGTTTGGATCCTGAAGTCTACAGGAGTAACGATAACTTCTATCATTATATAAAGATATGATTTGTAATCTTTAATCTTTGTAATGTATAGTAAGTCTTCTGCATGTTCAATAGCCAGTACGAGATCAGTCGGGATATCCTAGGCCATCCAAATTCTTCTTGAGTTTAGATACTAAAGACTACAGATTTTTTTTTACTTACTCGTTTATTTGGAAGGCTCGGGCGCCACATGGGCATAACTGAGCCGAAATCTTTTGTTTTTATAATGATTTTACATTTTACAATTTATTACTGCCCCAAAACTATGTTAGTTTGGGAAGCCGAAGTACTCGCGGCTGTTTCGAGGTTAAGGATAGAAAAAAAAACCCAGATTAATCCACCTAGTGGTGATAGTGCCTTTCTCGTCGAATATGTACTCATAAACTTTTCTTCTACGTTAACCAAAATGTTCCTGAATCCTGAAAACACTTTACATTAGCAACAATTTTAACAAAGCCATAATCGATTTTCGAAACTTATTGATGATACATTTTCCGATGTTATGTTCAACAACAAAACAGAGCAGAAATAGATCAGACCTGTCAGTTGACTGCTTGACCACCTTAACCCTAGTCGTGTATTGGGGTCATTGTGACCCCATTCCATCCACTACGGCAGCGGGGTGAGCGTCAGCTAATGCTTGAAGAAGATTAACTTTATTCACAATCACAGATCACTTTGTGATCTTCGCCAATGTTTATTTCAGCACACTTTAGGCTATATTTTATTATCATTGGTAACACGATTCATGTAAAATTTGACCTTCCTACGAGGAAAATGCAGAAAATGTAGATTTCCCATTCAAATTTAAATCGCAATGAGAAGAGTGATGGCTCAACCAGCCGCACCCAAATTGTGAGCAGTAATTTTAGAAGCATGAGGAGATTGGAGATTGAAAAACTGTATAAGGTTGACGCGATTAAATTATATTTTTATATAAAACGTTGATCCATCCTACTATACATTTACACCGCAGGGATCTGAAATGGTGTGATTTGAAGAGATCGCTTTGGTCACGATTTCGTTCTCTCGTATATATGAAGACTTTGATCATTTCTTCATTTATAATATTACCCAACGTTTGCATGCTATCAAAAAAGCCACAATTTGATTTATCGCTTTGACATTTATTTTGTTAACCTTTATAATTCCGCTATTTGATGTGCAGCTTGCATGGGTTTGGTTAAATTTTACGTTTGACTACTTCCGGCGGGACACCTGGAACTGATTCCGGTTGTCTCAAATATGGTCTTAGACTATGTTTTTGTCAACTGTTCATCACGTGACCTGAAAAGCCGGAAATAGATGTGATTTGAGGCTATTTTCTTGCTAACCGTTCGGCAAATTTTTGAAAATGCCGCGATTTTATGTATCGCATGCATGGTTTTGGTTCACTTCTATCAAATCACACCCGCAACCGATTCCGAACTACTGTGGCCTGAGACTATTTTCTTGTTGACCGTTCATCAGATTATCAAAAACGCCGCTATGGTTAGTTCCTTTCTATAATTCACCACTTCCGACGCGTTACTCGACTTGTCACCAGTTCTGGATCACTACCGGTTCTCCCAAATATGGTCAGAGATTATTTGTTGGTTAACCGTTTATCTTGTTACTGAATAAGTCATCGATATGTCGCATGTATTGGTTCTCTTTTACATTTGATCATTTCTGGCGGGACACCCGTAATCAGTTCCGTAACACATTGATAGGGCTTACGTCTATTTTCTTGCAACTGTTCATCATGTTACCTAAAAAGCCGTGATTTGAAGTATCGCATGCATGGGTTTGATGTCACTTCCGGCCCGGAACCGGTTGCGAAACACTACCGATAGTCTCTTAAATAGTCTGAGCCTATTTGCTTGCTAAAGTTTATTAGGTTATCAAAAAAGCCATGGGTTTGGTTCAATTTTATATTTAGCCGCTTTCGGAGGGAACTAGTTTCGTTCGACACTATTGACAGTCCATAATGTGGTCTTAGCCTACTTCCTCAATAACCGGTCATCAAGTTGTCGAAAAAGCCGTGATTTGATTTGCCGCATGCAAGAGTTTTGTCAACTTTTATAAACGGCCACTTCCGGCGGAACACCCGGAACCGGTTCTGAAACACTACCGGTTCATATAAGGTCTGAGACTGTTTTCTTGCTAACTGCTCATCAGGTTATCAAAAATGCCGTAGTTTGATGTGCCGCATGCATGGGTTTGGATCACTTTTATATATGACCACATCCGGAACCGGTTCCGATACACTGCCGGTTCAGATATGGTCTGAGTCTTTTTTATGCCAACCTTTCATTGGGTTATAAAAAAAGTCGCGCTTTGATATATCGCATGCATGGATTTGGTTCACTTTTATATTTGGCCACTTCCTGCGGGACTCCCGGAACCGGTTCCGGAACATTACCGGTTCATATATGGTCTGAGACTGTTTTCTTGCTGACCGTTCATCAGGTTATCCAAAATGCCGCAATTTGATGTGTCGCATGCATGGATTTGGTTCACTTCTATATTTTGCCACTTCCGGCGGGACTCCCGGAACCGGTTCCGGAACACTACCGGTTCAGATATGGTCTGAGACTTTTTTTTTGCTGACTGTTCATCAGGTTATCCAAAATGCCGCAATTTGATGTGTCGCATGCATGGATTAGGTTCACTTTTATATTTGGCCACTTCCGGCGGAACTTCCGGAACCGGTTCCGGAACACTACCGGTTCAGATATGGTCTGAGACTGTTTTCTTAATGACTGTTCATCAGGTTATCCAAAATGCCGCAATTTGATGTATCGCATGCATGGATTTGGTTCACTTTTATATTTGGCCACTTCCGGCGGGACTCCCGGAACCGGTTCCGGAACACTACCGGTTCAGATATGGTCTGCGACTGTTTTCTTGCTGACTGTTCATCAGGTTATCCAAAATGCCGCAGTTTGATGTGTCGCATGTATGTGTTTGTTACATTTTTATGTATGGCCCCTTCCAAGGGTACTGGTCCGGAACACGTAAATGGCCATAACTCCGGAACGGCTGGACCGATCCGAACCATTTTCAATAGGAAACAATGGGACCAGATTCCGCGTCGAATGAACCGTCGGTCATTAAAATCGGTTGAGGTTTACTGCCAAAAAGTGATGTGAGTTTATTTGTACACACACATACACACACACATACACACACACACACACATACACACACACAGACATCACCTCAATTCGTCGAGCTGAGTTGATTGGTATATGTGACTTGACCCTCCGAGCTTTCTATCAAAAAGTCGTTTTTGGAGTGAACATATAGCCTTTCCAGTACACTTAGTGTACGAGAAAGGCAAAAATAAATTGGGAAGGAGGGATTTATGGGTTTAAAACTGAAACATTGATGTGACAAATTGTCCATATCTGTAACGGAACCAAAAAGAAAGGACTTTATCGGTAGAAAACGACAAGAAGAGGACAAACGGAAGGGGGTGACGACAGACAGAAGCAAACAACAAAACCAAAAGGCGGACAACGAAAACAAGGAACGTACTACATCAAACTCTGACATCAACACGTTTTAAAAACTGGTAAATCAGGTTCATGTATTCCAAATCAAGTCCTGCCAACACTTCTCTAACGGGTTTCTGTTGTTTTCCTCGGACCCGGAGGATTTCATGCAGCTCAGATCTGACCTCACGATACTCATTGCATCCCCACACGACATGTTCGATATCTTGGTAAGCCACGCCACAGACACAGAGATTGCTTTCTGATAGCCCAATACGGAAGGTATGTGCATTCAACAAATAGTGGTTGGACATCAGCCGACACATCACACGAATGAAATCGCGGCCTAAATCCAGCCCTTTGAACCATGGCTTCTTCGACACCTGTGGAATGATGGAGTGCAACCATCTGCCCATCTCTCCATCTCTCCATTTTTGTTGTCAGCTGATCAAGGTCTCCTGACGGGCCAATGCAAAAAGATCGTCGAAGGCGACTTGACGCTCGTAAATATCGCCTTCACTAGCGCCCACCTTTGCCAGAGAATCCGCTTTCTCATTGCCCGGAATTGATCAATGATGATGGTGTATGAGCGTTTGGATAAAGCACTCAAGACTTGGCGTATTCCATTCAGCAAGTACGCTGAGTGCTACATCAGTTTCATTGACCGAGCAGCCTCCCGAGAACTTAGACTGTCGGTAAAAATGAAGTAGTGCTCAAGTGGATGAGTGCTAATGTACTCTAAGGTGTAATATATGGCCGCTAGCTCTGCAACGTATACATAACAGGGTTTTTGAAGCATGAAGGTGGCGCTATGAAATTCATTGTAGACACCGAAACCACTCGAGTCATCGGTTTTTGAACCATCTGTGAAGAACTGTCTGTCCCCGCTGACATGCCCGAACTTACTTGCAAAAATTTGTGGAATACCTACGGAACGAATTGATTCTGGTATGCCGGTGATCTCATCCTTCATGGGTAGATCAAAACCCTCAGAAGAACTGTCGAAGTCTGAGAAGTTATCACGGTTGGTGTTAACCGAAGATGTGCTTACCTCCAGCGTCATGTACCAGTAGTACACACTCATAAAACGAGTTTGGGGGTTCTGTTCGAGCAGCTTCTCGAAATTTTCTATGACTAAGGGATTTGCAACCTCGCATCGGATGAGAAACCGAAACGACAACTCCGCAAAGCGATCGGTCAGAGGTTGTACACCAGCCTCTAAACTTATTGTGTGAGTCGAGTTCATGCAACCTAGCGCGATCCGAAGGCAACGGTACTGAACCCGTTGAAGCATCAGCAAGTGTGTTTTCGCCGCGGATTGAAAACAAAAGCTACCGTATTCTAAAACCGACAGAATGGTTTTTTGGTACAGCCTGATAAGATCTTCCGGGTGCGCTCCCCACCATGTTCCTGTAACAGTTCGCATAAAGTTGATTCGCTTCTGGTATTTTTGTATCAGATACACAATGTGCTTCTCCCAGGTGCATTTGGAATCGAACCAGACGCCGAGATATTGAGAAGACATGCTATGAGTGATTGTCTTACCCATCGGATAGAGCGGAAAGAGTTTTGTTTTAAAGGGTTCAATGCCCCTTCAGAGGTTGCCGTTATTATAAAGATTGTCCTATAATGTCCCTGAATGTCCCAAAAGTTTATAATACTGTTGACTATACTTCAGATTGACCCAGTAGCCGTGGGCGATTAGGAAACGTTACTCAATATAGCACATATAGCTACCGTTACGAGTGTAGACCTGAAGTTCTGAACTCCTAAGTAGTTTGGCTGACTTGGTATATCTCTATAGTGTCTCTAACTGACATTTTATATTTAAAGAGCTTTACAGATCTCAGCTGATTGTGCAATGCTATTATTATGCCGAAAACACATTAAGTTATTCTTGCAGTTTTGAAGAACTTTATTATAAGACAGTTTGCCCCAAAGGTTTATAATAATATCCAAATTTAACAGATTGGTTCAATAACTGCGGTTGATTATGCAACATTACTCGGTATAACAGATATGGCTACTGTTACACATATAGACCTGAAGTTCTGAGCTCCAAGGTAGTTTGGCTGACTTGGAATATCGCTATAGTATAGACAATGGCATTATAGACTTTTAGAGCTTTTAGGATCCATATCCAAGTTGATTATTCAATGCTATTATTTATGGCGAATTACATATTATTGTAGATTTGAAGAGCTTTGCTACACGACAATTTGGAACACCTAGAACATCCCACAATATAAAGTAGCTGGTGATATTCTTGACGAAGGTAAAATGAATACATATGAACGTAACACATATCCAAATTTAACTTTCAGAACAACTTGTATGCCAATTATTTTGTTTCTCCAAACTTCATGGTTTTCAGGATGTTCTAGGTAGTCAATAAAGTCTCAAATACAAATATTTCCATTTTCGCTTAATAGAGGACTCAATTTGCAACAATTTTGTCGTCGACTGTGTTCTGTTTTATTAAATGTGTGAATTTATACAGCCGTTTTAATGTTGGGGTCATATATGACCCCTCTGGCTTCAAAGGGTTTAGTTGCGTTTCTAAGGAATTCAGGAAGCTCCAAGGGTGCATTTTTTTTGAAACCCTTCAAAGCCAATTGAACCCCCTTGGGACGTCATAAGTCGCCCCAAGAGCACCATTAGAACCCCCTGAGTCCCCTAAAACTCCCCTGAGACCCGCTGCAACCACTGTTAGTCTCCCTGAAGCGCCCCCTGAGACTCCATGGAGCCCCCTGAAGCCCTTAGAACCCATAAATACTGCCCCTGTGACCCCTCTGGAAACCCTCCGAAAGCCCCTGAAACCCCTGGAGCCTCTTGAGAGCTCCTGATACACTGGTTGATGAAAAAAAACGGTCTTGCGAAGTAATCAGATCAAATATAAAAGAATGTTTGGAAATTAATAAACGTTTTTGTAAATAAAAACATTGCCTATTGTTGGGTGGCCCAAATCTGGCTTTTTACCAAGCGCGTCATAGGACCACGCTGTGGCTCTGCGTTCAGGAAGTCAATTTTGAGTTGATCAAATGATGGTGAGTGATTTCCATTTGCTCGTGTGCGCGGAAAAAAACACCTACAGTTCAAATTCTCTTGAAACCCAACTTGCAATACAATGCCTATTACTTAACCCATTTACGCCCAGCGATCTATTTATAGATCAGATGCCTCGGAAGCCCAGTTATCTATTTATAGATCAGTAACTTTTGCGATAACCGTGGAGAAATGAGGCATGTTGGAAAACTGGTGTCTTCAGCAAAGTTGTTGAGGAGGACAGGAGGACGATAGTACGTAATTTAGTACTAATTTGGTTAGTGTTAAAGCGATAATAGGTGGCGCTAGTGACCATGAAATATTTTGCTTTGATAGGAGTTGCATCAACAGTCATTATCTTGAGAATCAGACCATATGGACGAATTTCGTTTTCGGCAATGGTGAACAGGATATCAAGAGCTAACCGTTAGTGAACTAGTTAGCTCTAGGTTTATCTGCTAGTGCGTCCTAAAAATTCTAAACTTCTGTATCTCGAGAATCAGACTACATAAAATAATGTCGTCTAACTAGTTAGTTCTAGGTTTATCGACTAGGTAGCGCTAGTGAATTTTAAAAAATTCTCAACTGCTGTATCTTGAGAATCAGACCTGCACTGTGGCTCAGTTGGTTAAATCACCGGTCTAGCGAATATGGGGTCGTGGGTTGGAATCCCACCAGAACGCGATTTTTTTTCACAAATTTATTCTCAATTTGTCAATTAGCAACATTCTGTGCTGTTTAACTACAAGTTTTTCTGTATGTTTATGACATACCAGCAAATCTGGTAAATGCCAGTAAAGGGCAACATACATCAGTGTGACGCTAGTGAGTCCTAAAAATTCTTAGCTGCTGAATCTCGAGAATCAGAATACATAGAAGAATTTCGTCTTCGGCAAAGTTGATCAGGACATCAGAAGCTATCCAATAGTGAACTAGTTGATTGTAGATTAATCCGCTTGGTAGCGCTAGTGAGTCCTAAAATTTCTTAGCTGCTGTATCTCGAGAATCAGACTACATAGAAAAAATTCGTCTTTGGTAAAGTTGATCGGGACTTCAAAAACTATCCAATAGTGAACTAGTTGGTTCTAGGCTTATCGACTAGGTGGCGCTAGTGAGCCCTAAACACTCTAAACTTTTGCATCTCGAGAATCAGACTACATAGAAGAATTTCGTCTTCTGCAAAGTTGATCAGGACTCAGAAGCCTTCCGATATTGAACTAGTTAGTTCTAGGCTTATCGACTAGGTGGCGCTAGTGAATCCTAAAAAATTCTTAGCTGCTGTATCTCTAGAATCAGACTACACAGAATAATTTCGTCTTCGGCAAAGTTGATCAGGACATCAGAAGCCACCCGATAGTGAACTAGTTAGTTCTAGGCTTATCAACTAGGCGGCGCTAGTGAATCCTAAAAATTCTTAGCTGCTGTATCTCGAGAATCAGACTACATAGAAGAATTTCGACTTCGGCAAAGTTGATCAGGACATCAAAATCTATCCAAAAGTGAACTTGTTGGTTCTAGGTTTATCGACTAGGTGGCGCTAGTGAGCCTTGAACATTCTAAATTGCTGTACCTTGAATCCTCGATCTTCCGTATGGTCTACGATAAGATGATTATTTGCAAAACGATACTTTCCAGTAACCACCAAAAGTATTGAAAAACATAGTTTTGCATGTGTAGTAGGGTTGACTCTAGGTTTGCCCGTTAGTAGGTTTCAATGATTTTTAGAAATTTTGAACTTCTGTATCTCGAGAATAGAACTACATAAACTTGGGCCCATATAAACACTGAGGCTGTAAATAACGTGAGCCGTGAACTACGAACTCGCACAATCAGTGGGAATTGTTTATACCGTGAGCTCCGGAAGGAGCTGAGGCAAATGAAAATGAGATGTACAGAACGTTAATAAGGTGGTCCACTTTAAAAATGAAACATAAACCATGCTCAAAGAACACTTGCATGCAATTGGAGTTTACGAATGACGAATGCGAAGAATGGTCTTTGGCGCTCTGCTAGATAACGGTGTGGGCGACAATGGATAAGCCATATGCTCGCTACACTCTGCGGGTGCCAAAGTAGTATACGGTGGGCAGGGCATGCTGCTAGAATGCCGAATATCAACCCGCGACATATAGGCATTGTGGGGTGTGAATATAGTTTACTATTATTCCTCTTGCGTGTCCGTCCCTTAGCAAGCATCAGTGACAGCCAGCACCATGACGACGGTTTCAGTGTGAAGCTGCCTCATTGAAGAGAGAAGCTTTGGTAGTTTGCTAAGATGGCGGTGAACGGATTGAACCAGTGAGTTCCGCAATATTCACAGGCATTATTAGAATGAAGAATGTTGGAATGCCTAAAAAATGTTGAAAACTATTCATTGACAAACAACTAGTAGTTTTTTTAGTCGTTACCAATGAAACCCCTTTCTGGAACATTTGAAACTATAAGTTTTATATCATGGGAATATCAACTTTTTATTGCATCATGATCAGTCCTCTAGAACAGATTCACAAAACTTGGAATAATATTATTTTCAACGTTTTATGTGCATATGCCCCACTGTGTAGTTAAACGAAAATTTCACCGTAGGTTTCCGTTTAAATGACTGCAATAACTCTATTTTATGTTTTTTAGACACTCCAGAAAAAAATCAGGCATATCTTGTTGTGATTGTGGCATATTCAGGCGTTAATAGGTTAAAAAAGGTTTAGAAATACTGAAAGTGTAGAGTACTTTTTTCAGTGTTCATAGCTTATGGGCCTGTCCATAAACCACAAGGCACTGTTTTTTAACTTTTGAATCCACCTTTCCTTGTGTGGGTTTGAGCCTTAACCCAGTACGAGAAGAACTGGAGACAACTGGAGACAACAAAGATCGTCAGCTTGTCGAATCGCCATGTTTTTTAGCAACCAGTTGCTTTGACCAGTGATTCAGGATTTAATCAAGTCGGAACCTCCAAACCCATCACCAATTACAAACATAAACCCAACCCAATCGGTCTCACCAGAAAGGGGTTAACCTTTAGTTCCAACAATAAATTGTAACTATACAAAGGCCGTACCGCGCGCCGTCCGATAAAATCTTAGCCAATCTTTGCTTGCACCCACACGACAAGGCGTGACTTAAACCAACTCATCTTCTTTCAACAAGGCTTTGTACCTTCGATACCTTGTCGTCACGGTTTCTTACAAAGAAGAGTACGGTTTCACAAAGTGAATTTTTCAGTTTTATAGCTTCAAGATTTCTAATACTGAATCCCAGAAAATTCCATTTCATGCATGAGATTTTATTGGTCGATTGTGTGAGGCAGACTATCGATTTTTTGTTGGAGGGTAGAACTGATAATCTTCCAATTGTTTCAATTTCAAAAGGGCAATTACACCTTTTTATAACTCTATTGTTTTCAAATTTTTCAATTAGTATTTTCCCATACTTTGACAAATTTTCAACTGAGTCGTAAAAGCTTGTTAATTAATGACACTCCGCTGTGGTAATACAGACACTCTTCGAGAGGGTTCATAATCAACTTCAAAGGCTGGGCTTCCTCTATCGACAAAAAAGTTGCAAACTATAAACACCGCACTCTGCCACAGAAAGGCGGCAATACGTGAGAAAAGTACAAATGAAATAAAGAAACACCCGCGGCCCCACGCCGGCCGGAGACGTTCGGTTCGGTTGTCCTACGCCACGTTCACCGCTCCAATCTGAGGTCCACTGCCGCCGCCGCTGCGTCTTCGGGTGTCGGTCGCCCATAGATTTCTCTGCTTCGAAAACGATGCTAAAATAAATGAAGCTCATTAGTGCGGGTCCCAAATGCCACGGGAATTGATAGCAATTTGGAGTGATAAATAAGTGACAGTCGAGCTCGCCGAGCGGTGTCGGTTTGGCACGACTGCTACGCGACCACTTGGAGAATGTCCGCCCGTCGTGGTGGATGTCGCCATTTGTCTACCCTCTTCTACTGGGGGTGTGAAGTTCTGCACGCCAGATGTGTGAAGTTTTGCGTCATATTGTGCGCTCGAGTTCCCTCTCGAGGGGGGATTCGAGTGATCTAGTTTCAAGCGGTGCGGTTTCCTACGGGGCAACAATGTTGCACTACTGTGACTGTGAGATTTGCTACAGTAATTTGTTTCAATTACCAATCCTCGCTGATCTATAAAATTGTGTTTTGTAGCCATTCCCATTTTTGCGGTGTTAGTCATTAAATCCGAATCGTGCGAACGTTTAGTTCCACACTGAACAAATAGAATCCCATTTGACCCGAAGAGCCGGGTAAACCACCACCCGGATCGTTTTCTCCAGGTCAAATTTTACGAACTTCGTCTGTTGTACCTTCCTACCTAGACCGCAAAACGACACGGTTCTGATCCAATCGCGCCAAATAAGTGATGGGGGTTGGTAACAAATCTCCTCTCAGCCAGGTAGGGAGTCAACCGTAAAACGTGCGGTTTCGCGGATCATCGATTGGCAGTGGCGGAGCCAGGAATACAATATTTTGGACACTTTCCCAACTCAGTCAATTAAATACTCATTCACTGAGTTGAATATGACTAGATACTAGTACTACCGGAGGAATAGATGGAAGGTATCGTGTGTCCCATCTACAAAAAGAGAATTCGTGGGGCAATATCAGGCTGGATTCATGGGTGAACGCGCTACAGCGGACCAGATGTTCGTCATCCACCAGGTGTTGCAGAAATACCGCGAATACAACGTACCCACACATCACTTGTTCATCGATTTTAAATCAGCGTATGATACAATCGATCGTGACCAGCTATGGCAGATTATGCACGAATACGGATTTCCGGATAAACTGATACGATTAATCAAGGCGACGACGGATCGAGTGATGTGCGTAGTTCGAGTATCAGGGACACTCTCGAGTCCCTTCGAATCTCGCAGAGGGCTACGGCAAGGTGATCGTCTTTCAACATTGCTTTAGATAGTGTAATTAGAAGAGCGGGGATAAACAAGAGTGGAACGATTTCTTGGTTTGCTTGGTTTTGCTGATGCTATTGATATTATTGCTCGTAAATTTGAGACGATGGCGAAAACGTACATCCGACTAAAGAGTGAAGCCAGGCGAATCAGATTAGTCGTCAATGTGTCGAACACAAAGTACATGATGGCAAAGGGCTCCAGGGAGGCATTACCATGCTCGCCACCCCGAATTTCTATCGACGGTGATGAAATCAAGGCGGTGTACTTGGGTTCACCGATGACCGCCGACAACGACACCAGCAGAGAAATTCAGAGGCGCGCAGGAAATCGAGCTTACTTTGGACTTCGCAGAACTCTACGGTCCAACAAAGCTCGCCATCACACGAAGTTGATTATCTACAAAACGCTGATTAGACCGGTAGTTCTCTATGGGCACGAGGCATGGACTCTACGCGCAGAGGACCAACGCGTCCTTGGAGTTTTCGAACGGAAGGTGTTGCGTACCATCTACGACGGAGTGCAGATGGAAGACGGGAATTGGAGAAGGCGTATGAACCACGAACTGCATCAGCTGCTAAGAGAACCAACCATCGTCCATACCGCGAAAATCGGGAGGCTACGGTGGGCGGGTCACGTCATCAGGATGTCGGATAGCACCCCGACTAAAATGGTTCTCGAGAGTCATGCGACCGATACGAGAGAACGTAGTGCGCAGCGAACTAGGAGGGTCGACAAAGTGGAGGACGATTTGCGGATCCTTCGCAGAGTACGGAACTGGAGACACATAGCCATGGAATGGAGATTGAAAATGGATTTTTGGTTGATGCCTTATACTATCTTGGTGTGCACTCAGCTGATGAAATTCCAAAATTTATAGAAAATTCCATAAAAAAAAATCATTGTAATGCTCTGGCAGTTTGCTGACAAGATGTGTGAGAAATTATTTCCAGTGCTGTCATGGTGAAATCAGAGCTAGTCAGTCAAGGTTCCCCGATTTCAACGCCCCTTCACTGGTGCATTCCCACGGATGAATACCTGGAGGAATCTCTGAAGCAACCGCTTGAGCAATTCCTGAAGGAACTGCTAGAACAACTTCTGAAGGAACCAATGGAACAACTTTTGAAGAAATCCCTGCTGAAACTTCTGAAGTTATTCTAGCAATATTGAAGACGTCTCTAAAGATATGTCCGAAAGTATCGCTGGAGGAATTTTAAGAACATCTGAAGAAAATTCGTAATGAATTTCTGAAAGAGTTTCTGAAAAAAAAGAATATCTTCAAAATCCATAGATAGATTTTCTGAAGAAATCCCAGGTGGAGTACCTTAAGAAACACTCGGAAACCCCTGGTGGAATACACAATTATACCTCTTGCGATATTTTTCAAAAAAAAAAGAAAAAGAAATCCCCTAATCCCCAAACATTTTTTTAATGAATTCTTCAGAAATTCCTAGTGAAAATACATAAGTAAATTCCCGGCGGAATTTCTTATGAGATCTCTGTGTGAATTTCTGCAGGAATCTCTGCAAAAATGTCTTACAGTCTTTCCGTAAGAATCCTTATAAGAATCTCTGTAAAAGACCGTAGAAAAAATTCTGAAATAATCCTTGGAGGATTTCTAAGACTTTCTTTAGAAATCCTTGGAGCAATTTCTGGAAGAGAAATGTCTTGGAGGAATATATAAAGAAATGTGAAGAAGTCTTGGGATTTTTTTTAATAATCTCTTTTAGAATTTCTAACGCAATCCTTGGAGAAAATTTTTTAGAAAGCTTCTGATTTTGTTAAAAGAATTCAAAATTTCTGATTTCTAATGTATTCCTGAATCATTTTCTAAAAAAAGGATCCAATGAGTATTTGTGGTAATTTTCATGGAAGGTTTTCTAGATGAATGCTTTAAAAAGTTTCTGTAGGAATCTCTGTGGAAAAAAAATGAAGAAATTCGTAGATGAATTTCTGGAACAATCTATGCAAGATTTTTCAAAAAGGAATTTTTATTTTTTATTTGAAGGAATCCATGCAACATTTTTGGAAGCTATCCGTGCAAAACTTTCTTGGAGTTCTTGGAGAAATTGGAGGACATTCTAAAGTCTTGAGGAATCCCAAGAAGATTATGTGAACAAATTTCTGACTGATTTTCATCTGGATCTCCCGGATGATGTTTTCAAGTAAATCTACAAGGAGTTTCCAAAGGAGTCCCAGCCCAGCAAGAATTTCTTAAAGAGTCCCTGTGAGATTTTTCATTATCTCGTGAAAGATTTTTCAAATGAACACTTGAATGGATTTCAGCAAGGTTCATTTTTGATCCATGAAACAATCGTCGGAAAATCTGTGGAAGTTTTTTCAAAGTTACATTGGATAAATCTGCCAAAGAAACCACTGGAAGAAAATCTGGATATATTTCTGAAAAAAATAGTAGTCCCATTTATAAAAAAAAGCCATGGGAGATTTTCTGAAATAATCTCTCGACAAATTTGTGCCAGGCCGCTAGGAAAATTCCTTAGGAATCCCGACAGATAATTCCCGATTGGATCTGACATTGTTTAAAAAGAATCCCTGGAGGAATTTCTAAGAAATTCCAGGAAGATTTTCTGACAGAAATTCAATTTTTCAAAAAAAAAAATCCCTGGATCAATTTCTAAAGTAGACCCTGAAGAGGTCTATGTGTAGGGCCCATATAGCCGAGGCGGTAAACGCACGGGTATTCAGCATGACCATGCTGAGGGTGACGGGTTCGATTCCCGGTCGGTCCAGGATCTTTTCGTAAAGGAAATTTCCTTGACTTCCTTGGGCATAGAGTATCTTCGTGCCTGCCACACGATATACACATGCAAAATGGTCATTGGCAGAGGAAGCTCTCAGTTAATAACTGTGGAAGTGCTCATAGAACACTAAGCTGAGAAGCAGGCTTTGTCCCAGGAGGACGTTACGCCAAGGAGAGAGAGACCCTGAAGAAAGTTTTGGAAAAAGCCTAGGTAGGGTAATTTTCCAATTGTTGCACGGCTAAAAATTCGCCGATTATTGCACACCTCAAAAGAATAATATGGAGTGTGCAACAATAAGCGAGTTTTTAGCTGTGCAACAATTGGAAAATTACCCTAGATCTTTTGAGAGAATGATTATAGGAATTTCCAAAGGAATTGTCGAAAAAAAGAGTAGAAAAGCCCCGAAAAAAGGGGGATCTCTGAAGCATTCTCTAAAGAAATCCCTGGAGGAACTTCTTCAGAAACTCATATGTACACATCTTTCTTACACAACTCTTTGTGATACTTCTGGAGGAATCCCTAGTGGAATTTTTTGAAAAAATTGAAGTTGCTGTGAGAATTTCCGGTGAAATCCTTAGAAGAATTCCCAAAGGAACCCCAGTACAAATTTTTGAAGGATCTTTTGAATCATTTTTTGAAAATCTAAAAAAAAATAATTAAGGAATCTTGCGAGAAATTTCTGAATTAATGTCTAAAGAAATATCTAAAGAAATCTCTGAACCGGTTTTTGAAAGAATCCATGGAAAAGTTTCTGTTCAAATTCATGGACATTTTTTTTTAAATGGAAGAGTTTTAGAAGTAATTGTAATTTATTTTTAATTAAATTGTAATGCAATTTCTTTAAAAAAAATCTTTGTGAAATTTGTAGAATAGAAGGATTTTTTAAACAAATCTCTCAAAAAAAAAACGAATAAATCAATGGAAGATTTTTTAAACGATTTTCAACCAAAATTTCAGAAGAAATTTTTAAGGGAATCTCTAATAGATTCTCCAAACGAATGTCCAAAGAAATTTCTAAATAAATATCCAGAGGAATTTCTGAAATAATTCCTTGGCGAATTCCTCAAATAATTTTCGAAATGATTTGTAAAATATTCTGGAGGAATTGGTGAAGCAATTCATGCCAGATTTCGTCTTAGATTTTTTGTGACACTTTTGGAGAAACTCATGGAAGATTTTCTTAAATAATCTGTAACATAATGATTTAATTTAGGAAACTTTCTTCAGTGACCACCGTAATAAATTTGAAAATTCTGGGTTAACTTACTTCTATTTAACACCACAGAATTGCAACAAATGACAAACGAGCAAATTAGCGGTACAACCTACTCGTACAAAGAGATCGTTCGGCAAATACAGCACCAGTCTACGCTGTTTCAAGTATATGTCACGAATCTCCAAATTCCCGAAGGAATTCATCAGGAGTTTCAGAAGGGATCCCTGGAGGTATTTCTGAAGCAATTCGCAAAGGAATATTTTCGAAGCAATTCGTAAAGGAATACCAGCGTAAACCCCCAGTGAATTTCTGAACTTTTTAATTTTTGAGACATTTATGCAAATTACGTTATTGTGTATGTCCATTGCACAGAATATTGGCTTTTGAATAAACCATACACATTATTGGAGACAAAAGATTTCGATTGTAACAAGCTGGCGAGATAGTGGTTTATTTGTTATTTAGCAAGAATTACTAATATAGCCAAAAACCTCGAGCCTTTTATCGAAAACTCAGTTTTCATTCAGTTTTTATGTATTTTGCACTTGTTGCCAACGCTTGCAGCAATGAAAATGCAAACAGGGAATTGATTTGGGATACCCTCCCTCCAATCCTGCTCTACCGTCCGTGCACAGGTCAAGTTAAGAGTAAGGTAATTTAGCAAATCATTTAAACTAGTACAGGTCGGACTCGATTATCCGGGGATTCTATTAACCGGGGGCCCGATTATCCGGGGCTCGATTATCCGGCAAAAATGGCTCGATTATCCGGGGAAAAGTTTGTTTTTGCTTTGTTTACAAATTTTTAAATTACCATATATCAAAAAACGTGATAAACATCAAATACAACACCTGTAAATAGGATTTACCCTATTAGAAAATTGTTTTTATTTTTTCACATTTTTCATCCAAAATTTCATTTTCAAAAAACATGGTTATAATAATACAAGACGTTGAGTTTAGACCCTACAACGTCACGTATGATAGCTTCTATGTTTAACGAACTGTTTTTGATTGAAGAACATCAAAAATAAAAGAAAAGAAGCATGGCTCGATTATCCGGGTGATTCGATTATCCGGGGTGAAATAATTTTGGAGTCACCCGGATAATCGAGTCCGACCTGTAGTTGTTTGAGAATATTATAATCCGTGGATTAACCCTCGAGCAGTCGCGTCTTTGATCACGAAAGCTGGATGTGTGCACGGTGTTTGATTGACTGCCCGTGGACGCTACTTCAGTTTCTTCAGACCATCCACACTCACACAAGGAACCGATGACATATCTGTCGGAACAAAGCAGGCATCTTCAGTGTGTGAGTGTTGGTGATTTTTAGTATTGCTGTGTGCGTTCAAGATGCAAACGGTGCCCAAATGCGCTTCAAACGCGGTAACACATGTTACCAAAGGCAACGTAGCAACCATAGCCAATATCACCGCCTCCCTAGGACTCGAAAGCTCCCACTGTCATCGGGTTACTGGTTAGAAAATCTTACCGCATTTGGTGCTCCCGCATTTGATATTTGCATTTTGAATGCACACAGCAATAATCCTCTACATAGAAATGAGCTAAAGTTACATTTGTCGATTCGGCAACGCTGTTTGTTTTGTTTACAACACTTGCCAGAAAGCTAGATGTTCAAACTTTTTGCGTGACTTTGTTGTGGTGCAGGTTGCTTTGTTTACGTTTGCTAATTATTCGAAGTTTTTTCCCAAATTTTTGTAAAAGATAACAGCGCAATCGAAGAAATCTGAAATGCATTGCAAAGAATAGCGCGAATCAAATCGGCAGAAGTGAATCAAGCAGTAGCAATGAAAATTTTTTCGAGAAGAGCAGCGACAAAAGTTTCTTCATGAGCATTAGCTTTTGAAAGCAGAATTAATTGAATATTATCTTCTCACTAAATTTTCATATTTGATGGCATTCTCGATAATAAAAAGAATATTTTTAATATTCTTGATTTCGATTGCAATACCGTTCAAACAACGCCTTCCTACAAACGATATACATGTTCAATTGGCTCACACTTCGACAGTTATCTCTGCCTGATTGGCTCACAATGGCTGCCTCCGCACATCTCTATATGTAGGATTACTAGTGATTTTCTATTGGCACCTGCCAGGTCAGGTTGCAGCTCAACGTGAGGAATGAGAAGGAAGTGAATATGGCAATTCAAGCCTAACTTTTCAAAATACAGTATGTAACAATCGCATTGATCCGAGAAAAACACCTCCAAAATTTTGAATTTGTCTATGAAATCGTAATTAGTGTTAGTTTCATCTCTAGAAAGCTTCAGACCGATTAATTGTATAACATAAAACTTGAATGAGGGGTCTGATAGTAATTTTCGGATGATTTTCGTTTAAATAAGTGAAACTGTTAGATAGGGTATTTTCTCTTTCGTTTGATACATACGGTATTTGTGGATACATTGTTGACTCTGAGGATGATATTGTAGATTTACCGGCTACTTGTATTCTACCGGTCGCTTCAGTATGGCCTCCAAAGTAGCCGTTTCATAAAAAATAGTAACTTAAAAATGATTTTAAACATTTTTATTGTATGCGCTATTCCTCGTTGCCACTAGCTACTCAGCGAAATTCATTTCTTGTCAATCAAGTTGATTTTTATATGAACACGGCTACTTTGTAACGGCTACTTAAGTAACCGGTAGAATACAAGTGGCAGCCAATTAAACGCCCCTTAATAAATTCAAAAGTTTCCATAAATAATTCGAAAATTGCCAATAAATAAATAGGGGTGGAAGCAATAATAAACTATAAAATTTCCATAAACAAATCAAAAAGCGCATAAATAAATCAAAACTTCCCATAAATAATTGATTTTCGAGCAATAAAAAATGCCAGAATTTCCACAAATAAATCAACAATTGCAATAAAAAACTATATTTTTTCCAACAAAAAATTTCGAACATACTACATCACAGAACTATTATGCTAGAAAGACTGAAACTATGTGTGCAATTTAGCAGGCAATTTGAAGCTCAATAAGTTTTGCAGATATCTTTGAAACAGTAATACCGTCTAGAAGAGTCTTGATTTCTAGATTTCTAAAAAAAATTGTATCGCAGTTATTTTTTCTTATTGACTTAAATTTTGACAGTATATTTATCCAACATTTGTTCTGAAAGTCAAGCTGGCACACACCGTGACGAAACCAGATTTTCTAGTTTTTTTTTATCATAGATTTTTTGTATGCAATTATGTGGAATGAACTCACCAATTAACATCCTATTTCTAAGTGTATTGAAATTATCATACAGTTCAAATTCTGAAAGAGTGCTGCCAACCACTGGATGATTCGACATGAAATCTTTTTAAAGTTCATCATTCAATATGCATTCGACTTCTTTTGATATTTTTTTCTAAAAGAGATCTTTCTAATTTAAAAAAAAATATAGGTATTCTTACAATTAACTAAGGGTTGATGATATTCTTCAGATATTTTTCTTGACAAGAATCCCTTTCAATTGTTTTTCAGAAATCGTCACGTACTTTGAAAAAAGCTTGAATTTAGCAAAGCAAGCCATAGCAAAGCAAAGATAACTGTACACATCGTAGTTGCTTCTCCGTGATTGACCAGAACAATCGAAGTTGCACAGAGAACCAATAAATGGTGCTTGGGACTAGCTACACACTCTCAATGTGCACAATTCGAGAGTTCAACATTTGCACTAAACGAGAAAGGACAATGTGCCTCTGCCTAAACACGCGTCATTTTTCGCTTTTTCTCCGTACTTTTAAAAAAGCTTGAATTTAATAGGAAAATATAGTATTGTACCCTGTTTAGCCGCCAAGATGTCCCGGTACGAATGCCCTCAATAATTTCATGTGACTGGATCCTCAGGACAAGGGCTGTGAAGCATTTAGCTCTAATATTGAGGCTTCGAAAGCTTCTACAAAAATAGCTATGAAACTTGCTAACTGCATCGAAACTGTTAATTATTGATTGATTATTAGATGTGACGTTCCATTTTTCATAAGTTTTCCATATAAGTTCGTGGGACTAATGTGCCTTATTTCGCCAACAAAAGATTCATGTTTGCCTGGAATATGCAGTGGGCCCATATAGCCGAGGCGGTAAACGCACGGGTATTCAGCATGACCATGCTGAGGGTGACGGGTTCGATTCCCGGTTGGTCCTGGATATTTTCGTAAAGGACATTTCCTTGACTTTCTTGGGCATAGAGTATCTTCGTGCCTGCCACACGATATACACATGCAAAATGGTCATTGGCAGAGGAAGCTCCCAGTTAATAACAGTGGAAGTGCTCATAGAACACTAAGCTGAGAAGCAGGCTTTGTCCCAGTGAGGACGTTACGCCAAGAAGAGGAGAGGAGGTGGAATATGCAGTTGAATTCACCGCATTCAGCATAATCCTAGCTACGCCACCGTTTCGGCGGCAATCTTCCCCACGGTGAGTGGCGGGCGGCATATCTAGGCGAAGGGCGTTCATGACGCGATGGCTAACGAAACCGCCCGCAGGCCCATGGCTGTCTACCATCATCGTCGTCATCACCCACCACCATCAGCATCACGGAGCGGCACGAGAGCACGCGGAGAGAAAGGAAGCAACCCAATAGCGAAAAACGGCGCGACGACGACGGTCCCCATCCCAAAGTGATGATACTCTCGGAGCCCGCCGCAACCAAGCGGTCCCAGCCCAAGCCCAAGCTCAGACCCAGACCCAAACCCCGAGCGCAAATATTCTCCCACGCTCGGAACACGATATTTCAATCGGTTTATGTAATAGATGCTAAAAAGCAGATAGATTTTGATGAGTCGCGCGGTTGCCCACCAAAACGGATGATGATTCCGAAGGGAGGAGGTCGAGCGCACAGACCCGCCTTTGGAGAGCCAGCCAACCTGGTTCTGAGCATCTCCGCTCCGCGCCAGAAACATGATCGCGCGCAAGGCATTCATTTGCCGTGCCCGTAGAAAGAGTTGGTCCCTCGTGCCACCTCCTTCCCTGGGAAGTACACGATTCATTCTCTAAATACTTGTGCAACGGCACCGTACGCCGACCGACCAACCAACCAACCGACCGACCTGACGTTTATTGCAGTTGAATTGAATTGACTCCCAAAGAGCTCCAAATAAACTCGTGTATATTGAACGTTTTATTGTGGTTCTGTTATGGCCCTCTCGGGTTACATACTTTTCCCTTCGCGGGTGGGGGTTGGTGGAGCTCAGAGTTGGAGATGCAAGCGCGGGCAAAAACAAACTCTGCTGTATAAATGAACGGAATGCACAAACAGGCGATGAGCCACCACAGGATGGGAACTTGCAATCTCGGTGGCGTTTGGCAGGGCCGGCGTCAGTGGATTCGAATTTTAAACTTGGCATGTGCTTCTCTCGTTTGTCGGGTGAAGATCACTGCGTCCAGATTTTAAAACTATACCCTTTTGCTGTGAGGTACGCAAGTTATCTCAGTAACATGTTTGTCACTGAGATACCTTGGTATCGACTGAATCTCAAGACCACCTATTATTGATGAATAGAGATCCTGAGTTACAGTATGTGACTCCCCCATTTTGGCGGGACTAGCTTTAAGAAGCAAACAACGTCCTTGGGAGATAAGATCCATATGTCAGTAGGCCCTAAAAATGGCTTGCTGAGAACTTTGAACCTACGTTGGGTGAGTGCACTGCAATAGCAGATGATGTGTTCTGATGTTTCCCTCTCTTTGTCACAGAAGCGGCAATTTGAAGTTTGGATTGCTCCGATCTTTTGTAGATGGTATCTGCAGGGGCAGTGTCCAGTTATTAGACCGATGTAGATGTTGAGATCCCTTTTGTTGAGACCTAATAGTTGTTGAGTTTTCTTGGAGTTTATCGTTACGAGCCTGTTGGATTGGCTCGTATGGGGAAGTGCATTCCAGTTTGATGTGATTTGACTGACCATATATTTGTTCAGTTCCATTTTTATAGAGCAGTCTGAGATCCCGCAGAAGGGCTCAGGGCCAATGAACCTTTTTTTTTAAGTGGCATGTGCTTATAGCGTCACTTAATCTATTTTCGTCCAGCGTCCTATTTTGACGTGAAAATCTCCAGAATTACGTATTTTTTAGAATGCTGTCTTCTGATAAATTGTTCGTCACATCGGGGTAGAAATTTACTTCGTCATATGCGCTGATTCCCGTCATATCAGATGGAAAATAGTTGATAATCAAAGATACTCCCACTTATATTTTCCAACGACTCATTACGTGGAAGCAAAAAGATGTAGATTATCAATAACCAGTTTTATAATCTGGAGGACACAAACGTCAACTGAAACATTTTGGTCTTTTTTTCTAAATCAACATCTATCTCAATTTGAAAGCTTTCCATAAAATAGTACTTCGAGCACATGCTTTGATTTTGATTGAGAAAAAAATAACTGTCTTTTGGAATACTCAACTATGATCAAATCATATTTTTTTACCGTTCCATGTTCCATAGTGTCACGTAGAAGGTGTGACGAGAATTGAGTTCATGATTAAGACGTGGACTGGATGGAAACAGAATTCCAGGGACAATTCAGATTTATTATTTAAAAAAATGGTAGTTGTTTTGCAGGATGTTTATGCATGATATGAAAGCTAATTTATGAATTAGTAATCAAAATCAAATTGACCATGAGGCAAGATGAGGCAGGTCAAGATCATCATAGAAGATTTGAACGCTCAGGTAGGCCAGGAGGAGGAATTCAGACCGACGATTGGTAAGCTCAGCGCCCACCAGCAGACGAACGAAAACGGCCTACGACTCATTGATTTCGCCGCCTCCAAAAATATAGCCATACGTAGCACCTTTTTCCAACACAGCCTCCCTTATCGTTACACCTGGAAATCACCACAGCAGACGGAATCTCAAATCGACCACGTTCTGATTGACGAACGGCACTTCGCCGACATTATCGACGTCAGGACCTATCGTGGCGCCAACATCGACTCTGACCACTATCTGGTGATGGGCAAACTGCGCCCAAAACTCTCCGTCATCAACAATGTACGGTACCGGCGATCGCCACGGTACAACCTAGAGCGACTGAAGCAACCGGAGGGCGAGCTCGATGAGGCCCCTCTAAAGGACTGCTGGAGTACAGTGAAAGCAGCCATCAACGACGCAGCCGAGAGCACCATCGGGTACGTGGAACGGAATCGACGGAACGAATGGTTCGACGAAGAGTGCAGAACGGTTTTGGAGGAGAAGAACGCAGCGAGGGCGGTAATGCCTGCAGCAAGGGAATCGACAGAACGTGAAACGTTACAAACAGAAGCGGATTCAGCAGACCCGCCTCTTTCGGGAGAAAAAGCGCCGCCTGAAAGAAGCGGAGTGTGAAGAAATGGAACTGCTGTGCCGTTCCCAAGAAACACGGAAGTTCTATCAGAATCTCAACGCATCCCGCAAAGGCTTCGTACCGCGAGCCGAAATATGCAGGGATAAAGACGGAGGCCTCTTGACGGACGGTGATCGAAAGGTGGAAGCAGCACTTCGATCAGCGCCCGAACGACGTGGAGAACGTAGGCACGGGAGCCCTCGGCAACGGAGGAAACGACGACGCCAGTGCAGCGGAGGACGGAGACGAACCAACTCCCACGCTGAGGGATGTTAAGGATGCCATTCACCAGCTCCAAACCAACAAAGCAGCTGGTAAGGATGATATCGCAGCTGAACTCATCAAGATGGGCCCAGAAAAGTTGACCACCTGTCTGCATCGGCTGATAGTCAGGATCTGGGAAACCGAACAGCTACCGGAGGAGTGGAAGGAAGGGGTAATCTGCCCCATTCACAAGAAAGGCGACCATTTGGAATGTGAGAATTTCAAAGCGATCACTATTTTGAATGCTGCCTACAAAGTGCTATTCCAGATCATCTTCCGTCGTCTGTCACCTAAAACGAATGAGTTCGTGGGAAGTTATCAAGCCGGCTTCATCGACGGCCGGTCAACAACGGACCAGATCTTTACCGTACGGCAAATCCTCCAGAAATGCCGTGAATACCAGGTCTCAACGCATCACCTGTTCATCGAATTCAAAGCGGCATACGACAGTATCGCGCAGAGCTATGGAGAATCATGGACGAAAACGGCTTTCCTGGGAAGCTGAATAGACTGATTAAAGCAACGATGGACGGTGTGCAAAACTGCGTAAGGGTTTCGGGTGAACTATCCAGTTCATTCGAATCTCACCGGGGACTGCGACAAGGTGACGGACTCTCATGCCTATTCTTCAACATCGCTCAGGAAGGTGTGATGCGACGAGCCGGGCTCAACAGCCGGGGAACGATTTTCACAAAACCCGGTCAATTTGTGTGCTTTGCGGACGACATGGACATTATTGCCAGAACATTTGGAACGGTGACAGAGCTGTACACCCGCCTGAAACGCGAAGCAGCAACGGTCGGACTGGTGGTGAATGCCTCAAAAACAAAGTACATGCTGGTAGGCGGAACCGAACACGACCGGATCCGTCTGGGTAGTAATGTTACTATAGACGGGGATACTTTCGAGGTGGTGGAGGAATTCGTCTACCTCGGATCCTTACTGACGGCTGACAACAACGTGAGCCGTGAAATTCGGAGGCGCATCATCAGCGGAAGTCGGGCCTACTACGGGCTCCAGAAGAAACTGCGGTCGAAAAAGATTCACCCACGCACCAAATGCACCATGTACAAAACGCTAATAAGACCGGTGGTCCTCTACGGGCACGAGACATGGACC